>NC_054837.1:5784235-6442281 GCF_018345385.1 Vulpes lagopus | reverse complement strand
ATGGTTTGTGAAGGTGATGTGTCTCTAGCTCTTGCAGCTGGTTGACGTCCCTGCGTCCCCGCCACATCTCCGCTGAGGCAGGCCTGCCCTTCCACACACTACGGCCAGACGCAGGGGCCTTGCCCGCCGCGTACACCGGCGCCCGGCCTCCCGCTCCCCTGCAGGCCCCATCTTCCCCCTAGAGGGCAGCTGGTGAGGGGCCCCGCACCCACTCTTCCCGGCTAGCGGGAAGCATCACTTTTATTTTGCCTCGGTTTTCCCTTGTCACTCTGCGAGTGAAGTTCGTTCACGTCCTCCCACTTTCTAGCACAATTATGTGAAGTTTATTTCCAACTTTATAGGTTTCGATCCCAGCTGTGAAACTCTTATACATACATAATATAATTTTATACGTGTGTGTGCACGCCATCTAGATCTACGGCCTGGTAGCCTTGGGCAAAGTCTGTTTCCTTGAGCACCTGCTCCCTGGTCTGTGAATAGAAATCAAACTGTGTACCTTCTGGGATCATTTTAGGAATCCTATGGAAGTGCTTTGGGAGTTAGGAAACAAATACGGCTGCAGGCGCTCGAGTGCTTAGGAAAACCCTCTCCTAAGGCCCACTTCTAGGCTCACTTTGTGTGTACGGGGGTGGGCATGCTGCATGCATATAAAGCAAGATTTTTTTTTTCCAAGTAAGTGAGAGTCCCAATAATAGTATTCATCCAAGACCCAAATGCATGCAGCGGGGAGGAAAAAGAAGTTTTCCATATCCTGATCCTTGGTACGTGCTGCTAATGAGGACGTGCTTAGGTGGTGGAGACCTGAATCCAGCTCAGGCAAAAGGGGGCCCTTCTCCCGTCAGCCCCCCACACGCCGGAGCACTGGCCGCCCTGGGGCCGCCCTGGGGCGCCCACCATCAGGAAAGTGCTGGAGAGCAGCAGCAGCCCTGACCACCGACACACGCAGGAGGAAGAGGAAGAAACAGACTCCAACTTGCTCTCCCCAGGGGGCCAGGATGTCTCTTGGTGCCGATAGGTTAGCAGGCTGTGCCCTTACCTGACCCAGTGACCTGCAGGGGCCCCTGGGGACGGTCCCCACCTGTGCAGCCTGGCAGCCCCCTCCGCACCTGCATCTTCATGTCCTCCCCCACTTCCTGCCCTGCTTTGTCCTCCTACCGCTCAGGAAACCAGGCAAGGCTCTGGGTGTCGGGAGGGGGCGGCAGGTGGCAGCTCTGGGCAGCTGTTCCTTGGTGGAACCCCGAGGGCTGCAGCACGGAGGAGAAGCGGCCCACGGCCCGGTGCCTGGGGGCCTGCGGGGGGCAGGTGCCCCTTCTCACCGCAGAGCACCCTTGGAGAGGGGCTCAGAGCCACACGGGGCCCTGCCTGGGGGTGCTTGGGGCGGCAGGTGAGCTTCGGTCAGATCCTCGTGCCCCGCGGACATCAGGAGCCCCCCTCCCCCGCAGCCCCATGGACATCAGGAGCCCCTCCCTGGTCCCTGGCCAGGCCCTGGTCCGTGTCACAGGCACAAAAGACACCACTTTCATTTTGAGGCATTTATTAAAACAGAAGCATCACTGGTACAGAGAAATAGTCATTTGCACTAAGTGCGGTATGAAGAGCAGAAAAGCAGTTTTAAATAGATCTTTAAAAAATCACAAAATATATCGATTAAGGCACTTTGTCCCTTCTCATGGTTTCAATAAATACACAGTTCTTTAAAAAGGCAGTGAGGGCCTCCGAGGGGCCCGACTGGACTGGGAGAGGCAGTCGTGCGCTGCTGTGGCCGTTGTGTGTCATTGATTTCCAGAAGAGCTTTCATTAGCTAAGATCAGTGTTTTGTTTTGTTTTGTTTTGTTTTTAACTGAGAATATAACAAAAATCACAGTTTTCTCTTTGCAGTTTGTCTCTTCCAGAGAGACCTAGCTACAAGGCTACAGTGTCCTCACATGTTCTCCGCAATGAGGAATCAGGATCAGGGCCGGAGGGCACCTGCCAGGAGGTGCAGCCAAGGACGTTAGCTGTGGGCACCGCGGGAGTCTTTGGAGCAGTGAGGTCAGCAGGGTCAGGGACTCTGGGCCTGCAGCCTCCAAGAGCCTGCTGGGTACGTGCCTGGTGTGCAAGGAGCTTGGCTAAGCAACGGGGGCTGGGGCGGGGGCGGGGGCGGCCCCTGTGCTGCACCGTGTAGACGCAGCACCGGGCTGGGGACCAAGCTCCTCGGGGGCCACCAGTACTTCCTCATGACGCCAACTGAGTTTGTGCAACGTGCTCAGCGGCTGGGCCCTAGGAGCCCGGGCACCGGCCGTGGGAGGCGGAGGCCCCCCAGGAGCCACACCCCGCGTAGGGCGGAGAACGGCCCTTTGCCCTCGGTCACCTGGACACGGGAGGTTGGGCTGATGGGCTCCGCTGTGGCCGTGGGCGCAGCCTGACATACGCTTGGCGTGTTGGCCACCGAACGAGACCCGGGCCAGGGCTTTAAGGAAACCGGGGACCCGCCGAGGCCCGTGCCGTAGGGGACACACGGCGGCTGGCCCTGCAGGGCTCCCACCCCGGCCTGCCCTGCTCCGGGGGCTCCGTCCACCCCTCGTCTCTCTGGGGCCGGCCCTAAATTAGCAGACAATCTCTAGCTCATCCTAAAACCCGCAATCAGCCACCGCGAAGCCGTTGTGCACAGAGCGTCTAATCACAGAAACAGGGGGGCAGGGGGGTGGCCGGGCGCCTCAGTCGCGCTTCTCCAGGGACCGGTAGTAGTCTGTCAGCACCTTCCAGGCCTTGGGCGCCATGAAGCCGTCGGGGGGGTTCTCGCCTTCCCGCGCCAGCTTCCTCATCCGCGTCCCAGAGATGAAGTCGAACTCGTTGTGCCTGTCACGGGGGGCCACGCAGCACACAGCAGGTGAGTCACACGTGCCCCAGAGACACCCCGGGGGCGGGCTTCAGGCCCTTCCTGCAAACAGCTGCACCTTCTGGAAGGGGCGGCTCGCTCTCCCTTGGGCACAGGAGCGTGCAGAGGAGGGGACCCGGCACAGCGGGGCTCGGGGCCCTTCTGGGCCCTGCTGTGCCCACGGGGAGGGTCACCTGCCACTGCCGCTCCGGGAGCGGGGAGCTGGCCCGGCCCCGAAGTCCTGCTGCGGTGCAGGTGCGAGGGGGACGGGGAGGGAGCCGTGAGGGCCGTGGACGGACGCGCAGGGGCCCGGACCTCTGGGGGCACGAATCGGGGCGCCTGTCATGGTAGGGGCCCCGCCGCGGTCCGGGAGCCCGGAAACCTACCTCGCCGGGTCGTAGAAGTCCATGGCCTTCTTGGCTTTGTTGTAGGCCGCCACCCGGAACGGGATGATTTCCACGGAGGTCAGGCCGGGGGCCATGCTCAGGACCTTGCCCCCGTGGCTGGGCTCGTACAGGTCTTTCTTAGTCTCGGGGTGCGGCATCCCTGCGGGGTCCCGGCCCACGATGTAGAAGTTCACCCCTGCGATCATCCGGGACCTGCAGTGCCACTGGACCTGGGAGACGGCACGCGGGAGGCCGGTCACTGCCCGCCGACTCCTGGGTCCCTGCTCACAGACTCGCTCGGCTCTGCCCTGGGAGTGACCCCGGGTCCCGGGATCGGGTCCCACGTCGGGCTCCCCGCGGGGAGCTGCTTCTCCCCCGGCCCAGGCCCCTGCCCCCTCTCTCTGGGTCTGGGTCTCTCAGGAATACATGAAACCTTTTATTTTAGAAGGTTGGAAAGAGAGAGCCTGGAAGGTTCCGGCGTCTGCTCACGGGCCCTCCGACGTGAGCGGGAGCCCCCGCCCCCCGCCCCCCGGCCGCGCACCTCTGTGGGGCCGGCGTACAGCATCGGCGATGGGAAGATGGCCACGATGGTGGACGAGGGGTCCAGGACGCCCTCCTCCAGGACGGCCGCGTGCTGCTTCATGCGCCACTCGAGGGGCACGTCGTCGTCCTTGGTCCAGCCGCCCAGCGGGTGCAGCAGGAGCACGGGCTGCTTGTAGCCCCGGTCCAGGAGCCTGCGGCGCGTGTCCTGCATGAGCAGGGCGTGTCCGTTGTGCACGGGGTTGCGCAGCTGGAAGGCGAACACCGCATCTGGGACGGGAACACGCGAGGCCGGTGAGCAACGCACGCGGGCCGCTGGCCGCCGCCCCCGGGAGAGCCAACCCGGCCTTGCGGCCCAAGGGGAAGGCAGAGGGGCGGCTCTGGCCTCGGGGTGGTGAGTTCGAGCCCCTCGGTGCGTGTGCAGATCACGTAAAAATAAACATAAAACATTCTTAGAGGAAAGGAAACCGCTCCGTTTACTGTGCACTCACTAGGCCACTTGCTTTTGAAAACCATCCTCGGTCTCCACCGGAGTTCCCGGGAGTTCCTTGCTTCCTCAGAGGGGCCCACGGGCGGGACACAGGCAGGAAGCCCTAACGGGGAGCCAGCCCCACAGAGGAGCCCCTGGGGGCCCGGGGGCTCCCCCGCCCAGGTTGTGCTCGCTCTCCTCCGTCTCTCACTCTCTCTCCCTCCCAAAGAAATAAATATAATCCTTAAAAAAGAAAAAAGAAAGGAAGCTGCATGCTACCAAGCGCGGCTCAGGCTGAGCCGACCCCGCGTCTCTGCCCGCGACAGTCTCTGCGACCTAAAGACCTAAAAACAGATTTCACCTTCACTGCAAAAAAAATATCTTCAGAACAACTCCGCTTGGTGGTGGGCTCCTGAGAGGCTTCATCGTTCCTTCTGGAGTCCATGAAATCTCCGTTATGGGAGAACTGGGGAATCCAGGGAAGCCCCAAAGAGGATGTAAAACACCATCATGATCCTATGATCCTATCCTGACTTTTTCTCTCCCCTTTTCAAAACTGCGTGAAAACCTTCTGGCCTCTCGGTCTCACCGTGTCCCCACGAGGCACCTGTCACCTCCGGGGTGGGGCGCACCACAGAGACCCCCGCTTCTAGACACAGAGGTACCTTGCGGTTTTAAGAACAGCTTTTATAATTTATTGTGTTTCCCCAAACTATGCTGCACCTGCTGCTCTGCAATTTGTGTTTATGCCTGATAAACACGCGGCGGGTATTTCTCTGCGTGGGGGCCCACGTCTAAGCGCCACACGCTCTTCCTGCACGTGGATGTACTCCACCCTCCAGGATGCAGCACCTGGGATCGGCACGCACACGGACGGGGCCTTCGAGCCTCCCAAGACTATCGACGTGCGGTTCCTGGTGTCTCCGACGGTAATCAGAGGGTGGCGAGGAGCCCCAACCGGGACCCGGGAGCCCCTGACCTACCGGCGTTCATCTCTTTACACTTCTGCTTGAGCTCCAGGGGCGTCAGGCGGTACTGGTCCAGCCCATCGTTCCAGCGTATTCTCTCCAGCACCTGCAGGTCTCCACCAACTAGCCAATCCCCACTTTCCATCACCATCTGGAAAGACCATTGGTCAAGTTGTTAGACAGGAGTGTCGACTTCTAGTTTGTCTGAACAACATTTCCTCAGACTTTTTGGTCTCTTGAGTCCCATATACATCATCTCCGTTTTGAGAGAGAGAGAGTGGGGGAGGGGCAGAGGGCGAGGAAGAGCCCCAGCAGCGTCCGCACGACCTGAGCCCAAACCAAGAGCAGGACGCTTAACCCGCGGAGCACCCCGGGCCGGACGCCCTGTCCCCAAGAATACCCTTGACGGAAGGCGGCCCCGGTTTCCTGTGCGAGCCTGGCGGTGAGGGGTTCGAGCCGCGCGGAGCCGGGCCGCCTGGCTGAGAAGGGGCAGGTCGGGGTTGTGGCCCCCGCCTCCCGAGCCTCCCCGGGGACCATGGCTCGCACAGTCCTGACGCAGCGGCGCTCCCTGGACTGGCCTCTTGGGCCCCGGGTGGACACGCGGGTAGGCCGGGCAGGTGGCTCTCCAGCAGGTGACGCCCGCTAAGCTCAGCCTGGAAGGAGGTGCCCACAGGTGGCTTCCTCCCTAGTTATCTCCGATTCGAACGTGCAGAGAGCAGCAGTTCGCAGCCTCATCCACGTCCAAGGTTAAGCACAGGCCGACTCGCTGAAAGCTTCTTTTTCTCGAACCGTCTTCGACTAGGGCGCCCAGACCCCTCGATGGGGAAAGAAGAGTGTCGAGGAAACCGGACGTTCACACGCAAAGGACTAGAGCAAGAGCCTTGCCGTGTAGCCTGCGAGGAAATGCACCCAACCCGGGCTAAGGCCCTGCACGTGAGCTCTGAAACCTCGAGGTTCCTGGAGGAGGGAGACGCGGGGGTTACCCCCCAACGCCCTCGCCTGGGAAGGAGGCTCTGGGGAGCAGTGAGCGAGGCTGGTGCTCGGGGGTCCGCCTGCAGGTGGAGGTCATGGCCTGTGCACCTGCAGCTCCAGAATTCCCCACACAGCGCCTCCTCCCCTGGCCTGCCTTTCTGGGGGGGGGGCGGGGGTGGGGGTCACAGAGCCGGGCAGCCCTGATTCTGGGGACCCACCAAGTGAGCGGGCTCTGCAGTGGGCGGCTGGGGTCTCTGAGCTCCAGCCCAGGGCGCCCCCGCCGCGCAGGGAAGTCCTCGCACAGCAAAGGCGGGTGGGTTGCAGGCCAGGAGCGCACTGTCCCCACAGCACCATGTCCTGGCACAGAACCTAGGGGTTCGGACTGACCTTCCAGGTCACGCTCCAGGCGCCGCCAGCTGAGACCAGGACAGAACACGTGCGGGCTTCCCTTGTGCCTGCCCTGGGCCCCTGTGTGTGTGTGTGGGGGCTGGCGGAAAGAGTGGGCGCCCGAGGGGAAGGGTGGGACGGAAGGACGAAGATCCCCGGTCACGTCCCAGGGGTGCCGTAACCCGTGGTGGATGCGAGGGGGCTCCCGCTATTGCTCTGTGGGGTGGGGGTGGGGGAACCTTCCCCCAATGTGGTTCTGCCTCAAGATGCTGAACCAATGTTTTTGGCATTTCTGGGGTGGGACAAAGGGCGTCTGTGTCCCCGGGCGCTCCAGCTGTCCCCAGGCCGGAGCTGTGGGTATAACAGCAGGAGAAATCATTGCCCGAGAGCCTCCTGAGGCTTCTCGTCCAGGAGACTGGGGGGGACGTGGAGGTCAGGCCTGAGGGTGGGAGGACGAAGGTCAGCCTCCCTTCTCCGGTCACCAACCGCAGTCAGATCCCAACCCTGTGACCACAAAGAAACACGGGCCCACCAAGGCCCAGAACACAAGTCCTCTGGCGGCCCTGGGTCCGGCAGCTTCAAGGCCAGCCGGCCAGCCTCGCGGACCACCCGTCAGACGACCCGGCGCCGGTGCGCAGGGCGGGCACTGCAGCCAGCGCGGGGCTCTGTGCTCACTAACCTCCGGTGTCCGGGGCCTCGAAAAAGCCCTTCCCACCTTTGCCACACTACACGGCAGCGAGAAACAAGACCACATATTCGCTCAACAGATTCCAGTAGGTTCGTTCAAACATCCACTCTGCAGGGCCAGGAGCCGGAAGAGGTCCTGGAGTCACGCGGACTCTGGCGCCTCCTTGGACATGGCTCGTAACAGTTTCACCCTCCGGCTCTGCTCTTGGGTGGGGGACGGCTTTTCCCTTCAGTGTCACAAACTTTCCTTTATGGGAAATGAAGCGCGCCCAGCAGCCCACGATAGTCCCACCCCCACCTCCACCCCCACTGAGCAGAAGTCAGGAGGAGGTTTCGCCAGTTTTGCCTTTGGGCAGGACAGACTCAAAACGATTCCCACCAGAGGATTAGGATCTTAAACATCCACCGATGAAAATGTGATATTTCCCCTCGGAAACTCGGCCACTATCTGCGCTGGTTTTCGTTTACTGAAGGGATGTCACCAACCCCCCCACCCCCCAGCTGGCCACAGAGCATGCGCTTGAGTCTCTTTTGGGCTGTTGGCCGGACCCATGTCCGTATGACGGAATGCGCTGCCCCAGTGAATTTTCGAGATGGAGAGCACGGCAAGCTCCGGTTTGGGGGCACAGCCGTGGCTCTGATTTCTGGTCTTTACTCAAGACTCCAGACCAAGTCACCCACCCGGGGCAGCTGTGGCCCTCCTACTGAGGGAGCCAGCCTCGCAGCATCTGGCGACGCAGCGGGTCATTCAGAGAGGCCCTCAGACGGAAACGCACCTCTACCCCTTTCTAAAACGATCTCCGAAGGCAAGGCCCGCCAGGCCTCCACCTGACCCTGGCCTTTCCCAGTCCTTCGTGATGGGATAAAAAGGAAAGAGACCAAGAAAGCCCTCCCATGGGTCTTGCCGCCTACCTTGATATGCGGGTGTTTCGCACACATTGTCCCCCACACGCGGGAACACCGCTCCTCCTTTCTGTGTTCGTAGAACTCAGGGTCCCGTAAGATAGCCACTTGCCGTCCCTCGTACGTCAGGACAAACTCGCTGCACCCCTCCAGCTGCGTCTTGTCGTCCGCAGACACGGGCAGTACGATGGGGATGCTCATGCTGATCACCCCATCTGTAGGAAGAGCCGGGTGACCAGTGACCATGGGATGCCAGGTGTGCTGTGCTTGAAGGGCGTGCACAGCGTCCATCCCAAACCTTCCCTGCAAAGGGCAGGAAGCCCTCAACCTCACACGGCTGCGTTGGCTGCACCAACTTCTCGAGAGTCTGGGATGACAAGTGCCTGAGATGCTCCTCAATGCAAGAGATGGGGCATTTGTGCTAAGTGGGCTGAGTTTCAAGTCGCAGAGGTGGCTTCAGGGAGTGATCTAATTTGGGGGATGAGGAAGGGGCATCTCCCTTCTGAGTTCCCTTTTGAAAGCGTGGTCCTGACCTCAACACACCAGAGAGTGTGATGACTTTAAGAAGCCAATTACACAAAAATAAAGGCTGGCCCAACAAACCCAAACAAAAACCTAGTCTTTCTTGGAAATGAACCTTGTAAGAACATTGGCAAGTCTCTTATATTATCTCTTTAGGCTCTAATTGTGCTACTGACACACCTGTCCTGAAAGAGAAAACAAAACTCAATGAACACTAGCAGAGAGGACCCCAGGCCAGCGGTCCTGCCGGTGTTGTCTGTCTACTGTGGTCCTGGCTCAGCATCACCTCTTACACGGCACTGAGAACACTCACCTGGGGATCACAGCTCTTGCTAGCTCAACTGCAATCGAGACCCGTCAGTCAGAAAACACGGAGGGGGGAAACCATGTAAGGCTGATTTACTAAAGCTCCCACATTGACTTGGGAGAGTGATCACACTCCTCCCCCCTCTACGCTAAGTATCTTGCTCTAAAAGGATCGTAAGTAAACTAGCATTCTGGGTCCTCAGGATACAGCACAACTGGGCCTTCCTTTTTTTTTTTTTTTTTAGTTCCAGGAGTAGAATTCAGTGATTCATCCCTTACGCACAACCGCCAGGGCTCATCACAAGTGTGCCCCCTAATCCCCATCGCTCACCCAGCCCGTCCCCTGCCCACTTGCCTCCAACAACCCTCAGTCTGTTCTCTATTGTCAAGAGTCTCTTTCGGTTCGCCTCCCCCTTGTTTCCCCCCTGCCCCGTGTTCATCTGTTTTGTATCTTAAATTCCACACAGGAGTGAAATTGTATGGTATTTGTCTTTCTCTGACTTATTCCACTTGGCATTGTACTCTCGAGATCCATCTATGTCATTGCAAATGGCGAGATCTCGTTCTTTTTTATGGCTTTTTTATGGTTCTTTTTTTTTTTATATTCCATTATATATGATGTGTGTACACCGCATCTTCTCTATCCATTCATCAGTCAACGGACACTTGGGCTGTTCCCACAGCTCGGCTGTTGTAGATAATGCTGCTGTAAACACCGGGCCGCACATTCCCCTTTGAGTCCCTTTTGATACCCTTCGTATCTTTGGGGTAAATCCCCAGCAGTGCGATTGCTGGGTCCTAGAGAAGCTCTATTTTTTAACTTTTTGAGGACCCTCCACACTGTTTTCCAGAGTGGCTGCCCCAGTCTGCATTCCCACCAGCAGTGCAGGGGGTCCCCCTTCTCCCCATCCTCACCAACACCTGTCGTCTTGTGGTGTTAATTTTAGCCATTATGGCAGGTGGGAGGTGGGGTCTCATCATGGCTTTGAGCTTAACTAGGCTTTTTAAAAGGAAAACAAGAATGATGAAAACAACACCAGAGATAAACGATACCTTCAGAACTTCACCTTTCCATCTGGTAAGATGCAGAAGTTTATGTATGTGCGTATGTTTATTCTCGGTTCTATAACTATCAATCATCATAGCCTGAAATCAAATTCATGCATAATCAAACCATGCACAATCCAGCCAGGTGCCTCCATTTAAATCGCACCTAAAATCAATTTATCCTTTGACAATTAAAAATGTCTTATAAATGCAATAGGGAAAAAAAATCCAGATTTGTGAACTGAGGACCAACAGTCAGCAGAAGTAATTAGCAGAAAGGATCATGCATTTTTTTAAAGTCTCAGGGACACAATGTACAACAATAATTTAGAAACGAGTTTACTTTGTCAGCCAAATACGACATTATAAACAACAGCTGCATCTGATCCAGAAGTTTCCTGTTATTTGGACTCTAACAGAAGAATTTGGCATTATTATTCAATTATAACTGATTGGATCATGAACTGTTAACAATTTCAACTGGTTCATTTGGATTTTTTTTTTAAATTATGTTGTTAACCATTTCCAATTAATGTAAGTATCTCATTATAATGATTTAACTACTTGGAAAGTTGAAGTACATACCAGGAAGGGCCATGCCTAGAGAGACACAAACACAAGAAACATGTTTTCAGCTCTCCACCGAGATAATCTTAAAGCAACAATGTCAGAGAACAGATTCCTACTACAACACGCCCTGCATACGACGTATAAGATGTCCCGGGCTCCTTGCTACTGCTCTAAAGAATATACGACAGCAAAAAGCTAGTGAAACCAGAATTTGTACCGAATGTTGCTCAGGGCAATCCAGAAGCATGACTCTGATGATTATCTGTTTTAAAATAATTATAACACATGTCAGTAGCACCTCCAGCTTCAGCGAAGAGTCTCTCACACATATGTGATGCTACGACTACTGTTCAGTGGTCCCAAACCAGGTGAAGTAGCTAACTGCTCTGGAATGTTCTAGAATCCTAGACGTTGGATGCCCGGGGGGTTCAGTGGTTGCACCTCTGCCTCCAGCCCAGGGTGTCAGGAGTCCCCGGATCAAGTCCCACGTCGGACTCCCTGCATGGAGCCTGCTTCTCCCTCTGCCTGTGTCTCTGCCTCTCTCTCTCTGTGTCTCTCATGAATAAGTAAATAAAATCTTTAAAAAAAAAAAAATCCCAGACGTTTTAGAGGACATGGAAGTAAACCTCGCAGAGCAAGTACAGAAACTGGAACCAGAATAGCTTGGATTTGAATCCAGGCTTTACGTGAGTTACTAATATCCTCAAAGTAGTTCTATCTCTATTGAATGTGATGCTGCGTCCAACGCTGGGGTCAGAACACACTGGGGCTGAATAAATGGCGGCGGTGGATATGGGAAGTCAGCCCTGTGGGCGACTAATCGTCAAAGGGTCAGGTCTCGTGAGGCCTCCGTGTCGTGACTCTGCTTGGATGCCACCCGTCGAGAACGTGAGTTTGAGGTTCCATTTTCCATCTAGATAAGATATTCATGGCTGGAAGATGGGTGGCAACCTCCAACTATCTATCCAGTGGAAAGCAAGGAGGTGAAATGAACCAACATGAAAGTAGGTCCTTGGGTGACATCGGGACTAACATCGTGTAATCATCAGAAACACTTAAAAAAATGTTTTTTTTTCTTTTCCTTTTGGATTAAGTAGACTGTTTTGTTTTTTGTTTTTTTTTCGCTCTTCTTTGTTTTGCTTTTTAACTTGGGAAATTTTGAGAAAATTAAAACCAACAAAGTCTTTTTGGGAGACCCGGGCCAAATTTAAAAAAAGACGCTGCCTGCCGATTGCAGGTGATCAAGAAATGTGCAACTGTTTGACAGCAGATGATGCCGGCTACGTGTCTGTGGCCCCAGAAACCAGATTTTCAGTTGGTGGCGACTCGAACTTCCATGAACTGATTAAAGTTAAATGGTATCCCTATGAATGAATGAGAGCTCACTCGACCTTCTGAGATACACAAATATCACTTTTTTTGGACTTTAACTGTGTCCACACAGCGCAGAAGCCTCCTGGGAGCCGTGCCCTGGGACTGTGGCGCGGTGGGACCGGGTGGTCCCTCCAGGCGCCCCCAGGCAGGGCCGCCGTGTGGGTGGGAGCCGGGCCACGCCACCCCTCCCGGAGGAGCCCATCTTCATCCAGTTGCACGCATGCATGGCTGCAGATCTCACTGACATGACAAATTATTTCGCTTTTTAACAAAGAGGCTAAGGGGATCTGGGTGGCTCCGCTGGTGGAGCGCCTGACTCTTGGTGTCGGCTCAGATCATGATCTCAGGGTCCTGGGATCGAGACCCGTGTCGGGCTCCAGGCTCAGCGGCAACTGCTTACGACTCTCTCTCCGTCTCTCTCCGCTGCCCCCCAGATAAATAAACCACATCTTTTTTTAAAAGGCCGGACGATGACTGATGTGGGGAGAAGAACCCTGTACGGGGGCTCAGAACATGGGCCGTCCGGTGTGCAGGGCCAGTCTGCTGACACAGGGAACCTCTACTACGGGACCCTCGGGGTCGTAGGCCCCTGTCACTCGGGGCAGGGCCCAGGGCTGCCACCTCGCTGGGCTCCGGGGCTGCTCGAGTCCCTGCCACGATGTCCTGCCTCTGCGCAGACAGACGGACACACGGCCGAGCACAGAACGGTGCCTCCCTGGTGTCGGTTTCCGTTACTTGGTGTACAGAGGGGTCAGGGCGGCTTCAGGACGGCGGGGTGGGGGGGGCTTGCGCATCCTCAGGACACCCGGGGCTGCCGAGTTGGGTCCCAGACAGCTGACCCCCAGCCGAGCATCCCCACCAGGAGCTGGGAGTCTGGGGCCCAAGGTGTGGCTGTCTGCTCGGGCGCACGGTGGCCGCTCGCAGCTCGGGAAGGGACGCGAGGCCGCCTGCGTGTGGTCCCGGCCCAGTAGGCAAGCGTGGGGCTCGCAGGCCCAGCGCCCCAACGTCCTCATGCGGCGGTGGGCGGGCCCCGGGGAGGCGGGCCAGAGGGGGAGCGGCCGCGGGGCCTCACCTCGGGGCAGCGACACGGGGCCGGGACCTGCCTGGAGCCCGACGGAGTATCACAGGCTCGGTGTTGCCGGGCCACCACCCGCAGGGGCTCCCAACGCGCGGGCCCCGCTTGACGAGCTCAGGGTGCGGGGAGGAGGCGACCACAGGCTGTGCCCAGGACTCGGGGCCCCCTCGCACGGCCCGGGGATGCAGCCCCCATCACATGCCCACCGAAGGACCTGGGCCCCAAGGGCCTCGCCCCGGCCGCCCTGCAGCGCAGAGGGCTCCTGGCTGTCCCCTGCTCCGAGCAAGTGGAGCAGGACGGACGGGACCCCCTGGCTTGGCCTGCCATGAACCCTTGGTTTTTGGATCCTTACTTTCACCTAGACGATAATCCTTAGAGGCTAACCAAAAAAAAAAAAAAAAAAAAAAAAACACTTTTTTTTTGCATTCCTAATGGTGGACCCTACACATGATGGAATCAGACCACCCCAAGCCCATTAAGGATCCCCACAGTAAGACTGTGAACCAAGAATCGATACCAAAAATGAACATTTCCTGTTCCCGCGAACACTGCCGATCACCAATTTTTTCCTCCAATAACGAGGAGGAAGAAATGAATAGGCAAAGCCCGTACCATCCAGCAGGGTGTCGAAGTGGATGGCCTGCAGGTACTCCTTCTCCCGCATGAACCCCCGGAGGGGAGTGGCCCAGCCTTCGCTCAACACCTGGACCCACTGAAGATCCAGCTGCAAAACACAAAAGCAGGTGGACGTTTCTATGCGCCCTGTTCCTCCGCCTTCTGGCCCCAGGGCAGGCCCCTCTCATTCCACCGTCAGGACAAGGAAGGCAGCTCCGCTTTGAGGCTGACTCAGGATCTGGGGGTGGGGGGGTGGGGGAGGCGGGTAGGCTGGAGTCCAGTACCTTCCTCTTGCAAAGTGAAGGTTGGGGTGATCCACCTGAACACCCCAGGGTGCACACGTCCTTATGGTGTGCAACCGGGTTAACATTTGCTGTTCCTTCTTTCCCTTTTTTTTCCCTACAAAAATTCCGGTCTGGCCACATATTTTCACCAAATGTACTAGTTAGTTGAAATTGGGAAATCACTGACTCTCAAGGTCCAAAATTCTTAGCATGACACTGAAAGCCCTTCAGGCTCTGGCCCGCTGGCCGGTTTTAGAGATTTCCACCTCCTCCCACCTGAAAATTCCTAGTCCTCCTTTAGGCCCCGAAGCATGGGTCACTGCTCTGAGGACCTTTCCTGCCACCTCGAGACCACCCCGCCCAAATTATTAGATTATTTGAGCTCCTTTTGTACCTTGTAGCCCATTTGATTGCAACTCCCAGCACTGGGATTATAATTATGTGTTGCTCATTTGCCCGGAGCATTGGAGCACTCAGCACGTATTTTGTAGGGTCGGAGGGCTCTGCTTATAAATGTCATGACTTATTAGACTATGAATGAGCTGACACAGGTTCCCAGCTTACTTCGCCTCTCATAAAAAAGTCCAGGGTTTATGAGGGATCAACAAAAAGTCATCGGGGAAGATCTGACCGCTTGGTACAGACCAATGAGTCCTGACCCACAAACAGCCAAAGGCAGCTGCCGTGCACTTGCTGGGGCTGCATCCTACACGTTCTGGGCAGTGAAGCCAATGTGACCAAAGCGGTCCACACCTTGTCCTTTGGCCGGACTATGCCCCCACCCCCGTTAGGAAAGAGTGGGATTTGCAGAGTAGAAAAAGATTCATATCACTTTAGATCAGGGTGGCTCTTTCTTTTCTCCAAATTCCTCCTCGATCATCCAAAAACACACTTTTCTTTCTTTTTGTTTTTTACTTGCACTCTGGACAAACTTTTCTCAGCAGCACCAACAAATCAATACTGCCTGGTGCCTGCTGGTTGGCATGACCGAAGATGCCAAGTTACCTTCCCAGACTGCCTCTGCCCGTGGCATCGGTCAGCGACCTTGTGGCAGCTCTTGGTGAGAGATTTGCTGGGAAAGAGGTTCTAAAAAAAAAGGGAGTTGGGGGAGGGGGGGCGCCCGGGGGGCTCTGGGGTTGAGAGTCTGCCTTGGGCTCAGGGCGTGACCCCGGGGTCCCAGGATCCAGTCCCACACCGGGTTCCTGCAGGGGGCCTGCTTCTCCCTCTGCCTGTGTCTCTGCTTCTCTCTCTGTGTCTCATAAATGAATAAAATCTTTAAAAGAAAAAAAGACAAAGATGAAGTGTTTTTTTTAGGGACGTTGCATTTCCTTCATCGGTACCTTCCTTATTATCAAGAGTCACTTGAGTATCAAGAGAGGGACTATGATGAGGGATGCGGGGCCGGGTTCACCCGCAGCCGGCCTGCAGCGTCCTACCTTGGTAATTGCTAGGGAAGGCAGCGCCTCGGCCTCAGCTCGGACCTGGTCAAGCTTGTTTTCAGGCACGAAGAGTTCATGGATGCCTTTCATTACAGTGTGTGGTACGATGTTCTGAAATGAAGCAGAATTAGCAACAACTTGAAAGGGAAACTGTGAAAAGATTGCTTTGGGAAATGAATGATATTTCATGGCTTTATTCAATTAAAGAGAGAGAGAGGGGGTCCATCTACCTGCTCTTGCAGGAGCTCCACCACCTGCTGGACACAGTCACTCACTGAGGACAGGTTGGTTTTAAGCACAAGCTCGGGAGTTTCGGGTTTCTCATAATCAGAATCAATACCCGTAAACCCTGCAAGGCACAGGGGCAAAAACCACATTGGCACCAACAGAACAGTCTTTTTTTTTTGTTTTAAGATTTTCTTTATTTATTCATGAGAGGCAGAGAGAGAAAGGCAGAGACACAGGCAGAGAGAGACGCAGGCTCCATGCAGGGAGCCGGATGTGGGACTCGACCCCGGGGCTCCAGGATCCTGGGCTGAAGGAGGTGCTAAACCCCGGAGTCCCCCGGGCTGCCCATAGAACAGTCTTTTTACAGAGTGAGGCCTAACCCACTTGGAATGATGCATTACACTGAGAATTTAGATTAGACCAGAAAGGATCACTGGCCACCCTTGACCTCTGGCCACAGGTAAAGAAATAAGTAGAATGAAAAACAAGTGTATTATATACATATTTATGCACGTGTGTGTATATTCACAGCTGTGTCTTCAATATAGAAAGCCCCAGATTACTAGGTCCAAGCCCCCTGCAGCTGATCAGAACCCCAAAGGAAGACAAGAAGAAGAAAAAAAACCCCTTGACGCACACTCGTGTATAGACACCGAGCTCGGAGGTCTGAAGTTTGTTGCTCGCGGCCGAGGGGACAGTTGTGGGAGAACACAAGCCACATGCTGCCGCGCCCGTGGCCGTATCGACTACACGGGGGGATCCCCTAAAGAGTTGTATGCGCTGGATGCAGTTTGGGAGAAGGGTCTCCGAGGCTTCGGACGGGTTCCCGGGGGGACGGACCCGAGGCGGGGGGGGGGGGGTGCGGCCAGCAGCTGGCCTGGCGCTCCTACCTTTGATCTCTCCGGCGCGGGCACGTTTGTAGAGACCTTTCACATCTCTGCTCTCACAGATGTTTAGAGGCGCATCGACGAATATTTCAAAGAACGGCAGCCCTGCCGATTCGTGGATTTTGCGGGCGTTCTCACGGTCCTGGAAGACACGCGAGGGGGAGGTAAGGCAGGGGTTTGGCCGTGGAATCCGTGGAGCCCGACGGCCCTGGGGAGCCCCCGGCACTGGTGCTCTGAGGCCGTGTGACGTCCAGGTCGGCCTCCGGGGAGCACGGGCCTCCAAGAGCCGTCGGAGGAACTCGCGGAGAAGAATCTGAGAAAGGACGGGCCTGGCGACCTGAGCATCTCATTCAAAGGGCGGGTTTGGAGCCTGTGGCGTCTGACTGGGGTCCCCCAAATGCGGTTTCCGGACAAGGGCGTCCGTGCAGCCCGCGCGACCTGGTGCTCGGGCCGCGAATGGCCGGTCCCTGCAGCAAGCTGAGCCTCTGCCTCCTGGGACACGGGACACGGGAGACCACAGGGCCCTCGGCGGGCCTTGCTGAGTGTCCTCCCTCTAAGCCGGGCCAGCTGTGCGTCGGGCCGGGCGGCGGGGGAGGGTTCTCATCAGCTGCCCTGGCATCTGGCATCCGCTCTTTACATAAGCAACGTTAAGTAGAGGAAATGAGGCAGCGGGAAAAGAACAGGCAGGGGAAATTGAAAATACGGCGACCCGGGGTCCCCCCCAGCCCCTGGCACCGAGCGCAGGGCTCGGTGGCGCCGCCAATCACGGTACCTTCGCGAAAGGAGAAATGAAGCTGGTGATGCAGACCAGACCAGCATCAGCAAACAGCTTGGCCACCTCGGCAATCCGGCGGATGTTCTCCTCTCTGTCCCCGGGGGAGAATCCGAGGTTTTTGTTAAGGCCGTGCCGGACGTTGTCCCCATCGAGGGAGTAGCACGGGATGGCGTGGGACACCAGGTACTCTTCCAGAGCAAAACTTATTGTGGTTTTTCCAGCACCAGAGAGACCTGTTCATTATAATCATTGGACCTCAGGTCAAAACCCACCAAGATCTAGAAAGAGCATAGTTCACTACGCATCAAGTACTGGCATTTTTTTTTTTTTGAATGTTGAAATAACCATCTGTCGCCTACAAGAATTAACAGCATTTCAGAGCAAGTGGGGTTCCCAAGTAGGGGGCCCAGGGGCAGGGAGGTACACATGGTTCTTGGAGCGTCGTATTTTGCCTGCAGAGTGTTTTTAAAGATTAGAACATGGTGCGTGCAGATCCAGACAGAAAAAAAAGCCAGATCAGGTGACCATGTTCTCGTGTCCCTGTCCCGACAGCCACCAGCTGGAACGGAGGGACGGCCAGCCCGGGAGGCTGGGAAGCCACCTTCCTTAGGGAGGCTGCCAAACAACCATCTGACATCAGGGCTCTTTGGCTTCAAGATTTTTCCAAAATGACCCTCAAAACATGAAGACTGACCCCCGAGCCAGGCTGCGGGCGTGTTTCGAGCTGCCCTACACGCTTCGGTGTCCGGGGTCTTTCCATGAGAACAGAGTTGCCGTGCATTTTTCTTCGAAACCGTGGTTTCAAAGCACACTGGCGGGAGACACACTTTATAATTTCTGTAGGAGGGAAATTATGGGGAGGAAGGGAGCTCTGCAGAAACCCAGTCACCCCAAAGACCTCTGGACCTGGAAAATGTAGCATTGTGCCAAGCCACTGTCAGGCAGCCCCCAGGCGCGGGAGAGGAAAGGTTAGGGGGGCGTGGAGAAGGTGCAGAGTGTAACACAGAGAAGACGGCAGCAGGAAGGAGGGAAAAGGCCAAAAAGAGAGAGAGAAAGAGAGAGAGAGAAGCAGGGATGAAGGGCAGAGGGGAATGAAGACTTGGAAAGAGGAGTGCCTGGCGGGCTCAGTCGCTGGAGTATGCGACTCCTGATCTTGGGATTGTGAGTTTGAGCCCCACGCTGGGTGCAGAGATCGCTGGAAAAAAAGAACCATATAAACTTTAAAAAGCGACTTGGAAGGAAAGGGGACATATGGGAGGCGAGCAAACAGTCTCCACGGCGTGCGTTCGGCTCCCCGGCCACGGCCCTCGAGGACCCAGTAGAGGAAACGGCTCAGGGCTGCGCCGTCCTCCGTGGGAGTCACCGTCCGACGCACTCTTAGGTTATTTGTGTCAGCGAGTTTCATTTGAACATGGATGTGAGGGGATAAAGGCCTCTTGGGGGAGAAGAAATGGGGCTCCCGAAGCCCCTGCATGTCCTCTCGCACTGGAAAATGAGGGAACTAATAGAGATCTTCAATTTTGCTTCGGGTCTGGAACCTCAGAGCTGAATGGCAGGGACTGGATGACACCAGGCCGTCGGCAGACGCGGTGCACGGCTCGGCGCGGGCGCCTCTCTCCTCTAGTTGCACCTCCATCCCCAGGGGCGGCCACTACACCCAGCTCGGCTTACGGGCAAGAAGACTGAGGCTTAGGCAGCTCAGCTGGCTTGTCCGACGTTGCATAGTCCATGCGCGTGGAGCTCGGGCTCTAAACTGCATCCCTGGACTCGAAGCGTTCGGTTTCTCCCGGTCGCCCTGCTCCGTAGCCCGATCTCCATGATGTAAGAGCACAGAATAAAGTGGGAAAAGGTGGTGGTGGTGGTGGTGGTGGTGTTTGAAGAGTAAGGAAAGACAGGGATGTCCATCCTCTAGGGTGTTTTTTTTTTTTCCTCTTCCACCAGTTAACCTCTTTGTTTTCGAGGCTGCTCCACACTCTATGGAGCAGCCCCCGTGTGTATGTCTCGACACAAAAATTGGGCAAACGCATGAGACACACACGTAACAGGAGGGCAGCATCTGGAACGCAGTCATGGTACCTGCTGCCGCTTGGCAAGGCTCTTGGGTGGGCCTGGGGAAGGCCCAGGAACCGTGACGGGGGAGCGCTGCCTTCTGGAATACGGCAAGCTTCTCGCCCGCCGTGGTCCCCAGCCTGCCAGCTGGGAAAGGGTGTCGTGCCGCAGGTGTGAAACCCAGAGGCCAAAGGCAGGTGCCTCAGGCACCAGGAAAAACCCCGAATAAGAAGGAGGTGAGTGGAGACGGGAACAGGAAAGACAGGAGTAGTAAGGGTGGGTGAGGCGGGCGCCAGCCTGCCACTGGCTTCAGCATCCCCGTCGGGTTGGATAAATCAGCATTTGGGGTTTGGGTTGGTTTTTCTAAGATGTATTTATTTGAGAGAGAGAGAGAGGCAGAGGAGGGAGAGAGGGAGGGGGAGACACAAGAGCCGGGCCTCACGACCCCTCAATCAGGACCTGAGCCGAAATGGAGAGTCGGTGGCTTAACAGATGGAGCGGCCCAGGCGCCTGCCAGACCAACACTCGCGGGCGGGCAGTAGACGCAGCCGACCTCAGGACCTTGGTCAACACCCTTGCATCTAAGTGAAACACCGCGTCTACGACTGCTAGGCCCTCGGACCAACCCCTGCACCTTGTGCTGAGGGTTAGGGTCACTAAGCCTTGGCTTTGACGTCCTGAGGCTCTAAAAACACAGGACGGGGGAGAGTCACTTGGCTGTATGCGTGGGAGTGAAGGACGTCTTGTTACAGGGGCGATACTTCCGTTCGCAGGCTCTGTTGTTGTTGTTTAATATTAAGAGAAATAGTCCCCAACCACGTAAAGACATCAGAAAACAATAGAGAGTATCTCTAAACATCCCAAACCTCACACACGGCCAAACGCTTGCTGTCAAATTAGGAAGGCCCCACGATGGCCAGTATGTGGATTTGGGCACAAGCATGAGGATCCCGGGATCCCCCAGAGCCGAAGGGGAGGTGCCTTCATCAACGCGCCGTTTCTTTCCAAAGAGGGAGACGAGCTCTGTGCCTTTGCCTTGGGCCTTCCTCGCACTGGTGCCAGAGCCCGGGCTCCTTACCCCTGCCCTCAGCCTCATTCCAACGTTGAAACAAACACGTCCTATGTGCAACATGTTACCCTAAATTCCTTAGAATCGCATGTCACACATCAATTTTCAATTAAAAAAAAATCTATAAACCAACACGGCATACCCGTCAGCCACACTGTGCATCCTCGGAATCCGCCCCTGGTGCCGACCACCTGTCCTCGCTTGTTCCTGCTCACGTGGTGTGCCTGATAGACGACGTTGGTGGATTTCTGCTGGCTTCCCTATGGAACAAGACCAAGCCCAGGATCGTGTCAATGAAACAATGCAATACATAGACATGTGATGAAACGATAAAACGACAGATGGCACGAACAGTCATCCCTCGCCGAAACTCCTCTCCTAGGACTGGCGCCCAGAGTGACAAGTATTAATCAGGAAAAGATGCTGCCCTGGGAACACGCAGCATGACCCCCTGAGCATAGACCTTGGGGGAGACGGCCACTGACATGCTGTGAGAGCCCTGGCTTGGGGCCATTCACAGGTGCGCAGCTCAGCCGGTCCTCGTCTCCGTAGGTGCTGCTCTTGCCCAAATCCTGCGGATGCTGCTGGAAAACAGCCCCAGGGAGGGCAACGGTGGGCAAGCACCGCGCTCTGCTTCCACCTCCCCACGGGCCAGCGTGGGGACTCGTCTTTCCCGGAGCCCCGCAGGATAGGAACACGCCAGTTATTCGTCCCGGGGGCTAATTCGGATCTCGATTGTCTTTATTCTGGCTGTGATCAAGTCAGCCAGTCGGGGCACAGGTGATCTGATCCCGATCCCAAACTCGGGGCGCGACGCGTCTGATGAATAGAAACGGTGACACGAGCCAACAAGTACAGTTGCTGGCGGATGTGTCTCGAGCTGCGCGCTGTCCGGGGGGGTGGCGTGGGGAGACCCCTAACGGTGGCTCAACCAAAAGGTCACGAACAACTCATGTATGTCTTTGGTGTGGTGACCGAATTTGTAATGACGGATGTAATCGAAGTCCCTGAACTGTTAAAAAAAAAAAAAAAATCTATGGAACCTTTTCAACACCATACATGTCAACCTATCAGAACTAAACAAAATAAAAATAAATTTTTTAAAGCATCGATATTCTTTGAGCAAGACCCAGAGAAAACTCTGGGCCACGTGTAGGCAATTTTATATTCTGGAGCCAATGAAATCACTTCTTTATGGCACCTCATTTGGGGGAAACAAAGACAGAAAAGGGGACTGTAGCTCTAAGGACCGTTGGGGGGCTTCTGGAGATGACAGGAGTGAGCGTGCTCTGTAAGTGGCCAGGGTGTCTGCAAAACTGGACGCGACGGCGACTAGGGAGCATGTACACCCGCAACGGGACGTGCTGGAGCCCGCCAGCGTGGGGCCAGGAAAGTGGCCTTGGGGTCCCGGGGGGGCAGCGCACCCCGCCAGGGAGGCCCGGAGCTGTGCGAAGGCGCAGTCGGGCCGGAGACAGGCATTGCCAGGGTCAGAGGGACCCGGAGGGAGGTGCGAAGGCACAGGTGGGGCGGGCTGAGCCTGGGCGCTCCGATCATCCTTCAAGCAAAGCAGCTCGTCAAGCCGGATGAGCTCATGAGATCCTATAGCAGAAATCCCCCTGCTGAACAAGTCCCCCGACAGTCCACGCAGGCCCTGCTGCCAAGGGTGCTCTACGGCCCAGGGACAACGTCAGCGCTCCCTTGGCCTGTCGCCTGGCTCATTGCTGCCGCCCATCAAGGCCCAAAAGTTCGCTCATCTGTTCACTCGCTGATGGTCTCAGCAAATGTTTGGGTGAATGAGCCCCAACTACATGCCAGGGGCCTGCGCAGGCACTGGGAACGGAGCCCTAAACGGGGTGGGAGCCCCAGCATCATTTTGGGGGAACATACAGGCAAAAAAACAAACCCCTAGTCACTGGGCCCAGCCCCCGCGGAGGATCTCCGACACACCCTCGCACACCCTAGGAGAGACCGAGGAACACCCGCAGCCCAACAATCAAATGCCCCAGAGATCCAGACGGTCACCTCGTGAAGGAAGAGGCGCAGGTGGGCAGCAAGTGCGTGAGGGCGCGACGGGACAGTCGCGGGAGAGAGCCAGGTGAGACCCGCGCGGGATGCCCTGGAAACCATGGCAGCGAGGACCCGTGCTCCCGGTGACGGCGGCGGTATCCAGGGGGACAACCATCCCAGGGAGAAGCTGGCGGTCTCTTCTAAAGCTAGATATTTACGTCCCCAATGACTTGGCGAGCGCATGCGCAGGCCTTTACTCCAGAGAAAACACGTATCCGCAAAAAGACACATACAACTTTATTTGCATAAAAACTGCGCCTCGCCAAGTAACCATCCACGGGGAAACAGGTGACACGCACCTGCACGCACACCCAGCCCGGTCAGAAGCGCACTTGTCCTTGGGGGTTTGAGGCTCACGCACTGTTTGCTTTGGTTGGATCTCACCGAACATGTACACCCATGATGGGCTTTGGGTTATATGTAAATTTTACCAAACACCAAAAAATAGAGCCGTTAAAAAAAAAAGTAAGCCAGGGACGCCTGGGTGGCCCAGGCTGTGGCCCCGGGGTCCCGGGATTGAGTCCTGAGTCAGGCTCCCTGCATGGAGCCTGCTTCTCCCTCTGCCTGGGCCTCTGCCTCTCTCTCTGTGTCTCTCATGAATTAATAAATAAAATCTTAAAAAAAAAAAAAAAGAAAAGAGTAAGCCAACAAGGGAATACACACCCAGACTCACGTGCTGGAATTCTCTCGCTCAAGAGACAGGCCTCGGGTCCCACTCACCACATACCTGACGCCAGGTGTGGCCGCCCACCTATGCACGCGAGCACCGCCCGAGCTTAATTTGTCCACAAAGGTCTTTCTTTCCCCCCCTCTTTTGGCTGTTTTCTTTTTTTTTTCCCCCTCCCTATAGACAGTGCTGCAGAATAAACCCTAAACTTTGTTAATCTATGGAAACTTTGTGAAGATCTTGTAAACTGCGTCCCCAACCAAGCGCTTGGTGTTCAAAACCAGGTCAGAATCCGGCGGAAGGAGCTTCTCCTATAGTGTCTAAGAGTTCGCCTCTGAACCTTTTGGGTTTTTTTTTTTATTAGCGGAGTCTTCATCACAGGTGCTCGTACGGGGTATCTCCCATTCCGGCAGTGTTTTGGTTTTATTTTTATTTTTTTTCCGGCAGTGTTTAAACAAACACAGTCTTTTCAGATGGCCGGGTCCTGGGCTTTTTGGTTCCGCAGACAGCACTTGGTTTCTTATTTATCTTATATTTACCCTTGATTCTCTCCAAAAGGCAAACACAATAGATGTTTTGAATGATATTTGAACTGCAAAGGGGCAGGGCAGCCAAAAACTTTGCTTTGCTGAAACCTTTACTCCCTCCAAGAGACCATATGGGGCTCGAAGCCGGGGAAAGACAGTGGCTGCCAGGAAAAGAATTGTCTCTATGGAAAACGCAGCCCGTGGTGAAGAATAAAAATGTTTGCGTCCCTGCGGGTGTAAACCGAGCACGCAGACCCCCTTGGCACCTGCCCTCTCTCTCAGTGTTGTTTGGCACAAACCGCAAAGTTGGTGGTGTATTCCTTTCCTACGTCCCCAAATAGAATTTGGCAAAAATCCCTACCTTTTCCCAGGTCGCTGGCCCAGAATCCGCCCCCTCGCCCCCCAAGGCGTATGCACGTGTGGCCTGAGCATGGGCTCTGGAGTCCAGCAAACTTGGATTTGAAACCTGCTCTGGGATCCTGGGCAAGTCAGTGACATCACAGCCTCCCCACCCGCTCTGTAACTCCGCCGGAACAGTCTCCTCCTGCGGTTGCTGAAAGGACTAAATAAAAGGATTTTCTCTAGAAAGGAGCAAGGCAGACACAGCACCCAGCAGGGCGCCTGAGCTCCGGGGCGCAGGTGGCATCTGGTCTACCTGGAGAGATGGGGTAGTTCGTCTCAACAGCCCAGCGTGACAGGCGTGGGGCCTGGGGACCTGGGGCTCAGCGTCAAGTCAGAGCCCGCACAGCACAGTCCTTTGCTGCGGGAAGAGTCGTGCACGTAGCCCCACGCCGCCGCCGCTCCAGTTCTTGTTCCCTTCGACCTAAAGCGCGGCCAGGAAACACACGTTTCGCGGCGGACTCACCAGTCACCAGCTCGAGGTCTCCTCTTTGTACCCCAGACCCCTGCTCCCGAGCTGGGAGCCGGCCGACTGGGTCATGACCCCTTAGTTTGCGGCACAGGGTGGCCTTTGCCCAGGTCTGCGTCGTGTGCTGCTGCTGTGGGACCTTGTCACACGGCCTTGCCAGGTCCTCCCCTCAGTCCCATTGGCAACACGCAGGGGGAGTGCCCAGAGAGCTCCTGGGCCCCGGGGGGTAGGGGGTGCTGGCAGGAAGCCTCAGCCTTGACGCTGCGGGACTGGAGCCAGGGCCCCACGGCAGGGTCCCCGGGCGCCCGGGCGGGGCGGGTGGGGCCTGTGTCCCGGGGACACGCTGGAAGGCGCTGGAAGGCAGGCGGTGGAGCAACCAGGAAGCAGGAAACCCGGTGCCAGGTTGGGGGTTTCCCTGAGCCCCAAGGCTTGGGTGACACTTGCACAGTATCTGTGACGAAGGACGAGCAAGTGCTTTGAATTCTACAGCCCTGTGTCCCCAGCGGCACTTCCCGGTCCCTTTGAACTTGGCCCTGGCGCCACCGGGCTGGTGTCACGGGGGTCGGGACGGCCGGCGCCCCGCAGCTCCCCACCTGTAAGCGGGGCCCACCGGCCAGGTGACCCAGTCTCCGCACCCGGACACTGCGGCCAAAGCCCCAAACCCCGAGCAGCCAGGCTTCCTGAGTGGGGCCAGGTCTCACCCCTGCCTCCCCAGGGCTCCCAGGCCCAGCTGGGTCACTTCTACCACACGCTGCCACCTCGGGGAGGACCTCATGACATCGCACATATTGGGGCTTTGGGCGCCGCGTGAAAATGTCAGGAATTCGAAACACGGTTCTCACCTCGTTTGCATTACTTAACACGAGCAGCTTCAAATGGTCAATGATCATCAACGTGTTTCTTTCCTTTGCTATTACTCCTTGGGGCCTGTGACCCCAAATGAAACGCCTGCGCGTAAAGAGTCAACTGCGTCACAGCTCCCATGATGCATCGCCGATTCACTTTCCAGGACGACAGAGCCCAGGTACCCGGCTACCCTATACTTGCTTCCAAATAATCTAACTAATCTGTTGGGTTTGCAGTTTTACTGTTTTCTCCCCCAGAGTAGTTACCGGCAAGAACAGGCATTTCCACGTAGTAAGTCACATGTGCCATTTGTTCGCTTGTCTCTTCTCATACAAATCAACAATCTGGACGACGAACTCATTCACTTTTTCAAAATGTATTTTTGTTCTTTGTGTATTTTGTATAGTAAAAATTTTATTAATCGTATACTTTTTGTTCACTTGCTTTTTTGATGTTACTTTATCGCAGATCACGTAGATTATGACATGTATTACCGTGCTATATCATAGTAAATGGTATTTTTAAGAATATGTAATATTCCTATTGTCTTTGATGGCTTCCGTTTGATCATCGGTTACAGCTGGGCCAAACATGCTCTTCTGACTTCTACCTATTTTGATATGATTAAATTAACTATTAATTTTATTTTATTTTTGCTACATCTGACATTCGCATGGGATAGATGCTTACATGGATCGACTTCATTTCTTTCCATCATTACATCCAGTGATCTCAAGTTATAACTGATTTCCCTATTACTTTCAAAAGTTTTTAATACTGTGAACCTATTTCTAGAATTCCTGTGTATTTATAATTCTTCTATATCTGCAATTTACGTATTCTTAAGAATTTCTATGGACGTTTTCCCTTGGTGTTGTCACCTATGGTTCTGGGGGCCGTTGTTCTGTGACGTGTTTTAAAAATTCAAAGATAAAAATTCTTTCTTTAAAAACCTTTTCAAAAAAAAAAATAAAAAAAAAAAAATAAAAACCTTTTCCAATGTTAGTTTGTTCTAAAATATATTCCTCCGTGGAAATAAAATCATCCAAGTTTTCCTCACAGCGTTCCAAGTGGCTGCTTCTTGCCTCGATCCGAAGAAGTCCAGGAGAGCCTGGAGACGCTTGTGGTGGGGTAACCAGAGCCCCGGGGTGGACTCGCTGCCTCTCCCCCGTAGGTCAGCCTCTCCTTTGCCATCGGAGTCCGACCTCTTGCTAAAATCCCTTGGCTTACGTGAAGGCCACAGACCTCACCCTGGGCCATGACCACTTTTCTTACACAACCTACTCCCCTCTGGGCCTTCAACCCTGTGCACCGTCCAGAACAAATCAGCCTCCTCCGAGCTCTGGGCCCGCACTGGCCTTGCTGGTCACCCCATAATGTCCTCTTCCCTGTGAGTCTGCGGACTCACCCCTGGACGTGTGGCCTCAACACGGAGCCTCTGCCCATCTTGCCGTCGGCTGGCGGGCTTTGCTCTTCCACTGACCCCGCAGGAGCCTGTGTCTGCTGACAGCGCTTCCCAACTTAATCGTAAACATCTCGAGGGGGTATTTGTTCAAAATACAGATTCCCAGGACAGACCCTCAGAGACTTGTGACTCAGTTGGCCTGGGGTGAGGCCCAAGACACCATGGCGGGTTGGCTGGTCGGTTCTGGAAGTGCTCAGATGATTGGACGCGCAGGCCAATCGCGGGAATGCTAACCTGTGTCAGAGAATCCACGGTGACCGTGGTATTTTGCCGACGCGTCCGTCTGCCTCACCCGCCTAGGAGCTGCGTGGGCGCCGCTCCCCCCTGGACCCCGTGTCTGCTCTCCTGGGGGAGCTTACAGTTCGCTGAGTGGCTAGTAAGTGTTTGCACTCAAACTAACTTGCCGTGCCCGTGACAGCTCGTGAAACGCGATTTGTTATTCGAACGTCGATTAGGGGCAAAGGCAGAGGGCCGGGCATGGAAATGCTCTCGGAAGAAGGCGGCAGCCAGCGTGGGAGGATGGGTCACAGGAACGTCGGAAATCTTTTCAAAATCTCGGCACAGTTACAGGCTGGGAGGTAGCCGCACCGACGAGTCCCATCAGGTGAATTCAACAATATTAATGAGAATCACCCACAGGCTCCGTGCTCAGCAGGGTCTGCTTGAGGCTCCCTCTCCGTCCCCCGCTGCCCCTCCCCTGCTCTTGTGCTCTCTCAAATAATAATAAATCATTTTTAAAAAATCGCCCTATAGATAAGCAGACATTCTGGCCCCCACGAACCTCCGTAGCCGGGAGCAGCTGAAGGCCCGGTCTACAGGTGAGAAGCATGGGCTACGCGGGCAGGACTGCAGGCAGGTGCATCCTGCTGGTGCAGCTGCCAGCCACATGCCTCTGAGCGCATCACCTAGCCCCTCAGTCCTCCCCTTGCACAAGGACTGGCATTGCACAGTCGCTGCGTCCCTGAGCTGTGGGAGGATTCAGGGAGCAAATGTACGTAACATGGCAAGGCCTGACCAAGGGTCGAGCCCTCCTGAAGGTTAGCTACGGTAAGAAGAAGAGCCGTAATGCATGATAATTAAACTAGCTATTATTACTAATAACATAATTATAATAACAATGATTAAGTGGCTGTTACAGCTCAGATCATCAAGGCAGCCCTGGGGCTTCCCCTACCACAGAACAGGGAGGCGAGGAAGAAACCTAAGGATTTCCCTGCAAAGGCGGGCGATCTCTGCTCTGCGAACCCCCCTCCTGCGCTGCCTTCCTGACCCCAAACAGCACAGGGCCCTCTCTCCTGGGCGCACATGCACCGTTGTGTCTACGCGCCGCAGCACATGTAACATGACCTGCCGTGGTCCGTCCCTTGTCACCTTAGAGCTTCTAAAGCCGCGCCCGAGCCCCACAAAACATCGCCTCATCGTGGCCACTTCACAGACGGCAAGACTGAGGCTCCGGGGCGTTCAGGGTGCTCTCTACTACTGCCAACAATGCTGCAGCGAACTGCCACACGCCTAGTCTCCCACGTGGGAAGATATGTCAAGGGGACGAAGACTCAGACGCGGGATCACTAGGCCAATCGGTTGGTCATTCGTAATATGGAGACAGAGCATCAAATCGCCCTCCGCGGAAGGTGTGTACTGCTGGGAATTACCCCAGTCTACACATTCATGGTCCACGCCTGAGCTCCAGGTTCCCCACAGCCCTGGCGCAGAGCATGTGATCCAGACTTTTGGATTTCCTCTAAGCTAATGGATGGAAAAGGGTATTTCACTATGTCTGTACTTCGCATCTCCATTACTGTGAGTGGTGCTGCACACGTTTTATGATGTTAGGATTGTACTTCCTTTATTTATTTTTAAACTCTCACTTATGCCCTTCTTCCATTTTCCCACTGCATTTTTTTTTTGTCTTTTCCCAATTCATTTATAGGAGCTCTTTATATTTGTGGTAATCTCCCCATTCGTTGTTTCTCGACTTTATGACTGGTATTACTTGTGGCTTCCCTTCTGATGTTGCTGGCTGTAGAGTTAGTGTGGTGGTTTTTTTTTTTTAAGATTTTATTTATTTATTCATGAGAGAGAGAGAGAGGCAGAGACACAGGCCGTGGGGGAAGCCAGCTCCATGCAGGGAGCCCGACGTGGGACTCAATCCCAGGTCTCCAGAACCACACCCTGGGTGGAAAGCAGTGCTAAACTGCTAAGCCACCTAGGCTGCCCAGAGTTAGTGTTTTTAGTGCAGTTAAATTTATCAATCTTTTCTTTTAATTGATACTGTAATTTTTTTGGTTATATGACAGCTTGGACACAACTGGTGGGATCGACTGTGAGCATGCCTTCAAGCAAGAAAAGTAAGAAAAGAAAAACAACGTTGTTTTGCTCAGTCTTACAAGAAAAAAGTCTGAATAAAAAAGACTGGTTGGGTTTTTGTTTCTTAGAAATTTCTATGATTCATAAAAAAAGAAATTTCTATGATTCTTAAGGATTTTCCTCTGAAGAAAAGAGAATATATAACCTCAATGGTAAATAGGACTTTTAAAGCCCTTACATTCCTGAGATTCGATGGATTTGTGATTCTATTAAGTGCACTTGTCTGTTTTATCATTATATTTTGAAAAATAATAAAACATACTGTTGTAACAAACAAATAGTTCTACATGACTTTTTTTTTTTTTTTAAATTAGAGAGAGAGAGAGCACGCGCATGCACACACGAGTGAGGGAAGAAGCAGAAAGAGAGAATCTGGAGCAGGTTCCACGCTCGGTACGGAGCCTGACATGGGGCTCGATCTCACGACTAGGAGACCATGACCTGCGTAGAAATCAAGAGTGAGATGCTTAATGGGCTGCGCCACCCCGGCGCCCAGCACGTGCCTAATTCTGGAGAAACAGATGTTCATTAGCTTCTCATTTAGTGCTATTGTAAATGAAAGTGTTGCAGTGAGTTATACATTCAGTTTCACCATCTCCAAGTCTAGGATGTATCTGGTAAAAGGAAAACCTAACCAACCCATACCTGTATTGTTTCTTAGGTCCTGAGGTCCCTAAAGAGCCCACGATAATTTTAGTTTACAGTAAGGCTCCAGGTTGTACGCATCCACTGTCCCCGTGATAAATTCAACCCGTGAGAAACGAGGGTATTAAACAGGTATAACTCATTTGATGAGAAATTTAGAACAAACTAGTATATGAAGGAGGGAAGGCGACACTGCGTCTAGTGGGGCAGTTTTAAATCAGATAATTTAGTAGATTACATCAAACTCCGATAAGACCATGTGCAATTTCCTGTTCAATCATCGCTTCTTATTGACGTGGGAGTCACCTTCCAGGTAGGTAGATGCCAGTTCCTTTACCAGGTAAGTGGGCTAGACTCGTAAGTAAGCTAACCAGCTAAGATAGGACAGTGTCAGTCACGCTCTGTGCACATACGTGAGCCTGCGTCCCGTATGACCTGGGTTATGAGCAGCATGAACCCATCACATGCTGTGCCTCCTGTATTCCTCTAATTTTTTTCAAATAGTATTCATCGAGCACCAGCTACATGCCAAAGAACGTGCCAGGGGCTGTGGGCACGACAGCAAGAGACGTGCACAAGGCCGCCTACTGAGCCTCCGAGACCACCTCCCGGCCCAACCATTGTTCAGAAAAATACTCAGAAAACATCAATTGATTGAAATCATACTGAAAATATATTGCAAACCTCATTGCCAGAGTTACCAGATGCGAAAAATAAAAAATACTGTATGTCCCGTGCAGTATTTGGGACACACTAAACATCATTCATTGTTGGAACGCCTGAGTGGCTCAGGGGTGGAGTGTCTGCCCCTGGCTCAGGCCGTGACCCCGGGTCCTGAGATCGAGTGCCGCATCGGGTCCCCGCGGGGAGCCTGTCTGCTCCTACCTCTGCCTGTTTCTGTGCCTTGCTCTCTGTGTCTCTCAGGAATAAATAACTAAAATCTTAAAAAAATAAAAATAAAAATCATTCGCTGTTCATGTGAAATTGAAACATGACTGGAAATGTTGTATGTTAGCTGGCATCCTGCCAGGGCCCTCCTTCTCAGAACACTGGGCCCGGCCTGGCACTGACCCCACAGCCTGAGCCCTGGGCATGTGTGTCCCGGCACCTCATTCCTCTACACTCCGTGCATAAGAATCTCTTTCCAGAGTCTTTTCAAGGGAAGGCCTCGGTGGCAGCCACAGGGAGAGGGCGGTTCAGAAGCCCCGGTTCCAGGCCGTTGGCTGCTAGAAACAACTAGAAACAACGGGTGGTCGGGAGCCGTGGGCATCCCCCCAGGAGATGGAGGTTTTACCAGTTCTCATGTTTTCAGACATCACAATTTTTCAAAGTTCAGGTCATGCTTCCCAGCAGGCCCCAGGAGCCCGGAGGAGGACTGCACAGCGTTGGCACGTGGCCTGGAAGCTGGCTGGGGGCGGCTGGGGTGCGGCTGTGTCTGTCTGTCTGTCTGGAGTCACCTCCGAATCCAAGAGCGCGCTCTGCCCCGGGAACTGTACCTCCCCCCTCCCAGCCAATGAGTGAGACAGCTTTTCTTTTCTTTTTTCTTTTTTTTGGAGAACTGCCACTCTCCCCACGGGCAAGGCTCACAGATTCCACCATGCAAAGAAGTGTCTGGAAGAAAAGCACGGAGGGAAGGCAGTGGCTCGGCGGCAGCCGCGCTGTGACTTCAGGGAGGCCATAGGGAGCGCCCACGCGCGGACCAACCGACCTGTGTCCACCCACGGCCGCCCACCCACCACCCTTGTCCTGAGCCACAGGCCTGGGCCCATTGCAGAGGGTGCACTGCGGGGGCTTCGTCCTCGTGGGGCTCGTGGGCACATGTGCCCTGGGTCAGCCGCTCCCCGCCCGCGCTCGGACCTTGAGGACCCACTCGTGTCCTCCATGTACCGCCATGCATGCCCACCTCCCCACGTGTGTCCTCACTCCACGCGTGTCCTCCACGTACCGCCACGCGCGCCCTCCTCCCTGACTGCGCTCTCATCCTCATCCACGCATGTCCTCATCCTCACCCCCCACACGTGTCCTCATCCTCCCCCCACGCATGTCCTCCACCTACAGCCACACGCGCCCTCCATCCGCCCATGCCCGCCCCGTCCCTGCCCGGCCCTGCACGGCCTCCAGCAGCAGCAGCAGGCTCCTGCAACTCAGGGCGGGACGGGGCACGCAGGGTGCATGGGGATGGGCCCTTGTGCGATGGGCACGTTCCAGCCTGGCTGTGACACGGGGGCACGACCACGCGTGTCCGAGGGACCTCGGCGCCCAGCGTCCCCGCGCTGACCTGGCGGGGTCCCATGCTGCGCAGATGGCACTTCCAGAAAGCTCCATGTGAGGAGCACCCGGGGAAACCCAGAGTTAGGCCGTCCACGCAGCCAGCCTCCCCTGCAGTCCTCGATCCCTGCGGCGCACCGGGGGCTTGGTGGCCTCCCACACTCACCCTGAGCGTCCCCCGTTCGCTCGTGTCTGAGATGGTGGTGGGGATTTCAAAGGCAGCGCTGCGGGCCGCGGGCTACATGGGTGCACGCAGCGCGCTGCACGCTCTGGGGTCCCCTCCCCTGGCACCGCGGACCCTTCACCCTGGGACACGGCCCTGCGTGGGCCGGCGGCAGCCACCTCGCCCGACCTGGTTCCGACAACCAGGACGCGGTCCCGGGGACAGGCCCGGCCGGCAGCAAGCCCCTGGGCCCAGCCACGACAACGACAACGGATGCCACGTGGCCGCACAGCCCCTGGGGGCGTGGGAAGCCAGACACGGGGTGGGCGTAAACACACAGCCCCCCACGTGCAGCGTCCAAGCCGAGGAAAACGAATCCGACGGAGCGGGAGTCTGTGAGCGCCGGAGCACCCGGGGCGCGGTCGGCGCCAGGCCTCATGGGTGCTGCCCACACAGGTGTGCTAAGACAGTGCGTGGGGCGGGACGGGCGACAGGCACAGGTTTTCCCATGTACGTATGTCATGCCTCAGCAAGAGTTCAGAACCGCGGGCTCGCTGCTGGGGCAGGACGCAGGGCGCCGAGGTCCCAAGGGGGCGGCCCAGCAGGCTGCTGACTCACTCCTCGGCCGGGACTCCTCCGGGCCCACCCTGCGCTGAGACGTCAGGGAGACAGAAATTCAGTGTGTCCCGCTCATGAATGGCACCTTGTTCCTGGGGTACTTTGTCGCCCTGGTGCCAAACCCACGAAAGCCACCACCACTCGCCCCGCCCCACCCGTCTCCAGTTCAGCCTCCCAAAGCCCAGGGATGCTAAGTCGGAGTGAGGCTGAGCTCAACGAGAGGACCCAGGAGGGCTGGCCCCAGCCCCTCCTCCTGTGTCTGCGGGGGCGCCCGGTGCTGCTGGCTATGGCTGCACAGTGGCCTGAGCTAACCCCCCCCCCCCCCGCCCCGCTGGCTCAGCGGGCTCCGCCACCAAGGCCCCCGCCTCGCAGAGCCCACAAGAGCCAAGGGTGGAGTCTGTGTTCACGATGACCTTTGATCCACGCAGAGGTCGCTGACACGAGCCCCAGGCTTCCTAATCTGACCGATGAGTTCACTCCACGCAGCTGAGCCTCTGAAAAGCTCCACGTGTCCGGATTTACAAGCAGCCCTCAGACCTCGCCGGTGTGGACGCATGTCCCAGCTGCAAATAAACGAGACGCCGACGACGCTTGCCAGGTGTCCTACGTCTCCGCACATCGCGGGTGGGGTGCTAGCTGCGGGTGATTCCACACCATCTTTTCAAGGCTGTTCGTAGAGGGAGTAGCCTGGATTACAGAGGGGACGTCTCCACCCGCGCCAAGGACTAGCCGGCCCAGTGCCCATCTTTAGAAGGTTCAGGGTCCCTGAGCGAGGCTTCCTCTCCTGCAACGCGACCCGCAGCCTGTGCAGGTATCCAGATGCCTCCATCACTCGCCCGGGAGAGAGAGGGCAAGGAAAGCCAACACAAGCTGTCGTCCGTACTGCCTGCTGCGCTACGAGTAATAAAGTCCCTTGTCCCTAACCTGCGGGTCTCATGTTTTCTGCCTGGAAACCACGGCAAGCTAACTTTTATTGGATTGTGAGTGGGATAAAGTTACAGACCCTTCACAGGCCTCAACCATACACATTGGGACGGAGGGAGGGAGGGAGGGAGGGAGGGAGGGAGGTATGGTTTTCTGTTTTTTCAAAAGCAGATCTAGCCAATCACTCAGTTCTTTTGGCTGGTGGCAGTGATACTTTAGTTTTCCTTTAGTTTAGCATCCTTCCGGGGTAGTCCAGGCATTTGTAACTGTAGGTGTCTTGTTTCTTTTTTCCTTTCCAATGTTACCGGGCTAGAACTCTGTTTTGCACTCTGCCCATTTTTTTTTCTCTCTCTTTTTTTTTTACTTAAAAAAGTGCTCGGAGATCTTTCCATATTGGTCTATTTAGGGGATACCGCATTCTTTTTTAAGAAGTGCAAACCAGTCAGTACTACGGCTATATTATCGTAAGAAACTAGGACCGAGTATATTAGCAACGCAGTCCTTCCCTGGATTGGTATTTAGGGTGTTTCCAACTCTACAAAATGCTGCCAAGAATATCCCTGCACATACGTCAGTTTACCCGTTTGCAAGATCTCTATGGGGAAACAAGTTTTAGAATTTGACTCGCTAGCTCAAAACCTATGCTCTATTTTAATTCTCACTTCCGACCATCTCTATGACAACCATCCCAATATACACCTCCACCTACACCCTTGCCAATACTCATGTCGCCTTCAGTTTTTACCTGTGTGCCAATCTGATAGGTGAAAAGTGAAATCTCATAGTTTTAATTTGTATTTCTGCTAATGAATGAGATTGAGCACCTTTTCATATGTTTAAGAGCCACTTGCATATCTTTTTCTGTGAATTTCATATTCTTTCACCACGTTTTTTTTTCCTATTGATTGCTGATTATTTATTTATTTATTTATTTATTTATTTATTTATTTATTTATTTATTTATTTTGGGTAGGAGTGCTCTAATCTAGTGGAAAGCATCCCCATGTCTCCTATGAGTTACAAATTTCCCCCCTGGGCTGTTGTCTTTTGACTGTGTTTTAATTAAAAAAAAAAAAACACTTTGGCATCTAATTTTAAAAATGGTTTATATTAACCTGTATTTGTGCATGAGTGTGTGCACAGTATCTGTGTTTGCATCACACTTAGAAATGCTTCCAGGTTATGAGACTATAAACGATCTATGTTTACCTCTTGTAGCTTTATGATTTTATTCTTTCATGCTTAAATCTTTGCTTCACCGAGCCTTTTCAAAGTAAGTTCTCAAATCATACCTTAAAATGTTTTATCTTTATTCATAAGGCTAAGTATAGCTAAAAAAAAAAATAATTGTTATCTCAACTTTGTGATCACATTTTTCTTATCTCCATCCTGGGCAGGGAGACTTTAAAATCAATCAGCCTTCAATATGGATTGGTTCAAGGTATAGTCCACATAGAGGCGTATAACATAAACTTCATTAGAGTTAATGTTTTCCTATAAAGAGAACAGATACGCCTCTAGTGGTAACTGGGTAAAGAGATTGTACTCTGCAATATTTTGAGATTATATCACCTATGAAAATGAAAATGGTCCAAAAGAGGCACATACAGCTTCCTTGAGGAGGAAATTCACTTGGCAGCGCTCCAGGCTGGTTCCACAGCTGGTGAGAAGCTTGGAGAATTCTCTATTCTTGTTTACCTTGCTTCCAAGACGCCAAGCCATTTGTTCTCTGTCATTTTTTTTTTTTAAGTGAGCTCTATGCCCACCGTGGGGCTTGAAACTCCACCCATTGGGCCGGCCAGACACCCGTGTTCTCTACCATCTTTGGTGCCAAGGTCTCCCGACCCTCAAGAGGTGAAATTTGCTTTCCTTCCTGATGGTTGTATAGAATTATAGTAAAATGACAATTTTTCATTTATTTTAGGCTTAGTATAGGTGAACATATAGTTTTCAGAACAGTTGCAACCAAATTCCCTTCAAAGTAAGACAGAAGGAAAAAGAAAGGTGCCGCCCTAAAGAAACTAACTGGAAAGCACCGAGCCTACCATTAACTTGAGAACTGCCTTGCGCCTGAGTCATCTCATCTCTTTAAGCCGAAATATGTGTAATAAATGTCTACTTTTTCTTTTATTTACCGCATCAAGAATGAATAATCTCTGTGAAGCTAAGTGCTAGATGGGCCACCTATCACTAATATTTAAACCTAAGGAGATAAGTAAAGTTGACCAAAATCCATACCCAGGAAAACTGAGGCAAGAAAACACACAATGGGTGGAAAAGGCTTGGTTATAAATTAATTGGATTCATTCTAAGTAATTTTAAGTGACAAGCACAAAAGACATAAAGGGACAGCATCTCTGCCCAGGAGGTACATCCACATTTTCCCCAGAGACGCTACAGTGACACTGACAACTCACCAGGCAAAGGCATTTTGGGACAGTTGTTCCAACCTGGGTTCCTAATACTCCAGTCCATCAAATGTGACAAAGGAATTCTTTTAGATGTATTCCTGGCAGAACACAAGGCTCAACGGCGAGGACCGGACACCTGACGATCCAGAATCACAAGCTACTTAGCAAACACGGGCCACTCTCTTGATTGTGATACAAGAATGGGGCAAGTTTCCAAGGATAAATAGTTACCACAGCCAAGAACAGCTGACAAAAAGATTGCTCTCCAGGTTTTTCCAGAAAGCTATCTGCTCGTTAGGTAATGGTAAAACCGGACGGGCCTGGCAAGCACTTAAACATTCCAGTTGCAATATTTAATTTTAAATATTCCACGAGGATGCACCAATCACAGCAGTCTGCCTTAGCTGGGAAATGGCCTAACATTTCTGGAGGACAAAAAAAAAAAATCTGAAAAGGGCAAGTAGCATCCTGAAGTAGAGAAAACCAGACGGTTGCTAGTTAGCTGGTGGCCGGGAGGCACATCACCACCCTCCACATCTGTAGGGGGCAGGACAGGCTAGGCCATGGTTCTCCAGCCAGGAAGAACTAAGCAAGAACCTTCCAGCCGGCTTTTAAGAAACCAACAGATAAAAAAAATAAGAAAAAAAAAAAAAGAAAGAAAGAAAAAAAAATAAAAAAAAAAGAAACCAACAGAGACGGACTCAATCCCATCCTCTCAGAGTGGGGCCCAGGCATCAATATTTCATGCAGTTCAGCAGGGCTGTAAAAAAACTGGACAAGACAGATGTCCCCAGGGTCCCTCAATCAATTAAGGGAAACATACAGAACCAGTGTAATGATGGGGACACAAGACAGCAACAAAACACGGGCCAGTGTAAAGAGAATTCTAGCCAGGGACTTACAACACCTGGATATTAGCACAGGGGGATATGCTCAAATGAAGCTCGCGTGGCTTTGCCGTAGGTGAACAATAAATATTCTTGATTAATCAAAACAACAACAGAACCATTCCAGGCACAGAACCATATGAAAGGTATTATGTCATTAGCCCCTGCTGGCATTTGGCCTTTTTTATCCAATTCTAAGCTTACGATATGTATATGCATCAAGCTCTGAAAATGGGGAGACGCATCTTTTTTTTTTTTTAAGATTCTATTTATTTATTTGAGAGAGAGAGAGAGGGAAGGAGAGTGCAAACAAGCAGGGGAGAGGCAGATGGAGAAGCAGACTCCGTGCTGGGCAGGGAGCCCGACATGGGGCTCGACCCCAGGACCCTGAGATCATGACCTGAGCCCAAGGCAGACGCTGAACCAGCTGAGCCACCCAGACGCCCCCAAATGAATCTTGTTCTTAATTTAATATTTTTCGTATGGTTCCTTAAAAAACGTACAGTGGCTTGTATACATAAAACATAACAACAGCTCGTGAAGCAGAAATGGATGAGAAAGAGAAAAGAGGAAAATGCCGAGACATAAAGCAACACGGCACCACGCATGAAGCTGGCACAAAAAAAACATACACAGCAGGCGTATTTCACCTCCGTGTCTGCTGGCAGGCGTGTGTTGAGGGGAAAACCCAGAAAGTCGCACAGTTTACAGTGTCCAAAGGATTGCGCCAAAACCAGAACAAAACAAAGAAAGAGGCAAACCCCCCAGAAAAATAGAACCCAACCCTTCTGGTACTAAGGCCAGATAGAAATTTTTCCCATGGATCCCTGTAAGGAGATAAGTATCTTGTGCCATGATAAACGACCAATAATCCCCATAACATCATTATAGGAGAAATGACAAGGAGTTTCTTGAACTTCTTTAAAAGTAATTTTTTAAACAAAGCAAAGGAAAGATGCCAAACACTATTCAGCAGGGGGCTTAGGAGGGGTGGCTCGGGAAGGGTGGCTGGGCACCCGGCCCTCTGAATTCGCATTGAGGGCAGGCTGACAGGCCTCTGGCCGTGGAGGGTCGGGACCCAGCAGGGGGGCCCCACGGTCAACAGCAAATGTTTCTTAAAGGGTCAGAGAGTAAATATTCTCAGTTTTCCAGGTCACGGGCCTGATTATAAATACTCATCTGTCCCAGCAACCACGAAAAATGTGTAGACGAAGGCGCGCTTCCCGATTACGATAAAGCTTTATTTATCGACACGGGAGCTTGAATTTCATATGCTTTTCATATGTCATGAAATAGAATTCCTCTTTTGATTTCTTTCTTTTTTTTTTTTCTTACCTAACCGTTTAAAACCCGTAACACCCGTTCTTAGCTTACAGGCCATAGCACAGCAGGCAAGAGGCTGGAGTTGGGGCCACCGGGACATACTCTCCTGACCCCTGGCCCACAGGGCCACGTGCCCCCCGCCCCCAGGGATCTCCTTGACTCACACCCATTTCTTTCCTCAATTTCTGTCGATACCCACTGTTCAAGATAATTAACCATTTCCACATTCCTTAGGCAACAGCACACCAAGCCAAGTAGGATGACACCATCAAAAGAATGGCTTCAGGACTATACGTTCCATGGAAATAAGAACATAATCCAAGATGAATTAGAGCAAAGACATGATCTGGTTCCCAGTCTCCTTGTTAAAAATAAACACACACACACGAAGCAGAAAAATTGAATGTATAACTTTCTCCATTTGAGAGAAAGTTACAGGCTCCTGCATCTTTTAGAGACACGTGAACACACATATAATGGGCTGAATCGCTAAACGCGTGTCACGCGTGTGTTGTGGCAGTTACAGCACCAGCTCTCTCAGTGGACACGGGGCCAGGTAGCGTGTCAGGACACAGTGGCTGCCATCCGGGAAGCAGCCTTCATTCCCCACCACGCAGATGTCCCCGAGCTGCTGTCTGCAGAGGTCCCGGGGACCTGGCAGCTGCCGCTCTCGCTCCAGCCGCAGGAAGGCCCGTCTCGTCTGCGGCCACAGCACGGCTGCTCGTGCCCACCGTCCTGGACGTAAGGATCAGGGGGAGAGGCCAAGCTGGGGCCTTCGGGAGCCCACGCTCACCCTCGTGGAAACACAGCGCACGGCAGATCAGAGGGTGCCCCAGACCACCCACTTCTGGGGTGCAGCTGGGTGGAGCCTCCTGAACACGGGCCCTGGGAGCCGTGGGCTGGAGGCTGCGAGGAGCGACGCCCCCGTGCTCCCACGGTTAGTCCTGCTAAAGGGCTGGGCTTGTGCATCATGAAGACTAAGAGTCTGTGCTGAGGATGGAAACGCCCGTGAAGCTTCAAGCACACGCAGAGAAGGGGCGCGGGGCTCATGAATGCGCGTCTGTGCAGCGCCTGCAGAGCGGCCGAGCGAGGGCTCGGGTTACAGGGAAGCCCTGCAGCCACTCCCAAGGACCCCTCTCCTCGAGGGGGTGCATTCAGCCCGGACACTGGAGCTTTGTGCTGCTCAAGCGAAACGCTGGTTTTCATTCCAAACGCCCCTGTGCCGCAAACTGGCTGCGTGGCCTCGTCCACACTAGACATGTGTCGCCTTGAACGGCCTTTGCTAAGCCCCGCGTCCGCTGCAGGCTCCATCACATTCCAGAAGGCCACGGCGGAAGGTCCCTTTCAAGGCACCCGCATCATCCTTGTCGCCCTGTCCCCGCCTTGCTCTGCAGCTGAGAGACGGCAGGTCAGGGGCCTTCAACCTGCAGGATGCCCTTCATCAGGCCCACAGCCTCCTGGTGTGCGTGACAGCCACCAGGCAGCCACGGGAAGGGACAAAGACCCGAGGGAACCGCAGCATCTGCGGCCCCTGAGGGCAAGCCGTCGGGCCTCAGCGGGCCTCACGCTCTGGGCCACGGACCTCGGGGGACACCGGGCACGCGCGTGGGAAGGCCCAGGGGACCCAGCGGTCAGCCAGCCGCCCCCCTGAGCCCCGGGACTTCACGGCGCCATCAGCCAGTGCTGGCACGGCGAGCCCTGCGAAGCTTATTCAGAGGCCCAGCCCAGGCAACGGAGCGTCTGCCTGGGGCTTGGGACTGCTCCCGGGTCCCAGGGCCTGGGATCGAATCCCGAGTAGGGCCCCCCGCTCAGCAGGGAGTCCCCGGTGCCCTTGGCCCCTCCCTTGCTGTGCTCGCTCGCTCACTCTCTTTCTCAAATAAAAAAATAAAATATTTTAAAAAAAGCAAACCCAACACTGAAAATAAAGTAGCAGAAACGAGGTATTCATGAGGGCCCCGATTTTGCCATCCACTCAGCGGCTGACTGCGCAGCTACTACACATCCTTTGGGGACAACCGTGTCCCCGAGGTACCTGGTGCCATGAAGACGTGGATTTGGGACTTAATTTCCCCACCATCAGCACTGTGTTCGTCGAAATGCCGCCCCCTCAACCTCACCGCCCCACTGGTCCTGCTGGTCTGCACACCAGGGGCGAACCGGCCTCCTGGGCCGGGTGACCCCATCTCCCTGCTGCTGTCACTGAGGAGACAGCCCAGGCCTGCCCAAGCCCTGGACTTGTTCGACCTCGGACGACAGAAGAGACCACTCCCCAGACGTCTCCTCCAAACATCGTGGAAGGCGCCTTTTACCCTCAGAGTTTCTATGCTCTCCTCCTCGGCCCCTGGGGAAATCCAAGCAATCTCTAGCTGGCTGCCAACATCCGTGAGCCTCGACCTCTGCTTGGGTCAAATTTTTATTGCATGAAAAATGCACTGGTGGCCTGGCCTCCTTTTGTCGTCTACAAATCACGCCGAGTACTTGGCTCGAGTATTAGCAGCTTGTGGAAACGAGTCATTCTGTCCGCGTTTGCTGAATACTGACACAGTGGTCAAGGCTGAGCGATAAAAACTATTACCCGTACTTGCTGATCCTAAAAATGAGGAAAATTCATTTTCCAATTATTCACCTGATGTCACCGCCGGGGGGACAAAAGTGTGTCAAGGTAAAGGAGAATACGTTTGCTACCGTGTGCTATTTATGCTTTTTTAAAAAAGTGCTGGGGAATATCCCCAAAGGGAATTCATTACCGGGGCGCCTGGGTGGCTCTGTCGGTTCAGCGTCCAACTCTCGGCCTCAGCTCAGGTCGTGACCTCGGGGTCGTGAGACAGCCCGCGTCAGGCTACGTGCTGGGTGTGGAGTCTGCTTGGGAGTCTCTCTCTTCCCCTCCCTCTGCTGCCCACCCACTCACTCTCGCTCTCTCTCTCAAAAAAAAAAAAATTCATTACTACTATCTTGAGATTTTAACACTAAGCAGCTGCCAAAAAATTTTACAAATGAAGCAGTAATTCTAGGTCCCTAATCTAGCCGCCCTTGCTCCTTGGTGTTAAGTCTCATTCCCTCTAAGAAATAAACAACCTGTTAACCCCAGAGGAGTCACTCAGACGTTAGCTTCTCCTGTGAGTAACTCTCTAAAGACTTCCTCTGGTCAAATGAGTTCCCTTCTGACTGCGCCCACGAGCCTGCTTCCCGGCCGAGGGCCCATCGCGAGCTGGCGCACAGGCAGGCCGGGAAGAACGCCTGCCACAGAGGCGCCCAGCGCTGCGGATAAACAAGTCACAACACAGTAAGAATTTTCTGAGAAAACATGCCCCACTCATCAAAACTCCTGATAAATATGCAAATCCCTCTGCTGGAATTTCTAATGTCAAGGTTTTATTAGCTCTCTTCTTACTCAAGAGTCTAAGGTAAACACAGTGGATGGTTATACAGATTTTTCTTTTATTTTTTTCCATCAATACTCAAAACATAGCTTGTATTACCGACCCCATAGCCCAAGAGCTGTAATTACTTGTGTAATTTTGGAACAGACCCTCTCTCTTTGCTGGGACTATGGGCAGATTCACCTGCAGGACCAGCACACAATTATTGTAATGATGGACTTTACAGCACTTTGTAAACTGAGGGTGAACGGGGATTGCTGGATTTTGAAGCTAGAAGTTCCAAGAAGTCCAAGAACTGAGGTTGTAGAGAGTAACTGACGAGGTCCAACTTCTACCAAAAATAGTTTCATCTCTATTACACACCGTGTAATCACTGGCATCTCTTGTTCTTTTTTTTTTTTTTTTTTGGATAAACTGATTAAACCATTTGAGAAGGCTTAAGGAAGAGTTGAGTGAGGTTGAGGGAGTGGGTTGAATTTTCTAAAGGGAAATAGGCTGGCCCATCAAAAAATATTTCAAAATGGGAAACTTCCATTTTTTTGAAGGCTGCGCTTTGGTCTGTATTTTCTATCTCCGGAATGTCAAAACAAAATGCTAAAGCTAAATCGGGGTGTAATCATGACTCATTGATAATCAGCTTGGGAGCGGTTTTTGTTTTTTTGTTTTTTTTCAATCTATGCAAAATACTTCCCAGTCAATAAAAGAAGAAGCAAAGCTGTAGAAAGAAGTGGGTAGGGCCTCCTTCAAAGGGCATGTGATAGAAGCGTGGGGGAGCAGTCAGGCTGGCCACGGGGTGGCCCTGGGCCTCATCTGCTGAGCTCTCACAAGCTGCTTATCCATCACAATCATACGGGGCTTGTTAACATGAGCTCTTAATTTTTCTCCTGGAAGTAAAATGCTAGGGTTCTTTTGAAAATACGTTTTTAAAGTAGGAACTTAAAGCGTCTGACTCTTGATCTCGGCTCAGGGTCATGAGGTCAAGGCCTGCGTTGGGGTCCATGCCCAGCGTGGACCCTGCTCAAAATACATAAATAAGCAAAACTCAAGGAGGAACTGCCTGAATTGAAAGTAAATAATTTAAAGTTTTAGCTTAGCAGAGAAAAGGATTTTAAAATTGTATGAGAAGTCAGTTGGGAATCTTGTGGATTTGGGCCTATGGTAAGGGAGTACTGACCTCGCAGAAGGTGGAAAGAATATAAAGGCTGTGGGTGGGGTGTTGCAATTAGAAAAAAGTAAATGCTATGTTTAGAAAAGACTTAATGACAGAGTTTGAAAGGGCTAAAAAACTATAATTAGAAAATACAAGGCTTTAGTAGCTATAGTTAATTAGGGCCAGCCCAGATCCCAGGAGGGTTATTCAGTCAACACTTGTTGAGTAAATGGAGTACATGGATACCTACGCAGGGCTTCGGAACAAAAAACCAAAAAGATTTTAGAGACCTTAAGGAAAACAAAGTAGAGATCAACAGGACGAGGAGCGGAGCAGCAAAGAGTAAAGTCAGGTTTTGAACAGTAGGAAACACTTGGAAGTAAAAATCATCAGCAGTATCCTGGGTTGCTGATTTTGCTAGAAATCAGGAGGCATGACTTATCCATAAATAAATGATGACTGGGGAGGGAGTCGATGAATGAGCTTAGGGGGATAACAGCTCAGACTTTAACGTAGGTGATTTAGGTCTCTAACTAAAGTCTGCAAGTGTTTTCAAAGCATAAGCCCAGCATACATTAAAAAGGAAAAAAGTGGGGTCCCTGGGTGGCTCAGGGGTTGAGCGTCTGCCCTCGGCCCAGGGCATCACCCTGGGGTACTGGGATCGAGTCCCACATCAGGTTTCCCGCAGGGAGCCTGCTTCTCCCTCTGCCTGGGTCTCTGCCTCTCTCTCTCTATGTCTCTCATGAATAAATAAATAAAATCTTAAAATAAGGAAAAGAAGAAAAAAAGTAATTATAATATTACTAGGCTGGTAAGTGTAATATTACATCTATTACTATAAATGCTTGGGGGATAAACATCAAAATTTTTCATAACAAAATACGAAAGGCATATATGGTCACTAGATAATTAAAGCAAATCTTAACCTGGCATAGAAACGATCACCTTTACTGACGTAGGATTTGATTCAGTACATTTATGCAAAGCTTTATAACAGGTCAGAGCTATAGAGTTTTATTGCCAAAAGTTAATATGTGGTGCAAGACGGATTGAGCTTGTCATGGTTATGTTGCAGTCCTGTTTTCCCGGTACCAGTTGTAGCAAAATCAACTTCCAGAGTAAATCTGAAATGCAGAGAGAGCGGCTGATAAGGCTTTAATGGCAGTCACACCAGTCAACTGATGGAAATCACCATGTTATCAGAGGAAAGTTAGGTTCAAGTTTTGAGACAGTGGCTCTCTTGCAGAGAAAAAAACATTCCATCTTGTGTACCAAATTATTCTAAGCTGAAAAAATTATTTCGTGATCGAAAAGGCAGAAAAGAGGGGGATCCCCGGGTGGCTCAGCGGTTTAGCGCTGCCTTCAGCCCAGGGGGTGACCCTGGGGTCCCAGCATCGAGTCCCACGTCTGGCTTCCTGCATGGAGCCTGCTTCTCCCTCTGCCTGTGTCTCTGCCTCTCTATCTGTCTCATGAATAAATAAATAGAATCTTAAAAAAAAAAAAAAGAAAAAAAAGAAAAGGCAGAAAAGAGGAATAAGAAGACTGAATCCATCCAAATCCAATGTTATGGTGAATTGACCTTCCTGGAAAATGTTATTTGTTATTTCTTGAAGGCAAAGGGTGCTACGTGCCAGTGAGCGTCTGAGAGGGTGGGTGTCCTGTGCCGGGGTGGGCCCGGCAGGGAGGGCCCGGCAGCTCTGGGGACTCTGCGAGCAGGGGGTGGCAGGCACGCCTCGGATCCCGGGCAGACCCCGGAGGAAGGAGGCACGGACAGACGCCAGCAGCCCCCCGCACGGTCACCCCAGGCCAGGACGCGGGCTCCCGCAGTCCCGGGAGCCGGGGGAGCTGGGCCAGCTGCGGACCCAGGGGTACCCGGCGGACATGCAGAGTCCGAGAGAAGGGGCCTTTCAGGCCAGGATGCACTTGAACTGGACCAGTGCTACGGATGGGGCGGGCGGGGCACACCTCCCCGGAGGCCCACGCGGCCAGAGCCCACAGGACCAGCCAGCGCCCCCGCCCCACCCCCCCAAGCGTTCTGTAGGGGAAAGGATGCAATTAAGTATTTCTTTGGTAACTGTGAACTGGATTTTGCTTTGAAAATATGTGTTAATTTAGGTAACTTGCTACTTAAAGCACTAAGTCTAATAGCTGAAAAGTAAATGTAAATGATAATGACGAAATTAACTTACAGGTGCATAGTGGCGATTTTGTGTCCTGGTTTAAAAATCCAGATATCAGAATATAACTCGGATTAAAAAACCAAGTTCGTGGACTAATTAGGGATCACTTATGTGACTTCTGAGAAATGGAAACATCTTTGTTCGAGTGTGAAATTACTTTAAGGATGAGAAATTTATCCATGAGAAATTTTTAATTGATGTATTAATCATATTTTCAAAAAATATAAATAAATAAATAAATATTTCTGACTGTATTAATCATATTTTCATGAGAAATTTTTAATTGATGTATTAATCATATTTTCAAAAAATATAAATAAATAAATAAATATTTCTGACTGTATTAATCATATTTTCAAAAAATAAAAATAAAAAAATAAATATTTCTGGCTGGAGAGCTGATTCAAGTTTTTAAAGCACTTCTTTTTTTTAAGTGCTCCCTTTCTAAGAATGGCACAAGTACAGAAGGTGAAGGTATGACACGAAATGTTAATGACACTCAGGGATCCAGAAGAGGCAGAGGTTTTTGTTTCCAGCCCTAACGGTCTAGCTCACATACATTTCCTGCCATGAAAACAGATAAAACGTGCAAGTTATAATAGGAAATCATCTAATTAGAAACATCAAAAGCTGACAAGATTAAAAAAAAAAAAAAAAGAAGCTACCAGGTTAAAAATCTGTGAGGAAGTAGGAACCTAAGAGACCAGCCAGCAGGGAGGCGCTTTGTGAGTGTGAGCTGATGCCACAGCCTCACGGGGGAGCGGGATCAGAGCTAGAGCCTACAACGGGCTCCAGTGGGAAGAATAAAAAAAGCCCTTGTCAAGTGAAGCTGAGGCGTCTCGGAGTCACAGCCCACACGCAGGGTGCAGCCACCCACCTCCCACCCGGCAGGCCGCAGGGACAGTGGGCCTTGGCGTTGAAAGTATTCATACAGGGGAGGCGGGTGGGTGTGGGAACTTGTATTCAAAGGCTGGCCCTTGTGTGCGAAATCCAACTCAAAGTCCCATCACCTGGGTGGTCTGAGACTCTATAAAGGGGCAGGTTTAGGTCAAAGTGGTCCCAGACTGGTGGTGCCGCCAGACTCCCGGCAGAAACAAAAGCAAATTCAAATTCTACCCCTAAAAAAGGCCATTTGTCCTCAGCCTCAAAGCACCCCTCCGAGTCATTTTTCAGTGGTAATGACAAACGTCCAGGCAAAAATAAGCAAGCACACGAGAAGGGGAAAATCTAAGAAAAATCTAGATCCTACAAGAGCAGATTCGTCCTTTAGTGAATTTCGTAGCTGTTTGTGCAACTACTTCTACTCGAGCACCAGGTGTGTGCACCAGGTCCTTTGTAGGGTGCTGGGCACGGGTGTCACCCCGGCTCCCGCAGGAACAAATCACCCGGCGGGTGAAAGGTTAGTTGCAATGACATTATATTCATGTTCATTTACCTTCGGTCTCAGTGTTTTCCTAGACTTCCCAGCACAAAGAAGAAGGAGCGCCCGTGACTATTAACGGATAGATTCTGAACATAATCTCTTGCAGGACTGAGATGGACATCCCTGGTCCCTCCCCGGGCCCCCAGCCCCTGGAGGTGGGGCCTGATGATCCCCTGAGCAAACTGCAGGGCTGCGTGCAGGACCAGAAAGAGGGTGAAAGGGGGTGAAAGGGGGTGAAAGCCAAAGATGACTACCTTTCACTGTGGGCGACCACACAGATGATTCTGGGAGAAGAGTATGAACTGGACAACGCTGATGTTAAGGAAGCTCTGGCAAAAGTCGAGGGCACGGGAAGTGAAGAGAAGCCGGGCCCGTACTGACATACGCAGAAGCCTTTCTTTCCTGGCCAAGCTCGTTGGCGAGACCTTGCGGATACCTGGGTTCCTCTGGTGTGTCCACACTCACGGCCCGCCTGGGTCTTCTACCCACTTTTCACAATGAGGGCTCATGTCATCCCTTCTATTCTCCTGTATCCGTTTGCTCTTATTAAATATTCTCGTGGTTCTTATTTACTTAACTTTCAGAACAGTATGGCCTGGGCTTTCTGTTCCTTGTTTGCCAAACCGTGGTAGCGTGCTGCAGTAAGAACACCCACCGCACCCACGCGCGGGCCGCTCACTCAGGGCCTGGGACCATGCAAGACACTTTTTAGGAGTTATTTACTGCTCACCGCCCAGGAAGGGGCAAGTCGGCATCACCTCCGCTTTACGGGTGGCTGCTGCGCACCACGGAGCTCACATCCTGCAGCAGACGGAGCGGGGGCGAGAGCATGAGCTTTGAAGCTGGACAGACCTGGACTCAAACCCTGACCTGCTCCCAGGATCCCCCTCCCCTCGGGACGAGGCTCAGCTTGCCCGGGCACAGGCCGCCGTATGGATGGCACGGAACACACCGGGGCCCTCAAAGTGCCGGTTTCGCCTTCCTTCCAACAGTTACTCATCTGAAAGTTCACGTCTTGCCCGAGGGAGCATCTTCAGAGAGTTTTCAAAGCGGCTACTACTGGATAAATAACGTGGTATTGTACACACTCTATAAAATAATGAAAGGTAAATAATCTCTTCTATTTACAGACTGCTTTACAGCTCCCACAGCCCTACACTCCTTCCCAACCACTGGCTTGCTTGATCCTTTGGAAAATATTTTACTATCTCAGTTGTGTTGTTGTTTTTTGTTTTTTTTTGTTGTTGTTGTTGTTTGTTTTTGTTTTAGTTGATTGGTTGTCTGTCTCTAGGACATACTAACATTGTCTGAACATGATAATATTGCCTTGAAAAATGCTAATCCAGGAAATGATGCAAGAAAAAAAAAGAATCAAGCCTTTGCTTTTCCCTCCAGTCCTCTGGAGGCAGACTGCCTCCTTCCTTGTCCTGGGTATGTGTGCGTGTAGGCGGGATGTTGGTGGCCAGAGTTGGAGGTGCGGCAGTGGAGGGAGGGAGGGATGTAACCCATAGCTAGCTGTCTTTGCTTTTCATGGTCAGGATGCCTAGCACACAAGGAATGTGCTACTTTCTCTTATTAAAGGACGTTTCATTTTCTTCTCAAGCTCGTGAGAAAAATCAACCTATAGTCTCTCTCATCCAGAGAGTGTGGAAAAAAAAAAGTCCTGGGAAAGATGTATTCATCCCACACAGTAGGGGCACAACCAATCTTTGAAACCACTGCAGTGACCGTGGTGTACATGGACCATACTCTGGGGACGATGCAGAAAATCATGTGATGATCCCTGTGAGTCTCTCAAAAAGGCAGCCCAGCCTCACTTCTAGGATAGCTTCTGGGATCAGCAAGACCCACTTCTCAAATAAGGATTATTTCAGAGGAAGCACGTGGGGACGTATTTTGTTTGAGACCCTAACTTTTCAGAATATATTTTGAGTCAATATTTAAAGCTTGGAAAGTGTCACAGGTTTTTTAAAGTTGGCTTGCTTTGCCCAGTTGCTGGAGCTTGTTGCTGGTGCCTGGATTATAATCGTGTTGGCTAAACAAAAGTTCTGGAATCCTGCTAGCTTTTTCAACTGTTAATTTAATCCTACACAAAACACACACACGCCCCAAACCAAAAAAAAAACAGAAGGTTCAAGACACGTAGATAGAAAAAGCAAAAAGAAAGAAAGAAAGAAAGAAAGAAAGAAAGAAAGAAAGAAAGAAAGAAAGAAAAAAAAGAAAGAAAGAAAGTAGAAAAGAAAAGAAAAGAAAAAGCAGCAAAGCCTCTGGCCCTCGAATGTCTCCCTCTGTCCGACTGCACAGTGTCGGGGATCGGCGTGTGGTCGCTGCTCCTGGACCCTCCCCACTTCAGGAGCTCTTGCTGACCGGGGGCATGGAGGGAAAGACCACCTGCCCCTTCGCTACTAATGCTTGACAAAGCTCAGAACTGGGAAGAAGTCCTGAAGCAGGCAGGGCAGGATTGCAGCCCCACTGCTATGTGCAGCTGCCCAGGGCCGCAGCGTGTCCTCCCTGAGAGGACACCACTTAGGGGCGCCTGGTGGCTCAGCCGGGGACGTGGCCGCCTTGGGCTCCGGTCAGGATCCCATCCTGCACGGGCTCCCCGCTCAGTGGGAAGCCTGCTTCTCCCTCTCCCCCTACTTGTGCTTTCTCTCTTTGTCAAATAAATAAAATCTTAAAAAGGAAAAGAAGATTTTACAGAAATTAATCAAATTAAATAGGCACTTCACACAAGTGATTTTCACTTAACAACATTTTTAAAGATACTACGATACCGAGTGTCTCCACTTGAACATCCCTCCTATATGTGGTAGCCGGACCCCAATCCCTCTCCCTCCTGGGGTTGATGCCACCTTTGTCCTGGACCTTCCTGGGGGTCCTGTGGTCCCCTGAAGCCATGGAGTCCCCACTCCACTGCCTTCCCCTTGCTGTTCAAGCCTCCACTGCAGCCCCAGCCCAGCCCTCCTCAGGCTTCTCCCCCCGATTCTTGGTTTGTCACCTCTCCTCCCAGCCGGCCTGGAACACACCTCAAAGACAGTCCAGTGGGGACCGTTATAAGATAATAGTAATGGCATGTATTGAGCACCTACTATGTGCCAAGTGCACATCTAAGTATATGATAGGGGGTAACCTGTTCAGTAAGGGCCACAAGCAGCCTGGGGCTGGCAGTGCCGCTGCCGCTGGGGTCTGAGCAGGGCTTGTGGGCACCTGCTGGGGACCCAGGGCCAGCTCCTCCGGGCTGCGGTCGGTGTCCACGGCTGACATGTCCAGGAGCAGGATCTCCAGGGGCCTCTCCTGGTCGGTGGAGCAACCGGCCCATGTCCGCTCAGGTCTCGACCTCGGGGTCGGGCCTTGAGCCCCTCCTCGGGCTCCACGCTCGGGGTGGAGGCTACTTTATTATTTTTTAAAACATTTTGTTTATTTATTCTTAGTGACACGGACAGAGAGAGGGGCGGAGACCCAGGCAGCCGGAGAAGCAGCCTCCCGCGGGGACCCGACGCGGGACTCGATCCCGGCACCCGGGGTCACGCCCTGGGCCCTGCGCAGGAGGCGACGCCGCCCTGCGCCCCACCCTGGAGGCCACTTTAAAAAGAAAAGGAGCCCCCGCTGCTAAGGGAGCAGGCCGAGCCCCCCTTCCCGCCGGCTCACTCGGACCGCCCCGAGGTGCCGCCCGCGGGGTCCCGAGGCCGGGGAGGGCGGGAGGGGGGAGGAGGGACCGCAGCGCGGGGAGCGCCGCGCCCGGGCGCCCGGACCACCCCGCTCGGAGCCGGAGCCCGCGGAGACCCCCGGGCAGGTGGGTCCGCGGCGCCCCGGGGTCGGGCCCTCGCCCGGGTGGGCCCCGCGCCTCCCCGCGCCCCCTCCTCCTGCGCCCCCTCCTCTCCAGGCTCTTCTCTGCGCCCCCTCCTCCTCCCCCCTCCTCCTGCGCCCCCTCCTCCTCCCCCCTCCTCCTCCCCCCTCCTCCTCCCCCCTTCGTCTCCAGGCTCCTCTCTGCGCCCCCTGTCCCCGCGCGTCCTCCCCTCCTCCCTCCCCCCTCCCCCCTCCTCCCTCCCCCCCTCCCCCCTCCTCCTCCCCCCTCCTCCTGCGCCCCCTCCTCCTCCCCCCTCCTCCTGCGCCCCCTCCTCCTCCCCCCTCCTCCTGCGCCCCCTCCTCCTCCCCCCTCCTCCTGCGCCCCCTCCTCCTCCCCCCTCCTCCTGCGCCCCTTCGTCTCCAGGCTCCTCTCTGCGCCCCCTGTCCCCGCGCGTCCTCCCCTCCTCCTCCCCCTCCCCCCTCCTCCTCCCCCCTCCTCCTCCCCCCTCCTCCTCCCCCCCTTCGTCTCCAGGCTCCTCTCTGCGCCCCCTGTCCCCGCGCGTCCTCCCCTCCTCCCTCCCCCCTCCCCCCTCCTCCTCCCCCCTCCTCCTCCCCCCTCCTCCTCCCCCCCTTCGTCTCCAGGCTCCTCTCTGCGCCCCCTGTCCCCGCGCGTCCTCCCCTCCCCCCTCCCCCCTCCCCCCTCCCCCCTCCTCCCCTCCCCCCCTCCCCCCCGCCCCGACAGCGCGGCCCGGCCCGCCGCCCGCCTACCGTGCTGCGCTGCTCGGCTGCGGACATGCTGGCGGCGGCTGCGGCGGGCCGGGCGGGAGCTGCTATAAGAGGCCGCGGACACGTCGCACTTCCCGTGACCGGCCCCTCGGCCCACCCTCCCGCCCCGCCCGCCCCGCCCGGGACCCGCCGCCGCGCCCGCTCGACTTCGCCCCCCCGCCCCGCCCCCGCGCCTCCTCCAGGAAGGACTCCGGCCCGCCCCGCTGCAGAGCGCGCGGCCGGCGGGCAGGGGCCTCGGCGGGGGGGGGGGGGGGGGGGGGGGGGGCCTGCCCCGGGTCGCCGCAGGGGAGGGCACCCAGACCAGGCTCGCAGCCCAGGTGCCCCCAGGTGCCCCCGGGGCCCCCTGCGCCCGCCCCCAGGTGCCTCCAGGTGCCCGTAGGAGGCCCTCCGAGCGCTTGGCAGCCAAGGCGGCCCCTGGGGGAAGCAGCACAAAGAGGGCTCAGGCCCAAACCCCGGGGCAGGCCGAGGCCACACTCACCCCAAAGCCCGGGGGCAGCGGGGGGGGGGGCAAGGAGGAGGGCGCCCCGGGGAGCGGCAGGTGCTCAGGCCATCGCGCCTCGGCCCCCTGCACCTTAACCCTAGCGTCAGGCCACGCACGCACGGATCAATAGGACAGGACCCAGCACGGATCAATAGGACAGGACCTACTGGAAAAGAAGCGTGAAGATGCCCGAGGACGCGCAGCCCCTGCAGCGCACCTGCAGGGCCTCCCGGGGTGGGGGGTCCCCGACGTGCGGCCTCCCTGGTCCTACCAAGAGTATGAACCTGAAGATCTGGCCACGGCTTCCTGCTCCGTGGGGACGTGCGGAGGAAAAACACCCGGGGCGGAAGCCTGAGAAGGCGGCCAAGCTTCTGCACGGGCCCCAAATGCCACTATATATGTATTTTCTTAGCATTTCGGGTCAGCTGCCACCACCCCCTTCAACAGTGAGCAGCTCGAGGGCAAACGCTGGATGTCCGTTTCTGCTCCGAACACAAACACCCTGAATTTGCGTGGTTTAAACAGGAACACCCGTTCTGGTTTCATTGGGAAAATCCTCTTGCAGCCATGCCAGCCGCGTCTCGAACCCTGCCAGATGCAGGCAAAAAGGTACACGAAGTGTGGATGGAGCAACAGCGATTTGTGCACTTGCTGTCTCTTTTTCACGTGGCCTCTAAAATAGTTGTGTTTCCGACACACAAGGAAGTTGACGACAGGTCTCTAAGGGTCCCTCCCTGGAGAAGGAACAGATGAGTGTTTGGACCTGGGGGACATCTCAAGATCCTTTGTTGCCTCCCTGTCCCCCCAATTTCCCCGAGAGGTAACGCTGAGCTGGTGCCCCGGTAGGAGATGGACCTGGACCTTGATGTCGTCACCGGCCAGAGGCAGAGGCCACCTCAAGGCCAGGTCACAGACTCCCGCAGCGCCCTGTGACCTGAACCTCTCGGGCACAGGACTCAAGATGCCCAGGAAACTGTCAGCGGGACCGTTTCTCTTGTCTTAGATTTCACGAAGCGTCAATCAGCCCCCGGAACAGACACGCTTTCCTGCTTCTTGGGAAGCAGTTCTTGCAAAAGAGGAGGCCTGGCCTCCCCGGGCCCACGCGCCTGAGGACCCGAGCACGTCACACCTTCCCCCACAGTTCAGCGGGGCAATTCCCTGCAGAGCAAGCTAATGGTTCCTTTCTACTTTCACAATTGTTGTTGTTGTTTTCCATCTAAGGGCAGTGGCTTGGGTTCTTTTTCACCGCACGACCGACTGTTGTGGTCCTAGAGGAGGACACTTCCTTGTGGGAGCAACTAGATGCTCCACTTTTGGAGCCTGCGGCCCCAGCCCGTCAGAGCTGAAAGGAGGCCCCGTCGGGAGGAGGGAGGAAGGGTCCTAGTGTGTCCCTTCACGTGGCCCCATCTCCATAAATCTCTCAGCAGCCTCCCCCTGAGACCCCGCTACAGGGCACTGCGAGCTATGCTCTACAGTTTGTAATCTTTACACTAACTTGCATGAGGGTTTGTTTTTCTTCTTCTTCTTCCTATTTACTTTTCTTCCTTCCAGAACTGACTGGGCTTAATCATTAACTTTAATGAGCTGGTGGTGACTCCTTGGTCCTTTAATTGTCTAGAAAAGATGGAATCAGCTCCCACAAATAAACAAGGGAAATGCATATACGAAGCACACCCATGTTGGTGAGATCTTTATGCCGGAGGCTCCCCAACACATTTTAGGGAGTTTCATCACATTTTAGGGGATCTGGCCTGGAGACCAGCTCCCCGAGGACCGTTCCCAAAGGACGCAGCTACACCGCCCCCTAGTGGCTATGATGAATTTTTTTTTTAAAGACCTTCTTGTTGACACCTCCTGAACCAAAAGTGCCTTCAGGAGTTCCCTTGAGTCAAGAAGCCCTTCGAGAAAGTCCTCTAAAGGATCCAAACACTCTTCCTACACACAGGTACTCCCAAGAGAAGCAAAATGTGGTCTCTGTCCCCGAGAAACTCGCAGTCCAGTGAGGGAGACAAACTGCCGCCCCCTGCATCCTGAGCATTTCAGTCCCCCGGGCCTGGGCGGGTGAGACTCTGATCTAGTCGTTAATCCTTGATGCACAGCTGAAGGGTTCTCCGGCGGCGGCGGGTAAGCCCGGAGGAGTTCCCAAAAGCGCTCTGGTTAGGCATCTTCAACCATTTCCAGATTGGGATTCTATGCAGGGCCTTTAAATCCCAGGGCCCTTAAGCAATGGGAGAGGAGACTCCTTCAAGATTCCTGCTGCCCACTCCATCCCCGTTCTGTTGCACCTAAGTCAACAGGACAACTCACAGATGCGTAGCTTTCCAAGGTATCCATTGTTCTCATTGAAAGCCCGACTCTTTTTTTTTTTTTTTTTTTTTTAGGGCACTCGTGTGCTATTCATTTAAGTCACGTGGACAGAAATTACTTAATTTCACTTACAGGTACAACTGGCAGAAATAGGTTTGGGGTCAAATACTACGGAGCTCGGTACACATCAGGGAGGGGGAACGCCGGAGGGTTGTGGGCATTTCAGCGCACCCTACAATAAGAGAATGTTCACCCAGCTATCGGTATCAGTCACCTTTTCTTTTTTCTTTTTTTTAAGATTTTTTTTTTTAATTTTACTTATTCACAAAAGACACACACACACAGAGGCAGGGACACAGGCAGAGGGAGAAGCATGCTCCATGCAGGAGCTCGATGGGGGACTCGATCCCAGGACCCCGGGGTCATACCCTGAGCCGAAGGCAGATGCTCAACCGCTGAGCCACCAGGTGCCCTAGTCACTATCTTTTCTAGGAGAAATGGAGGGCATGGATTGAGCCAGCCACTGTGTACAAAGAAAGGACGTCGTGCGAGTGCAGAGGAGGGGCATCCAGCTCGACTCTGGGAGACAGGTGTCAAATTTTCTTGGGGAACAAACTACATGAACTTGAGACTTGAAAGATGGATAGGCCAACCCTCCCCTCTTCTCCCCAACATGCATGTGTGTGTGTAAATGTGAAAATGTAAAGGCACAGAGCTGCATGAAATCACACGGTATGTTGAGAGAATTGTAAGTATTGGGGCTCCTGGGTAGTTTAGGTGGTCAAGCGTGTGCCTTCGACTCAGGTCATGATCTCAGGGCCCTGGGATCGAGCCCCACGGCCGCTCCCTGCTCAGCGGGGGTCTGCTTCTCCCCCTCCCTCTGCTCCTCCCTGCTGTTCGTGCTTTCTCTCTCTCTCTCTCTCTCTAATAAATAAATAATATTTTAAAAAAAGAAAGAAAGAAAAAAGGAAATTGTAAGCATGTGTAGGGCCGGGGTGGGGAGATGAAAGCCCGGTGCAGAAGGCTGTCAGGGGGCCACGTGGGGAGGGGCCCATGTCCTCTTGCTGGAGCTTGTCTGCGGCATTGGCCATGTGGCCTTCCGTCCGCTCATCGCGGATGGGCAGTTCCTACAGGACACTTCCTGTGTCCAAGGATGACAGTCCCTGTCCTGAGGACTGTCATCCCGGCTGCTGAGGGAGATGGATGCACGCACACAATTCCAAGGAAATGCTAAGTGCTGGAATAAAGGCGCATTCAAAGCAACAGGCAGAGAACCTCGGAGAAGGTGATGACTGCTGGACCGCAGACTCTTGTGGCCATGGCCATTTAAGGCGAGTTCCCAAGAGAAGAGAAAGCCAGATGGAAAGGTGACCTGCCCCCAGACTGATGGCCCAGCTGCCCAGGCCGCGTGAAGCGTCCACCCGCAGGCCCGGCTTCCTCCCACGGCCCGCAGAGTGCAGCCCCCCAGGTGGGCCGGGCCGCTCCTGCACACGGGTGCTCTCCTGCCACTCGCCGGGTGGCATCCGGTCCAAAGGTTTGGTTGCTCATTGTATTGGGTTTAAAAGAGGCACGTTTATAAGTTACACACGCGTTATGCAAAATAGAGACATTTCGGGCACTTGGGGAAACTCACTCCAAACTTTAGCAAACCTCAGGAAGAACAAGTTAATTTGGTCACTGGCTGAGTTTTCAGCCTTCAATCATTTATTTTACAAGATGCTCAGGGAGATGGAAGATGATGTAATCCCTGTCACTTGGAGGCTCTAGAGTGTTAGGGTTTCCAACCAAACTGGAATTATTTAACTATTAACTATCTAAGTAACAAATTATGTCCCTTAAACTTTATTAGAAAAACGTCCAATTAACCTGAGTGAAATTCTAAGACGTATTTTAAAGGAAAGAAGGGAGAAGGAAGAAAGAAAAGAATGTGGTGGTATAATAAATTAATATTATGATTATTAGAGAACATCAGAGATACCATAAATGGATGGTTAATTTGCAAATTGGAATATAGTATGTTGAGCATAATTTACTAGTGTTTTCTAAACCTTCTAGAAGGATTTTATAAATTTCACATCATGTAAAGATAAGCAGTAAAAAAATTAATATAATATCTCTCTCTCCATATCTTTTATTTTCAAAAAATTATTTAAAAGCTTATTTTTTTATTAATCTCTACACCCAACATGGGGCTCAAACTCACGACCCAGAGATCAAGAGTCGCACGCTCTTCTGACTGAGTCAGCCAGCCGCCCCTCCACTCTTTTAGACAAAGGTATAAAAATCCTAACTCATAGACCTCAAGCTTCCTGACAGTATTTTAAGAGAGTTTTTATGGGTACTAATCATCTTCTGAAAAAGCAATAGCTCTCTATGTATATTGCTATTTTTCAAATGTCTCTAGATGCCGCTGTAAAGAATAAAATTCATATTCATTTCTTTATTTATTTTTAAGATTTTATTTATTTATTCATAAGACACAGAGAGAGAGGCAGAGACCCAGGCAGAGTGAGAAGCAGGCTCCATGCGGGGAGCCCGATGCGGGCCTCGATCCCGGGACCCCGGGGTCACAGCCTGGGCCAAAGGCAGGTGCTAAACCACTGAGCACCCCGGGGATCCCCCAAAATTCAGATTCATTTACAATGTCATCAAATTCATTTCCTGATCTTTATGTAATATTTTCAATCATCAGATACTAAAAATACAACTGCAGTCATAGGAAAAATCAGTCTGCTAGAAAAAAATGGGCAACAGTCCTGGTACAATAAAAATCGTAAATATTGGCCCAAATCATTATATGCACGGCTAGCACACACTTACGCTTGAACTTTGAAATCCCTTTCTGTTTTCATAACATGGTCTTTTCCTTATTATATCTCCTCCACCGCAAGCGCGCGCGCGCGCACACACACACACACACACACACACACACACACTTGTTTTTCCTTTGCTAACTCTTGGTTTAGGGAGACAATCGTGCTCTGGGCCGGTTGGGGAGGACTTCTTTCAAAGCCCTAACACTTCGCAGACTTCCCTGCACCTCGTAACCATCTGGGGAACCACTGGACTAAGTAGATCAGAGTCGGGGGCCCAGGCATCTGTCGTTTCACACTTTTCTAAGACAATCCCGGGTTGTCAGAGGGGAGGCTGCGTCAAGGTCACCTATGCTGAGTTACAGATTGCTGCCCCCCCACCCCCCCCACCAGTCCCCACGCCAGCCATCAAGCTTAGGATGCAGAAATCCCACATCTAACAAGTTCCCAGGTGACACTCATGCTGCAGGCCCAGGGACACGGTCCTGCAGATATTGCCTCACATATACGACTCCCAGCTCGCCAGCACGTTTCAATTTGTTAGACGAAATGTAGAAAATAGGTGGAAAGAGGAGAAGTAGGTGTCCTGGGAACACAACCTGGGCTGACATTAAAAACCATCCCACTAACGAGAACACAGTGTCTCGCAGTGTGAACGGGAAGGCGATGGATGTTGCCAGGGGTTCCCAGCCCTATTAGGACCCCCCTGGAAGCCTGAAAACTCCACCTTCAGCAGCCTGGGCTCCCGGGCTGCTTCTCAGAGCAGGGGACTCGCACCACAATATGCCACCCCCCCGGGGGGGTGTTTTGCAGCCTGTTTTGAAGCCACCAGTCCCCCAGGGAGCTTGCAAAAACCCACAGGCCCGGGTCCCCCCCTTGGAACTCCCCTGACAGGCCACCTAGTTCTGAGCTTCCTTGAGGGCTTTTAATCAGGCCCCGCCCCTTTTCCTCCAGATGCTTTGTTTATTCAGAGTCCTTTTCCTTCTCTTAGGGCTTTAAAATGAGGAAGAGAATCTAGTTTTGTTTTTCTGTTTTCCATTCTGAGCCCAGAAAGGGTCTTTTTTTTTTTTTAAATTTTATTTATTTATTCATAAGAGACACAGAGAGAAAGGCAGGGACATAGGCAGAGGGAGAAGCAGGCTCCCCAGAGGGAGTCCGACGCGGGACTCGATCCCAGGACCACAGGATCACATCCTGAGCCAAAGGCAGCTGCTTAACCACCGAGCCCCCCAGGCGTCCTCGTATAATCCGGAAAGGGCCTTGATCGAATGGCAAGGGCCAGAATGGGGAAATATTAGGGGTAAAAATCAATGAATACCTAAAATATTGTCCCACCGTATCATTTTTCTTTTTCTGACATTATTCACTGAATAACTTACCTCTTCTTCTGTGGGAGGCTTCCGTGAGCAATTGGTGAGTGAGCTCCTCCTCCGACACCCCCAGGGAGGTCTTAGGAGAAGCAGCTCACTTACAAATTGTAACTTGGAACTTTTTCTGCCCTTTTGTTCTTCCAGACTAATGAATTATTTTATTAAGCTTCCTTTTCTGCCCCCTAAAATTATACAGGGTTTGTACTAAATTGTTAATGATGAGTTACACACTTAATTTGGGAAGAATTGATAGACCAGTCAAGTGTCTTCTGTAGCACAGGGTATCTCTGTTCTGGTTTCCTAAATCTCATGTGCACGTACTTACAAACCCATGGAATTATAAATGGAATTTCCCATCCTACCTACCCTCTTCCATCATTCTTGTTTTGAAGGAATGTTATGGGTTATTGTACTCACTTACTTCTTAAAACGTGGTTATTTACTTCATAAAACGACATCCCCCCCCCCCCACCTGCCCTGCAAAGTAATTGAGAGACGTTGAGAATCGGCGACGGGAAGAGTGGAATCGAGGGCCCCTCAGGAATCCTTGGGGGGGGGGCTCAGGTGCTCCCAGGAGTGGTCGGCCCAGATGGGGCTCTTCGTGCAAATTGGTCTTTTGCCCCTGCCTCTGAGCTACAGCGCCAGGCCGGGGTGGCTTCAGGACAGACTTGTGTCCGAGACACAGCGAAAGGATCCTAGACTTGGGGGTGGAAGGCCTGGATTCCTATCTTTTTGTTGGTCTAGCCATTCCCTTCTGCGGGGCAGGCCTGGGCCCCGGGCTGGGCAGTCCCAGAACAGCCCTGGGACCCAACGAGTTCCGTGCCAGGATTCTCCTGTTGGAGCTTTTACTCTTGGAAGGAGACCTTCCCCTTTTCAGCTAGGAAGGGTCAGTATGGTATATATATATATATATATATATACACACACACACACATATATATATACCATATATAAGAATGCTAGTGGCCGCACCTACCCTCACGTGGAGGACTCTCAGATGGTCATAAAAAGCTGGAGAGAAGGGGCCCCTGTGGGGCTCAGCGGCTGAGCATCTGCCTTGGGCTCAGGCCATGACCCCGGGGTCCTGGGACCCCCGCAGGGAGCCTGCTTCTCCCTCTGCCTGTGTCTCTGCCTCTCTCTCTCTCTCTCTCTGTCTGTCATGAATAAATAAATAAAATCTTTAAATAAATAAATAAATAAATAAATAAATAAATAAATAAATAAAACCACCTCGTGGACCGCTTGAGCGCTGCACGCAGGGACAGGAAATTCCCAGCGTGGTAACACACGAGGCTCAATAAGTGTACCGAACAATCGAGTCAAGCGGGATGACTTAGACTTGCCTTTACATTTATGACAGATCAGGGTTTCAAGATCGATGGAAACTTTTATTATGCTCTCCAGGCTTATTTCACAGTTTTAAGAGTATAAGATAGAAAATACTAGAATCTCATCCAAAATTTGGAGCTCCTCTGAAGTATGAAAAATTGGTGGCATTTTCCGGTTATCATGCAAGTAACTATAGCCAACTGTAGCCTATATGACTTAGTGCAGTTTATATGAAACAAGTTTATTATAAAATATTAAATCTGTGCTTCCTCTGAGGTCTGTGGTTTTAATGACGTTCTGTGTGAAATGTTTCTGCGTGTTCTAACTTTGCTTTAATTCTCTGCTCGTTTCATTTTATTACATTATTTTATTACAAATGACATCTGTTTCTTCTGCTCATGCTCCATGTGACACTGCAATAATTTGGATCCAATTATTTAATTAGGTTGTCAACTAGCTCACTAGTGATGACTTCTATAGAGTTAACTTATTCTGCAAAAATAATGAGAATATGTCCCTGACATGCATCAGAGATTTTGCCTTTTTAGCTTAAAAAAAAAAAAAAAAAGAAACACACTTCCTTTGTCAGCCAGGAAACCCTGGACACAGAGCTCTTGTTTCTGCATAATATCCAAAATTTATTCCTTTGGAACAAGAGTCCGTGTTAATGGCTAAAATAATTCTGATTTCTAGACACAACCAGGAAAAAAAAAGAAAGTTCTGGCAAACAGGGAAATCATGTCCATTTCATCTGCAACCATGATCTCTAAGGTTAATGTAGGACTGACGTTGGATAAGCTCTACTTTGAGAAACGTATGTTCAATGTCCCCTCTCAGCTCCAAGCTCTGGCGCTGTGCTTTAGGACCGTCAGGGAGGTGGGCTGTGGGAGTCACGGATTGGCTCTCCCATCCTGCCTGAGGTCAATGGTGGAGCAAGGGGCTCCAAGTATGACCGCAACTGAGGAATTCTTGGCTTCCGTAGGCAAAGGCATGGAATAATTTCAAAATAACATCTCGTTTGCCTTCCCACCCAAAGAAACCTCAGAGAGTTTCTAATTAACTAATGGACTATATACCACATTTTACTTATTCTTCAGTTGTTTGGGACTTTAAATGGTTTTCAATAGACACAAGGTCATATTTTATGTCAAGTTTCCCTGGCTAGGTCTCCGGTCACCAGCCTCCAGGAGAAAATCTATTTCGTGAATAAAACACCTGAAATTTGGCACATATGCAATTTTAAAGTGGACGATAGTATCTTTATACAATGCATAAACTCAGAAATCACTCTTTTCTTCAGCTGAATGCTGAGGTTTGAGAAGTGGATTAGTTAGAAAAGGAGAAATAGCTAAGGGGCACCTGGGTGGCTCCGTTGGTGAAGCATCTGCCGTCAGCTCAGGTCATGACCTCAGGGTCCTGGGATGGAGCCCCACATGGGGCTCCCTGCTATTGGGGAGTCTGCTTCTCCCTCTGCCTCTCCCTGCATGTACACTGTTTCTCTCAAATAAATAAATAAAATCTTAAAAAAAAAAAGATAGCTGTGAGCTGCAACAAGTTTAAGAAACTTTTTGCGCATTTTGAAGAATTCCCAAGTCAGTGGGTCTTTATTCTAATTCTATGGTTCTCCTTTTTTTTTTAATCAAAAGTGTATCATGTGATAAGCAGACACACAAAGAGATACTTAGCAGCACTCATCGTCATGCAAATGCAAATCAAAATCACCATGAGATACCACCTCACACCTGTCATAATGGCTAGAATCAAAAGACAAGAAATAAAAGGTGTTGGTGAGGATGAGGAGAAAGAACCTCGTGCACTGTTGGTGGGAATGCAAGCTGGTACAGCCGCTGTGGAGAACAGTATGGAAGTTCTTCAAAAAATTAAAAACAGAACAATAGAAATACTGTATGATCTGGTAATTCCACTACTGGACATTTACCCCAAGAAAACTAAAACACTGATTCAAAAAGCTAAAAGCCGGGAATCCTTGGGTGGCTCAGTGGTTTGGCGCCTGCCTTTGGCCCAGGGCGTGATCCTAGAGACCCGGGATAGAATCCCATGTCAGGCTCCCTGCATGGAGCCTGCTTCTCCCTCTGCCTGGGTCTCTGCCTCTCTCTCTCTCTGTGTGTCTCTCATGAATAAATAAGTAAATAAATAAATAAAAAAATATCTTAAAAAAAAGCTAAAAGCCATGTTTATTGCAGCACTATTTACAGGATATGGAACCAACCTAGTGTCCATCCATAGATGAAAGGATAAAGAAGATGTGATATACCTATATCTATACCTGTATCTATATCTATATCATGGAATTTACTCATCCTCAAAATAAAAAGAATAGAATCTTGCCATTTGTGACAACAGGGAGGGACCTAGAGGGTATAATGCTAAATGAGATAATTTGGACATAGACAAACACCGTATCATTTGACGTATATGTGGAATCTAAATAACAAACAAAAGACAGAGGCCCATGGATATACAGAACACACTGATGGCTGCCAGGAGGGAGGGATGGAGGGATGGACAAAATGGGTGCAGGGGAGTGGGAGGTAGAGACTTCTGGTTACGGGATATATAAGTTATGGGAATAGAAGGCACAGCACAGGGAATAGAGTCAACGAGTCAATGCTACTGTAACAGCATTGCACGGTGACGGATGAGAGCTACACTTGTTAGCATAAGGTAAAGTTGATGAATCATGATGTCGTACACCTGAGACTAATGGAACATTGTTTGTCAACTATACTTCAATTTAAAGAAAAGCATAAAAAAAATAAAATAAAGAAAAGCATATCACGGGGATGGAGTGATGGGTAAAATAGGTAAAGAGAGTTAGGAGGTGAAAACTTCTAGTTATAAATAAGTCAAGGGGTGAAAACTGCAACATAGGGAACATAGTCAATAATGTTGTCATAACCTTGTATGGTGACGGATGGGTAACTATACTGAACCATGGTGTCAAGTCACAATGCCATACACCTGAAACTAATAAAATATTGTATATCAACTATACTTCAATTAAAAATTTTTTAGAAGGAGGGAAAGAAAGCATATTGCCAAACACAGTAAGATATCACTTCATATTAAGGTGACTATAATATAAAAGACAAACAATAACAAGTGTTGGCAAGGCAATGGGGTCATTGGAATCCTTACTTGTTGCTGGTGTGACTGTAGAAGGGATACAGCCACTTTGGAAAGTCTGGTGGTTATTACTACTCATAATAACAAAAAAAGGGGGGGATAAGCCAAATGTCCATCAGCGGATGAGTGGATATACAAAACATAGCACATTGCTATAATGGAATATTATTCGGCCATTGAAAATGAAGTATTGATATCTGTTACAAAGTGGGTGAAGCCTGAAAACATAATGCTCAGTGAAAGAAGAGAATTATAAAAGAGGACATATTGTATGATTCCATATGCATGAAATGTCCAGAAGAGACAAACCCCTAGGGACAGAAGGTACATTCATAGTTGCCGGAGGCTGGGGGATGAGAGGACTGGGAGTGACTGCCATGGGTGTGCGGTTTCCTTGTGGGCCAGTGAAAATGTCCTAAAGTTGCATAGTGGTGCCCCATGACTCTGTGATTATGCTAATGACATTTTTTTAAGGAACTCAGTAAGGTGTTGTTTTGTTTTTTCATTGAGACATAATTGACATATAACATCGTATTAGTGAGGTGTCAACATGATTTCATGTATGTATATATTACAAACAGATGTACTAATATTTCATTGTATGTTTGATGCTGTGTAAATTTTAACAAAATCGTCGTAAAAAAAGGTGGTTCTCCATATACTTGTCAGACCCAACAATCTCATTCCTAAAATTTTACCTAAGAGAAATTAAAACTTATACTCATGCAAAAACTTCTACGTGCATGTTTATAGCAACTTTATCCATAACAACCTGAAACTAAAAACAATTTAGATAACTTTCTAATGGTGAATGGATAAACTGGTGGGTAGACAGACCACATCTTACACCCATACAAGACAGTACCCAGCAGTAAAGAGGAAGAAACCGTTGATTCGTACAACATCCTAGAATCTCAGTGACTGGCTACTGTAAGGTGAACACAGGAAGAAGCAAACACAAAAGCTGTCCTCTGGTTAGTAAGGTTGTTTCCCACAGGGATATGGGTTAGCAATTCTGAAACTATTTTATATGTGTATGAGGTTTGAGCAAAGGTAAATATGTTAGAGGTAACGAGAACCAGCCTTCTCAGTCACTATATATATGAAGAGAGGGGGAAGCTAGAATGAACTTGGTGGTGTTGGGTTGGAAACAGAGATACTGGTGTGAATTCATGGGTTTTTAATACACACACATATTGGTTTGATACTGAAATACGGATGTATATCGATAAGCATGCTTACGTTTCCTAGCTCTGTCCACTGAGAGATCTAAAAGCACTGACACTACAGCAGCAGTGAGCACACCTACTGCCCAGATCTTGGTTTCTAAATGTCATTCTCCAACAAACTGAAACTGCACCCCATGGAGAAGTGGTCGAGTCTGGGGCAGGAAGAGTACAAAACGAGGCTGGAGCAGCTCAGGGCACCAGAAAGCAAGGAAGTGCTAACAAACAAAAACAAAGCCAAAAAAAAAAAAAAAAAAAAAAAGGAAAGAAAGAAAAAAAAGGAGAGCACATCAGAAGTCACAGAGCCCACCTGTGAGAATTCCCAGTGGCCAATGTTGTGATGCCAACATCACCCATCCATCCTGCATGTTACTGCCTCATGAGGTGCAAAGTGGGCTTTAACAAAATGAGATCCTGGTAAATCAAGTTTGAAATAATTTAAATGGCTTATTACACGTTCTTTATTCTTTTTTAAAGATTTTATTCATTCATTCATGAGGGACCCAGAGAGAGAGGCAGAGACCCAGGCAGAGGGAGAAGCAGGCTCCCTGTACGGAGCCCGACGTGGGACTCGATCCCAGGACCCCGGGGTCACGCCCTGAGCCGAAGGCAGACGCTCCACCACTGAGCGCCCCAGGAGTCCCATTACCTGTTCTTTCTGCCCATACTCACTACTTATTTCTCTGTTCATCTTGGTATGAGAAACTTTTGTCTCTATTAACATGAGGTTCACCAAGTTGGGCGTGTTTTTTGAGCAAAACTGGAAATAAAATGCTAACACATTGAACACTTGTATACTTGCATCAGAAAAAAGCACTTTAGAATAGGAGATGTGAAATTATTATATCCAAAATCCTAAAAAGCCATTCTAATGGGAAGCAATTATTCTAACTCATGTGTCATGTTACATGCCTGGTGATGTTGACTTAGGTTGCAGAGTCGCACCAGACAAACGTTCCAAAAACCGATGGAGATATGAAAGTCCCTCAAGATAATTCGTTGCGTTCTTTAGAAGTAGACTTAGAAAAAAAATCATCTACAGGATGCTACAGACTCTTCCCTGCCTAAAAATACATATTCTCACACTTAGCCCCAGTTATTGATTCTTTTCCTTAATCTGCCGGGCCTCAGATCCCTTTCTCCACAGTAGAATTTGGTTGAGAAAGCATTAGCTTCCTCCATCCGTGGTCTAATGACTGAACCGGGTTCCTTTACATGTAGAGACTCTGGGGTGGCGCAGCTATTGAGGTTGAGCTGTTAAGAAGAATTTGTTTTAGGCTGATGCCTGGTTGGCTAAGTCATGACAGTGAAGTGAATGCTTGACACTATCCTAAGTCCTTTATTAACTTCCTTAACTTTCGCAAGAAGGAGTGAGTAATAGTGCTTCGCTCCTTTTGCGGAAGCAGAAATGAGACATAAAGAGGTTAAGTATCAAAAAAAAAAAAAAAAAAAAAGAGGTTAAGTATCTAAGTCAATGGCAGAGCCAGGATTCAAACCCAGAGTGTGGCTCACAGGCCATGCTTCTAATGACCACGCATGTAGCCCGCCCCGCTGGTGCATGACATGGTTCTTTAAAAACTTATAAAACAGAATAATGTGCGTTGTGCTTGGAGTTATGAGTAGAAAAGTCATCCTGCGTAAGTGAAAAGAGAAACTTATGTGGTTTGAGAGACTATATCAATATTTTCTTGTTCATTGCTTTAAAAGAAATGGTTTTACGATTCTTTTCAAATAACCTCCAACAGCAAGAACTAACTCCCGGCTCCCAAGTTAGGCTTCGGGACAGAGGGAGGCCTTGCTAGGGAAGTGGCGTTCGTATCTACTGGCTTCGTTCCCACCTGCTCATGTGGTGAACTTCAGAAACAGCCCTTTCTCTCATGTAGGTTTAACGAATCCTTTTTTTTTTTTTTTTTTAGGTTTAACGGATCCTTAACGGTGTGTTCGGTCAATGATGTCAATTTGCTTAGCAGACCCCTCTTTGCAGACAGTGTTTCTACAGTTCTATCATGTAATCGTCCGAGGCTGGGTAATCAGACATTTCCCAACAGTTGAGTGTAAAGGAAGTATCTTGACTTCTGTAAAAGAAAAACAAACAACCAACCAACCAACCAACCAAACAAACAAACAAACAAACAAAAAACTAGCATCAGAACATGTAGAATGTCCTTGCTCGGTTCCACGGCATAGGAAATGGACTAAGTATTATTTTAAAATCCTAAATACGGGGTGCCTGGGTGGCTCAGTGGTTGAGTGCCGGCCTTCGGCTCAGGTCAGGGTCTCAGGGCCCTGGGATCAAGCCTGCACCAGGCTCCCTGCTCAGCCTGCATCTCCCAGTCCCTCTGCCTGCCGCTCCCCCTCCTTGTGCTCTCTCTCTGCCAAATAAATAAATCAAACCCTTTAAAAAAATCCTAAATAAATTCTCTGTCAGGATAATAAGAGTTCTTTAAGTGGATTCTTATAAATTCAACCTAAACTCTGGAAAATGATAAAAGCTCAACAAACAGGAGGGCTTTCCAGCCCTTCCATTGCCTGTGGTGGGAGGGTGGTGATCCAATCACTTACTTTTACTCATAGTAACAGAGATTTAAAATCCCCAGAACTTTCCATCTGAGCCTGGAGGGAGGGGCTGATGACCCGCGGATGGCTGAGCTGGATCTGGACTTCACCTCCGGGGATCACAAGGTTTGCGACGCAGCCTGCGCTGTGCCCTGAGACAGAAGCGAGGCTGAGAACAATCTCCCGTCTTTTCCTTTTTTCTTTCCTTCCTCCCCCTTTTTTTCCCCTTATAGTTTCATTGAAATATCATTCACATACCATAAAACTCACCTGTTTTAAGTGTACAATTCAGTGGGCTTTAGGTATATTCACAAAGTTGTGCTGTACACCCATCACCAAAACCAAATTTAGGATATTTTTATTATCCCTAGAAGAAACTCCACACTTCTTGGGCCATCACCTGACAATTCCTCAGTCTTCCAGCCACTGGAAACCATTAATCTACTTCCTATCTTTCTAGATTCTCCCATTCTGGCTATTTCCTACGGCTTATGTAGACTTTCGCGTCTGACTTCTTTCATCTTTTAGCATAATATTTCAGGGTTCATCCATGTAGTGGCGTTCATCAATGCTTCCTTTTTTTTATGGCCGACAATATCCCATTATACGGAAATACAGCATTTTCTTTATCCATGACTGATGGACCTCTGAGTGCCCACCGTTCAGCTGTTGCACATGGTGTTGCTGTGAACCTTCCCATGCCACTTTTTGTGTGGACAAGTTTCCATTTCTCCTGGGTCTGGACCTGGGGGTGGAGCTGCTGGGTCCCGGGCTAACTTTGTGTTCAATGGTGTGAGCAAGCGCCAGACTATTTTCGGACATTGGCTACACTGTTTTACATTCCCACCCGCGGTATGGGAGTTCTGATTTCTCCACAGCCTCGCCAATGCTTCTTATTGACCATCTTTTTGATCACAGCTGCCCCAGTGGGTGTGAAGCTGTATCTCATTGTGGTTTGGCTTCACATTTCCGTGAAGGCCAGTGATGTTGAACAGCTCAGCGTGTGCGCAGTGGCCACTTGTAGGTCTTTTGGGGAGAGTTTCCGACCCATCGCTCATTTCTTATCCGCTTCTGTCTTCCCCTCTCATGGGAAATGGTACTGCAGCCTGACATTCCTTCGCTGGCCCTGTTCATCTTATTACAAACCACAGGCTCTAGGAAATCATGAAAACAGATTTATAAATTTATAAACTCTTGGACTTTGGAAGCCTGTCCAACCTACAGGTCACTCAGCCTACAGTTGGGATGAATTTCAAAACACCATGGGGAGCTGTTTGAATCTTTCTGCTGTGCTGTAATATCTTCAATAAACCTTGGACAACAACAACAACAACAACAAAAGTGACCCGAGTCACTTGGTGATTACTTGCATTACCGAAGTAGTGATTTTAACGCGGCTCCAAATTTCGATGAAGACTGAAAGAGTTCAAAGTCATTGGCAAATGGGCCTCTCTCAGGGCTCATAGACTTGCTTTATCCACAGGCTCTGTTTTAACCTTCGAGGCATTTTTCCTGGACCTCTCACTCAGAATTAGGTCTGGCCACAGAAAATCAGAGGAAGCATTCAGAACAGGAAGAGCAGTGAAATTAGCACATCGCGCGACTCTCAGTCTTCCAAAACCCAATGGGCTGGCTGACCACCACGATTTGCCTGGACCGTCTTGTCTTTCTTTTTTTATTAAAGATTTCATTTATTTGTTTGAGAGAGAGCATGAGCAGAGGGAGGGACAGAGGTAGAAGCCCCCGACATGGGGCTCCGTCCCAGGACCCTGGGGATCATGACCTGAGCTGAAGGCAGATGCTTCACCAACGGAGCCACCCAGGTGCCTCTGAATTCTTTCTCTTTTTGTTAGGGACACATGATAGAACTCTTGCAAGTTAAAGACATGTATGGGGTGACTCTCCTGTTTAGTATCTGCAGACAGTCCTCGACCTACAATGGTTCAACTTTTTCAACTTTACAATGATGAGATGGTGACACACTTCAGTAGAGACCACACTCTGAATTCTGAGTGTGGATCTTTTCCCAGGCTGGCGAGATGCAGTAGGGTCCTCTCCCGTGATGGCAGCCCCACCATTACGAGGGTCCACAGCCTGTGCACGTCCCCCCGTTCTGCACCCACACAGCTGCTCTGCTGGTCACTTCAGTACAGTATTCGGTACATCACATGAGAGAGTCAACCCTTTATCATAATGCAGGTTTTGTGTTAGGTGGTTTTGCCCAAGCATGTAGACTAATGTTAAGTGTTCAGAACACATGTAAGGTAGGCTGAAACGACGCTGTCAGGTTCTGGGGGGTAGGTGTAGTAAACGCATTTTCAACCTACAGTATTTTCAATTTACAATGGGTTTACTGGAACATAACCCCATAGAAAGTAGAAGAAAATCTGTAAATTAGCTAGCAAAGGGCTAAGGCCCTAGAAGAAAAACCCTCAGATATGTCCAAGAAGAGGTCAGAGTCTCCCAAATCTTTTTGTGATTGTGGTGATTGGCAGCTCCCAGTTTTCCCCACCTGGGACAGAAGGAGTGTGACAAGAGCTCACTTGAGTTCAACCCAGTTGAATCTGAGATTTCAGGGTCTACCCTGGGGAGTAGCATGGTTCCAGAACTTGAGGTAGTTAAGAAGCTAAGGTGGGGATATAACCCCCTCCCCTCATCTTCCAACAGGAGTTGGTAGGAATAGAGCATGAGGACAGGAAAACTAAGGCTTTCCGGACTTTTCCTGCCATATAAAGTGCTATTTTGCCAATGCTATGGCTTTAGAATTTTTGGAATTCTTATTTTTATCTATCCCTTGAGGTGTCCTCCAGGGATACCTTTTAATAAGAGACAAAAATATTGGGTCAGCTGAAGTGGAAAGTCCTTATTGGTGAGATATCAAAAGATTGTTACAGGGGCCCCTGGGTGGCTCAGTGGTTGAACATCTGCCTTCTGCTCAAGCCATGACCTTGGGGTCCCAGGATCGAGACCCACATCGGACTCCCTGCATGGAACCTGCTTCTCCCTCTGCCTGTGTCTCTGCCTCTCTCTCTCTCTTCTCTCTCTCTCATGAATAAATAAAATAAAAAAAACACCTTTCTGCACCAAAAAAAAAAAGTTCTGGCATAGTCTTATATTGGAATAAAGGGTGGTCAAATATGGAACTCTCTCTGAGACGCATTAATAAGTTAAAAAACAACAACAACAAACAAACCAAGGAGCAGAACAGGTGCATTTATCAACTGTGTAAAAAGGAAAAGGGGAGCTATGGAGACAAATACAAAAAACTAGAGACAAATATAGATAGGCTTACTTTTGTATCGCTTATCTCTGGAAAAATAAATAGAAAGCTATTAGCAGTGGTGACCTCTGTGTAGGCAAATCAGGGGTAGCGAGAAAGTTTAATTTCCATGGGATAGTCTTTTATACTATTCAAATTTTTTTTTCTACATACACATGCTTGTATTAAATTTTAAGAAATAAGACTGTGGAAGCCCGATCAGTAGGGAACTAAGAAAAATCTGCATCTCACCTGTATGAAAGCAGAGTCGTGAGTAATAGAACTCGTACTGCTCTTTGTTTTTTTGTGTTTTTTTTTCCTAGCGAAAGACGTTTGCAATTAGTAAGCAAAGCAGCCCCCTTGGGATGGACAGTTTGCCACCTACGCTTGAGAGCAACGTGCCAAGGGCCTTGCGGAGGCCGCCGTACCGACCGTGGCCTGCCCGGAGTCACCACCGTCCTGCTCGTTCCAGGTCAACCCAGGAGAATTTCTCACTCGACCCTGAGAGAACGAATGTGTGGCAAAGGCTGGAGGGAAAATGAGCTCATCAATGTAGCTTCAGGCGTCTATCGGTGGCTGCGATTCAGCCAATCACTAAAAGCCGATGGGAGCCAGGACGTGCACAGTCGCGGAAACATGAGCCCGGACGGCACCTGGCGGGCTGGAATCAGGTGTGAGTCTTGTTTTTCTGGGGGAGAAAAGTGACAGCGGATTGTTCCCCAGCTGCCCCCTGGGCCTGGAGTCCGGGACCCCAGGGGTGCCAGCGTCTGTGGGGCTGCCTGTGCGGAAGGCCTGGCCATGCGGTCGTGCGCGGGACCAGACGAGCAGCGAGCTGCACCCTCTGCCCAACTGCTGCTAGGACCGAGCTGTCCCCTCGGCGGCGGCCGCAGCCCGGAGAGTGTGAGCTCAAGGCGACCGGCCACAAACAGGCCACCTGCGGGGCCGAGAGACCCCGGGCCCGGGCGCCGTCATCTGGGTGTCGGACACCTGAAACCAGAGTGCACCTGACGCGGCTCGAGGGGCGCTGCGACAAGGTCTGGCCTGGCGCTGTGGGGACCGGACAGGCTCGAGGATGTGGTGGGTACAGGCCACAGGATCTTAGCGAAGAGCTGAACGCATCCTCTCATCCCAGCAGGCCGCACTCACCCAAGGGACGCGAGCTGGCTACCAGCTGTCCTCTACGGTCCTCTGCCCCTCCGGACGAAGAGTGATTTTTAAAACTATTTTTCCCCGATTACCAAAAATTAGACTTATTCATTGTCGAAAACTAAAAAAAACTATTAGGAAAGGCCAAAGAAGACATTAAAAATTACTCGGAATCCTCCATCATCAACCAAAGATAGTCACCGCGACAGTTTTGGTCAATACCCTTCCGATCTTTCTCCGTGAATTCTTTCATTTATTTTTATCTTTATTTTTTTTACAAAAATTGAATCACACCGTTTTGTAATCTGCCTCTTAAGCTTGACAGTGCATTATAACACTTGCCCATGCTTTTAGATGTTCTTCACAGACCCCGTAATCGGCCACGTAATTTATTTACCCAGGCTTCTCTTAGAGGCTTAGGCTGCTTCCAAGTTCTAATCAGTATATGCAATACGGAGACGACGGGTGCGCCTCTGTGGCCACCCTGGTTATTTCCTTAGGACACGATTCCATCCATGTATTTGCCAGATCAAAGAGTTCACATATTTTATTTCTTTTTAAAGATCTATTTATTTATTTGAGAGAGAGAATGTACACGAGCTCACGTTTCAGTTTTATTTTTTAAAAATATTATTTATTTATTTATTTATTTATTTATTTATTTATTTATTTATTTATTCATGAGAGACACAGAAGGAGAGAGAGGCAGAGACACAGGCAGAGGGAGAAGCAGGCTCCGTGCAGGGAGCCCAATGTGGGACTCGATCCCGGGATCCCAGGATCACGCACGCTAAGCCGCTGAGCCCCCAAGGCTGCCATCACGTTTCAATTTTAACCCCAGTAGGTGAATATTTTACAGCACACGCTTTACGTTCTGGGGGTGGGGGGCGGCGGGGGGCAAGAAACTCCAGGCCACTGGGAACCAGAAGCTGCTTGTGCTCTAGCTGGAGAGGTTAGGGCCCTAACGAAAGGGTGGGAGGGAGTGGGTTCAGCAGGTCGGGCAGGCCTGGCACCAGCAAGAAGGACCTGGGTACATGGCCTGCACGTGCTCAGGGGTCACCAGCTGCTGCCCCGGCAGCGAGGCATTGGGACAAACAGCAACCTGATGAAGCCTGCACTACCTTCTCCTACCTGGGGACATCCATTGCGCCACCTGCGCCCAGGTGCACCCCCGACCCCGCCGTGTCCCTCCCAGAGCTCCTCGCGGCCCTCCACTGTCCCCCCAGGCACCTGTCCCGTGGCCTCGTGCCCCGGTCAGGACCAGCCTCCGTGGCAGGAACGGCCCGCGGGCCCCGCTCTGTGCCTTGCTCCTCACTGTCCCGCGTCCCAGGGCGACATCCTCCTGCGGGGCCACCTGTGTCGCTGCGGCGGCTGGAGGCGGGATGCCCCTGGCACAGGTGTCCCCGGGGGGCCCTCGTCTCACTGAGCGCCCCCCATCCAGCAACACGCCGGGTGCAGGTGCGTCCCCAAGCAAATGTTAGGGAATCGTCCTTTTCAGGCATTAAACCTGTGAGATGGCACAGCGGGAGGATCGCATTCAACGGAACCGGTCTCCTTGGCTGTGTCTGATTTTATTCTGTCCTGGAGCCCAAGCCCAGCCCTCCTCCAGGAGGAGGACGGGCTCCTGTCCTCGCGGGGGGGTGGGGAGGGTCTGCAGCGGGCCTCAGCTTGCGTGCAGCTGGTCAGCATTTTCCTGAAAGGGAACAAGACTTTTACTTAAAAACAACAAAAAAGGTTGGGACACCGAGGTCTGGGCACCGCGGCCTAGTCAGGGTGACACAGGAGATGACCCCCCCGTGGAGCTGCTCCTGCCAGGTGCCTGTTGGCAGCGCTCCCGCTTCCTGCGGGGACCGGTCCTCGCAGCACGTGCGCTGTCCCCACGGCACTGTGACCGTGGCCCCCCTGAAGCACCGCGGCCCAGGGCGCCCTCGTTAGGTTCTCCTCGATGGCGGCCCATCCGCACTGGGCTTCCTTCCCCGGGTCCTGACAGTGACCCCACGCCGCTGGAGGGTCGTCACCTGGAGGGGACCCGTCACCAGGGGCACCTGGGGGCACACTTGGTTCAGCATCTGGCTGGGCAATGGCTCTGGTCAGGCTTAGGTCCTGCGATGGAGCCCCCCACCCCCCACGCTGAGCGGGAAGCAGCCTCGAGCTCCCCCTCGGCACCCCCCGACCCCACACAGTCTCCCTCCCTCTGGGATAAATACATGAAATCCCAAGGTATTTCAGAGAGAGAGCGAGCACGAGTGGGGTGGGAGGGGCCAAGGGAGAAGCAGACTGCGTGCGGAGCAGGGCGCCCGATGCAGGACTTGATCCCGGGACTCGGGTCACAACCTGAGCCCAAGGCTTGCACTTCGCCCACAGAGCCACCTCCGTGCCCCTGAATGAATCTTTCTTTTTTTTTAAAGAAAGAATGTATGTAGGTAAGAAGGAGTAGGTAACGCAGCGCAACACACATCAGCCGCACTGGGCCACGCTCCCGGAGGGTGGGCCCCACGTCCCCCGTGGGCCGGGCCCGGTATCTGCTGGATGCCAACACGTATGAAGTGGGTGCGGGGCGAGTAGAATGTTGAAAGTCTTTCACGGTGTTATACGGTGACGACGGCCGCTGTACACGTTTACAGCTGTTGAGTCACCACGTTGTACCCCCGGAATTCACGTCACATGTGTGTCAGTTAAGGCCACAGGGCAGCCAGATGCGAGCGGGCGGCCCGACGCCTCCAAACACAATGCTGTGTTCGACGGGGACGGAGCGTTCCAAAAATGAAAATACTGAAACTAAACCTTACGGGTGCGGACAATGAGAAGATGAGCAGCTTTCTCCATAGTTCTAAAGAAAGAGGAAAAATGACCATGTAAGGAGCTTTTCGCTGAGGGGACACTTGAAAGAACAGGCACAGCAGAGACCCAGGAGGGGCCGGGCCCCAGGGGCGACGCAGCGCCTTGAACACCTCGAGGGAGGCCCTAGGCCAGGCTGGGCAGACGGAAGGATCATGGCCCGCGACCCCGGAGCCAGAGAGCCAACGGGGGAGCCTGTGTGGGGACGGCACAGTCGTAGCCACTCGGGCACCACTTCGCGGTCCTCTTTCCAATGGGGGTGTGTGGAGTGCTCACTGCAAAGAGGGGACCTGAGGCTCCAGGTGCTGAAGGAAACCTGAGGCCGTGTGGCCACGTGAGCCCACAGACGGGAGGCCGAGACTGTGGCGCCGGGGCTTCAGGGCCGCTGCTGGTCACCTTCGTCATCTCGTCCGTCCTCAGCGGCCGCCCCGGCGCCCAGGACAGTACACACGGCCCTCTTACCCACGCGACCTCCCTGTGCCCAGAGGTCACGCCTCCTCAGGAAGCCCTGCGCCCTCACGCCTGCTGGGTGACCTCACCCGGTGTCCCGGGGACGTGGCCCTCTGGCACGGGCCGCCCGTGCGCCTGAAGCCTTTCCCCACCACCCGCGAGCACACACTGGGTCTTGCTCACACCCCCCCCCCCCCCCGGGTGCTCGGTCCACCCGGTCGTAAGAGCAGTGGCCGTAATCATTGTCTGAGATGTTAGAGTAGGTTCCCAGGTCTCTCTGACAAAGCAGCGGAGACGAGTGGCTCAGAACAACAGAAATGTCGCGTCTCACAGTTCTGGGGACTGGCATCCGAAATCTCGGGGTTGGCAAGGCCACGGTCCCTCCAAAACCCGCAGGGGAGCCCTTCCTTGTCTCTGTCCTTCCGCGGTGGCCGTCTGTCCTCGGGGTCTGCTCCCTTGCAGCAGCACTCCTGCGATCCCTGCCTCGTCACCGCACAGCACTCTCCCTGAGCACCTTCCCGGGGCATCCTGATGAGGACGCTGGCCGCCCTGGGTAGAGCCCGCCCCAGCCACCTCTTGTTAGCTTGATCGCATCGGCAAAGGCGCTAGCTCCAGGTGAGGTCACATTCACAGATCCCAAGGGCCAGGACTTCGGTATATTGCGGGGGACACAACCCAGCGCAGATGCACCAGGGGCTTACTGCGGGTGGGGAGTGTGCTCAGCGCTTCACAGGCAGTAAGTCACTGCCTCCTTACAAAGCCCTTGTGAGGTCGCCTGGTCACCTTCCCCCTTTGATTGACAAAGACACTGAGGTGAAAGAGCCGAAATAATGTGCCCAAGTCCCAACCTCCAATGCACAGAGGGGACAGGACTTTCCTCTCCTCTCCTCTCCTCTCCTCTCCTCTCCTCTCCTCTCCTCTCCTCTCCTCTCCTCTCCTCTCCCCATTCCTCTTCCTCCTTCCTCCCCCTCTTCCTTCTCCTTCTTAGAGTAATTAGAGAGCTAACTTAGGGGAAAGGCTTAGACACTGTTCTGCAGACTTGAATGTGCCTACAAATCACCGGGAGATCTTTAGCTGCTGATCCAGCAGGTCTGAGGTGGGAGCAAAGGCTCTGCCCTCCGACCAGCTCTCAGGTGCTGCTGCTACGGCTCATCTACAGGCCACACCTGGATCAGCAGGAGCCTTTGGTCCCCAGGTACTAGCCAGGGGACTATGAACTTAGAACCTACTGATGTAGAGTCTCTGAGGTGAAGCCCAAGACTCTGTATTTTTTTTTTTTAAGATTTTATTTTTAAGTAATCTTTACAGCCAACACAGGGCTCAAACTTACAACCCCAAGATTAAAAGCCACATGCTTTACCAAATGAGCCTGCCAGGCTCCCCCAGGAATCTATGTTTTTAAAGATCTATTTATTTACTTGAGGGGGGTGCTGAAGGGGGGCGAGCAGAGGGAGAGGGAGAGAGGAGTCCCAAGCAGACTGTGTGCCAAGCACAGGGCTTGATCTCACGACTCTAGGATCAGGACCTGAACCAAAGTCAAGGGTCAGACACCTCAGCAACTGAGCCTCCCAGGCACCCCTAGGAATCTGGGTCTTAAGGGAGGTGATTCTGAACCAGGTGATTCCATCCCGGTTTGCAAACTGTTGCCCTGGAAAATTAAAGGTTGATTTGAAGTGGCCTGTCGCAAAGTACTTTCCGCTCACATCTGAGGTACGTGACGGCAGGTGGCACGCTGAAAACTGGTCGAGGGACTAGATCCAAAAAGTATGTCGACCCGGAGGCAAGTCCCTTAGATGAGTGGTCTGACCGTGCCCTAGGCGACACGTAAGGGAATGACTTGGATAAAACCAGGCGAAGTGGGCTCAGCAAGGCTTTCGATGGTGAAAGAGGCAGCTCACGTGGGGAATGATTTAATAGGCTGGGACACTGGGCTCCAAGTGGTAAGATCCGAAGTCATCACCACCAGGGAAAGTCCTACGTTCAGGGTTGTAAAATGAATAGTAGAAGGAAAGGAGGAAGAAGGCCTGGCCTGATAATTCTGTACACAAAAAGGACCTAGAGAATTTAGTTGATCGCTGGTTTACTAGAAACCAATAGTATAAAGAAACTGATAGAACATCTCGAGCGAACTCAGCGTCTATTTGTTAATAGAGAGAGGGCAGGTGCCCAGACCAAAGGCAGTGACAGGTCAGGGCTCCCTGCCTGGGTCACAGCGCGGTGGGGAGCCGAGTGGCGGGAGCAGCCTTCGATTGTGCGGGGAGGAGGCTCAGGTTGGTGTGGGGTCAGCTTGTCGTGGGCCCTTGAGCATCAGTGAAAAGTAGGGAAACGATCTTGAAATACAGACAACAAATGAATACTCCACCTCCAGCTAAAAACACGTGGTGGCTTGTCTGGAGAAGAGCGACCCTGTGCTAAGTAGCTTTAGGGGACGGAGGCGGGATCAACGGCCGGAGGTGGCAGGGAGGCGATGTCCTGGTCGGCGCAGGTGGTGAAGGACAATCTCACCCTTGACCTGGCTGATGGCGTCAGAGGCACTTGATTGGAGAGGCAGCGCCCCCACGTTCCTGCAAGGGCTGGAGGTGCTGGGTTAGAGGAAGGATTCTTTCTGGAGCTCGGAGGGCAAGGCTAGATGGCCTCTTGGCGCTTCCACCTGAAAAGGGTTTGGGGCTTCGAGAACGTGTAGAAAAGGATACATTCCCATGTTATCAAAGGTTTGCCTCATCTCCCAGAGGGCTTTGGGTTTCTTTCTCTTTCTCAAAACTAGAAATAATTGGGCAGCCCGGGGGGCTCAGCGGTTTAGCGCCGCCTTCAGCCCAGGGCGTGACCCCGGGGTCCCGGGATCCAGTCCCGCATCAGGCTCCCTGCAGGGAGCTGCTTCTCCCTCTGCCTGGCTCTCTGCCTCTCTCTCTCTGTATGTCTCTCATGAATAAATAAATAAAATCCTTAAAAAACCAAACTAGAAATGATTATGTCCAGATCTAAAATCCCTTTATGGTGGTTTGATGTTGCTGAAAATAACATCTTGGCATAAGAAGAATATTTGTCCTCTCATTCAATATATTTTGATTAAGTACCTAGTATTGGCAATAGTTAATAATGATAACAGCCAACATTTACCGTGCTCTGTGTCAGTCTCTGGCTTTAGCACAATTTAGCCCATTGAACCTGGGCCACGACCCGATAAACTATTTTACTCAGACGAGGAAACTGAGTCACAAAGACATGAGAGAAGTCTTTTGAGGGCACACAGCTAGAAATGGCAGGGACAGGATTTGAACCCAGACCGCCTGGCTCCGGGAATGCTACTACTGCGACCACTGCACCAAACTACCTCTTTCGTGCTACGTTATGAGATGCAGTCTCAGGGCTGACTGTCCACTAGGAATAATTTCTGGAGTTACAACACTTTTAGCGGTCAAACGGGGTTTAATTTCTTTTAAAAGCAGAAGAGAAAAAATGAATTTAGGGTTAAAATTAAAAAAAATTTTTTTCATTTTTTTTCTCATTCCATCCTTCCCTTCCCCCACCAAAAAGAAAAAAGAAAGAAAGGAAAATTGTAGGGCCCATGATGAGCCATTATAATGGTAGGAGGCCTGTGTGCCCAAACAGCACAAGGCCCTGAGAGTTTTACCTGTAGGAATTTTCAAAACACAAAATTTGTGCTTTTAAAAAAATATATGTATAATTTAAGCCTTTTTTTGGCAAAAACAAAAACAAAAACAAAACTATTACTATTTTTAAAAGCCTACAAGTCAGATCAGCTGCTGGCTGGGTACCAAGCTGTGTTCCTTTCCACCTCTACCTGCCAGCCTGGTGGTGCACTGGCTACAGCTGGAAATCTTTACCAGCCCGTGGCGACCTCTGTGCTGCTTTTCTGCGGGAATTCCAGGACGGGAGGCGGGGAGGCAGGGACAGGAGGACAGGAAGCAGTCCAGCGTGGGTTGCTCAGATGAGCTTGGCCTGCCAGAAGCGGCTTACTCAACCCCCTTGCTAGAATTGCAGCTCTCAGAGCAGGGGTGAGGTGGGGGTGGAGGGGGGGAGGTAGGCGATTTGAATTAGGGCAAAAGAGTGCAAAATCCATTTTGTCCTGGAGGAGACAAGCTTGTCTGGAAAGGAAAAGGGTTTCCATAGAGACTGATGCGCCGGCCTTGGGGTTTGGAAGGCGTCCAGGCGGCCGGTTGGGGAAAATAACATTTACCCTGAGCCCATGAGGCAGAAGGACGCAGGGCTGCTGCTCTGTGGTGCAGAGGTGAAACCCTTCCTGGAAATGGCAACGATACAGGCCCGGAAGGATCCTCCAGGAGAACTGGATCCGTTGAGCAGAGAAAAAATTCTAGGCACAGGGTTCGCAAATGTGCGAGACCCCAGAGCCTTAAATTCAAAGTGTGAAAGCTACCTAGAGTTGAACAACCCCAAGGATTGGGAAAGATAAGTCTTTTGTAGCACAGACCTTAAAAATCTCTATTTTTGCTGTACCCCGCTCTGCAGTTTAATTAGCATATACGCATAGAACTCCACACCGAGGGTAAGCGTTTGTGAAAGAAGCATCTTCTTGGTAGGTGCTATCTTGGTGGAAGGGGCCTCTACCACAGCCCTACCCCACACTTTGAGGTGCCTTCCTTGAAAGTCTGTAAGTCCCTTCCGGTCCGGGACCTCGACTCGAATCCCCTTGACCATGCACCCGTCTTCTCCCACGGGGAGTGTCCTCTGGCCTTCTGCCCCAGGCCCGCAGGGTCAACCAGATGCCCCTGGGAGCCCTACCCCTGGATTCCTCCCAGGGGCCTCCCTCTAGCTCCAGAAGAGTGGCCTGAAATGCTCCTACCTGGGTTCTTGCATGGAATTGTGCTAAATAGTGATAGCGCTGGGGAAGAAAGAAAAGAAAAAAAGAAAAGAAAAGACACAAAGAGATGTTCAATGGCTTGAGATAAAATTCACACACCACACAATTTAACCACTTAAAGTGTACAACAAAGTGTTCTTGCTTAGAGATCAGGAATATCAAAAAGTTAATGTGCAAATGGAGGCAACTGCTTGCCCATGGGGGTGGAGCAGGAAGTCAACGAACCCCTGAAAGACAGGCCGGGGTTTGCGTATCTACAGACAAGGATTACGTTGCACTGGGATCAGTTATCTACAAATTACAGAGCCGTTCAAGTTGCTCCGCAGGTTCGTAATCAGAGGAGCCCTTAGCACCCTTGACTCTTCGGCGGCCTTGTCCTTATAACACCCCGGGGACGCCCCTAACTGAACATCTATTACATGCTGGCACGGTGCCAGATGCTTTAAAAACCTGAGCCCTGGAATTCTGGTGGTGAGGTAGTTTATGCTCATTTTGCAAATAATACCGCCGAGGCCAAGAGAGGAAACGACACACGCGAGGCCGTGGACCCAGCGGGGAGCAGAGGATATTCAGGGGTCCCGCGTCGCAGCGGTCGCTCCAGTCGTTTGTGCTCTGCGCGTCCTGCCTAAAAACACCGTGGCCTACTCCATGCTTGGGAAGCTCGACATCTGGGCTTCAGGCGTAGCTCTTCTGTTTAGGCCTCTGATCCATTTTGAGGTAATTTTTGCACACGGCATGTGGCAGGCATTCAATTTTGTGTTTTTTCAATCTGACTCGCCAGTTGTCCCAGCACATTTGCTGAAGATACTACTCTCAGCTCCGCTGAGTTGTCGCGGTTCCTTCGTCAAAAACCAACTGACCATAAATGTTTGGGTTTACTTTTAAACTCTCTCTCTCTTTTTTTTTTTTAACTCTCAATTCTACTATAAAATAATAAAAAAAAATTCTCAATTTTAGTCTGTTGATCTGCATGTCCCAGGATTTGGTTTTTGTTTTTATAAAATCTTTATTTATTTATCCATGAGAGACACACACACACACAGAGAGGCAGAGACACAGGCAGAGGGAGAAGCAGGCTCCATGCAGGGAGCCCGATGCGGGACTCGATCCCGGGCCTCCAGGATCACGCCCTGGGTTGAAGGTGGCACTAAACCACTGAGCCATCCGGGGTGCCCCCCCATATTTGGTTTTTAATGTATGTCACAGCTGAAAAGATAGCTCACAGAAATTCTTAGATCAAATGGAAAAAAAAAAAAAGCATCACTGGCTCCATTTACTGCACATTTCCTAGCACGTCCACCAATTATACAAACCTCTGGTTAAAGACCTGACTACTGAGTTTCCATCTTTTCCGACATCTGTGAATTGATCTTGCAAACCAATAGTACAGTGTTGCTTTTTTTTTTTTCCTTTTTAACACACAGACACAACACTAACTAATACTCTTCATTTTAGAGCTATGTTGATCCATAAGCTATTTACTAGTGTGGTTTTAAAATTCCCAATATATGGGAGGGGAAGAGTCTTTATTTCTTGTGTTCATGCAAAACTTCCAATTGTCTTCTCTTATAGGGTCAGGACACATTAGCCCCCTGGCAGTGATTTGTGGCCGTGTGCACAGAGTACAGCCAAACACAGAAGTTCACCTGGGACTCAGTAGTCCAGGATTTCACTGGGCCTTCATTACGTACGCAAGACTGACTGCTTGACGATGGCCCAATGGCTGAAGCCAGTCTCCTACACCGTGTGACCCAAAGCCTCCGCTCGACATCACATAGTTGGTCTTTCTGGCATGACTAGCCCCTCACCCAAGACCAGGGGGTGCGGTCAGCCACGTCTACCCCAGACAAAGACCCCTCCATGATCTATGACACAGGCTACCCCTCAGAAGTCAGGGGGGAAAACCAGACCTCTCTTTGGCAAGGTCAAATTCTTTATTGCACGGTGCTCCTGCGTTTGAGAAAACTGCATTTCCTCCAGGTGCTGAGTCAAAGGTTCCGCATATGTCTAGTAGGCAGAGCTTGATGATGTGCTGGGCAGTCCTTCCATAGCCTTAGACATTTCCATCTGATCTTAGCAACTGTTGAGAAGAGTAGATATTAACATTTCTCACAATAATGGTAGATACAGCTACTCCTCCTTTTAATTTTGCTTTTACCTCATATACTTTGAAGCAATATTTATGTTATTAGGTACAATACACTTAGAATTATTATATTCTTCTGGTGAATAAGGCTTTTATCATTCAGTAATGACTTCCTGGCAACATTTTAAAATTCTAGAGGCACCTGGGTGGCTCAGTTGGTTAAGTGTCTGCCTTTGGCTCAGGTCATGACCCTGGGGTCCTGGGATCGAGCCCTATATTGGGCTCCCTGCTCAGCAGGGATCCTGCTTCTCCCTCTCCCACTATCCCTTCCCAATTGCTTGTGCTCTCACTTTAGCAAATAAATAACTAAAATCTTTAAAAAAATTTTTTTTTAAATTCTAGCCTGTTTTGCCTGTGATGTCATGGCTATATCAACTTTCTCTTGGCTAGTATTTACCTGGTTGGCTTTGGTTTTCATTTTACATTTTTATTTAAGTTCCATGACCGTATGTAGTTAACATACAGTGTCATGTTAGTGTTGGGTATATGATATAGTGATGCCTATGTCACCGCACGCTCATCCCAACAGTGCACTCCAGAATCCCCATCACCTGTTTAATTCATCTCCCTCCCATTTCCTTTCTTTCCCTGCTTATTTTTTATCCAGTCTTTTACTTTCTACCTTCCTCTATTCTGCTGTTTCTGTTACATCTTTTGAAAACAGCACATATCTGGATTTAATCTTTTATACAGCCTAACAGTCCATGACATTTAACTGAAAAGTTCACACCATTGACCTTTTTTATAATTACTGATTTATTCGGATTTATTTTTGCCCTCTTCTTATTTGCGTTTATTATATGGCTTTCTGCTTGCATTCCTTTTTTCTTTTTCCTATTGTCCTTTTCTTGTCTTCTTTTGGATTGATGAAAGTGTTTTTCTTGTTCCATTTTTCTGTCCTTTATCAGTTTGGGGCACACTCATTCAATTTCTATTATTTGGGTGATTACTCCTAGAATTTAACCTACATACTTAGAGTAAATGTAATCAATGTATCTCTCTTTAAAAAGTGCCTTAGGATCCCTGACTCAAAACAGCCACCTCCAGCTATCTAAAGTCTCCGCAGGGTTGCTTCCATTGTTCCTGCTGCCTCTCATTCCCCGGTGGCTTATTTTCTTGAACATTCTTTGTGGGTTTTTGTTTTTGTTTTTGGTTTTGTATTGAGCCCAAATTTGTTGTGCTCTCTGTTGAGAATTGTGAGAGGCCTGACTTTGAGGACACATTCCCTAGGAAATCCTTTGCATTTGCTTCTCCTGGGGACCAGGGAGCACTCCATCCAAAGTTACCTTGTGTCTTCTCAGCCGTTGATAGTGATGTTCCTGCCTAGAAATACCTGAGGTCTTCAGCAGGACCATGTTTACTCACAGCGAGCCCTACAGAAGTCTTCCCCCATCACCACTGGGGCCAAAGGTATGTATGGCCAGACTGGCCCTGTGGTCCTTTATCGGGAGCCTGCCATGAAGGCGCACACACAGGTCGAATCTTTCTACAATGTCAGCTTTATTCAATCATAAAGCAAAATTAAATCACAATTATTAAGCAGGTTCTGGATTCTGAACTCAAATGACATTTCACTGTGTGATTACCCTTGGCTTCTCACATGGCACGCGGAGTGGGACAGAAGACAAACTGCACAACAAACAAGATAACAGGAGGATGTAGGAAGGAATGAACCAATGCGAAGTCCGTCTGTGGGTGTGGGGTAAGATAAGGCCTCGGCGGGTCCGGGTCAGCTCTTGGCACTCGCCGGTTCCTAGGTTCAAGCAGGGAAGGATCTCGGTTCTGTTCAGAGATCGATCGGGCAAAGCCTTTGGTGGCAGTTGCCTTTTTTATGTGGTCAGACACAGAGAGGTCAGGTCTGAAGAGTCCGATGGTTTCCTGCAAAATCCTCCCCTTTCTACAGGGATTTAGTTGGTTCGGGGCCCCCGCAGACCTTCTCTGGTTCTGCTCATTGTCGGTATTTGGGTGTCAGCAGATGCTGGTCCCGGCGACCTCTCCTAGCTGCAGGCCTGGAGCTGCTCATGCCATTGTTCAAGCAGGCCCCTGCTGGACATGAGAGACTCCATCTTGCTCTCTACGCTCTTATTGCGGTTGGAGGACACAGCTCAGCAACACCATCAAGGAACCCCGAGGAACAGGATTTATTACTCACAGGGCTTGAGGGGTGCATGGCATGAATACTCAGAGGCCATGCAGTAAGGTCACAGATCCAGAAAGAAGAAGGGAGCATACACCTGGAGCTGTTTTTGTTTTTTGTTTTTTTAAGATTTTATTTATGTATTTAAGACAGAGAGAGAGCATGAGAGAGAGAGCATGAGCATGAGTGGGCTGTGGAAAGGAGCAGAGGGAGAAGCAGACTCCAAACTCAGTGTGGACCCTGACATGGGGCTCAATCCCAGGACCTGAGGTCACGACCTGAGCCAAAGGCAGATGTGTAACCAACTGAGCCACCCAAGTCCCCCACCTGGGGTTCTTTTTAACAGGATTTGAGAATGAGATGAGTAAAACTTCCCAAGGTCACCCTCTTGGCTAATTTCAAGCAGAAGAGCAGAAATTAGGGTGCAGGAAGGGAGAAGTGGGTCACTCAGGTGGCCAGCTAGCTAGGTGCCCAGGGGCCTCCTAAAAGGGGAATTTCATGGGTGGGGTGATATGCTTCCTTATCTAAGTGTTTGACTCGCAGCTGCATCTTACTGCTTGCTGTGGATTCCTTTGAAATAAATGCCTTTCCAATAAAAAGCTTAAAGTCAGGCGCTTACAGTACAGAAGTTCTTGGGTGTTTTTCTATCCACTCTGGGGCACCAGCAGCCATCTCCCTTTAGAGAACACTGTATGCAAGTGAATTCCCATGTCACTGTCATCATGCAAATTTAAGAATCAAACATATTAGTAATAATGATACGTTCAGACTGAATATGTAGTCAGACACTATTTAATCAGGGCATCCTAAATTCCTAAACAGGGGGCACCTGGGTGGCTCAGTTGGTTGGGCGTCTGACTCTTGTTTGCAGCTCAGGTCATGCTCTCATGGGTCATGGGATCGAGCCCCGCATGGAGCTTGGTGCAGGGATTCTGTTTAATTAAAGATTCTGTCTCTGCCCCTCCCCTGGCTCTTGCTCTCTTTCTTTCTCTAAAATGGATAGATACATCTTTAAACATAAATAAATAAATTCCTAAACAAGAAGTAAAAAACCACTACCCTTTAGTATCTCTAAGTAGTAATTATAAGGAAAGTATGTTTTTAATAAACAGAACTTAGTGTCCCCTTCTGTCAAATGGAAAGTAGGTTTAAATGAGTCTTTACATGAGTCTATATCTTTTTCTAGCTATGTTTTTAAAAAGAGACATGGATTGGGGTGTGTGGGTGGCTCAGTCAGTCGGGCATCTGCCTTCGGCTCGGATCATGATTCCGGGGTCCTGGGATGGAGCCTCACATCTGGCTCCCTGCTCAGCAGGGAGTCTGCTTCTCCCTGTCCCTCTGCCTCTCCCTTGCTCATGCTCTCTCTCTTTCTATCTAACAAACAAAATCTTTCAAAAAAAGACATGGATTGCAGAAACTATGATTGAGCCTCAAGAATTTGCACAATCCATTGGCTGCCTCTACACTGTAAACTGTGTCACACACTTAAAGATAATCTCCCTGTGGTATTTTTGAGCCTAAATTCTTCCTTTAAATTCTTTTTAAATTTCTTTCGTTCTTTCTTTCTTTTTTTAAGATTTTATTTTTAAGTAATCTCTACACTCAACCTGGGGCTTGAACTCGCAGCCCTGAGCTCAAGAGTCCCATGCTCCACTGACTGAGTCAGCCAGGCGCCCCAAGCCTAAATTCTTATGGAAACACCAGCAATTGGGTCTAGATGAAATCTGTACCCAATGTGTCTTTACTTGCTCCTGCCAGTCTTCTGTATTTCACAGCTCCAGTCCACTCAAGACGGTAGTTACTACTCTGCGATGGGCTGTACCGGGGATAGAAAGGTGAACAAGGCAGGAGCCCACAGTCTAGTAAGGAGTAAATAATCAGTAATCACGAGGAGAAACAGTCTGTGATAAGTGCTCTCACCCAGCAGCTAAGTTTTATGAAACAGAAAGGGAGGAGGGACTCATTCAAATGGAGGGTCAGGGAATGGGCTGCAGGAGAAGCTCGCTGAGAAGAACTAGACAGGAATTGGCTTTCCTGACAAAGATCCAGTTCCCTTATTGATCAGGCCCACAAAAGAGAGTGCTGCCCTCCAATCGAGAGTAGTTAAGAATTCAGGAGACCTTTTACCCACTGGGGAAAATGGGACCCGAGCCAGGGAAACTTTGGCTGGATTCAGTTGGCTAAACAGAGGTTTTCAGAAATGAGAAAATTGCAAGACTTAACTCCTGAGCTTTACTCCTGCCGTTTCACAGAACCCGTAGAATGGGGGCTTTGGGCCACAGGGGATCGGTCCAGCTGAATATCGCCTTCAACCAGGTGGGCAATTATCTATCAATCAATCATGTCCCCACAAAGGAGCCTCAGTAAGAATTCTGAACACTTACAAAGTCCAACTCATTCCTTTGGCTGATTTTAATCTGTCTCCTTCCCTTGTAAAAAAACCAAAACAAAACCAAAAACAAACAAACAAACAAACAAAATCCATAACCATAGAGCTTTCAGTAGGTTCTGGAAGTCCTTCCGGCAAATCAGTAACCTGAGGCTGGTTTGGGGAACCCCGTGAAGGCATAGTTGGTGTCAGAAATGAGGGCAAATTTGGAGACTATTCCTTTTAATGTCATAGTTGGCTGACACTCATTATATAGTTCCTGGTGTCAGACGTTTGTTTGGCTAACTCTGCACAAACATTCACAAAACTCCAAGTACCAAGCTATAGAATCTGTGTCAGTGAAGTTCAAGAATCAGTATTGTGCAGGGCCGCCCGGGGGGCTCAGTTGGTGGAGCATCTGCCTTCCGCTCAGGCCGTGATCTCAGGGTCCTGCTCAGCGGGGAGCCTGCTTCTCTCTCTGCCGCTCCTGCTCCCCTGACTCATGTGCCCTCTTTCTCTTTCAAATAAATAAATAAAATCTTAAAAAAAAAAAAAAAAGAATCAGCAGTATGCAGATCACTTTTTCTGACAACAATGCAACTGACTAAAAAAAATCAACTGAAAAAAAAGGAAGGCCCTCCAATATATGGCAATTTTAAAATCACACTAATTAAATAGCTTACAGATCAAAACAGGAATCACATGGATATTTGAAAATATTTGAAGACAAATGGTAGTAAAAATAATACCCAAACATAGAGGTGCAGCTAACGCAGCTCTTAGAAGCAAATTTAAACACATTAGGGGAAAAAAGCTAAAAAATGAACATCATCCAACTTAGGAGTAGAAAGAAAGGTAGACGAAGTAACAAGTGACATAAAAAAAATCAACAGATTATATTATTAAGTATTAATTAACATACTCTGCTTTTTTTTCTTCTTTCTCTTTTTTCTTTTTCTCTTTTCTTTCCTTCTCTCTCTTTTTCTCAATACAACTTGTTTTTGGCCACTCTGCACTGAGCAAAATGACTAGAAGGAAAACCTCACCTCAAAAAAAAAGAATCAGAAACAGCCCACTCTCCCACAGAGTTACAAAATATGGATTACAATTCAATGTCAGAAAGCCAATTCAGAAGCACTATTTTACAGCTACTGGTGGCTCTAGAAAAAACCATAAAGGACTCAAGAGACTTCATGACTGCAGAATTTAGATCCAATCAGGCAGAAATTAAAAATCAATTAAATGAGATGCAATCCAAGCTAGAAGTCCTAACGATGAGGGTTAACGAGGTGGAAGAATGAGTGAGTGACATAGAAGACAAGTTGATGGCAAAGAGGGAAACTGAGGAAAAAAGAGAAAAGCAATTAAAAGATCATGAGGATAGATTAAGGGAAATAAATGACAGCCTGAGGAAGAAAAACCTACGTTTAATTGGGGTTCCTGAGGGCGCCAAAAGGGACAGAGGGCCAGAATATGTATTTGAACAAATCCTAGCTGAAAACTTTCCTAATCTGGGAAGGGAAACAGGCATTCAGATCCAGGAAATAGAGAGATCCCCCCCTAAAATCAACAAAAACCGTTCAACACCTCGACATTTAATAGTGAAGCTTGCAAATTCCAAAGATAAAGAGAAGATCCTTAAAGCAGCAAGAGAAAAAAAGTCCCTGACTTTTATGGGGAGGAATATTAGGGTAACAGCAGACCTCTCCACAGAGACCTGGCAGGCCAGAAAGGGCTGGCAGGATATATTCAGGGTCCTAAATGAAAAGAACATGCAACCAAGAATACTTTACCCAGCAAGGCTTTCATTCAAAATGGAAGGAGAGATAAAGAGCTTCCAAGACAGGCAGGAACTGAAAGAATATGTGACCTCCAAACCAGCTCTGCAAGAAATTTTAAGGGGGACTCTTAAAATTCCCCTTTAAGAAGAAGTTCAGTGGAACAATCCACAAAAACAAGGACTGAATAGATATGATGACACTAAACTCATATCTATCAATAGTAACTCTGAACGTGAATGGGCTTAATGACCCCATCAAAAGGCGCAGGGTTTCAGACTGGATAAAAAAGCAGGACCCATCTATTTGCTGTCTACAAGAGACTCATTTTAGACAGAAGGACACCTACAACCTGAAAATAAAAGGTTGGAGAACCATTTACCATTCAAATGGTCCTCAAAAGAAAGCAGGGGTTGCCATCCTTATATCAGATAAATTAAAATTTACCCCAAAGACTATAGTGAGAGATGAAGAGGGACACTATCTCATACTCAAAGGATCTATCCAACAAGAAGACTTAACAATCCTCAATATATATGCCCCGAATGTGGGAGCTGCCAAATATTTAAACCAATTAATAACCAAACTCAAGAAATACCTTGATAATAATACACTTATACTTGGTGACTTCAATCTAGCTCTTTCTACCCTGGATAGGTCTTCTAAGCACAACATCTCCAAAGAAACGAGAGCTTTAAATGATACACTGGACCAGATGGATTTCACAGATATCTACAGAACTTTACATCCAAACTCAACTGAATACACATTCTTCTCAAGTGCACATGGAACTTTCTCCAGAATAGACCACATACTGGGTCACAAATCGGGTCTGAACCGATACCAAAAGATCGGGATAGTCCCCTGTATATTCTCAGACCATAATGCCTTGAAATTAGAACTTAATCACAACAAGAAGTTTGGAAGGACCACAAACACGTGGAGGTTAAGGACCCTCCTGCTAAAAGATGAAAAGGTCAACCAGGAAATTAAGGAAGAATTAAAAAGATTCATGGAAACTAATGAGAATGAAGATACAACCGTTCAAAATCTTTGGGATGCAGCAAAAGCAGTCCTGAGGGGGAAATACATCGCAATACAAGCATCCATTCAAAAACTGGAAAGATCTCAAATTCAAAAGCTCACCTTACACATAAAGGAACTAGAGAAAAAGCAACAAATAGACCCCACGCCCAGCAGAAGAAGACAGTTAATTAAAATTCGAGCAGAATTCAATGATATCGAGACCAAAAGAACTGTGGAACAGATCAACAGAACCAGGAGTTGGTTCTTTGAAAGAATTAATAAGATAGATAAACCATTAGCCAACCTTATTAAAAAGAAGAGAGAGAAGACTCAAATTAATAAAATCATGAATGAGAAAGGGGACATCACTACCAACACCAAGGAAATACAACCGATTTTAAAAACATATTATGAACAGCTGTACGCCAATAAATTAGGAAATCTAGAAGAAATGGACGCATTCCTGGAAAGCCACAAACTACCAAAACTGGAGCAGGAAGAAATAGAAAACCTGAACAGGCCAATAACCAGGGAGGAAATTGAAGCAGTCATCAAAAACCTCCCAAGACACAAGAGTCCAGGGCCAGCTGGCTTCCCAGGGGAATTCTATCAAACGTTTAAAGAAGAAATCATACCTATTCTACTAAAGCTGTTTGGAAAGATACAAAGAGATGGAGTACTTCCAAATTCGTTCTACGAGGCCAGCATCACCTTAATCCCGAAACCAGACAAAGACCCCACCAAAAAGGAGAATTACAGACCAATATCCCTGATGAACATGGATGCAAAAATTCTCAACAAGATACTAGCCAATAGGATCCAACAACACATTAAGAAAATTATTCACCATGACCAAGTAGGATTTATCCCTGGGACACAAGGCTGGTTCAACACTCGTAAAACCATCAATGTGATTCATCATATCAGCAAGAGAAAAACCAAGAACCATATGATCCTCTCATTAGATGCAGAGAAAGCATTTGACAAAATACAGCATCCATTCCTGATCAAAACCCTTCAGAGTGTTGGGATAGAGGGAACTTTCCTTGACATCTTAAAGGCCATTTACGAAAAGCCCACAGCAAACATCATTCTCAATGGGGAAGCACTGGGAGCCTTTCCCCTAAGATCAGGAACAAGATAGGGATGTCCACTCTCACCACTGCTGTTCAACATAGTTCTGGAAGTCCTCACCTCAGCAATCAAACAACAAAAGGACATTAAAGGCATTCAAATTGGCAAAGAAGAAGTCAAACTCTCCCTCTTCGCCGATGACATGATACTCTACATAGAAAACCCAAAAGCCTCCACCCCCAGATTGCTAGAACTCATACAGCAATTTGGTAGTGTGGCAGGATACAAAATCAATGCCCAGAAATCAATGGCATTTCTATACACAAACAATGAGACTGAAGAAAGAGAAATTAAGGAGTCAATCCCATTTACAATTGCACCCAAAAGCATAAGATACCTAGGAATAAACCTAACCAAAGAGGTAAAAGATCTATCCCCTAAAAACTATAGAACACTTCTGAAAGAAATTGAGGAAGACACAAAGAGATGGAAAAATCTTCCATGCTCATGGATTGGCAGAATTAATATTGTGAAAATGTCAATGTTACCCAGGGCCATTTACACGTTTAATGCAATCCCTATCAAAATACCATGGACTTTCTTCAGAGAGTTAGAACAAATTATTTTAAGATTTGTGTGGAATCAGAAAAGACCCCGAATAGCCAGGGGAATTTTAAAAAAGAAAACCTTAGCTGGGGGCATCACAATGCCAGATTTCAGGTTGTACTACAAAGCTGTGGTCATCAAGACAGTGTGGTACTGGCACAAAAACAGACACATAGATCAATGGAACAGAATAGAGAACCCAGAAGTGGACCCTGAAATGTACGGTCATCTAATATTCGATAAAGGAGGAAAGACTATCCATTGGAAGAAAGACAGTCTCTTCAATAAATGGTGTTGGGAAAATTGGACATCCACATGCAGAAGAATGAAACTGGACCAGTCTCTTTCACCATACACAAAGATAAACTCAAAATGGATGAGAGATCTAAATGTGAGACAAGAGTCTATCAAAATCCTAGAGGAGAACACAGGCAACACCCTTTTTGAACTTGGCCACAGTAACTTCTTGCAAGATACATCCACAAAGGCAAAAGAAACAAAAGCAAAAATGAACTATTGGGACTTCATCAAGATAAGAAGCTTTTGCACAGCAAAGGATACAGTCAACAAAACTAAAAGACAACCTACAGAATGGGAGAAGATATTTGCAAATGACATATCAGGTAAAGGGCTAGTTTCCAAAATCTATAAAGAACTTATTAAACTCAACACCAAAGAAACAAACAATCCAATCATGAAATGGGCAAAAGACAGGAAGAGAAATCTCACAGAGGAAGACATGGACATGGCCAACAAGCACATGAGAAAATGCTCTGCGTCACTTGCCATCAGGGAAATACAAATCAAAACCACAATGAGATACCACCTCACCCCAGTGAGAATGGGGAAAATTAACAAGGCAGGAAACAACAAATGTTGGAGAGGATGCGGAGAAAGGGGAACCCTCTTGCACTATTGGTGGGAATGTGAACTGGTGCAGCCACTCTGGAAAACTGTGTGGAGGTTCCTCAAAGAGTTAAAACTAGACCTGCCCTACGACCCAGCAATTGCACTGTTGGGGATTTACCCCAAAGATTCAGATGCAATGAAACGTCGGGACACCTGCACCCCGATGTTTCTATCAGCAATGGCTACAATAGCCAAACTGTGGAAGGAGCCTCGGTGTCCATCGAAAGATGAATGGATAAAGAAGATGTGGTTTATGTATACAATGGAATATTACTCAGCAATTAGAAACGACAAATACCCACCATTTGCTTCGACGTGGATGGAACTGGAGGGTATTATGCTGAGTGAAATAATCGGAGAAGGACAAACAGTGTATGTTCTCATTCATTTGGGGAATATGAATAATAATGAAAGGGAATATAAAGGAAGGGAAAAGAAATGTTGGGAAATATCAGGAAGGGAGACAGAACATAAAGACTCCTAACCCGGGGAAACGAACTAGGGGTGGTGGAAGGGGAGGAGGGCGGGTGTTGGAGGGGAATGGGTGACGGGCACTGAGGTGGACACTTGACGGGATGAGCACTGGGTGTTTTTCTGTATGTTGGTAAATTGAACACCAATAAAAGTTAATAAAAAAAAAATAAACACCACAATAAAAATAAAATGTTTTAGGCATAAAAAAAAAATTAACATACTCTGCCAATATGGATGTGTAGCTTACAAATATTTGCTGCAAAGAAACCATACATAGGTTGAAGAGGATGCTAGTAATGTAATCACAAGTGAATAACAATAGAATCAAAGAGCTGACTTGTCTCACACTTCCTAGTACAGCTTTTAAGAAAGAAATTGAATCCTCCCTAACCAAGGAAACAAACATGAGCTATGGAAAGATCATTTTGTAAACAAATCTTTCAAAATGTTTTGATTATTCTGCAGTTTTTGTTGCTAAAATTACAAGAGTGCAATAGTACCTTCTAAAAACCCTCATCTTTGCACTTTTGAACATATGGAACAAAAATTTGCTAACCTGTTTTAAAAATATTCCGAATTAAGAGTTTTAATGAGTTTTGTATCTATGTGTTAAAAGGAGAAAAACCCGCAATACCTCACTATTGGTTTGCAAAATCATTTCACAGACATTGGAAAAAATGGAAGCTCACCAGCCGGATCTTTAACCAAACACTTGGGTAATTGGTGGATGTGATAGGAAATGCTTAGTAAAAGGAGCCAGTGATGCTTTTTTTTTTTTTTTTTTCCATTTGATCTAAGAATCTCTGTGAGCTATCTTTTTAGCTGTGAAATACATTAAAAACCAAGCACTGGGGGGCACCTCAGTGGCTCATTCCATTGAGTCCAATTGTTGATTTTGACTCAGGTCATGATCTCAGGGGCATGAGATCGAGCCCTACAGTGGGCTCCGTGCTGGGTGTGGAGCATGCTTGGGATTCTCTCTCTCCCTCTGCCCCTTCCCCCACCTTGTGCTTTCTCTCTCTCTCTCTCAAAATAAAAACAAAGTACTGGATGTATAGATCCAGAACATAACAGAACTGAGAAAGTACCATCATAATTCTACAGGGACAAGAATATTTCCCACAAATATGCTAGAATAATGCACTGTCCACATGAAAGAATGAAGTTGAACCCCTATAACAGGCCATGTACAAAAGTTAACACAAAATGGATCAAAGACTGAAACATAAGAACTAAAATTACAAAACTCTTTGAAGAAAACACAGATGTAAAGCTTCATGACCTTGGCTTAGGCAGTGGTTGTTTAGATATGACACCTAAAGTGCAAGCAACCTCCAAAAAATAATAGATAAATTGACTTCCTCAAAATAATACCTTTTGTGTTTCAGAGACCACTATCAGAAAGTGGAAAGGATAACCCACAGGATGAAAAAAATTTTTTTTCTGTAAATCATATATCTGATAAGGGTCTAGTATTCAGAATATACGAAGAACACTTATTACTCAGCAATAAAAAGATAAATAACTCATTGTAAACAGGGACAAATAATTTGAAGGATGTTTCCCCAAAGAAGATATGCAAAAGACCAACAAGACCATGAAGAGAGGGACACCTGGGTGGCTCAGGGGTTGAGCATCTGCCTTTGGCCCAGGCCGTGACCCCGGGGTCCTGGGATGGAGTCCCGCGTCGGGCTCCCTGCAGGGAGCCTGCTTCTCCCTCTGCCTGTGTCTCTGCCTCTCTCTCTGTGTCTCTCAGGAATAAGTAAATAAAATCTTTAAAAAAAACATGAAAGAACATGAAAAGATGGTCAACAACATTAGCAATCAGGGAAATATAAGTCAAAACTACAGTGAGATACCGTTCACACCCACTGAGAGGGCTATAATAAAAGATGGACAGTGGCCAGTGTTGTTGGGGCTACAGAGAAACGGGAACCCCTGTAACATGCTGGCAGGATTGTAAAATGTGCAGCCACTTCAGAAAACAGTCTTTGAATGATTAAACACAAGGTCAGCGTATGACTCAGCAATCCCCAGGTTAGGCGTATGCTGTACAGGACAAGTGAAAACAGATCTCCTAGGACGTTGTCCGTGACACCCAAGTAGTGGCAACAACTCAAAAGGCCAGTGACTAAAGAAGAGATAAAGAAAAGATAGGATATCCATGCAATAGAGTATTATTTGGGCATGAAAAAGAACATGGTACTGATACGTGATACGACATGGACGGACCTTGAAAACACTGTGCAAGTGGAAGAAGCCAGGCGCAAAAAGCCACATGTCGCATGATTCCATTTGCATGAAATATCCAGAACAGGCAAATCCATTGAGATGGAAAAATAGATTAGTGGTTGCCAGGGGCTGGGGAAGGAGGGCCTGGGGAGTGACTGCTAATAAGTGTGAGGTTTTTCAGAAGCACCGAAAATAACCTCAGGTTACTTGGTTGGCGCTGATGGTTGCCTCACTTTGAGAATGTCCTAAAAACAACAAAATTGTATACTTTTAAGTGGGGCAAATATTTACAGCACATAAATTACATCTTTCTCTCTCTCTTTTTAAAGATTTTATTTATTTATTCACTAGAGATACCCAGAAATAGGCAGAGACACAAGCAGAAGGAGAAGCAAGCTCCCTGCAGGGAGAGGGGACTCGATCCCGGGACCCTGGGATCATGCCCTCAGTGGAAGGCGGATGCTCCACGGCTGAGCCCCCCAGGTGCCCCTGAATTACATCTCAATGGAAAGAATGGTTAGAAGAAGACAAGTGTGGGGCCACTTGGCTGGGAAAAAAAAAAAAAGACAAGTGTCGTAATAAACTGAACTAGCCCCAAATTCCGTACTACAGGATCATAGTCACAAGCCCTGTTCTCTTAAAGAGAAAGAAGTCTATTTAAATAACCATATTGTTGTCTCTAGCAAAAGCAACGGTTTTCATACTTTTACTAAATAGAACACAATTTAAAAGTGCTCTTAAAATAGTTTAATCTGGGAGCTCCTTTCTGCTTGCTAGATGGGGTGCTGCCCCATTCATGAGTCATTGCATAAAGCCAGTGAGATCTTCAAATTCTCATGGTTGAATTTGTTTTTTAGCACATCTGGCGGCAGTGGAATCCGAAGCGAGCTCCCGATGGCACGCGGGGCCGAGGAGAGACACAGGCCCGGGCGGGGACCCGTCTTGGAGTGCTCTATCTTCCTCCGTGTTTCTGTGGGTCCAGGACAGGCCTCCCTGCGCTCTGTTCTCTCTGCCCCGAGCTCCTGCTGTAATGGCTTTCCAGCGAAGGGCAGGGCAGGCTGTCGCAATCAGCTGCAATCCAGGCCCAGCTGAGCCGGCAGGTGGCTTGGCCCAAAGCCACGCCCCCTCGCCTTGCAGACCACAATGCCCAGGTGTTGGAAAACCCCCAAGCCCATAATCCTGCCCGAAGATCCACCCTCGTGGAACTGTGGGTGGCGGTGCCCAGTTCCTGACCATCAGTGGGGAGTCCTCAGTCTGCAATCCCAGTTGTCGACGTTGGCTGCTTCAGTCCTTTCCCCAGGCCAAGGCGAAGGGGAACTTTGGTTGCAGGCTCTATGCAAAACAAACAAACAACAACAATAAAAACAAAAAAAACACCCCAGGACACATGGCAAGAATGGAACAAAACTGCCTGTGTGGTCTACAGACTTTGGATATTTTACTGGCCTCCGTGGCATCACTTTTCCAGTCTTTTTTTTTTTTTTAATTTTTATTTATTTATGATAGTCATACAGAGAGAGAGAGAGGGGCAGAGACACAGGCAGAGGGAGAAGCAGGCTCCATGCACCGGGAGCCCGACGTGGGATTCGATCCCGGGTCTCCAGGATCGCGCCCTGGGCCAAAGGCAGGCGCCAAACCACTGCGCCACCCAGGGATCCCCACTTTTCCAGTCTTGAGCTATAGAGTCACTTGGGAATTAGCAAGAGGCATTCACCATTCAGGATTCACTCCCTACTTCCCTGGTTAGGACTAAGTGTGAAATAATCAGGGACCTCTCCTTGACATCTCTTAAAAATACCGCAGAATCTGTTGCTAAAACAATAGTTGCTCAACAAAAATCCTTAGGCTCTCTGGCCGAAGTCATTCCTGATAAAAGGATAGCAGTTATCTTTAGGTCGAGCAAGGAGGTGTCAGTGCTGTGTCCAACCACTTGCTACGCCTGGACAAACCCTCCTGGGGATGCTGGAAGTCAATCAGCTAAGATCCCTGAGCAAGCTATTTGGCTTAAAAGGATGATTCCTTCAGTGGGGTCTTCGACTTGTTTAATTTTGACTGGTTTAGGTCTGGGGGATGGTGGTCCCAAGGGACACTCTGGACATTGGGAATTATCCTGTTTATTTTATTATTTTTTAAAGATTTTATTTATTTATTCATGAGAGACACAGAGAGGCAGAGACACAGGCAGAGGGAGAAGCAGGCCCCATGCAGGGAGCCCGATGTGGGACTTGATCCCGGGTCTCCAGGATCATGCCCTGGGCCAAAGGCAGGCTCCGCGTTGGGGCGTCTGCGGTCAGCCCAGGCCGTGACCCCGGGGTCCCAAGATCGAGTCCCACGTTGAGTCCCTGCAGGGAGCCTGCTGCTCCCTCTGCCTGGGTCTCTGCCTCGCTCTGTGTGTCTCTCATGAATAAATACATGAAATCTTAAAAAATAAATAAATAAAACAAAGATTTAAAAAAATCAGTATGCTGAGTGAAAGGAGCCAGACACAAAACAGTATAAAATAAGTAACATCTTTTAAAAAAGAAATAGAAACAACTAGTTTTTAATGAAGCAATTCGTTTCACAGAGTAGAAGCACAGATTTGGGGAATGAGTAGATCTGAGGTTCTCAGGTTTCAAGGTAAGTTTTTGAAAAGCTGTGCTCTAACCTGGTATGTAAAAGTTTTTTTACACAATGGTTCACTTAAATAGATGAGAAGTATATATGTATTTAACATAGGCCTGTCATTTTTATTGTCATTTTGGACTAGCATTAGCAACTTTACTTTGTGGGGCTAACAAGATCTAGAAAACATTTTTGCTGATTCATTTGGCCACTAAAGGTTTCACCAGCACACAATGAAAATCTACTTGTAAAACAGGTTTTCCAGTGAACAGATTTTGAACGTAATTCTGCTTATGACACAAAGGAAGCTCTAGGTTTCCTGATAAGTTTATTTTCACCATGACATCTTTTTTTTTTTTTTTTTTTTAATTTTTATCTATTTATGATAGTCACACAGAGAGAGAGAGAGAGAGAGGCAGAGACACAGGCAGAGGGAGAGAAGCAGGCTCCATGCAGCGGGAGCCTGACGTGGGATTCGACCCCGGGTCTCCAGGATCGCGCCCTGGGCCAAAGGCAGGCGCCAAACCGCCGCGCCACCCAGGGATCCCTCACCATGACATCTTGATAGAACAATTCCTCCAGAGGACACACACGAAAACAAACTACCTAAGACTTATTTATTGCCTGCCAATTGATTGTTAGCAAGACGCATGACTCCTTAAAGTGCTGCGGGAGGGAAGCTCCTCAAACGGTATGTGAACTATGAGACTCTAAGCACAAGGAACAGGTTGGTGGCTTTGCATCACATGGATCAGGTTGGTGACTTTGCATTCACTCCGTGGGATTATCGAGTTGCCAAAGTTCCAATTTATCAATGATCATTTCAGAACATCCTGCTTCTGAAAGAAGGAACAAATCAAACCCTAAGAAAAACAAACTTTACAGGGTAAAATATCATTTGGGAGCATACGGAGAAATGGAAAAAATACAATCAGCAATGATGAAATTATCAAAGCAACAGTTTGTCTTATTTTTTTGTGAAATTGGCCCATAATTGGATGCATCCACGGTAGTAGGCCTAAATGTCCGCCCTACCTCAGAACCAGCCGTTTCATATTTAGTTTTGTTCCATACTGAACAACAATCAAGCAAAACTCAAGGCTTCTCCATGTGGCCTAAAGAAACTCAAATTATTCATCCTCAGCCCTCCCAGCGAAGCTCAGGTTTCAGACTAGAATTACTAAGAGGGAGAGAAAAGCTCCGTCTCCTCTAAATCCAAATGACAACTTTAACCCAATTCACATTGAAATCTCAGATTTCAAATGTTGGAGACAGAGTTTACTCTCATTTCTTGTTACCGGTTTGTGCCACTGTTTAATTAGGCTTCAGATCGTTTGCCTGCAGATGCCAAGAGTCCTGGCCACTGTGACTCTGTAGGTGTATAGTCTGGGTCTGCCTTGTGAAAAGATTTCTCCATGAACCTTTCATCAAGACCAACAGTTCATGGTTGATGCACCCTCTGGGCTTTCTACACTAAAGCTTGAAGAGGAGAAAAAAGGGAAGTGACTTCCCAGCACCTCTCTAGAGGAATACACTTTCTTGTAACTATTTCTGAGCGTGTAAAATGCACTTTAGAAACCTCTCCATTTCCTTCCCATGTACTGTCCTTTGAGAAGATGGAAAGTAGAGAGAGGAGTGTTCTTGGTTCTCCTTCCCTGAGAAGCTTCTAGCTCTTAGGACATTTATTTCAATTTGATCCATTCATACACAAACGCTTATTGTTCACTACCTATGAGTGCTGTGGTGGAGAGTAAACTCCCCAAGGATGATATTCTCAAACTCCTCAAGGAAATAAATATTTTTAAAAGATTTTATTTATTTATTTATTTATTTACTTACTTACTTATTCATGAGACACACAGAGAGAGGCAGAGACACAGGCAGAGGGAGAAGCAGGCTCCATGTAGGGAGCCCGACGCGGGACTTGATCCCAGGACCCCAGGGTCACGCCCTGAGCCAAAGGCAGACGCTCAACTACTGAGCCACCCAGGCGTTCCAAGGAAATAAATTTAAGTGAAAATTTAAAAAGCCATAAGACGTGAAAGTTTGAAACAAGAACATGCTACAATTAGAATCAACTAGAAACATTAAAATGAAAGACACAGCTGTGGAAAGGAAGTATCCAATAGATGAGCTTCGCTGCAGGCTCTTCCCTGCTAAAGAGTGAAGAGTGAACCAAAAGGTCAAAGTTTATCTACCGGAATGCAGCTCAAGGGGATAAAGAGAGTGAAACTATTAAGGAAAAGTTCAAGGAGAACAGGACAACACATCCAGACCCTTCAATATATATTTAAGAAGAGTGTCAGAAGCAGAGTAGAAGGAAGAGTGAAGAGGTGGTGTCAAAGAGAGACATACGAGTGAGAACATCCCAACCCTGAACAGAATAAAATGAGTCCTCGAATGGAATATTTCCATGAAGTGTGTAGCAGAATAAATAAAGAACACATTCTTGAATATATCACATAAAATTCCAGACTATTAGAGATAAGGTGAACATTCTAAAAACTATCAGAGGGAAAAGGCATAACATCTAGAGGAAGTGAGAATGAGATTATCAGCAAGACTGAAGGCCAGGACCCAAAGTAATTTGGGACTCAAAGTCTCTATCTAGTCAAATTATCATCCACGGGCAAAGGCAAAATAAAGACATTTGCAGACAGATCCACAAATACCTAAAAAGTTTACTATCCAAAGATTGTCTCTGAAAGAACTACACTAGGGTGTACTCCCGCAAGAAAAAAAGTGAATCTAAAGGAAGGATGCAAAAAGTCACTGCAGACAAATAAATCATTAAAAATATTGGTGAAAATCAAAATAAACTATAACTTTTTTAAATTCTGTGTTTAAAAACAAAGTGGAACCAAAATTTTATTTTATTTTTATTTTTTTAATTTTTTAAAAAGATATATTTATTTATTTATTTATTTATTCATGATAGACAAAGAGAGAAAGAGAGGGGCAGAGACACAGGCAGATGGAGAAGCAGGCTCCATGCCAGGAACCTGAGGTGGGACTTGATCCCAGGACTCCAGGATCGCGCCCTGGGCCAAAGGCAGGCGCTAAACTGCCGAGCCACCCAGGGATCCCCACAATATAATTTTAATTTTTAAGATTTTATTTATTTATTCATGAGAGACACGGAGAGAGAGGCAGAGACACAGGCAGAGGGAGAAGCAGGCTCCCTGCGGGGACCCAGGTGTGGGACTTGATCCTGGAACTCCAGGATCACACCCTGAGCCGAAGACAGACACTCAACCGCTGAGCCCCCCAGGTGTCTCTGGAACCATTTTTTTGAGAGTAGTAACATGCAAGTTGGGAGCAGTGTGGAGAAAAGTAAAAGAAGCTAAGTGTCTTATTCTTTTTGTTTGGAGATACACTAGTTATATTTAGACTTTCAACAATTCTGCATAATATGCTGCATAACACGACTCCAAATGTTAGCAACTTAAAATTAAAAAAAAAAGCTTTTACTTTCTCATAACTTCCCGTGCATTACGAATGCCTCTGGCTCAGGCTGCTGTCAAGGTGTCTGATGGAGCTGTGTGCCTGCTGGAAGTACTATTTCTCAGCTCACTCATGTGCTTGATGGCAAGCCTCGGTCCTATTGGCTGTTGGCCAGAGATATTGCTGTGGGCCTCTCCACAAGGCCACATGCCACATGGAAGCTGGCTTTCGCCAGGGTGAGAAATCCAAGAGAGAGAGAGAGAGAAAGAGAGTGTCCAAGACTGAAGTCATGGTCTTTCTATAACCTGATCTCAGGTGTAACACCCCATTATTTCCACCATATTCTTTTTGGAGGTAAGTCACTGGGTCTGGAGCACACTCCAAGGGAAGACATGAAAAGCAGCACGTTGGGCCATGCTCCGACAAGCCTATTTATTACTGAAGAGTGATTGAGTAAACTGGTGCCATCTTAGGGGCCACCTAACAGGCCCGCAAACCTAAGCATGTCTGGATCCCAGTGATGGGCACGGTGTAGCGACCCCTGCTACAGGCTGGTTGGTAGATTAAATAAGGAAACACCTGTGCACCTCCCTACCTTTATGTCTTTGCTGATACCCTTCCCTATACTTGGAGCACTAACCTTGTATCCTCTCATCCAAAACCAATCTATCTTACCCTTTCAAAGTCTTCCTTTTCCATGAAGCTTTTTTTAAAACAGATTTTTTAAAAAAGATTTTATTTATTTATTCACAAGAGACACACACAGAGAGAGAGAGAGAGAGGCAGAGACAAGGCAGAGGGAGAAGCAGGCTCCATGCAGGGAGCCCGATGTGGGACTCGATCCCAGGTCTCCAGGATCAGGCCCTGGGCTGAAGGCGGCGCTAAACCGCTGAGCCACCCGGACTGCCCAAAATGGATTTTATTTTTTAAGTAATCTCCACACCTGATGTGGGGCTCGAACTCACAACCCTGAGATCAAGAGTCACATGCTCGACCGACTGAGCCAGGTAGGCACCCCTTCCATGAAGCCTTTTGTAAACCCTTTGACCATATGTAAGTATTTCCTTGTACTTGTGTCATGTTCATAGTATTAATCATTTTCTGTCTTGTGCTTTAATTTCTGAATATTTATTTCTCATTCATAACCTGAATTCCATTTAGAACACTGCCTAACACATTGACGCTCAGTGCCTTCATTTTAATTAGGAGCCAAATCCTATGGGTAACAAAGCAGAGTATGCAGGACTCCTCCCTTCTCTGTTCCTCAGGAGATCTGGGAAGATGTACAGAAAGAAAGACCAAAAGGTCTTTTGGTAGCAAAAGGACTCCCCCTAACCCTTATGTCCCCCCAACAGTAATAAGCAGAACAGTACAGGGGCACCAAGGAATGAAAATACATGCCCTTACCTTAGAGGTAAGGACTAAAGTTCCAACCTGATGAAATGAGTGAGCTCAGCGACCAACAGAGAATGGAGATGTACAAGGGAGCTGCCCTGCAGGCAGATCAACCGCAGACTTTTCAGTCATATGGAACTACTAATGGAAGAGAACTAAGAGGGTGCCAGGAAGACTCAGGGCTGGATGCTTCTATAGCACGACAAGGGTATTCAGAGCTCCCCATTATTGAGTTCCTACTGCATGCCAGGTACACTAAATGCTTTCTTTATATTATCTCACTGAATCATTACAAGGCGAAGAAACTGCAGTTCATTCAGACAGACTAGCTACCTCCTCCCAGGTCCGCAGCTGGTAAGTGGCTGATCTGAGATTCTAGCACAGGTCTGTTGCTCTGGGAAGGGTGATACTTGTTTCATGTATGCATGCATTTATCTACCTCCCACCGTTTGTTTCCATTTTATTCCCATGATCTTTTCCTTGCATTTTTCTTCGTTCTCAATTACAACTTCCTCTTTCCATGTAAGAACTGGAGATGTTACAGACCTACGCTGGGTGTAGAGATTGCTTAAAAGATAATAATAAAACCTTAAAAAAAGAACTGAAGATATTGCTCATAAAACAGGCTACATTATCAAGAGAGTGAAAAGATGGCCCATGGAACGGGAGAAAATATTTGCAGGTGACATATCTGATAAAGATTTAATATCTAGAACATACAAAGAGCTCTTACAATTCAACAAAGACAAACGATCCAATTAAAAAATGGACAAAGGACTCAAATAGGCATTTTTCGAAATAAAACAAACAAATGATCCAAGGCGCATGAAAAGATGCCCCATCATTTGTCATTAGTGAAATGCACATTGAAGCCACAATGAGAAAACATTTCCAACAACTGGGATATAATCCAAACATGGAAAATAACAAGAGTTGGTGAGGATGTGGAGAGATGGAAGCCCTTACACGTGACTGGTCGGAATGTGAAATTGGGGCAGCCATTGCAGAAAACAGGTGGTTCTTCCAAGAGCTGAACACAAAATTGCCATATAATCCATCAATTCCACTCCTAGGTATATACCCCAAAGAACTGAAAACAGGGCCTCAAACACTTGCATGCCAATGTTCACAGGAGCTTTATTTACAATAGTCAAAAGTTGGAAGCAACCCAAGTGTCCATCGACAGATAAATGGAAAAACAAAATGCAGCATATACATGCAATGGGGTGTTGTCAAGCCATAAAAGGAAAGAAAGTTCTCATACATGCTACAACACGAATGGACCTTGACAGCATTATGCTAAGTGAAACAAGGCACAAAAGGAAAGATATTGTATGACACCACTTACATGAAATATCTAGAAATATCTAGAATATTACATGAAATATCTAGAATAGACACATTCATAGAGAGAGAAGGTAGATTAGAGGTGACCAAGGTGCTGTCGGGAGAAGGGAATGAGGAACTATCACTTAATGGTACAGAGTTTCTGCTTGAGTCAATAAACAATTTTGGAACAATTAATGGTGACGGGTGCATGCATCATGAATGTAATTAATGTCACCGAATTGCACACTTACAAATGACTACAATGGCAAATCTTACATTTTGTATGTATTTTACCTAAAACATAGCTTACAAAATCTCCAGAGATGATATTGCTGTACAACGAAGACCGGATTAAAAGTCTACTAACAAAACAGACTTGAGGGTATCAGAGAAGACAGTCTGGTCTCATTGGTTCGGTCTCTGGAGGACGTAGGGGGCTGCCTCCTTCCCTCCTGGTGGTTGCTACAGGGTCCTGGCGATGTCAGATCCTCTGGCCTCTCCCACTTCTCGGGGGATGAGAACCAGCGGACAGGAGGGCCCCCGGCTTCTCCCAACGACTCGAGCACATGGTACGCGCATTCTGACTAGTGGCCTTCTCCATCCTGTGATGGTGTCACTCGTGTTATAACACAATGATGGGACCTCAGGCTGGATTGGAGGCCTCTTGCTCATCTGTAGAAGAGGCTTCAAGATGTAAGATAGAACTTGCAGTTGGCTGAAGCTGGCCCAGAAGACTAACAATCAACTCAAGACTCAAATCAACTTCGCTTGTTTGATCTTTCGACCATGATCTGGGATGGGGTCCCCTAAACATCCAGTTGATTTGAATCCTCTACATTAACATGACTCAATATTATAAAGCAACTTTTCCAGAAGAATAAAAGTAGTACAGATCTAGGCTGGTGACGGATGTGCTTGAGGCTTCATATTTGGAGAGAAGACTCACAATTGCGTTGGCCTCTGAGCTGCCGCCTCTCCCCACACCCGCACAGTAAGATTACACAGAAGCCCCATTAATTCCCCACCACTAAATAACTCAGGAGTCTCTGAGAATAAACTGGAGTCCGATTTAACTGCTCTGTACCACGCGAGTGTGAAATCCTGTGTCCCGTGTCCTCTCTCACGGGAGCGAGAGGAAATTCTCCGACATTTGACTCGGAGGGCACAAAACTAAAGCAGAAGTGAAGCCTGCTGTGTGCTGTCTATACAGTGTTTTCACACCCAGTTTGGTCTGAGATGACAGCTTGAGGACAACTAAGTAGCCACCACATGGATCCGCATCGGAGAGCCTATGTTCCCGTCTAACGTCCATGGTATCTCCACGCAGGGAACTTCCAGATCTGTTGTGTTTGTGGAGGAGAAGCACTTCCAGGGCTGTTTTCTTCTGTCGCACTCGGCGGCCAGGACTGTCTCCCCGGCATCTGGACCCTAGAACGTGTTCCCTACACGAGTCGCTCTTTCTCTGTCTGGGGGAGACCTAGAGACTGTGAAACATTCCGTGCCGGCACCTGCCTCCTCGTGGGGCTGCTGGTCTCCCCTCTATTAGATGCCTGGCCCTTGGGGCCGGAGGCCATATCCCGGCGCTATTTCAGTCCCATGCGCAGCTCAGGACCCGGCCCCGGGGTGGCTCAGTGAACATGTGACACGTGGATGAACTGGGCCACATGCGTTTCCCCAAATCTACCCCAACGTGTCCACTTCCTCATGTGGCCCTTCCTTTAGCACCTCTTCCGGCCCCTCATGGTCCTCCTCGCTCTCGGTGTCTATGTACTCTTTCTTCGAGGCCATTTCCACCCTCACGTTTTCCAGGAAGGCTTCCCTAACTGTCCCGCCCCTGGGTGAACCTGCACCCCTCTGCTTCGGTGTGTGTCGCCTCTTGTCTATCTACAGATTTTCTCTATCAAGGGCTGTCACTAGGCTCCTTTGTGCAGATTAGAGAAAGGTGTCCTTCTGGACAGAAGCACTGGGGTACATGGATTTGGGGACAAAGAACAGACAGGTTTCCGCCCTGTTTCAGCCCCTAGCCCTGGGCCTTTGTGGGTGAACCATGTGCCCAGTGGGCGAGGGTGCTCTGCCACAGAGGCTCCTTCCAGAACCAGACCACCGCTGGAGCAGCACTGCGTTGAACATCCCCTCACACCTTATAAATCTTTATTGTCTTGTTTTGAACCCCTTTTTATATGGCTGGACTTTTGCCCACCACAGCCTCCGCTCTCTGTGATGAGCGTTGTTATAGCTGCCAGTAGTTGGTACATTAATTTGTTGAGTCTCATTAGGTACTAGGTTTCTGACTCAATAGGACGGTTAAATGAAATGCTGACAGTATCTGAAAAACAGAGACAAAATTATGTGAACCAGTACACCTCAGTACCTTCTACAACAGCTTTATTGAGACATAATTTGTATCGCATAAAACTCATACCCTTTTATTTTCTTTTAAATTTATTTGAGAGAGAGAGAGAGAGAAAGAGAAAGCAGGGCAGAGAGGGAGAGAGAAAATCCTCAAGCAGACTCAGTACTGAGCACAGGGCCTGATGTGGGACTTGATCGCATGACCCTAGATCATGACCTGAGTCCAAACCAAGAGTCAGATGCTTAATTGACTACACCACCCAGATACCCCAAAATTCACCCTTTGAAAGTATATAATTCAGTGATTTTTTTTAGCAAATTCATAGTTATGGAAGCATTTCCACCATATAGCTTCAGAATAAGAGTTGTATTTAAAAGAAGAAACCCCATATCCATTAATATCCAGTCTCCTTTCCCCTCTCCTTCCAGCCCTGAAAACCACTAATCTTCTTTCTGGATCTTTCTCTCTGGATTTGTCTATTCTGGACACTTCATACACATGAAATCACATGAAATGTGATCTTTTGTGCCTGGATCCTTTTCACCCAGCACAATGATCTCGAGGTCAATAAATACTGTACCACGTCTAAGTACTTCATTTCTTCTAAGGCTGAATAATAGTCCATTGTATGAATCTACCACATTTTATTCGTCCATTTACCAGTTGACAGATATTTGGGTTGTTTCCATTTTGGGGCTGTCATGAATAATGCTGCTATGAACGGTCAAGTACAAGTTTTGTGTGGACAGGTGTTTCTAATTTTCTTGGGTATTTCTAGGAGTGGAATTGCTGGGTCATATGGTAACTCCATGTTTGACTTTTTCAGCAACTTCCAAACTTTTTTCCAAAGTGGCTGCCACATTTTGCAAACCCACCAGCAATGAGGGTTTTTATTTCAGCACACGTTTCCCTATACTTGCTATTGTCTATCTTTTTAATTATAACTTTATCGGTGTTCGCAAAGTGGTTTTGATTTGTAGTTCCCTACAAATGCTGTCGGTCTTCATAAATACTCAGTACGAGGAGCGAGGCCTCAGAAACAACTAGACTCAGGGTCGCAGATGCGGCCAACACTCCCTCTCCCTCCTACCACTTGCTCTGCTTCCCTCTGCGGGTGAGTGAAGCAGACCACCTACTTGCACACGGCTGCTTCCAGCTCCTGCCACCAGAGAAGGCTTGTCCCTGTCCTCAGGAAGCTCTAACTCATCTGCCTTGGGTCAGGCGCTCAGGATCAGATGAAGAGTGAACAGGAAATCCACGTAAGAGGAAAACGCAGCAGCTCCCAGTGGAGCCACATTTCTGGAATGGGGAAGAGGGAGACCAGTTCCCAAGAACAGGGAGGTATTCCCAGTAGAAAGAGGAGTCACTAATAAAAAGCTGTATGTGTCCATGTCACTATTGACTTTGAAGAGCAAATGGTATTAGATCTTTGACCTCTTAACCTTATATAATGGCCTTTGGGTCAAAAGTCTTAGAGTTCTTTACTGACCTGGATTATTGCCAAATATAAAGGACGGTATAGTTATCATCTTAATAATGCACATTAGTGATAGCGTTGGGGTTGGCTACTTCAATAATAATATCTTGGTGCAATTTAAGGTGATAACAGTTTTTCAAGGAAGCGCTGTTATACTAAACTACAGCATAATTCTGTTTGTATGTTAATTCTCATTAACTTTACTGAAAAGGATTCTGAGGAAGGACTTAACTCAGGAGTCACACTGGCAGCTCATAGGTCTGATGTCACCTTGATAGCATTTATTCTTTGACCTACAGAGTGTTGCTGTTTTCTTATTAAGTTTGAGTTAGTTTCCGATACTGAGAAATCTGGAAATTTCACATAGAAGTCTGGTTTTCTAGCTTCTCGCAAAAATCGCACAGTCTGGCGGCATTGGGCCCAAATCCCGCACAGAGATGGTGAGGAGCTGATGGTAGGAGAGATGACTACCTTAATCCAGAGCGTGCACATCCCAGCTCACGGGCACTGCCATTCCGCTCCTGCTCCTCTGCAGGCCTGGGAGGTCGTAACCCCCATTGGAGTTACTGCCTCACTAGGCACTAATGGTCTCTGAGGGACAGGATGCACGCGAGGGATTCGCTTCACACTTGAATGAGACAAAGATCTCCTCTGTAGGCCCTTAAACTTTGTGATCATTCTACTTTCAAGCTCTTGGGTAACATGTAGGGAGACACCAGAGTCAACATAAATTCTCTGTGAGGATCCAGGAATCTCTGCATTAATTCTCCTTGCCACCTCTCAGAGCAGGCAAAACTTGGAACTTAGCAGAACTCAGTAGTTCTGACCTCTTAGCCCTGGACAATTGTAGGCATCTAATGCCAATCTCTGTTTCCTCGCCAGTTGCCAACGATGGCTAATAATATAAACACACTTCCGATAATAGAAATGTGGTTAACAATACCACACAGCATATGTGAAAATTGCTAAGAGAGTAGATCTTTAAAGTTCTCATCACAAGGAAAACAACTTCCTTTTTGGTAGCTGTGTAAGGCGATGCGTGTTAACTAGACGTACTGTGGTGATCAGCTCACAGTGCACTCGAATCCGGCATCACGATGATGTACTCCTGACGCTCACATGTTATATGTCAGCGTCAGTTATATCTTAATAAAAAATAAATTTAAAAAACACGTTTTTAGCTCGAAGAACTCTATGTGATCTAAGGCCATCTGGTTATTATCTTTCTCTAATCGACTGCAAGAAGTTTATAATCTCTCCCTTATAGCCGAGTCAACCCAACAAAGCTGGCAGTCTGTATATTCCAACATAGTGCCTTAAAATTTGAGAGGTCAAAGTCCCGGGCTGTCGTGTCCAAGGACTGCCCGGGGTAGACACTGCTATTCCCCCCAGATTCGCCTTCAGAATGAAGGATTTGCTCCCACAGAGGCTGGAGTGCTGCTGCGACAGGTCTTCACCATCAGCCCTAATCAAACTGCCTTACCCAAGGTCATGCCTCCTTCCAGGGCAGCCCACATCCAAAGTATGATCCGTGGGCCCCTTATCCCAACATGGGATATCTAAAGGGCCACCCCAGCCCAGGGCTCCTTGCAGAGTTGTCTGAGGCCCTTGTTGGGACTGTGCTCAAGTCCCCTTCCGCTTCCTCTTGCAGCCCTGCAACCCTTGCACAGGGGTGGATGGCGGTCTCTCCCTGTGCCTTATCGCTGTCTCGGTGTCAGCTGTGTGGGAGCCCAGCCTGTGGAGCTACTCTGGAGATGGTGGCCTTGGAGTGCCACTGCTACTTCAGAGAGGAGGGAAAGAAGCCAGGAGAGCCGTAGCCCGGGTTTGTATTTGGGAGTACGCAAATCGGAAAGCGCAGAAGGTTTCTGAAAGCCCAGCAGAGAAATCTCCACGGATTCTTGACCACAACTTCCAGGGAGCAGAAGCCAGGCAACCCTGATTACCCTTCTCCTACATCCTATTAAAATACTCATGAAGCAAAGAGAGCAGATAAAGACGCTGCAGTGGCCTTCGAAACGGGAAGTGCCGCGGGGTTGTGTGCCAGACGCCCAAGTACCAAAGCCTGGAGTGAGGCTCCAGAGAACAGAGGGGCTGCAAGTGGGGGAAGGCGGGCGGGGCAAGTGTGGGCAGAACTTCTCCTCTGGGTGGTGGGGAGGATCAACAGTGAAGGCCAGGAGCTCTCTCTCTGGGAAGGGCCCAGGGCCTATCCCTTAGAGCGGACAGATTCGGAATAAAAAGAAATCACAAGCTCACAGAGAGAGGGACTAGGAGGTGTCCATATCCATCCTCCGGTCTAAGATGCAAATGGAAGGATTCTGACGCTGACCATTTCCCCATGGTTACAGGCATTGGCCTGAGCTGACTACAGCTCTCCGTTTTCGAGGATAATATTGAAAAAGTGATGAGAGAAACCCAGGAGTCATTATCTAACGTACAGAAGAGAGGCTGAGGCACTTGAGGTTTTCAGAATGACACGGGTTTGAAGAATATTTCTACAGGAAACCGAATTAATTTTGGGAAACACCAGGATCGAATTTTCCGTAAGGTTTAGGAAGATGTGGATCTTATGAAATGGAAGATCAAATACGGATAAGACAACAAACAGATGAAAAAGGAGCCGGTTGAGAGAGAATCAGAAATCAAAAGCTGTATGTGATAATGGGACCGTGGGGGAAAAAAGTTAGAAATACGGTCACACCATTAGCCACACATCGACAGGAAAGGGAACTGGGGCAGCGATTTGGAGAAGGAGTTGAGAAAGGGAAAGCATAACAAAAAAGATGACCTATTTTCTTGCGAGCAGTGTGTTTTTCCTCTGCTTGTTTTGTCAGTGTTGGCAGCCTCAACTCTCCTACCGGCTGGAGTTCGGGATCCGTGCTCCGCGCTCACCCGTCAAGCTTCCCTGGGGCTTTGGCTTTCCTGCCCAGGCGCAAGCGTGAACCTTGTGCTGCTGCCTTTGGGATGACCCAGCTGTCCCCTGGAATATCTGTTCTCCTCGATCTGTGGCCCTGGGGACTGGGGGACAGTGTATCCAACGAGGCTGACTCACGGGAGAGAAAGAAGGGAAAAAGTGAGAGGTGGAACTGTGAGAAACCCTAGGGCAGGGCCTGGCGATCCAGGACGGAGATAACAGCGCTCCCTGAGACACAAGCCAGGATTCGCGGGAAGCAGGGGATTAACGAGAGGGGACAACTTTGCTGACAGGACAACAGGGGATAGAAAGAAAGTGTAGTACGTGGACTCCAAGAGCTCAGCCTATCACCGCAAATGAAAAAAAAAAAAAACAGAAAAGAAAAGAAAAAGAAAAAATTAACACCTAGATATAACCTGTTTGATTTTTTCTTTTTTAGTTTCAATTTTTTAATTTTTTTTTTTTTTTTTTAGAGGTGTTCTACGTGCGGGAGCAACGACTGATACATGAAGGGGAAGCGCAGCCCGGGAGAGAAGTGTGTTACGTCTCCCACGGAGATGGAGGTGCTGAGAGCAAGGAGGGCTCTGGAGGGAAGACCGGGTCGAGCTGGAGGCACCACGAGGCCTCCTTGCCAAAGCACATCCCGGCGCTGGGGCTCCGGCTACGGCTGGTGTCCTTCCAGAACTTCTTAGATTCCTTTGACCTGTTCAGCCCCCCCTCAGGGCTCTGCGAGCAAGGCCTCCCACCAGGGCCGCACGTCGGAGGGTCTGTCTGGGCCCGACGTGGGCACATGCGTCTGCTATTGCTGCTACTACGTGTAAGCTCACACTTGGGGGCGTGTAACAACTCCGATTTATTATCTTACAGTCCTGGAGGCCCGAAGTCTGAACCGGGTCTCACCGGGCTGCGGGCAAGGTGTGCGGTGGCACCGTCTCCCGGGGGCCCAAGGCAGGGACCTGGTCCCCTTCCCCCGGCACCCCGAGGCCTGCACTTGGCCCCTGCCCACCTGCCAAGCTGGCCGAGCCCCGCCACAGCACATGACCCCACCTTCCCCTCTGGGTGCCCATCCTGGACAGAGGGCACTGCGGTGCCCGCTGTCGGGCCTACCCTGGGCCCTGGGAGGCAGCCGATGGGCCTCCGCTTAGCCCGCCGCCTGCGCTGCCCTTCGCCGTCCAGCCCGCAGCTTTGTGACCAGAACCGGGGGGCCTGCGGCTCACGGCCTGCGGCTCACGGTTACGTGTCAGCAGCGGGCCTGGGGGGTGGTGCTTGGGGCCACCTTGAGCCCTCCCTGGTCCCTCGGGGAGGGGGGCTAAACCCGAAAAGCTGACATGCCTTCAAAACTGGCAACAGTTCAACGACGACGGAAGGCAATCAGCCAAAATAGAGACCTGGGGTTACAGGAGTGCTGATTACATCAGGTAAGGGGGGGGCGCCTGGGGTTCCCCGCTGGTGGAGCACCTGCCTTGGCCCAGGGCATGACCCCGGGTCCCGGGATCGAATCCCACACCGGGCTCCCTGCAGGGAGCCTGCTTCTCCCTTGGCCTGGGTCTCTGCCCGTGTCTCTCTCTCTCTCTCTCTCTCTCTGTCTCATAAATAAATAAATAAAATCTTAAAACAAAATAAGATAAATCTCTCTCACACACACTCTCTCTCATATAAATACATCTTAAAAAAAGAAATCTCCCAAACAGGCAGTTCCAGGTGTGTGTGGCAACTCCACAGAGAAGTCTGTACAAGGCAAGGCAAATTTTAATTCTTTCCTTTTAATGACCAATTTTCAAAGTAAGGTGTTACTGTGTGGGCTGCGCTCGGTGGTGAATGGTTTGGGTCGTACTCTTCTTTTTTAAAGTGTCGTGATGCACTCCGTTTTCTATATTCGGTATGTTTGGATCGATGGCAGCCGTTGTGTCTGATGCTCCCATGGTCTCCTCTCTGGCCAGTGAGGCACTTCTTCAGGTGGCTCTGGTCCTGTTGGCAGGACCCCATCAGGCTGAGATGCCTGAGACCTGCCCAGGGGCACCTGGGGGCCCAGTCGGAGAAGCGCCCGCCTTGGGCTCAGGCCAGGATCTCAGGGTCCTGGGATCGAGCCCCACATCGGGCTCCCTGCTCAGTGCGGAGCTTGCTTCTCCCTCACCCTCTGCCCCCTGTGTGTGCTCTCTCTCAAATAAATAATAAAATCTTTAAAAAAGAAAAAGAGAGAGAGAGAGAGAGAGGCAAAAAAATATCCCAGGCTGGTCTTGCACGTTCCTCCCCAGACCAGGACTGAGCCACTTCTCCGACATGCCCAGTCCCAGTTCCTTCCAGGGGGAAGCGGCACTTGGAGAACACAGCCTGGTCCTGGCTACTCCGCGGCTGTTGTTCTTATGCCTCACTACACAGAGCTATTAACTTGTGTGTTTCTGAGAAAAGTAGATCAAGGTCGCACAGTAATTTCAATTCAAATCTAAGATTGCAAAGATTTTACTTAACATCTTTTATATATATATATAAAAGCAGCTTTCTTAGGCTATAAGATTTGATTCCTAACAACATGATAAGTCATATAAATAAATAATAATACCAAACATTTAAAAAACCAACATAACCATTAACAATAAGACTATTGGCTATGTGTTAAGTTTCTTTAAAGTTATTTTTGCCCTTAGAATATTTCCTGGGGTAACTGGGTGATGTGCATTAAGGAGACATGTGATGCGATGAGCATTGGGTGTTATATGCACCTGATGAATTATTGGAAACCACATCTGAAACTAATGATGTATTTATGTTGGCTAGTTGAATTTAAATTTTAAAAATTTTTAAAAAGAATATTTCCTAAGATATTGTGGGATTTTTTTTTCTGTTCTTTTCTCTTTTTTTTAATGTAAGCTCTACACTCAACATGGGGCTTGAACTCACGACCTGAGATCGAGAGTCACACACGCCACAGACTGAGCCAGCCAGGTGCCCCAAAACACTGTGTTCTAAATTAATGTGAAATAATTCTGCTCAGTGTAAATATGTCACCGCCTTAATACCCAATTAGGTTTTCTTGTGTGTTTGCTTTTAAATTTTAGAGATCACGTATTTTTCTTTTTGACTTAATTTACCTCATCACAAATGAAGTTTTAAATGAGGTATATTTAGAAAAGGCTACTTTCCTTTCCTTTCCTCATAGCTAATTATTTTTATAAGTTTTAGGTTTATCTTTCCATTCTTTCCTTTTTTTTTTTTTTTTAAGATTTTATGTGTTCATTCATCCCTCCCCGCGCGCGCAAGGTGAAGGAGGAGGGGCAGAGAGAAAGAGACATAGACTCCCCATTGAGCAGGGAGCCAGATGTAGGGCACCATCCCAGGATCCTGAGATCACGACTTGAGCCAGAGTCAGATGCTTAACCCACGGAGCCACCCAGGTGCCTCTATCTTTCCATTATTTTAGAAAACATGAACAGATGCCTACAGACAGTCATATTTCCCTCCCCTTGTCACACAGAAAATATCACACTATAAAGATCTGCACTGTGATTTTTTCACTTAAAATAATATCCTGGCGATTACTGCATACCAGTACATAGACGGCTTCCCCACTTTTTTTTTAATGGCTGCATAGACGGTCGTTGAGTACAACCAACCCCCTACTGCCAGATATTGGTGTTAGTCCTTCTCCTTTGCTATTATAAATGATGCTGCAATGAAAATCTTAAGTGTGTGTCATTATTTTTTACCAGCGGACCTTTGGGACAGATTCCTGGAACTGGCATGCGGGGACAAACAGTACGCGCAGACACAATACTGCAGACGCTGACAGCTGCCCTCTAAGTTAGTTTGCGTCCCACCAGGAATATATCAGAGGGGCCGCCCCCCTGTCGCCTTGCCACTAAAATGCACTGTCAAACTTCTGCATTTTTGCCATCTGATGGATGAGAAGTGATACCAGTAGTTACCATTTCAACGTCTCTTACTGGCTGAGCATCTCTTCGTGTTTAGAGGTCATGGAAAATGAATTTTAATTCAAATCTATCTGTTGCTTATGGTGGTATTTTCTCACTTCGAACGCTGGGAAGAACAAGAGCAAAGGAAAAAGAGCGAGAGAGGGAAACCAAGAAACAGTCTTTAAGTACAGAGAACACGCTGATGGTCGCCAGGGGGAGGTGGAGGCGGGGGAAACAGGGGACGGGGATGAAGAGAACATTTAGCATGGGGAGCACTGAGTCAGGTACGGAATTGCTGAATCACTCTGCTGTGCACCTGCACCAACCAAAACACTGTATGTTAACTAGACTGGAATTAAAATAAAATGAAGTTGGAGAGAACATGATGGGTGATTAGAAACACCCAATAGAAACAAGTTTATACTGAGCAAAGGCCCTGGTCATTGTGTTTCTTAGAGAAGAGAAGGTTCTAGAAAGCTTTATTTGAAAGACTGCACAGAGGAGATTTCACAGAGATCTTAGCACGACGGGTCCACCTCCATTCCTTACAGGGACATGCCCTCTATGACGTCCTCATCTTTGGCTATGCAGTAAATTCATATACAGAATTTTTTTTAAAAAAAAAGAAAAGAAAAACATGTGTGGGCTCACCACTGTATGTTTGGATCCGGGAGCTCTGGGGCGAATCCTTGTCAGCTATGTTTTTTTTGTTTTTAGGCATTGTTTTGTTTGTTTGGTTGGTTGGGGTTTTTGTTTTTTTTGGCTGAGGAGACTATTCTGTGCAGACAGTATTTACTGAGTGTCTCTACTAAGTGCCAGGGAATGAGCTGGCTGGTGGGTGCTGGGAGCACAGCAGTGATATCCCTGCCCTCGTTAATTGTAGAGGACAGACCAAAAATAATGAATAAATTCACATTCAGTTGTCATAAAAGCTATGAAGGAAGAGGGGGCTGAGAGAGAGACTAACAAGAAGGAATGCTTTCTGATAGGACGGTCAGGAAAGGTCTCTCTGCACGAGAAAAATGGACTTTTGGGCCGTATGGACCTAAGCTTTTAAGGGCACTGCAAACGTCTGAGCAGAGTTTACATAAACTACTTTGCTCAGTGCCTGGCGCACAGTACATGGCAGCTGCAGCGATGGTGACGAAGACAATCCCGGCTCAGCAAAATCTTCTAGGGGTCCATTTCAGACTCAACTACTATTCCCTAAGACCGTCCTTGGTGAGTCTGGCCCACACCGACTCATTTACCCACCAAACGGTTAAGAGGCCTCCAGTTTGTCCGGGACCGGCTGGGCTCTGAGGATACTGAGGCCGACGTGGTCTGCACGCCGCCGATGTCACAGCAAGTGACTCAATTTAACAATGATCTTTCTTTCCTTTTCCAGACTCAAGAGCATCATCATAAACCCTTTTCCCTTCTTGAACTCTTAGAGTTCCTGGCACAAATGAAGTCTTCTGTAAAGTGCTAGACTCTGATCTTGCCCCTGGCCTGACGTCCACCGTCCTCTCATTAGCCAAGGACACCATGACCCGGCCACGCGATTAGGAGAGGAGGGAGACAGACGTAGAGTCTGACTCAGTAAAGGCCAAGAGCTATCTTTATGGCTTGAAAACAGGTCAACAGCGATAGCATTCCAGTTTCTGAAGAAGTTTGAAGTTACAAAGTGCAGGGAGGCAACCCTGTTGATGTAGTCTCTAAACTGGACTTTTGACTGGATTTCAGACTTTAAACAGTTCTGTTGAACTTGTCGATTTTGTTGTTGTTGTTTTGTCTTCTTAAAGATTTTATTTATTTATTCACGAGAGACCCAGAGAGAGAGAGAGAGAGAGAGAGAGAGAGAGAGAGACAGGCAGACAGAGAAGCAGGCTCCACGTGGGGAGCCCGATGCGGGATTCAATCCCAGGACCCCGGGGTCACGCCCTGAGCCAAAGGCAGATGCTCCACCGCTGAGCCCCCAGGCGTCCCTGTTGCTGTTGTTAACCAACATGAAAAAGAATTCTTAGTATATTCATAAATCCCGGAGAAGCTTTTGAATTCCTTACATTTACTAATAGTTTTCCCACCCCTGTGTACTTCATACATCCACATCCACATATTATGTAGAGTCCATACTTCCACTTCAAAACTCTTGCTTATTCCAGGTCAGTACTTCCTGGGATTAAAAAAGTACTCATTATGCAAATACATTTTTTTAAAATGATTTTATATATTTATTCATGAGAGACAGAGAGAAAGAGAGGCACACAGGCAGAGGGAGAAGCAGGCTCCGTGCAGGGAGCCCGACGTGGGACTTGATCCCAGGACTCCAGGATCACTCCCTGGGCCAAAGGCAGGCACTAAACCGCTGAGCCACCAGGGATCCCTTATGCCAATAAGTTAACTGAGTTATAGCTCATTTATAATCAGAGATCATATTAGATGAAACAACACAGGATGCCCAGTTAAGTCTGAATTTCAGATAAACAACAAATAATTGTTGAGCATAAGTACATCCCATGCAGTATTTGGGATATACATATGTTCAACAATTATTTGTTGTTTTATGAAATTCTAATTTAACTGGGCATCCTGTATTTTTATCTGCCAAACCCTACTCGCCATAGGTCTGTACATATGCTATCTCTTGTAACCCCCAAAAAACCTGCTCCCAAAGCATGCTAATCTTACAAATAAGGAAACTGAGGCTCAGACAGAGACAGTATACAGGAACCTCTGGGTTGTAGTGGGTACATGACAGTATCAGGATGTGAAGCTAGATCTGCGTAAACCCAAAGGTTCCGCCTTCGTGCTTCTCGAGAAAGCCAATAATTGCTACAACTGTTTTGTTCAGACTTACATCCAGAGTAGCAGAGTTTTATGACTGTGATGTGCTTTCAGTTCCCTAAACGTAGCTCTCCGCCACACTGAGCCCCACCACCTGCCCCTCCTCACCAGGTGGGTGCTAATGGCCCTCACGGCTCAGCGCAGAGGTTACCCCCTTGAGGGAGCTTCTCTGGCCATCCCGGCGAGAGCTGCGCACTCTGTGCCTCCGTCTCAGCACTTGTACAACAAGGACCTTCTGCAGAGTCTGTCTCCCTCAGAAGACCAGGAGGTCTTGAGACAGGGGCTGTGTCATTTTTCCAGTGCCCGGCACAGGGGTAGAGCCTCAGGAAAGGCTCAGGAAGTACCTGGAAGATGAAGCATAGCTACCAGGCATCACTTTTTTTTTTTTTTAAGATTTATTTATTTGAGAGAGAGAGAGAGCAAGAGAGAGGAGGGGCAGAGAGAGACGGAGAATCTCAAGCAGACTCCTCGTTGAGCATGGGGTCAGATGTGGGCTTGATCTCATGCCCTTGAGATCACGACTGTAGCTGAAACCAAGAGTTGGACGCTCAATCAGCTGAGCCACCCAGGCACCCCTGGGCATCCAATTTAGACGACCTCTGCTAAAACACGTCTGGGATTACCGGCTGGGGATCAGTGGGTGTCCTGGCTCTCCTTGAAAAGTGTCATCAGAGAACGACACTGGCAACTACAGCAAGAAAGCCATAATCTCTTACCACTGAACTTGGGAACAACTCTACTCATTAATTTCTTTTCATGATCCCATTTTAGTATGACCTTTGACACTCATATGACTTGTTACTGCACAACTACCTTGAAGAATGAATCAGCGTTAGTTAATGTCCATAAATCTATGGAAGGGAGGGAGGGAGAAGAAGGTGTGAGCCTCACCTTTCTAGCTCGGTAAAGTCCAAGCCAGTGATTTTAAAAGGTGGATTTTTTCCCAGAGGGGAACACAGGCAACACCCTTTTTGAACTTGGCCACAGTAAGTGGCCTTTCTCTCCTTTCTTGCAAGAGAAACAAAAGCAAAAATGAACTATTGGGACTTCATCAAGATAAAAAGCTTCTGCACAGCAAAAGACACAGTCAACAAAACTCAAAGACAACCTACAGAATGGGAGAAGAGATTTGCAAATGACGTATCAGATAAAGGGCTAGTTTCCAAGATCTATAAAGAACTTATTAAACTCAACAGCAAATAAACAAACAATCCGATCATGAAATGGGCAAAAGACATGAACAGAAATCTCACAGAGGAAGACATAGACATGGCCAACATGCACATGAGAAAATGCTCCGCATCACTTGCCATCAGGGAAATACAAAACAAAACCACAATGAGATCCCACTTCACATCAGTGAGAATGGGGAAAATGAACAAGGCAGGAAACCACAAATGTTGGAGAGGATGCGGAGAGAAGGGAACCCTCTTATACTGTTGGTGGGAATGGGAACTGGGGCAGCCACTCTAGAAAACTGTGTGGAGGTTCCTCAGAGTTAAAAACAGACCTGCCCTATGTCCCAGCAATTGCACTGTTGGGGATTTACCCCAAAGATACAGATGCAATGAAACGCTGGGATACCTGCGTTTCATTGCATCTTGTATCTTTGGGGTACAGATACGATGCATGGGGTACATGCTGCGATGTTTATAGCAGCAATGTCCACAATAGCCACGCTGTGGAAGGAGCCTCGGTGTCCATGACAAATGATGGATAAAGAAGATGTGGTTTATGTATACAATGGAGTATTACTCAGCCATTAGAAACGACAAATACCCACCATTTGCTTCAACGTGGATGGACCTGGAGGGTATTATGCTGAGTGAAGTAAGTCAATCGGAGAAGGACAAACATTGTATGGTCTCATTCATTTGGGGAATATAATAAATAGTGAAAGGGAATAAAGGGAAAAGGAGAAAAAATAAGTGGGAAATATCAGAAAGGGAGACAGAACATGAGAGACTCCTAACTCTGGGAAACGAACTAGGGGTGGTGGAAGGGGAGGAGGGCAGGGGGTGGGGGTGACTGGGTGACGGGCACTGAGGGGGGGCACTTGACGGGATGAGCACTGGGTGTTATTCTATATGTTGACAAATTGAACACCAATAAAAAATAAATTTATTTTTTAAAAAGGTGGATTTTTTTGTGAAAAATGAAGTGATTTTATATGCTAAAGATACATGCACTTGGCATAGAAGGATGTTATTCCTTGAGGTAGCTCCTTGAATACATTCCAAATACCTTTTTTTTTTTTTAATCATCTAAAAGTGGATGGTAATTCTCGCGAATACAGGGCTTCTCTATGTCTTTCCTCCTCTGTGCACAGGCCTGGTGGTTTCCGAGGGCACCCAATTAGATTAGTGAAAAGAAATACGGTCCTCTTGTCCCTTGGCTGACCTGCTGGCCATCCTGAACTGACTTCACTTTTAGTGCCAAAAAGCACTATTTCCCTGAGAGCAGAAATACCCCATTCCCTCTGGCCTTCCGTCGTCCTACCATAACCAGGTCATATAGCTCTTTTGCTCAAATATTCACGATAAGAATAATTATGGGCCAATGTCCTTTCCAAAAATGGCATGGAAATGCTACAAAAAGGAGCTTTTTACACTACTCAGTGCCTTAGGAATGATCGGCAAAGTCAGATTTTGATAGTTTCTCTTTATTGTATTTTATTTATTTATTTGAGAGACAGAGAGAGAGCAGGAGCAGGGCAGGAGGGCCCGAGGGAGGAGCAGACTCCCCGATGAGCAGGCGGCCCGATGCAGGCCTCGATCCCAGGACCCCAGGGCCACGACCTGAGCCGAAGGCAGATGCTCGGCCAGCCAAGCCCCCAGGCGCCCCAGATTTTGATGACTTCTATGAAGACGAATAGACCTACCTGGCAACTCTTCTTTGGCAGAAGCACGAATGTATGAATGAGCCGCTCAGAAACACAGAGAATTCATTCTTTCGTTCTGGGGAGACGATGACCGATGCGGTGTGGTGTGTCACCCGTGTCCTGCACAAAGCTGCAGGCCACAGGAAGGCTGTTGGGTGGACGGTGTGCTGGGAGCCCGGCGCCAGGCCTTGCTGGTGGCCGCCCGCTGCTGGCGCCCCGCTGTGCTGGGGGTGGGGGCACCGGGGGCAGAGCACGGGCTCCCTGTCCGGACCTTGGGCCGGGCCCCTCGCCCCGAGCTCACTGTCCTCGTCCGTAAGGTATAGACGACAACGGCGCCCAGCTCGCGGTTACCCGCGGGTCGGTGACTCGGGTGAGCGACTGCCCAGGGCTGCGCAGTGCACGCTTGGCCCGCAGCTCCCCGGCTCCTGCCCGCCGCCGCCGCTTGCCTGGAAGTGGGGCCCGGGAAGCCGGCCTGCGGGGGCACGACGCGTCGGCTTCACAGCACAGCTTCCTCCAGACACAGTCTCATGAACAATGGAGGTCATATTAAGAAGCGCAGGATGGGGGCACCTGGGGGACTCAGGGGGGAGCGTCTGCCTTCGGCCCAGGCCATGACCCCAGGGTCCCGGGATCGAGTACCCCATCAGGTCCCCGCGGGGAGCCTGCTTCTCCCTCTGCCTGGGTCTCTGCCTCTCTCTGTGTCTCATGAATAAATAAATAAAATCAAATAAATAAATAAATAAATAAATAAATAAATAAATAAAATAAAATCTTATAAATACATACATACATACATACATACAAGCAAGATTTACAGAGGGGGAGATGAAGGGACTTGGGATTTCAGATGCTTCTCTCCTTCCCCTTCATCCTTGGCCTCCTTCCCACCTTAGCTTCTGGAGGGAAACAGAAACCAAAGCACAACAAACAGGGCCAGGCAAATGCATGTGCTGGGACTCCCCCCCCCCCCAGGCTGCAGTGAGCGGGGCTGGCCCTGGGCAAGATCCCGTCCTCGGGATCCCTGGGTGGCGCAGCGGTTTGGCGCCTGCCTTTGGCCCAGGGCGCGATCCTGGAGACCCGGGACCGAATCCCACGTCGGGCTCCCGGTGCATGGAGCCTGTTTCTCCTCCCTCTGCCTGTGTCTCTGCCTCTCTCTCTCTCTCTGTGACTATCATAAATAAATTAAAAAAAAAAAAAAAAAAAAAAAAAAAAGATCCCGTCCTCGTGGCCTCGGAGCAGAGGTTCCGCATCCCTTCCTCTCCTGAAGTCCAAAGCCGGGGTTCCCTGGACCTGAGCACGGTACCAGCACAGAAGCATCACGTGTGCCCCCCACCGCTGGCGCTCGGCACCCCAGGCTGCCTCCTTTCCGGGGTGAGTGTGGGCCCCGGGACTGCGGTCTGCACACGCCCTGAGAGGAGGAGGAAGGCCAGCAGAGTCCAGAGCAACCACCTCCCGGCTCAGGCTAACTCGCTCGCTTCACTCAACATGTGCTTTACCGAGTCCCTGTGAGGCAGGGACCTTGGAGGATGCTGAAGTGCCCCCCCCACCCCTCCCCGCCCCATTTATAAGTCATTTGGTTAGGGAGACACGGAGGGCACATGCAAGGCCTTGACCTCATGCTCATGCACTGCAAACCTGCCCTCCCCTCTCAGAGCCTCCCTCCCCCCTCGCCTATGGCTTTGCCCTTTACCCTGGGCTCCCTGAGCACACGGTGTGACAGAGCGGAGGAGCAGGAGGAGGAACAGGGGCAGGAGTAGGAGGAGAAGGAGGAGGAGGAGGAGGGGCAGGAGGAAGTTGGGGAGGAGGAGGAGGAAGAGGAAGAGGAAGACGGGAAGGAAGAGGAGGAGGAGAAAGAGAGGCAGGAGGAGGAGGAGGCAGGGCAGGAGGCAGCTTAAGCCCCAGGGGAGGTGGCAGGAGGCGGCCATGCAGGCGTCGGGGCGCGGAGGTCGGCTGTCCCAGGGTCCCCCAAGCCAGGGTGACCGCACCAAGCCCGGCATCTGGAGCCTCAGGGCCGCCTCGAGCCGCCGTGGCCTCTGCAGCTTGGCCTTGATTCCCACACGCTCACTGTTACCGTCGTGGAAAGTCCCAGCCACTTCTAGGGATGCCTCCTTGGAGTTGTCACCCGGGGTTTTGAATGAACCAACTGAGCTGATCGGGCCCCTCTGTGCTTAAGGAGCACAAACCAGAACCGCCGAGAAAGGACCGAAGCGGCCAGGGGAGGGGCCCCCGCGCTGGGCCGTCGTGGCCCGGGCTGAGAAGCGGTCCCCCGAGCCCCCGAGCCCCTGAGCCCCTCCTCTCTGGAGGACGGTGGGCGGCTGAGGCGGCCGTGGGGCTCAGGCTGCTCGGGGCTGCGGGAGTCACCTGGGGCCCCAGGGCTCAGCTTCAGGCCAGGCGTGGTCTTGTCCCCAGACGTGGCCACCAGCAGCCGTGGGCCATGGCGGAGCCGGAGCCGGCGGTTCCCTAACTGGCTGAAAGACGTCATCAGTGTCTGGAAGTGTGACGTTTGGGGGCTTTTCCATCCATCTGGGGGGTCCAGTAGGTGCTGGTGGCAGGCCCCAGGTGCTCTGTCCCTGAGGTGTGGGGACCAGCAGGCGTCGAGGCCTGGCCACGCCCTGTCACATGTCCCTGGGCCCCCCACATCCTCCCAGCCACCCCGGAAAGCCTCTTCCTCAGTTGCTACCCTTGGCTCCTGGCAGGAAAATCACCCTGCCCATCAGGAAGGTCCTGCCCGGGAAGCTGATCTGGTCACTGGGGCTGCGACAGCAGCAGCGGTGGCCGAGGGCACAGGCCGGGCCCCCTGCACCCTTGCCCAGAGGCCCAAGGTAGTGCCAAGTAGGCGACCTGGAAGCAGAAGAGACTGTACGGGCCTCGGCCCGAAGCCTGGTCTTGCAGAGGAGCCACCAGAGCTCCAGAGGCCTTGGCGAGTCCTCTCCACATTTGCAAATAGGCACCAAGATCAATAATCTACACGGTAATAGGATTTCTGGTCCGGACGGTGAGTAGGTCCTACTTTCACATACCCCTTCTGCCCAAAGGATACGGCGTAAAAAACCCCAGGACCAGGAGGCCTCACCCACTGGCTACGTAGCCCGGGAACCCGAGCAGACAAGCCACGGGATTGGTGAGGGGGCTGCTGCTAGACCAGGAAGCGGTCCAGACGATGGGCCTGTAACTTCCCAAATGTAACGGGAACTAAAAAGGTCCCAACTGAGATGAGAAATGAATGATTTGCTGCCTGAAACCAGGGTCTGGGGTTTGAAAAGATAAACTAAACTGCTGCACACCCACTCCCAGGAGACGTGTAGGCTCAGGCAACACGGGGTTGGGGCAATGCCCCTCGGGAAGCAGGAGGACAAGGTCGAGGACCAAGAGAGCTCGGTGACACAGCACCCCCCAGCATGGTCATAAGATGTGGTGGTCTGGGACAGGGAATTTCCATTGCAGCAACCCGAGGTGAGGGCAGAAAGCTTGAAAGAGGAGGAGAAAAAGCAAGCATAAACACACAACATCTATGCCAAACAGGGGTGCTGGACACACTTCCAAAACAAAATCAGATGCTAGGACAAGGAAAATAAACAGAATCAACAATGCAACCATGAATCCATTCGGGATAAAAGGAAAACTGATTTTACACTATGGGCTGACAAAGACTTAATCAATGTCCAGAATGACCAAGGAGATAAACTGAAGATTAACCTTCACTTTAAGAAAACAAAACAAAAAAGATAAAACAAAACCACAGAAATCAAACAGGTGAATATGAAAAAGAACCAATTCAAAGTATTGGAAATTATGTTTAAGTAATCACTGAAGTTTTTATTTTTATTTATTTTTATTTTTTAAAGATTTATTTATTTATTTATTCATTCATTCATGAGAGACAGAGAGAGGCAGAGACACAGGCAGAGCGAGAAGCAGGCCCCATGCAGGGAGCCCAACATGGGACTCGAGCCCGGGTCTCCAGGACTTTAGCCCGAAGGCAGGCGCTAAACTGCTGAGCCACCCAGGGATCCCATCACTGAAGTCTTTAAAGAGTAGACATGAATTAAAAAAAAAAAAAAAGAAAAAGAAAAAAAAGAAACCCACCTCCCCGGATTGGAATAGTAAGAATATTACTCAGAAAGCAGCACTGAGGGGGCGCCTGGATGGCTCAGTCGGGTAAGCATCAGGCTCTTGATTTCAGCTCAGGTCATGATCTCAGAGTTGTGAGATTGAGCTCTGCTGGGCGTGGTGCCTGCTTAAAGTTCTCCCTCTCCCTCTCCCTGAGCCCCTTCCCATGTTTCCCTCTCTAAAACATTAAATGAATAATTTTTAAAAAGGAGTATTAAGAGATAAAGGGTTAAAAAAGCATAGAAAGCACTGAGGAAGCTTGTGGGATCAACTGACAGGTGAAGAGATGGAAAGATCCCACCTACAACTAACAGGAGTTCCAGTAGACGGAAACAGAAGAAATGGCAGAGAGATAATAACAGAAAGAAAAATCAAGATGTTTCCAGAACTGGGAAAAGACATGAGTTTTGAAGTCTTTCCTGTCATATGACACAAAGACAATTCCACATTTATGCTTCAGAATATTAGGATAAAGAGAAAAATCCTAAATCCTCTGCCAGAGCCTACAGATCAACACAAAAAAAAAGGCGGACAATCCAATAGAAAATTGGGGGGAAAGACTCAAACATGCATGTTATGAAAGAAGCTGTGTGATGGCCATCCGACAAGGCACTCAATTTCACTAATTATCTGAGAAATTCAAAATTAAAACCACAATGAGGTAACACACTACGAAAAATGGTTAAAGTGAAAAAGAAAGATAAACGATAAAACCCACCCCCCCAAAAAAAAAACCAAAAAAAAAAAAAAAAAAAGATAAAACCAAGTAGAATGTCGGCCAGACAGCACTTCCATATACTGTCGTGGAGAGTGTGAATTGGTACGATTTCTTTGGGAAAAGAATTAGCAGTAAGTAGCAAAGCTGAACGTGTGCCTACCCTATGCCCAGCAATTCCGCTCCTCATGGAATTGTATACAGATTTGCTAGAAATGCACAGGTATGTTTATCAAAAGCATGAGAATGGGGCAGCCCTGGTGGCTCAGTGGTTTAGTGCCACCTTTGGCCCAGGGTGTGACCCTGGAGACCCAGGATCGAGTCTCACGTCGGGCTCCCTGCAGGGAGCCTGCTTCTCCCTCTGCCTCTCTCTCTCTCTCTCTCTCTCTCTCTCTGTGTCTCTCATGAATAAATAAATAAAATCTTTTTAAAGAAGAAAAAGGCACGAGAATGCTAATAACAGCACCATGCTATAGCCAGAAACCTGAAGGTGCCCTAATGTCCATCAAGAGATGAGTGGGTAAGGTATGGTTTATTCATAAATAATAGACAGTGAGAGTGACTGAACCATACTTCATGAAACGCCAGTGAATCTCACCACATACTGTTGACAGAAAGAAGCCACAGACTGGAAGAAAATATTTGCAAAACATTCATCTGGTAAAGAATCTATATCCGGAATGTGTCAAGGACCCTTACACATCTCAGTAAACGGAAGACAATCCACTTTGGGCAAAGTATGCGAATGAGTACTTCAAAAAAGAAGAGCTAGGAACGGTGGTGACCCTCCAAGAGACTTGGAAAGAATCTGGGAAGGTGGCAAATGACGGCATAATTCTTTAACTGTCCCTGACCCATCGCCTCCCATAAAAACAGAGCAGCAAAAATTTTAAGACCGACATCCCACAGACAACATCTACAGCACAAGCTCAAGTATCCCCAAGACTTCCCCAAAGTGGCAAGTAGGACAAGCCACCCATGGCCCGTCGCACGTAAGCGTCACCTCTATGGGAAGCAACAGGGTGGCTGACGGGCTCGGCCACGGCCCCTCACGGGAAAGCAGCAGCGACTGTGGCCGGGTTATCTTCCGCTCTGCAAGGCGCTGCGCGGGGCCCTGGGAGCCCTCGGACCTCTGCTGCTGACGCTCCCTGCTGGGGCTGGCCTACTTCGAGAAGAATCTCCTGGGAATAAAAATCCGTACAAAGTAGAACAGGAGCATAAAGGGTGAAGGAAGAAGGTCCTGATGAAAACGGGGCCTGGAAGAGGATCAGGAGGGCGGACCAAGGGCAAGGGACGGCCCATCCGACCACCTCTTCCTCTGACCCCCGCCGCCCCCACCCAGGTCAGGAAAATGAATGAGCGGCAGGTCTATGGGAAAATCCCACCTGCCGGTGCCCAGGCTCCCAGGCGACGCCAAAGGCTGCCGGTGTGTGGGCCACACTTGGAGAGGTCGAGGCAGCCGGGAGCCCAGCCTTGTGCTCAGGTCCCCAGACTGGAAGCACCTGCTGGCAGTGCCGCCTGCAAGCGGAGTCCCCGGCCTAAGGCGCTGAGCAGCCCCACGGTGCTTGCTGTAAGCCCCGCTGTCGCGCCAGGGGACCCAAAGTGGCACATCTCGGTGCCGGAGCGGGGCTTGAGTCCGCAGCCTGCAGGTCTCGCCTGTCAGCCCCGCTTAGAGCTCTGGCCCCGACACCTGCTGGGCACCTCCGGGCGCTGCTGTGCGCACCGAACCCCGGCCCTGGACCCTGCACAGCGAACCGCCTCGGGTCGGCAACACGGCCTGAACGGTGCTTCGCTTTAAACTACGACAGGGACGATTCTGGGGGATGGTCTGTGACCCAACAGCCCCCCCCCCCTCCCCGTCCCTCGGGAAGCGCGCCCGCTGGGTGCGCGGAGCCATCGACTGAGCCCGCGCACACACAAGGAAGCGCCATCTCGGGCAGGGTGGCATGGGACCCTCGGGGGACACCGGTCGCCCTCCCGTTCCTGCCGAGCGTGCCACTTCCGGGCCCCAGCAGTTAGGCCAATGGCTGGAGAAGGACAAGGGATGGCAGCGTTTCTGCTGCTCCGGGGGCAGAGCCATGGGATCGGCGTGGTCTACCATCAGCTCGTGGAAGTGCCACCTCGCCCTGCTAGACACGCACATCGCAGCAGAGCTTAAAGCATTTTAAAAGGGGAGAAAAAGGCACTTTCATTGTCCTTTTGTCATCTGCAAAATGGGGTTCCCGCCACGCAGTTCACAGGCCGTGACGGAGATGCAGTGGGGCCACAGTAAAACACCTGCCACAGCAGGCAGGGGCCCCTTGCCCGCGGCAGCCAGCGCTCCCCGCACAGTTGTGCAGGGCACCTACCTAACACCGGGTACACGGGAATAGCAGGCATCCGTCAGATGACGACACTGAGCACGGGATGGTCTTTCTCCAACGACGAGATGCGACAAATCCGTGCTTGGGCGAATCCTAACAGATGCAGGAACCCCTATCTACAGGGGCCTTATAACATAGTCAATAGAGCTTTTAGACCTGTTTTTGTTTTTTTTTAAAGATTTTATTTTTTATTTTTTTACTTTTTATTTATTTATGATAGTCACAGAGAGAGAGAGAGAGAGAGAGAGAGAGAGAGAGGCAGAGACACAGGCAGAGGGAGAAGCAGGCTCCATGCACCGGGAGCCCGAAGTGGAATTTGATCCTGGGTCTCCAGGATCACGCCCTGGGCCAAAGGCAGGCACCAAACCACTGTGCCACCCAGGGATCCCATAGACCTGTTTTAATAAAACAGAGACAAAAGCACAACAGTCCTTCGACGCTCATGTGGGGCCCCCGGGTTGGAAGGACGTCTCCAGCCAGCCATCCAGTTTTTCAAGAGCGACCCTGGGAACCGCCGGACTTGAAAATCAAGTATTACTTCGTGTCGGGCCTCCAGCAGGCGACGGAGGCAAGAAGGCACAGCCCCAGCTCGAGAGGGTCCCGGTGTGGGCTGCGCAGCCCCATCGCCCGGAGCAGCAAGGCCTGCAGCCCCCCGGCCCCTGTGGGCCCGGCCGCTCTCCGTGCTGGCATCGCCCGGCTCACCCCTCAGGCTCTGCCCCAAGGCTCTCGATCCCCTCCCCCCCCTCCCCCCGCACTTCCCCCCCCCCTCCCGCCCCACAGTCATTAGCAGCCAGGGAGCCAGAAAAGCTGTGAAGCCCAATTGCTTCCCCCACCATCTGGATGAACTGGGGTGGGCCGAGGAGCCCACCAAACTCTCCCTAAGATAGTCCAGTGGGAACGTCGGGCTCCCCTAATCTCAACACGGAGTGACGGCAAGTTTCGGGGAGCAATGCTGCAGGCGGAAGGGAAAGCCCACGCGGGGGCTGGTGCTCACACGGACCCGGGAAGGCAGGGCCAAAACTAGTGTCCTTGCTTCCTCCATGCAGCAACGCTTCCTAGCAACTGAACACAACTTTCCCATCTGGATGCGTCCAAGGACACAGTTCATCAGTATTTATCAGTATAATTCATAACAAAACCAGATTCTCCATTTTACAGATTTGTTGAAAAGGTTTCCCAAAGTAGCCACATTGTTAATGTCTGGTCGAAGACCATCAGAACCAAGTTTGGCAGGATGAACTCTAATGAAAAAAGCAGAGAGAATCTACAGATTTCCATCTGTTTAATTTTCCATAGTGGCTATTTCAGAAATCCTGTATAATATTCTAATGGCAAATTTTCTCCTTATAGGAGTATTATTTAATTTAGAAGGCCATTGTTTTAATGAATATTTGTTCTCCCAGTTCCTCAAACAAAAGCGTGTGCTCTGGGGACTAAATAATGGCTTAAGATCTGGGAATAGTACATGGAAGACACGGAATTGAAACTAGTTTTAGAATCAAAATGAAGAATCCTATCCTATAAGGCTCTACTTCAATGATGCTAGCTTTTTCATTTTGTTTTTAGGTAAACTCTACACCCAACACAGGACTGGAACTCATGACCCCGGGATCAGGAGTCACACGTTCCAATGACTGAGCCAGCTAGGCACCCCAAAATTGTTACAGCTCTAGAGGTTAGCCTCCTCCCAGGCTTCCAAGTAGGAGGCTCAAACTAATCATTTTTGAAGATTTTATTTATTTATGCATAAGAAACAGAGAGGCAGAGACATAGGCAGGGGGAGAAGCAGGCTCCCTGCAGGGAGCCCGATGTGGGACTCGATCCCAGGATCCCGGGATCCCATCTTGAGCTGAAGGCAGACAGACAACTACTGAGCCACCCAGGCGTCCCGTACAAGTCTTTTTTTAAAGTCTGTAATTATTTATATATTTGACAGAGAGAAAGCACAAGCAGGGAGAGAGAGAAGCCTACTCTCTCAATCCCAGGACCCTGCCTTGACCTGAGCCAAGGGCAGATGCTTCACCGACTGAGCCCCCCCAAAGGCGCCCCAACTACAAGTCTTTTAAATGGAAGAACAATCTCAACAGATTGGCGTGCAGGTGCTTAAGAGCAGACTGGGCTGAAAGGTGTGTGTAAGGAAACGCTAAGGGAGTGAGAGACCAAGGAATTGCCAGGAGAGAACACAGTAATCGGGGAAGTAAGTTCAGGCAAATTGTGGGGTAATGCAAATGTTTATTTTCAGCTTCCATCTGGCTGAAGACAGTCCGAATTCCAAGGATCATTAACGAACACCGTATGAAATATCCATCCTAGGGAAACATGTTCTGGTTTGTTTGTACGTGGCCCCCAAGTATTGAAGGGCATGCATCAGTTCTGCGGTTCACAAAAGGAAAGCAATCCAGTAAAGATAGAAAAGTTGATTATGGCTGAAAAAAACAAAACAGCTTTTTTTCTTTACAAATGGAGCTCTGCTTTCAGCATTAAAATTATGGTCAAGACTATATACAAAAAATAGTATCAGGTGAATGATTATGTGCTGGAGGACAGAACCTCCAAAATGAGACAACTGTAAAAAACAGTAGGTTCAATGCACCGCACACATCAAGTTGTAGATTAGACAGAAAAATGGCGGGATCCCTGGGTGGCGCAACGGTTTGGCGCCTGCCTTTGGCCCGGGGTGCGATCCTGGAGACCCGGGATCGAATCCCACATCAGGCTCCCGGTGCATGGAGCCTGCTTCTTCCTCAGCCTGTGTCTCTGCCTCTCTCTCTCTCTCTCTGTGACTATCATAAATAAAAAAAGAAAAAAAAGAAAAAAAAAAAAGAAAAATGGCAAACGTCCACAGGCTGCTTATGAATTGATGGAAGTGTCAGAACCAGCAGTCATTAAAATTTGGCTTAACCGAGGGATCTGGTCATCTGCTCCGAATGAACTCTTGTCGGCCAAAGATCGTTTTTTGATGTTCAATTTTTTTTTATCTATCCCAGAGAAGACTTTTAATTTTTCTCGTGAAATTCTTCTATTTCAGGCATATCCTAAATGAGATATGAGCACCAGAATAATAACACAATCTCTAGTATCAGCAAAAGATGGACCATACTTACCCTCCATCTTGAAATACTATCAAGATGATTATATGGTCCTATCTTAAAATAAAATTAAATAACGCCTATAAAACTTTCATAGTCTATAAGTTTGTGAATCAAAAATTATTTAGTGTTCAGACACCGAGTAAATTTAAGGTCTTTTGAGATAACCCCCTTGAAAGAACTAGGTCCATTCAATTTTGTACACCTATAGTCTGAGTCTAGTGTTTGTACATAGAAAGTACTCAAGTATTGATGAACTGACAATATTAATTTGCGACAATCTGGATCAAGAAAAGTCTTGAAAAAGAACACAGCAATTAAAAATAAATCCCTCATTCAAGAATGATATGACATTCAAGAATGGTATTTTATAGAAAATTTTAAAATCCCCACAACAATACTGTAAGTTTCCAGCGTTGAGCATGCAACAAACGGTGAATACCGAGTTTTCTGTTGGTTATCTCTAGGTGGGGAACACAAAAAAGCTCTCACAGTTGTTCTTACTTGGATCTAAGCTACAAGTTACAATGTTATTTTGGTGAAACAGGATGATGGCCATAAATGTTTGTTATATTATTCTCTTCTTCTCTGCCCACTTACAAATTAAAAAAAAGAAACAGGTAACAGCAGCCCATTGCAGGAACAACCAGCAGTATATAGTGTACCAGCCATGTGCACCAGCTAATCCCCTGTTTTATGGACATAATTCATTGGAAGATCAATGATCAACAGATGACCTATGCATCTTCTTTTATAATTTCAATATGTAGTTGTGATATTTCTTATTTAGATTTTTAAAGAAAATACATTTTCATTTTTCTTAAAGAAGTGGAAATTTACTTGAGGAAATTTCTATTAGAAGAAAATTGCCTTATGTTGCCTGATTTAGTCAAAGCTGCTTGAAGTGTCAACCTTTTACCATCAATTACTGATTGTATATCAACACAGCAGAAAAGACCTGGTAGTGAGGTCACACAAGAATTCTGTTTATTATGATAGCAAACACTTTCATGGCATTTGACAAAACTCAGAAGTATCCCTGTGAGATGGTTTCAGATCTATGAAACTAACCCAGCCAGGATGAAGTTTTTACTTAGGGAAAAGAAAGAAAGAAAGAAAAGAAAGAAAAGAAAGAAAAGAAAGAAAAGAAAGAAAAGAAAGAAAGGAAAGAAAGGAAAGAAAGGAAAGAAAGGAAAGAAAGAAAGAAAGAAAGAAAGAAAGAAAGAAAAGAAAGGAAGAAAGAAAGGAAAAGTAATAAACAACCAAAAGATACACTTCACATAATAGCAAAATATAAAAACAGAAGCAAAGTGACAGAATGAAAAACACCGCAAAGCAATGGATTTAAGAAACTCTGATTCACCTCCCCCATTGAGAATGGTCATCTTTGTCTTCTCATAGTTGTAAATGTAAAACAGGTGGGAAAATAATTAAAGAAAGGCCTTGCAAGACTTCTAGGAGGTTAAAAGGAATTACTGAAAAAGTGTTCCAATACTTTATAAATAGTATTAACAAAAATATCTACTTTATTAGACTTTTTGTCTTCCTTCAGTGAAGGTGTCCTTTGAAAATCACACTGATTCTTAATACTGTTCCAGATTCTTAGCTAGAGAGATGTTAGCTTTCCTCCAGAGCAACAGTCCTGGGGCACCCGATAACTCTGCTGAAGAAGGATGACATCGGAACTGTGCCACATGATGGAGACACGGAGAAGGGAGGGCGTCACAACTGTCAAGGTTCTACACTTGGTCCCATCAAGTTACAGATCACCCGAATGATACATTTTGTGAGTACAGCACTTTCAAGTATCACTGTGAAATCATATTCTCAGTGTGAGATTTCTCATACAAATAGGAAGAATCTAATTTCTGTAAATGTCTGCAGGCCCAGCTATTTCCTTAAAAAGATTTCTTTTCCCCTTAAGAGAGCTGCTCCAGTGAAGAATAGTTGCTCACAGGTCCATGTCCAGATTCAAAAAGAAACTAAACATTTTTCTGTGAAAAGACAGAAATACTCAAGTACTGTGAAAGCTTTCTGTAACCGCGGATTGCCCACCTATTCCAAGCGCGTAATCACTCCCTATGAATCACTCCCTGATGAATGAAACATGTTCTGCAGCTACTCATAGCTCGTCAGACGTGTTGTTCAGCTTTGCTAACTCACACTCCTTGCTGGAATGACAGCTCTGAAGGATGTCCTTGTAGTGGGCCTTTAGATCCTCGTATAAGGAGGCGGTTTCTTGTGAGTGAGCCAATGGCAAGACCTTCTCATTCAACAGCATCTGCACTCGGAATTCCTCCTTCGGAGTCTTGGCATTTTTACAGTGGTAAAGCACGAATATCAGGTTGGAGGCGTAGGGCACGATGTGGCCGCTTCGGAACTTGCGATGCAATTGTTCCTTGTAATTGTAAGCCGTGAGGGGCTCCTTGTCTTTGAAGTAGCCCATGAGAGCGAGCAGTGGAAGAAGGGTCTCTGCATGACCAAACTGAAGGATGACCGGAGAGGAAACTGGCTGAGACCTTAAAGAACAAATGGAGAAAAAATATGTACATATGTTCATGTCATGTAAGATAACATCCACAGTAGGGAGAAGCAGTGTACAATGTTCTCATCCTATCTAGTCTTTACATACACAACTCAAGAATATGGCGAAAAATTCTGTGTGGCCGAGAACTGAACTGTTTACGCTCAAAGTTAAGTCCAAATTCAGGATCACTGTGGTATTGCAGATCCATCTAAAACACTGTGCACACTTGCTAATCTTTGAGTTCCCAGAGAGAAGACAGTCTTCATTAGGAGATCAACGAACTTGGGCAAATACGTATTTCAAAATTGTACTACCTTTCCATGAATGAAACTGCACAAACTGGCCCTTAGGATCAGTTACTCCAGGGAGGGCTTTTAATTGAACTTCAAATGCTGTTTTACCTGTATCTAGGAAATAAGGACAAGCTGTATTCAGTAAATTTCCGGGTGAGAATCAAGATTGAACAGTGAATGCTAATTCATGTGATCCTTCAGGGTTTTATGAGACCTGATCTGGGCACTGAATTTGGAAGAGAGCCACAAAAGGGTAGAGATGCAATCCATTCTAGCTGATTTACTGTGTTTGTGGAGTGGGAGTGGAGTTTACACAAGCCAGAAATACAACGGCTTTCAACGCCGTAAGCTAAGTCACCTTTCTTTAATTGCAAGTTTTCTTTGTCTCTACGGAGGGAGGGTAAAGGCTTCTTTTTTTTTTTTTTTAAATCAGCAGCAGCAGATGACTGTTTAGTTTTTCCCTAACTTTAATAGAAAGAATATGAGCTGGTTCTAACACATAATTTGTAAATCTATTCAAAACAAGTCAGCATCTGATTTCTTGCTGCCACCCCACACATGAGATTACAAACTTCACGCACCTGGGTTTTGTGGGAGGCCAGCACAATTTGCAGCAGATTCCCCACAAGGAAACAGATGCAACTAGAGAGCAGGTCCAAAACCCAAGGGAAACATTTATGAATAACCATCTGGAAAAGTTTTCTCATGGAATCACCAATAGCCTCGAGACCTGAATATATGATCAGTGTCCGTGTGGAGCGTGCAGAGGGAAGCCACAGAGCATGCCAAGACCTAGGATTTGGTGAGTGTAAGAGAGGACCACCACAGGCCTCTTCAGAGCTGCAGAAATCTCGCCCCTCCAAGGGTCCGTTCCAGACAGAGGCCACAAATGCTAGAAACTGCTGGGAGCAGGGGAAGACTGAGCGGATGGGGACAGCAAAGACAAAGTCAGGCAACGGGACCAAAGCCAGGAAAGCTCAGAAAGGAACCCACCAGGTTTCTGACCAGCACACACACCACACCAGAAAAGGGAGCTCCATGAGGTTAGAAAAGCAATCTGACAGGAGCCTTCTTCTAAATGTTCAGGGAAACCAAAGTCACATTAAAATGAGCAACCGAAAAGTAAATAGAAGAATACTGGGCAGAAAAAAATCCCTACAAAAAATAAAAGGATACAGTACTAGAAATGCATACTCAAAAAATACAGAGAAACTATAACATACTGTTACACAATCATCTGCTATTCTGAGATTAATATTCTCTAAAAAAGGAAATTTTAAAGCCATTCATCAACAGGTGACTATAAGCTCCTCTTTTTAACTGATCTATTCTGATTAGGTCATTTAATGTACCTAAAACCTGTATTTATTTCTAAGAAGCGTCCCCATGGGCCAAAGTTACAAAGCAGTATCATTTAGAACACAATTATATTTGGTTTGACTTGCATAACTATTTTTAAATTTTGCATTACTTGTCGGTATATAAAGATAGGGTGATTTCAGATTCTTAAAAATCCAGATTTTTTGCTCCTCTTGAAAACCTGAAAGACCTGACAACATATACGCCCTTAAGGGAATAATGAGCTGAACAGGAATAAGGGTCACTCCGGAGAGGACATATACCCACTGCCCAGGACATATGTCACTGCATATTGTCTAACCAAGGACGGATCCATTCATTACTTGCCTGGTGCCTTTATGCATTGAGTACACGCAAGTCAAAGCTGACAACACTGTCATAATGTGAATATAATGGAATTTAATAGTAATTCAAGAAAGTATGTAAAATACAGTTGACCCTTGAAAATGCTGGTGTTAGGGGCGCCTGGGTGGCTCAGTGGTTGAGCGTCGGCCTTTGGCTCAGGTCATGATCCTGGGGTCCTAGGGCTAAGTCCTGCATCAGGCTCCCAAAGGGAGCCTGCTTCTCCCTCTGCCTAGGTCTCTGCCTCTTTCTCTGTGTCTCTTAAGAATAAATAAATAAATCTTTTTAAAAAAATTGTTAAGAGAAAGAAAATACATTCACAGTACTGTGAATTTATTTTTTTAAAAGCAAAAAAAAAAAAAAAAAAAAAAAAACCCAAAACAACCCTAAAAAAAATGCACATGTAAGTGAACCCGCAGTTAAAAGCTGTGTTGTTCAAGGATCAACTATACTGGTTTACATTTTAAGTCAAGCCAGGAACAACCCTCGGCCAATTACTTCCGTCTACGAGATCCACCAGGATGGGCAAGAGGTCAGGAAGGACAGCACAGCACCCCATGGTCTCACAGAAAGACCTGTCAGCAACATTCCTCTTTTCTGGACAGAGGAATCCCAACAAGCTGAGAACAGGATGTAAGACAATATATAATACAGAATATTCTAGTTTCAACAAGTTACATCAAAATTATTAATGAACTACTTTACATTCATTTTTTTCTAACGAGTCTTCAAAATGCAGTGTTTACACTTCCAGCACATCTCCATTCAGACCAACCACATTTTCAAGTGCTGAATAAACCACATGTGGCTGGTAGCCACTGTGCTGATAGTACAGGATACACAGCGGTGCAGAGAGCCGTACATACTGAGATTCAATAGTCAATCAAATAAAAAGAGAAAAAAAGATACAAGACAAATAACAAACATACATATTTTTAAAACGTACACTGGAAAAGAGAAGAAATCAACAAGCCTATGTAAAGTCATAAGACTCCAAAGTTCTAGTAATCACATCCAAGCTACAGAATAAATTAAATTTAGGTTGTGACCCGGTGAGGGTTGCTGGAGGGGAGGGGGGTGGGGAGACAGGGTAACTGGGTGACAGGCATGAAGGAGGGCACATGGTGTGATGAGCACTGGGTATTCTGTAATACTGATAAATCACTGACCTCAACCTCTGACACCAATAATACATTATGTTAATAAACTGAATGTAAATACATTTTTAAAAAAGAAATGTAATTAACAACAAAAAAGTTTAGGTTGTGATCCACATTTAAGTTTTAAACCTGAAGATTGTTCAGGTTTATATATAAAAAGCAATAAACTTCATTTTCTCTTTTGACTTGCTTTACTATTAAAATCAGCTATTTTCAAGAAGGAAGTTGAGGAAAACTATACTTTAAAAATGCATAATAAGAATTTTATGGAAAATCAAATAAGTTTATATATTAGATTCACATAGAAAGCTGTATCAACACAAATAAGTGTCTCTCTGCCATTTGATACATTTAAAATTTTTTTATTTTACATTTATCACAGCATTATTTACAAAAGCCAAGAGATGGAAGCAGCCCAGTGTCCATCCATAGATGAATGGATAAAAGTGTGTTATACACACATGATGTATACATAAAATGGAATATTATTTAGCCATTAGAAAAGGACAAGATCTTGCCATTTGTGACAATATGAATGGGCCTAGAGGGTATTATGCTCAGTGAAATAAACCAGACAAAGACAAAGAGCATATGATTTCACTCATATGTGAAATTTAAGAAACAAATGAACAAACAGAAAAAAAAAAAAAAAGATAAAAAACCAGACTCTTGAATACAGAGAACTGGTGTTTGCCAGGGGGAAGGTAACTGGGGGAATAGGTATGATAGATAAAGCAGATTAGGAGGTACAGACTTCCAGTTACAAAATAAATAAGCCACGGAGATGAAAAGTACAATGGAATACAGTCAATGAAATATAGGAATTTACAAAGGAATATAGTCAATGAAACAGTAATAATGTTGTTTGGTGATAGCGACTACACTTATCATAGTGAGCACCAAGTAATGTACAGAAATGTTGAATTAGTATGCTGTACATACTAACGTGTAACACTGCACATTAATTATACTTCAATAAAAATTTTCATTTTAGAATTCCAGGCAAATAGTAGGAAAAAGTCCAATTTTTAAATATATGCCATAACTACTATCTTCCTATAACAGATCAATCTATTACAGAAGCTAGCAACACACACAAAAAAATTGTATTTCTAAAGTTCTGGTTAAATTCACCACTAATAATAAGACAAGGATAAACTATAGATTACAGGGTGAAATCTAATATCTGTCTTCCCCAAAACAGTATTAAAAACTAAAAACACTAATTTGCTTAAAAATCCAAAAGTGCCTGCAGGAAATAAGGAACTTAAAATTATTTGTAGGTTGGATTTTCTACAATAACTACATAAAAATATTTTAAGTTGATGAGATAATACCAAATACAAAGGAGAAATGAGCACAATTTCACTTGTGATCATTTTTGTCTACATTTCCCTCTGTGCCTTAGAGTGCCTTGCACACAGAGCAGGCGCTGTTACAACTCCAGAGAAAGAAGCGGGCTGGCGTTGCCTGTGTTCACACAGAAAGGCCCTGCACAAAACAGCTGTACCCAATTCTCCAAAACATAACAAAGAGGAGACTTTTTCAAAGTCCACTTGGTTCTCTTGCTTAGATGCCACAGGTTGAATCATTCCCTCCCATGTGCCAGGTACCATGCTGGTTTGTTTTGTTTTTAGAAGGAAGGGAGGAAAAATAAGAAAGGTGATAAGGTGAAAGAACAAAGAAACCAAATAGAACTTATTCTTGGCTCTTGCAGACTAGCACCTGTCTAAGTGTTAGGGGAACCCAGAGAGGAGAGCAAGCCCTTCTGTCTGGGGAGGACCTGGCTGCACTCTGCTGAGGAGGTGGGGTCTGAGCCAGGTGACGAATGCATTTCCAGAATAGTCTTACATTGCCCACTGTGGCCTCAGGGAAGTCTAACAGCTGCTTTACTCCAGGATCTGGACACTCCCAACTTCTGGTCACAGATGAAAACACTGGGCTTAACTTGCCTGAGCTAGCTAGCTCCGAACTACCGATTAAAGTCACTACAAAAATAACCATTCATTGATTTGCTTCATCCACACCTGAAAAAAAGGATCACTTCATGGACTGTATGTAAATAAATCATAAATGTGTGTGTACAAATCTTATCGAGTATACAGTAAGGAGAGACTGAATGGTTTGGCTTATGGCTTTTCAAAAGTGTCAAGAAAGCAGACTATTAAAAATCTGGCTGAGAGAAATTTTATTTCATAAAAAGCTTATAAAATAGAAAAGAATGCCTCACTATATTTTATAAAATATGCTATCAATATGACCATAAAATCGAAACCTTAAAGTTGTCTTTAAAAACTAAGCACTTTCGGGATCCCTGGGTGGTGCAGCGGTTTGGCGCCTGCCTTTGGCCCAGGGCACGATCCTGGAGACCCGGGATCGAATCCCACGTCGGGCTCCCGGTGCATGGAGCCTGCTTCTCCCTCTGCCTGTGTCTCTGGCTCTGTCTCCCCTTCTATCTCTCAAGAATAAATAAATAAAATCTTTAAAAAAAAAAAAAAACTAAGCACTTTCATATTCTTTAGAGTTTTAAAAATCTTTCTTCTTGATTTCTGCACTTCAGAAAGAAAATTCAGGGCATACTAAATGTCTAGGATGCGGTAAGGGCAAAAAAGAATTTAGCACACTCTTAAATAAGTTAAGAGATTTAAAAGAATGTTCAGTATTTTTTGCACTAACTCACAAGTATTTCCATTAAATTATAGGTCAGAATATAAATCTCTTCAGTCTCAAACATAACTGTTTTTCTTTATTATTTCATTTTTCCTAGCCAAACTCAACTTAGTAATCCTTAATGGTTCTGGTGTTAAAACTGAATAAAGCAATCTTCTACAAGGCTCCCCAAGAAAGTAGAAGTAAAAAATCTAACTCATAATTATGAAGTATAAAATTGAAAAGCACTTAGCCCATAATTTTTCAGACTTTTTACACTCTAGTTCAACACAGAGATCCACTTAGAGCTACGAATATTAAAATGCTTTTCTCATAAATAATGACTAAACGACATGTAAACTGATTTTTACTTTAATGTTGGAAACTCAACTGCCAAAATACCAAAATCTGGATATCTATACATGTTAAAAAAAAAAAAAAAAAAACCACCCCCAACTAGATCTTTACTGTTTCCAGTCAGCGAGGAGCTTAGAAACTACCACTCCACAGTAACAAAGATCTGAACAAACTGAAAAATCCACAGGTCTTCTTAGGTCCATCAGAGAAGCTCATAAGGCATTCTCTCCGCCACAAAAGAGAGAATCACCATGTACAAGAGCAGAAACTTCCGTGGAAGCCAGGGCGGGCCAGGAAAACCTCAACTGTAACTGACAAATTGCTAAAGGTTTGGTGTGGACAAGTCGGGGTTAAACACTCTGGGGGACCCCAGGCAGTACCCACACTTAGTGAGTTTTACCCAGAGGAACCATTCTGAAAGAAGCCAAAGCTTTCTGTCCCTCCTAACAAGGCCGGCCCTCAGGGGGCCAGAGGTTAGGTTAGGTTTTCCTAGAGCCTAACCTGCCTCATGGCAGGGCAACACCCAGCTCCAGCCACCTCCAGCCATCCTGTGCCATCTGAGGTTGGAAGATCCAGAAGCACTGGTGCAGTTCACAGCCCGGGCCATAGGCTCAGCAGGAGGCTGAGGCCTCATCACGGGACTCCAGTCTGGGCCCCTCAGCGCCCACATCACTGAAGCCTGTCTGCAATAGTTCCTTTCTCCCAGTACACCACGTCTACTTTAGACAAAACACTAACACGGCACACTAAAGGGCACTGAAAAGGATCAGAGCCAGGATCAGATAGGGCAGATGTGGGGGAATGATCAGGCCAGGAATTTTTTTTTTTAAATATGATTAGTATGTAAGGGCTTTAAAAGAACAGCTAAATAACAAGCAAAAATAGATGGATAGTGTAAGTAGAAAGGTGGAAATTCTAAGAAAGAATTAAAAAAGCACTAGATATTAAAAACATGGTACAGAAGTGAGGACTACATCTGTAAGCTGGACAGGGCTCGGGAAACAATCTCTGAGCTTGAGCACAGAACAATGGAAACTTCCCGAACTGAAAAGCAGAGAATGACTGAAAAAAGCAGAATGGAATATCCAAGAACTGGGGACAACTGCCAAAGGTCTGATTGACATGTGTAATGGGAAGACCAGAGGGAGAAGATAGAGACAGAAAACAATGCAATCTTTAAAGCAATAATGACTGAGCTCTTCCCCCAAATTAATATTAGAACCCAAACCACTGATCCAGAAAGCTTAAACACCAAGCAAATGAATTAAAACAAGAATACTTAGGCATACCATATTCAAACTTCATAAAATCAAAGACAAAGAAAAAAATCTTGAAAGAGGCCATGCATGCAAGACGGTGAAGTGAAATATTTATGTGTTGAGAGAAAAAAGCTGACCAACCTAGTATTTTGTATCATGCAAAATTATCCCTCAGAAGTGACAAACAGAAACAGGGAGTCTGTTGCCAGTGGACAGGCCTCACAAGAAATGTTAAAAGAAGTTCTTTCAGAGAGAAGGAAAATGCTGTAGGTCAGAAACTCAGAGCTACATAAAGAACAGTGGAGATGAGTAAGTGAAGATAAAATAAAAACGTTTACATTTTTAATTCTTAACTGACCTAACAGATAAAAATTTGTTCAAAATAATAGCAATAATGCACTTGATTATGTATGCGTATACATGTGTGTGTACACACACTTGTATGTTTATATGCAAGTAAAATGAATGATGGCAATGATAAACAAGGGACAGGAAGGATTAGAAATATTTTGTTATTATGAGGTACTTGCACTACCCATGAAGTGTTATGGTGTTATCTGAAAGTAGACTTAGGTTAGTTGTAAAGACATATTGCAAATTCTAGGGCAATCACCAAAAAAAAAAAAAAAGAAATGTATCTGATATGTTAAGAAACGACAGGAAACGGGAAGATATAAAATGCTCAAGTGAAACCACAAAAGGCAAGTGTTTTTCAAGTGTGGAAGACAAAAACAGGGACAAAGATCAAGGCAACAAATAGATAATAGTAACAAACATGGCAGATATTAATCCAATCATATCAATAAACACTATCAGAGTCAATGGACAAACTATACCAATTAAAAGATAGAGATTGTCAGAGTGGATCAAATCTAAGATGCAATGATATGTTGCCTATAAGAATCCCCTTTCAACGTAAAGATGCACCCCCAATTAAAAGTAAAGTAATGGAGAAAGAACATCCTAATTAACACTAATCACAAGAAAGCAGGAGTAGCTTATAAATTTCAGACATGACCAACTGCAGAGCAAGGGAAATTATTAGGGATAAAGGGGTCAATACCCAAGAAGAAATAATACTCCTTAATGTATATTCTCTTTCAGAAATGGTCAGATCCAGCAGGCAAAAAATCAATAAGGATACAGTTAAACTCAACAAGACCATTAATCAACTGGATATAATTGACATCTATTGACTTCACAATAGCAGATTACACATTCTTTTCAAGCTCATATGGAACATTCACCAAGAGACCACATTCTGTGACATAAATCACATCTCAAAAAATTTAAAAGAATAGAAATTATGCAACATTTGCTCAGTTGATAAATCAGTAACAGAAAGATAACTGGAAAATCCCCAAATACTTGGAGATTACACAACATACTTCTAAATAACACATGGGTCAAAGAAGAAATCTCAAAAGAAAAAACATTTTGAACTAAATGAAAATGAAAACACAACTTATCAAAAATTTGTGGGATGCAGTGAAAGCAGTGCTTATAGGAAATTTCATAGCACCTAACGTATATATTAGAAAAGAGGAAAGACCTAAAATCAACTATCTAAGCTTCCATTTTAGGAATGTAGAAAAAGAAAAGCAGATCAAACCCAAAGTAAGCAGAAGAAAATAAATTTAATAAAAGCAGAAAATCATGAAATTTAAAACAAAAAAGCAACAGAGAAAACTCAATAATATCAAAAACCAGTTCTTTGAAAAGATCAATAAAATCAATAAGCCTCTAGCCAGGTTAAGAAAAAGGAGAGAAGGCACAAATTACTCGTATCAGAAAAGAGATCACCACAGATTCTATGAACATTAAAAAGATAATAAAGGAATATTATGAACAACTCTGTGCCCACATGTTTGATAACCTAGATGAAATGGACCAATTCCTTGAAAGACACAATTGCCAAAACTAACACTAGAATGGATGATCTAAATAAGCCAGTATCTATTAAGAAACTGAATCAGTAGGGCAGCCCCAGTGGCGCAGCGGTTTAGCGCTGCCTGCAGCCCAGGGCGTGATCCTGTAGACCCTGGATCGAGTCTCACGTCAGGCTCTCTGTATGGTGCCTGCTTCTCCCTCTGCCTGTGTCTCTGCCTCTCTCTCTCTGTCTCTATGAATAAATAAAAAAAAAAAAAAGGAAATTGAATCAGTAATTAATAACCTTCCAAAATAGCACTGGCCGAGAAGGATTCACCAGTGAACTCTACCAATTCCAAGGAAGAAATTCTACCAGTTTTCTACAAACTCTTCCAGAAAACAGAAGCAAAGGGAATACTTTTAACTAATTCTATGAGACCAATATTATCCTAATACAAAAGCCAAGCAAAGACACTACTAAAAAACTATATATACACAACCAATATACATGAAGATAGATGCACACAAAAATCCTAAGCAAAATATTAACAAATGGAATCCAACAGTGTATAAAAAGAATTATACACCCCAACCAAGTAGGATTTATCTCAAGTGTCAAGGCTGGCTCAACATTCAAACATCAATTAATGTAAACAATCACATCAACAGGCTTTAAGAAAAATCGTATTATCAATAGATTCAGAAAAAGCACCAGACAAAATTCAACATTTATTCATGATAAAATTCTCAGCAAACTAGGAATAGAGGAACTTCTTCCACTGGATAAAGGACATATACAAAAAGCTATAGCTGGGGCACACGGGGGGCTCAGTGGTTGAGCATCTGCCTTCGGCCCAGGGCATGAACCTGGGGTCCTGGGATTGAGTCCCACATCGGGCTCCCCGCAGGGAGCATGCTTCTCCCTCTGCCTGTGTCTCTGCCTCTCTCTGTGTCTCCATGAATAAATAAATAAAATCTTTAAAAAATCAAAAAAGCTATAGTTAATGACATCATACTTAGTGGTAAAAAATGCAAAGCTTTCCTGCTGAGATCAGGTACAAGGTAAGGATGTCTCCTCTCACCACTGAAAGTCCTAGGTAACACAATGAGACCCCTCCCAAAAAAAGGTATACTTATTGGGAAGGAAGAAATAAAACTTTGGCTTTGCTGATGACATGTTTGTCTATGTAGAAAATCTAAATAATCAACAACAACAAAAAAACTCTCTTGGAACAAATAAGTACATATAGCCAAGTGCAGGATATAAAGTTCATATATAAAAGTCAATTGCTTTTCTATATACCAACAATAAACAACTGGAAATCTGAAATTAAAAACATATTTTTTACTAGTCCCTCCAAAATTAAATACTTAGGTATAAAATAACAAAATATGTACAAGATCTATATGAGAAAACTACACAACTCTTACGGAAGAAATCAAAGAACTGAATTAATGGAGAGATATTCCATGTTTATGGATAGGAGGGCTCAATACTGTCCAAGTGTCAGTTCTTCCCACCTTGATCTATGGATTCAATACAATCCAAAAAAAAAATCCCAGTAAGTGATTCTGTAGATTTCAACAAATGGACTTCTAAAGTTTATATGGAGAAGCAAGAGACCCAGATAAGCCAACACAATATTGAAAGAGAAGAACACAGCTGAAGGACTACCACTTTTCAAAACCTACTGCAAAGTTACAGTGATCAAGATACTGTGGTCTTGGTGAAAATACAGATAGGCAGACCAACAGAACAGAAAAGAGAGCCCAGAATAGATCCCCATATATATAGAGACAACTAATGTCTGACAAAGCAAAGATGATACAATAGAGCAAAAACAATCCTTTCAATACATGGTGCTAGAGCACGGGACATCCACATGGAAAAAAAAAAAGCATCTAGACACAGACCTTATACCCTTCACAAAGAAGGATCATAGACCCAAATGTAAACCTTAAACTATATAAAACTCCTCGAAAATAACCTGGGGGAAAACCTTGGTGACTGACTCCGGCTATGGCAAGGACTGTTTAGATGCAACACCAGAGGCATGACCAAGGAAAGATAAAATTAATAAGCTGGACTTCATTAAAATTAAAAACTTCTGCTCTACTAAAGACAATGTCTAGAGAATAAAAAGACAAGTCAGAGGCTGTGAGAAAAGTATTTGCAAAAGACGTATCTTATAAAGGACTGTTATCTAAAATATACAAAGAACTCTTATGGGTCAACAATAAGAAAACATCCAACCCTAAATTAAAAAGTGAGTAAAAGGCCTGAACACACACCTCACCAAAAAAGACAAATGGATGTTAAGTAAGTATATGAAAGGTATTCAACATCATACATCATTATGTATTGCAAATTAAAACAAGGAGATACCACTACACTCCTATTAGAAGAGTGAAAACTCCAGAACATTGACAATACCAAATGTTGTCAACAGAAACTCTCATTCATTGCTGGTGGGAAAGCAAAATGATACAGCCACTGTGGAAGTCAGTTTGGAAGTTTCTTACAAAACTAAACATTTTTACCATATAACATTTCTGCTTCTTGGTATTTATGCAAATGAATTAAAAACAATTTAAAAATTTATGTTCACACAAAACCTAAACATGGATGTTAACAGCAGCTCTATTCCTGTCAGAACTTGAAACCAACCAAGATGCCCTTTAATAGGTAAAAATGGGGAAATAAACTATGGCACATCCAGACAATGAAGTATCAGTGCTAAACTATCAGACCATCAGAAGACGTGGAGGAAACTTAAATGCATATTACTAAGTAAAGGAAGCTAATCTGAAAAGGCTACATATTATAGGATTCCAATACATGGCATTCTGGGAAAGACAAAACTCTGAAGACAGTATAATGTGTCCAAACCCAGAGAATGTGCAACACCAAGAGTGAACCCTAACGTCAAGCGCAGACTCTGGTGATGATGCTGTGTCAGTATAAGTCTTTAGTTATAATAAAAGTACCACTGTGGTGTGGGGTGGTAACAGTAAGAAAGGTTGTGCTGGGGCAGCAGAGGGAGTTTATGGGAACTCTGCTTTCTGCTCAGTTTTGCTGTGAACCTAACACTGCTCCAAAAAGTAAAGTTCATTACAAAGAAACAAACTATGCTGCCATGGGAATATACGTGACCAGAAAGAGTACACTCTCCCTCCAAAGAGTTAATATAATCCCTCTTAAGCAGCTGTTCAAGCTTATACCTGTTTGTCCTCTTTTAAGACTCACTCACATTTCAATTTTCTTTGACGGAGTTAAGTAGCATTAGATTAAGTGGAAAAACATATTGTATTTCTGTCCTACCTCACATCTGCATGCTAAGAGTGGGGACTTGGAGATCTTCAATTAGTGGAGGCTAAGGAGTTGTGGAGTGTGTGTGTATACACATAAAAAAGGTTTTTTGTCTGTTTTTCTAACTCTAACGATGTCAAAGCAAATACATAAAGAGGATTTATTTATGGTCCATATTTCATCAGAAGCCATTAAAGGTATGTGCCAGGTTCTATACAGTCAACCAGTAGTTTCTCTGAAGTAAGCTGGTTTTATTTCAAAAACACACTGCCCTTTGCTCTATCTTGTAACAATAAATCTTACAAGTGTCCTAGGCCATCTGCTAGGAAGTGATTTACTCTAGTCAGTACAGGCCCAATTGATATTTGAAACAATCAAATCAGCTTCTCCTTGAACATACCTTAAGTCCTACGGGTGGCGTAAGAACGTTTCTGGGTTTCATTCCCAAGCTTCAAAGCAAAGCTGCTCTATGATTAAGCCCAAAATACTGGCAACAGAACACAGGCAGGAACGTGTGTGTGTCTGACTGAGGAAGGGAGCGTGTGTGTTGGCGTGGAGGGCCAGAATAACAGAGAATATAATGTATGGGAGGATAAAAGGAGAAAGAATGTGGAAAAAAAAAATCACTCCTCAGTTTATTCAACTCCTAATGTAAGATCACTGCACATAATTTTTTTTCAGAAGATTGCTGAAAGCATAAAGATGGCCACATTCCACTCTATGACCCCATCCCTGTAGCTCTCTCCATAAACAAAGTCAGGAAGTCCGGAATGTCAGGACAGAAAGAACCAAGTTTTTATCTTTAACAAAAGAATGCAATCTTTTGACGGAAAGATGTAAACGTTTTTTAGGAGGAGCTGCCAAGACAACCAGAGGTGAGCAGGTTCAAGACCTACCACACCGGGCAGCCCCTGTGGCGCAGCGGTTTAGCGCCGCCTGCAGCCTGGGGTGTGATCCTGGAGACCTGGGATTGAGTCCCACGTCGGGCTTCCTGCATGGAGCCTGCTTCTCCTTCTGCCTGTGTCTCTGCCTCTCTCTTTACTCTCTGAATGAATGAATAAATAAATCTTTAAAAAAAAAAAAAAAAAGACCTACCACACCTGTAGCTTTTAACTTTTGGGGACATAAAACCCCTGAGACTCTGCCTAAAGGAATGGGACTTCTCCCCAGAGAAATGCACGTGCCCATAAAAATACGAACACAGCTGTGGGAGTTCAGACTCTAGCATCCCCAGGATCTCTGTGGACGGTATCACAGCCTGCTGTCCTGGGGACAGCCGGCGAAACTTCCATCCCACATCTGTATCTCCTGCATCAATCCCATGCACGGAAGTCTAATAATTTTACCCCAGTGAGCCCTATATTTAAAGTGTCTAAACAAATAGATGTTTAATATTTACATACTTAATTTCAAGTTAATAATGCAGATGTTTTTAAATTTGCTTTGAACTTACCTATTTTCCTGCATTCTGACTGTATATTCTGATCCATCAATGAACACAGATTTCTAACAGTCACATTCCTCAAATTCACTCATATCCCCAGACTTGTAAGGACAATTTTTTCTTTAAAACTCTTAGCAGAACAGTGTCCCACAAAGACATGAAATAGGACACTTTTAACTCTGCTCTCTCCTTCTGATAAAATGCATTAAACTTGGAATGTCACATTTTCCAAATGTGACAAAACCACTTTAAGAGATAGGCACATTAGCTTAAAAAAAAAAAACCTGGAAAATGTAAACCATTAATACAAATATAAGAACACAAATGAGTAATCTGTGCTAATGTATTTCAGAAATACACAATTGGGACCCTAACGTTTGAGGGTTGAGATGTGGTCAAGCCCTCTCATTTTAAAAAATTAGAAAAAGACATGTGTGTTACTGAAAGCTATCTAGCAGGATAAGAATGGAGGTCTCCAAATAGCCCCTTTTGCTTATGTAAGTCGTTAAGAAGATTTTATCAAATCTTCAATAAAAAATGAAATTTAATTTGAAGTCTACAATTATGTTGTTAAATGAGGACTGATGACTATGTATGTGTTCCATTTAGGTAAAATATCTTAAGAAGGTACTTAGAGTCATTCAAAAAGCTCACCCAGAAAAACAACTAATAATTGCATGTTTTTGCTCTAAATGTACTCAGCTTAGATCTTTCTAAGCTCTTAATTCACGTTTCACATTTAACTAATATTACACAAAGTGTGTTTTTAAACACGATCCAGGAATATCAAATCAAACTTTAGACGACTCAGACAATTCCCATACTTAACATAACAAATAAATGTGAAGTGCCAGAGGCAGGAGATGCTCTGGGAAGAAAATTACCAGGAAAAAAAAATATTTTTTAAGTTTTCTTACACATCTGACTGAAGCATCAGCTCCAATGAGGAATTCAGAGAAGCATCAGTTGGACAGCTTAGGACAAATGTAGAACTACAATGACTTAAGCATAAAGTTTTTTCTCCAGCAAAAATACAATACAAATAACTTCTTCCAGCCACAGGGTCTGGGTTTACCTTCCTGCCTTCAATTCCTCTAAAGCCAGAAAGAACAAAGGAGGCAGCAGTTCTGGGGGAGGGAAGGTAAACCCTAAGGACTCTCGCAGCTCATCACCTAGCTTCCAGGCAGCAGCACAGCGGAGGGGAGCCCGGACGAACAGAGCCTGACGTCCTTCCTGAGCAGATGAGACGGGACTGAGAACCTAGGGAGGCCACACTGGCTGGAGTTCATAGGGCAGAGTTCCAGAGAAGAGAGATGTGCAGGGATTCCCCTTGACTTTCGGCTGGTTCCAATCCACACATGCTTGCGAGAAACTATCCAAATCCAGGGAAAACACCAGAAGAGGACAGGTGCAAAAACTTACCAAAGCTAACACAGGGCCAGGAAGAGTCTTCATCCCATAAGTCAGACCAGGAAAACCTCAAACTGTACAGGGTATCAAACAGATGTTCAGGAGAAACTGCCTCCATTGGGGGGGGGGGGGGCAAAATCAGCCCCCAAAAGACACGATCACAGAAACAAAAAGGTGAACCCAAACTAGAAGAATATATTTGTAAGGCATAAGCCTGAAAAGGACTTGTACCTAGAATATATACAAAGAAGTCTTCCAAAAATAAAAGATGATAACCCGATTACAAAATGGCAAAAGATGGGAACAGACCCTTCACCCAAGGAAACACAGGGACGGTAAATGAGCTCACGGAAACCTGCCCAACATCAGGAATGTTTAGGGAAATGCAAACTAAAACTACAGTGAGGAGCTACTATACACCCACCAGAACCGCGCAAGCCAAAAAGCCCTCCCCTATCAAGTGTGGCCAGGACGGAGAATAACTGAACTCTCGCATGTGGATCTGTCTTAAGAATGTGAACAGTCACCTACACATGACGCAGCTGGCCTACCTCCAAGTGCTACCCAAGAGAAACGAAAGCAGAGGTCCCACCAAGACAACCAAAAGTCACCGCAGCCTCATGTGTAACAGCCTTAAACTGCAACCAACCTAAATGTCTATCGCAAGCAGAATGGATGAACCAACTGTGGTGTATCTGTATTGTGGAAGACTATTCGACTTTTTTTTTTATCTTTTTTTTTTTTAATTTTTAAAGGTTTATTTATTTATTAATGGGGTGGGGGCAGAGACACAGGCAAAGGGAGAAGCAGGCTCCACGCAGGGAGCCCGACGTGGGACTCGATCCCAGGACTCCAGGATCACACCCCGGGCTGAAGGCAGCACTAAACTGCTGAGCCACCTGGGCTGCCCACTATTCGGCTTTAAAAAGGAGTGACTATGGACACCCACAACAACGTGGATCAATCTCATAACCATTATGCTGAGTGAAAGAAGCCAAACCAAAAACTGTACACAGCATACGGTCCCATATTCTGTAAGAGCCCAGGAAGAGTCATCTGTAGGGAGAGGAAGCAGATCAGGACTGTGTTCCAGGGAGCAGGAGCCACAAAGAAATCTTCACACATGATGCATAGTCTGTTATCTTGCGATAGCTTCGTGCATACATACACACGCAAAAACTCAGCAAACTGCACACTTGAAATGGTGCCATTTACTTTACATCAATGCTACGTCAGTAAAACTGCTTTTAAGAAACTGAAACAAGAGTGGACATGCTAAGGTTAGTGAAAGTCTTCTGTGACCAACCTCAAGGATTCCTCCCATCAAGCCTTTACCAAACTCCACAGTTCAAATTAATTTTCTCCTTTAGTACTTTTTTTTTTTTTTTAAACAACCATGTTTTAGTGCTATCACATAAATATCCTCCAAACTAGGACATGGGATCCTTGAGACAGTAATTAAATGTTTACCCTCAACTGCCTAAGACACTGGAGTAGAGTCTGAGTACACAGATCAGGGAAGCACACAGGAGGCAGTTGCTGCAATCCAGGACGAAGGTATTAGCCTGAATCCTGTTCCCTGCAGTTGGGGGTGGAGGGGGGTAAAGAAAAGTGGAAGGACCAGACAGAAAACTGGAAGCAAAAGCAAACCAGAACACACGGGGTGAGGGGATGTAGGTGACAGAGGCAGAGTCCAGCACGATACAGTTTGTGGGAGGACGATGGTAGCGAGGGCGAGCACAGGGACACGGGAGAACAGGGAGGAGTTCAAATGTTCCTTTAATGCTTCCCGACCACAACTGCACCCCAGGCGCCGGTTCTCAGCACCAAGGAGGGAACGCTGAAAGACAGTACCAGGCATCACAGGCCTGAGGTCCCCTGACAGTCAGAAAGTCTTTCCAGAAGTCAGCTGGACATTTGAAACTGGACTCAGAGCACAGCCAGGGAGCCCCAGTTTTAACCTTTACTTAGACCGTTTCTTCTGACAGGCAGCACCAGCAGAGCTCCCCAGGATACCTCCTGAGGCTCCATGGAACCTTGATGTCAGAAAGGGAAAAAAAAGACCAGCAAACAGGTTCTGAGGACTTGAGATCTGCACACATTTCTAAGAACATTAAAAGACAGAATGCCCCCATTCCTATGGTCTAAGTAATTGACCAAAAAGCTATTTAAAAAACCAAAAACCACTTGTTGCCACCACAGGTGTATTTCAATGCTGCCATCTAATGTTAAAATGTGGAACTACACAACATCAAAAAACCATACTCATTCAACAATGAGATCTCAAAGTATCAAAGATTTGAGAGTCAATGAAAAGATAAGACAAAAAAATTAATGAGACTTTAATGGCAGTAACAAGTATTTACAGCAGTTGGTTTTGGTGTCTGAGAGTACCCATGATAAAATGAAAGCCCTCATGAGGCTAGCAATTTCAGTTCAGAATGTAAACCTTACTTTAAAAAAAGCAGGACACTTCCTGTGAATTGAATTCCTTACTGAATTCCCCCAATCTAGAAAGGAGAGAAAATTGAGTGGGAAATATCAGAGAGGGAGCCAGAACATGAGAGACTCCTAACTCTGGGAAACGAACAAGGGGTAGTGGAAGGGGAGGTGGGTGGAGGACGGGGTGACTGGGTGACGGGCACTGAGCGGGGCACTTGACGGGATGGGCACTGGGTGTTATGCTGTATGTTGGCATACAGAACTCCAATTAAAAAAATATTCAAAAAAATTCCCACAATCTAGAAATATAAAAATACATCAACAGAGATAATGGGGAAGGGAAGAGTAGAATGAAATACGATAGGTCTTATCTCTTCTGAAAATCCAATCTGCTTTTCTTTCTTAAAAGATTTTATTTATTTCTTTGAGTGAGAGACCACGAGCAGGGGGAGGGGCAGAAGGAAAAGCAGACCCCTAGCTGAGCAGAGATCCCCCATGTGGGACTCAATCCCAGGATCCTGGGATCGTGACCTGAGCCTAAGGCAGATGCTTCACTGAAGGAGCCACCCAGACGCCCTCCAATCTGCTTTTCTAATCACAGCTGCCTAATTGCAAAAGCTGCTTAAATCTGCTTAAATAGTAGATGCGCTGGTTTAAACTTTAATCCCATCACTGTAGTGATGGTTCAAGAAGGAAAATAAAATTCAAGGTCCTAATAAGAGTCGAGGACCATGAACTCAAAGCACAGTTACACTCAGCCAAAATGCTGCCAATCAACATTTCTGTGAAAAGTAAAACCAAGCTCTTAAAACTATGCTGAAGAAATATTCAGAAACACTGAAGAGCATCTCTGTTTTAACATCAATATAACAAGGCAGACAGTAGCACATCAGTGTGGGGTGGAGGAGGGACTGGAGCGCAAGGGTAACCTGGGGACTCTGGAATTAGGTGAAGACATTTCACTCAAACAGCAATGACAAAATATTGCTCATATATAAACACACTCACAGACTCTAAATCCAAACACGAGAAATATTTTAAGAGTCACAGGAAAAAAAGGTTAATGTTTTGATAGAACAGATCAGAGAAAGTACAAAGATAAAAGACTATTACAGTCTTACTCTACCACACTGGCATGTGGTATTACTGTTGAGGGAGGCTGTGTAGGTAGAGGAGGGAATGGTACACGGGAACTCAAGAATTTTGGTGTGTACTTAAAACTGCTTTGAAAAACAAAGTCTATTAATTTTTAAAAATTATACTATATTCTCTTTGCTGAGTCTATGTCAGTTTTCTTTAGAAGTACTCTTAAATTGAGCACTGCTCATAAAATCCATATCAATCTGTTTTTGGACAGAAATCTAATAGAAGTCTCTAAAAACGCTTTCTTCCTTTATCTATTTAAGATGATTTAATCTTGAATCAGCTACACAAATATTTGTTAAAACCTCATCCGTCTTTTAGTACAGAGATAACCCGTCCCTGAAAAGCACCTGCTACTGTCTTCACAATTACGGATTCTCTTTCCATCAGTAGAAAACAAGATGACTTCCTGTTGTACAAGGTCAAACCATCCTTCAACGTTTTACACTGTTTCACAATCTCACACAGTTATACAATTACGTGGGGCTTTTATATGCATTTCTGTTTTCTCTAGATAATAAAGATCACAAGTGCAATGAGTCTGGTCTTACTCATCACCATTTCCAGGTCCTATAACATTGCCTGACATATATCAGCAGGTGTTTTAAAATACTGTCGAATGAATCTTTTCAATTCACAAAGTTGAAATCATCCAAAAGGAGTAGACTTTCTTCATCTTACTGATGAAAGCATCTCATTATATAAGTGCTTTAAAGACATCATCTCATTTCATTATCACAACCATCCTGTATGTCAAGGAGACGCAACTCCTTTCACAAGGTTGGAATCTGCAGCATCAATAAATCAGAACCAGGACCCAAACTAAAGTCCAATTATCTGCCTACAGCATCACACTGCCTCTGTATTATTGCATCTGATTCCACAAGCCATGCACAAAAATTAGCTTCATTAGCTTCTAAGTATAGAGAGTCAGCTGCTACCTAATATAATGAAGCAATCAATTAGTTGCATTTTTCCCTCTGTGTTTCAACTGTGAGATAAGCAAATTATAAGAAGATAAGCTAAGTGGGCGGCTCAGTCAGATAAGCATCTGACTTCAGCTCAGCTCATGATCTCAGGGTCCTGGGATCAAGCCCCACATCAGCTCCCTGCTCAGCAGGGGAGTATGCTTCTCCCTCCTTTTACACCCCTCTCCCCCACTCATGCTTGAGCACACTCTCTCTCTCTCTCAAATAAATAAATAAAATCTTAAAAAAAAAAAAAAGCTAAAAACTACAATTTCACTTTAAGATAAAAACAAATAAAACTTCCTAGAGAGGGGAGCCTGGGTGGTTCAGTCAGTTAAGCGACTGACTCTTTGATTTTTGGCTCAAGGCGTGATCTTAGGGTGGTGCAACAGAGCCCTACATCAGGCTCCACGCTGAGTGGGAAGTCTGCTTGAGATTCTCTCTCTCTGCCCCCCACCCATCAGCTCACACATGCTCTAAATCAATCAATCCTTCAAAAAATAGTGGTGATGGTTGCATCACTCTGAATGTACTAAAAAGCCACAGAATCATACAGTTTAGAAGGGTGAACTAACTGTATGGTGTATGAACTATTTCTGAAAACTGTTTTTAAAAAGGAACTCTGGCATGAGACCATGGTAGTGGGGAAGGCTGTGCACATGTGGGGGCAAGGAGTATGTGGGCAATTTCTATACCTTCTACTCAATTTTGCTGTGAACCAGAAAGTGCTCTAAAAAATAAACTCTGTTTAAAAAATAAAATGAAGTTGTCCTGTTTATAGGAATCCTGATCACCTCCACATAACTGCAAGAACCCTAATTTTTAAAAAATATTCAATTATTTTACAATGTATTTAAGGCAGAGAAGTGAACTAATAATTTTAAAACACATTTTTAGTAATCACGTCATAAACATTTTAGAGTCATCTTGTAAAAAAAATTCTAATGAAAGACTATTTTTCTGAATTAGTAAATTCTTTAAAAATTACTTACACTTTTGCCAAAAGATTATTTCATTTCCATCCCCTTTTTCCTTTTACTAAATACCTATATTGTTTGACTAGAAACAGCTATGTGTACAATCCTCACAATCCAGTTTGGGACACTTCTATGCCCTAAAAACTTCCTGGTACCCATGTGGAGTCAATCTCTGCTTCCACATCCAGATCCAGGCAGCCATTAAAAAACTTTCAACTGTAAAGTTTGGCTTTTTCTAGAAATTTCAAACAAACAGAATCATTCAAAGTATAGTGCAACCAACTTCTTTCAGTTAGAATAATGTTTGTGAAGTCATTCATTTTGTTGTACCTGTCAGTAGTTCATTCTTTTTCATCGTCGAGTGAGTAGTATCCTATCATACGGACATACCACATTGTGTTTATCCATTTATCAGCTGGTGGACATTTGAATTATTTTCAGTCTTTTACAAATAATACTGCAGTAAGCAGTCACATAAAAGTCTGTGTAGACATGTATTTCATTTTTGTAAGGGACTTAGAACTAAATTTGCTAAGTCATATGGTAGATGTTTGACTTTTTAAGAAGCTGCCAAACTTTTCCAAAATGGCTGTATAAATTTTACATTCCCACCAGCAATGTATATATAAGGTTTCCAATTTCTATACATCTTGCCAACAGTTAGGACAATCTTTCTTTTTTTTTTTTTTTTGCTTTAATTTAAATTTTAGCCAGTGAATAAGAACATCCAGCCTTTTCCTCCTGTGTTTCTGCTGTACTCTCCCACTCTATCACACTCATACCACTTCTGGTCACCAAACATGGGGCATCTTTCCCGCACCAAGCAATTCACTGAGATACCAGCGAGGTATCCGGCCATTCTAACTCACCTCTGACACTGTGTACCTGTAGACAGCGTCACAGTCCAGGAAGGCCTCAGTCCCAGGAGATTGTCCACCACTCACCCCCCTCTAGGAGGAGGTCCCAGGCTATCCACTTCTGTTCAACTTTTTTTAATTTTTTTTTTTAATTTTTATTTATTTATGATAGTCACAGAGAGAGAGAGAGAGGCAGAGACACAGGCGGAGGGAGAAGTTGAACAGAACTTTGGCTACAAATCAAAGGTTCCCTCGACCTCCCCCTCAGTTTATTAACTTGCCAGAGCAGATCACAAAACTCAGGGAAACACATTTACCAGTTTATTATAAAAGGATATGAAGGACACAGAAGAATGTCCACATGGAAGAGATGGGAAGGGCCAGGTACATGGAACGGGGCACAGAGCTTCCACGCCCTCTTCAGGCCAAGTCACTCTCGGCACCACTACTTCTTTTTCTACATCAACCCAGAAATGCCATAAACCTCAAACTTTTTTGGAATTTTATGACATCTTCATCACAAAGGCAGGACTGATCATTAACTCCATTTCCAGTCCTTCTCCCTTCTCAAAAAATTGGGACTCAGGTCTGAAAATTCCAAGCTTCTATCATGGCTTGGTCTCTCTCAGTGACAAGCTCTCATCCTGGAGCTCTCCAGGGTCCCACCCAAAGCTGCCTCATTAGAACAAAAGACATTCGGATCACCCAGGAAATTACATGGTTTCAGGAGCCCTATGTCAAGAATCTGGGGCAGAGATCAATATATATTTTTCCTATTACTTCACACCCAGTTTAGGGGGCATACTGGTGGCATTTCACTGTGATATTAATACCTAACGATGGGGAGTGTCTTTTCACGTGCTTATTTGCCAGAGTTATCTTAACTGTCTATTAAAATCTCAGGCCCTTCTTAAAAACTGGGTTGGGGGGATCCCTGGGTGGCGCAGCGGTTTAGCGCCTGCCTTTGACCCAGGGCGCGATCCTGGAGACCCGGGATCGAATCCCACGTTGGGCTCCCGGTGCATGGAGCCTGCTTCTCCCTCTGCCTGTGTCTCTGCCTCTCTCTCTTTCTCTATGTGTGACTATCATAAATAATAATAAAAAAAATTAAAAAAAAACTGGGTTGGTCTCTTTATTGAGATGTAATGTCTCTATACATTCCGGATTCAAATCCTTAATCAAATATGTATATTTTGCAAATATTTTCTCCACATCTACGGCTTATCTTATTTTCCAGATAGTGTTTTTAGAACTGCAAAATGTTTTGTTTTGATGAAGTCCATTTTATCAAATTTTTTGATGGATCAAGCTTTTGAGTGTTTTAGCTACAAAATCTTGACCTAATCCAAGATCATTAAGATTTATTCCCACGTTTTCTTCTAAGAGTTTCATAGTTTTATCTCTTATATTTAGGTCACTGATCCTCCATTTTCTTCCAAAATATTTCCAATTTTACATTTAAATCTATGACCCATTTTTGTGTGTAGCAGGATGTAAGCGTCTAAGTGTCATTTTTTAACATACGGATATCCAATTGTTCCAGCACCATCTGTTGAAGACTATCCTTTTTTTCCAATGCATTACCCCCTGGCATCTTTGTCGAAAATTGACTATATATGAGTCTATTACTGACTTGGTTATTGACACTGATTTATTTCTCTATGGCTATAGTTTTATAGTAAGTTCTGAAGTGAGATATTTATGAGTTTTTGTTGCTTTGTTCTTTTTCAAAATTGTTTCAGCTCTTCAAGGTACTTTGCATTTCTGTATAAATTTTAGAATAAACCTCTCATTTTCTATAAAGAGACCTATTGAGACTGTAATAGGGATTGCATTCAGTCTATAGATGATCGACCTGTTTTCCAATTCATAAAGATAGTATATCTCTCCATTTATTTGGGTCATCTTTAACTTCTCTCTGTAATGTTTCATAGCTTCCAGTGTACATAAATACTCATTTTGAAACACCAATAATAAATATCTTACTTAAACTTTAAACCTGGTATCAAATTATAATAGTAAATACTAATTATATTACTAATAGTAATACTGTTTACTAAGTTTTTACAAAAATTATTTAAGAACCTTTCCAATACAATTTTCAGTTTGCCATTCAACAATGGCATAAATAACAATGAACAGATAGAGTAAGAATCTGTTACCTTATGAAATCTACAGGTTATAAACCACTCATAAAACTAAATAGGAAAGAAGTTAATACCTACCTCAAAGATGGAAACTGCTTTCACTATTCTATCCACAAAGTGTCTACCACAAAGGTAGCAGAAACTAAACAGTCTAGTTTTCTTCCCTAACTCCCATCAAACCCAACAAAATTCCATAAACTAGAGTCTCTCTCACTCCCTCACACACACACACACACACACAAACACAAATTCTCTCTACATGTATGAGAAAGATAATACTGAAAACACAATCAAATAGACAATCTTCAGTCTCTCTCTTAATCTTTATAGCATTTTTTGTCTCTAATTTTGAATGTATAAGCTTTCACAGAAGCATATTTGTCAAATAATATAGGGCTCAGGTTCTATCACAGGTTTAAATTATAAAAAGTTTTTTTTTTATTTTAAACCTTGAAAAGTATGTTAACAAAGGCTTTTCCATGAGAAACCCTCATTCCAAATAAAAACATTCTGCAATTCCTACGAGAAGCCATGTATAATTATGCTATTTATAATAGGAAAAAAAAACTACCCAAATGTCCAGTGACCAGATGCTATAAACTGTGGTACTTCTTTACTGAGTATCATACACTACTGAATATTGTATTATAGTAAAAATGTCTATTTTTTTACTTTATAGTATATACAGCATGATGAAAATGTTAACTGTAACACTGAAGGAAGAAAAAAAGAAAATCCAGTCCCAGAAGACAATGAGCATCTGACTCTGAGCAAAACTAAACGTACTTTTTGCACACATACATTTATAATAAAAATAATCTTTAAAGAGGCAAAGCAATGATATCTGCCAACTTGAGAGGAACAAATTATATGGGATGAGGAGCAGAGGGGGCAAGAGGAGACAGGAATAGGAACCACTGCACATAGGAATTATTAGTAATGCTCTAGTTCCTGGGTTGCACGAAGGATTTAAACATATTATAATTCACATTATGTCATCAAATTCATTCATAAGCCTAGTGATTATATTAAAATATTTTAAAAATTACAAGCAATACTTATTTTTTTTTAAATCACCCATTATAAAACATCTTCCAGAAGCTTAACTAGGCACTCAAGAGAATACACATCAAAAACAACTCTTTTAAGTTTTTACCTTTGTTTCTGTTCAATTGCTTTGTCCAAGTGCTGGAAGATATCCTGAAACAGGGTGCAGCTGGATCGACTATTAATAGTATACCCATAGCCTCTCTTCCAATATTGCTTCAGGTCATTTAAATATTCTAATACCTAAAAATAAAGATTTCAAGAATCATTAATATTACGTTTCTTTATGTTGAGATTCCTAATTTAATAATGATTCTAGGAAAGTTTACATTGTTTAATTATCGTTCTACACAAAGTACAGTAGAATCTTAGCATTCATCAAGTTTCTATTTGCCATTTCAAGCTTTTAAGAGTGCCCCAAAGGTCCATGACACAGAGAGATTTAGGGTAAGACACAAATCTGAACTGTGGGAATGTAGAGGCTGGCATGCAAGAGCAAGTTAGTAGTACTCATGGCCAATAATCCAGCATCCGTGACAGTTCAGGACAGTCAGAGGTTTAAAGACATGTGCTCACTTCCTCTTTCTGCCAAAATTATATTGAAGTGATAGCAAAAAAATATACAGAAAAAAAGATACAAACAGAAGAATATTCACTATAGCGTGGAAAGACACTAGCAATGGATAGGGAACTGTTAAGAATTTTATGAAGCTAGAAACTAGACAGAAAACAAGTTGCTTTGATTCATGTACCAGTTTTGCAAAAATAGTAATAATTTAGATCAAGGATATAGAAAAGGAATGTATATTGCTACAGATGTTCTAATGGGCAAATTGGCGAGATCCATAAAAACACACATTTCTATGGCCCATTTCTTATGAAGTCATAGTCACAGATGAACCTAAGAGAGAATGTCTAAGAATGTTTTACAGCAGCACTGCTTATAGATAGAGCAGAAAAAAGAGATTCCTGGAAATATCGAAATTTGGTTTCAATGGTTGACTAAACTATGGTATACACATACTATGGAATACTATGTAGTTATTTAAAACTTCTATATCATAGATCTACGTGTACTAATGTGGAAAGATCTCCAAGACATACTGCATGAGAAGGGCAGGTTAAGAATAATAAATACAGTATAAAACCATTTATCACCAAGACACGCATACCCACAACACACACTATACTGTTTATAGTTCTAAGAATGATATAGATTATAAATAGCACAGAAAAATGTTGAAAGAGACACATCACAGGGACTGATCTCTATGGAGAGGTCTTGAATTGAATTGGTGATTAACGTAGACTTTCTTTGAATGTTAAACTTCATACTCATGTATCACATGGTCAAACACCCAAACTAGAGGACTAAAACACCAATGAAAAGAGGTACAGCGGGCGCCTGGCTGGCTCAGTTGGTAGATCAAGAGAACTCTTGATCTTGGGAGTGTTGAGTTCAAGCTCAACGTTGGGACAGAGCTTACATAAAAATAAAAATAAACATAAAAATAGGTACAAGGCTCTGTAGTAATTACGAGTTATTCTTCCCCGAAGAAGCCCCTAGAGAAACTAAGCACAAGCCATAAGTTTAAATGCAGGAGCAAGGGCACCTGAGCAAGGGCTCAGTGGCCAAGCGTCTGCTTTGGGTTCAGGTTGTGATCTTAGGATCCCGGGACTGAGGCCCGCACTGGGTTCCCTGCTCCATGGGGAATCTGCTTCTCTCTCTCCCTCTGCCCCTGTCCACCAAATCTCTCCTCCTCACTCTACTCTCTCTCAAATAAATTAATTAAATAAGTAAATAAAAATTAAAAAAAAAATTTTTTTTAATCTTGAAGATTTTTTAAAAATCACACAGGCACTATTGAAACCTTATCTTAAAAGAATTTGAAAATGTAAATAAGAAGTTTTTCTAGGAAAATCTAAAATTACCCAAATTGATGCAGAAAAATCTGACTATACCAAATAACCAGAGACAAAGATCTACCTGAAAGACACCACGCATACTCAGTTTTAAGTAGGAGTTCTACCCAACCTTCAAGAAGAATTAGTTCCTAATATTTAAACCATTCCAGGCACAGGAGAGGATGGAGAGCTTCTTAACTCACTTTAGGGGGATGATGGAAGCCTGTACCCAAAACCCAACAGAGAAAGCACAAAGGAAAGGGGCGAGGAGCGAAACTGCAGCCCACTGCACTACAATTCCTGTCCTCTCAACTGTGGCTCACACAAACATCCCCCCTACCTTCTAACCCCTCTTCCAGGAAAAGGAATAGTGTCAGGCCAGTAGTACCATCACAGATGAGCCCGGGCCCTAAGCCAACCTCACTGTAAACATAATTTACTGAATGTGAAATACATCGTTGCCCCCTCCCCAAATTCAGCAGTATACTGAAAGAATGCACCGTCTGCCAGGATGGAGTGACTGACATTAGGCATGCCCTCCAGACATAAACAAGTAGAAAACAGGACAAAATATGTACAATAAATGTTTTCAGTCACTGAGTAATGAGCACCGAACTGAGATCACGGAGACAAGGGGAACAAAACAAACCCTACAACTGCCCCAGGTTTCTGCCTGGAGGCAACTGCAAAACTGTGGCACAGGAGGGGGGTGGCGATCAGGGTGAGGGTGGGGGTGGGGGTGGGGGAAGGGGATGATGTGCAGAATCCTGCAGTCTTGCTGAGTTGAGGAATCAGAAAGCAGTCTTAAGGGGCTGGAATTAGCAGGGCAGTGTGCCGGGAAGGAGGAAGCTACACAGGAAAACCATTCCAGAAACCTGGGGTCCTCTTGATTTTGCTGCTAATGTTGTGAATAAGTTGAATCCCAGACCTATCACAAAGCTGGGAGATATTCAAGTACCAAGCAACTGAGGTAGGAGAATTTCAGTAGACACCCAGACATCCACAATTTCAATACAGACCCCAGAAGGGTCACACTTGAATAGTAAAGGCATTTTTACGAATAAAGGATTAGGGTTTTGTGGGTCAGAATTGGATTATGAAACTCAGAAATAAACCTCAAAAGGATCAAGCTGACCCACAAAAGTAAACTGCAAAATAAAACAAAATTTGAAACTCTTTAAAGGAAGGCAACAGAGGTGTCTGGGTGGCTCAGATGGTTAAGTGTCTGCCTTCAGCTCAGGTCTGATCTCAGGGTACTGGATGGGGCCCCATGTGGGGTTCCCTGCTCAGTGGGGTGTTTGCTTCCCTCTCCCTCTGCTCCTCCCACCTGCTTGTGCGCTCTCTCTCTCTCTCTCTCTCTCTCTCTCACACACACACACACACACACAAATGAGTAAAAAAGAAATCTTTAAAAAATATAAACTAAAGGAATGCAAAAAAATTTAGGCATTCAACAACATAATATTCACAATGTCCAGCAGTTAGTAAAAAAATTGCTAGAAACACATGAACAGGAAATGTAAGCTCTAACTAGGAGAAAAAGCAGTCTGTAAAAGAATTTATCTTAAGAAAGAAAATATGCAAGCATGATTCAATACTAGAAAATGTACTATCATAATTTACTATGTTGGAAGATTAAAGAAGAAAAAACCACAATCATCTTCCTAGATGACAAAATTCAACACACATTCCTGATTTTAAAAACACTAAATAAGTAGAAGGCTTCAGTAAGCAAGAAATAAATTTCCTTAATTGGTAATGATAACTGATGTAGGAAACAAAGGCAGAAGGAAATACAAATAAAATTAAATATCCTTAGTAACCTGCAGCCCACTGATGAATACCTGAGATGGGGAGAGTGTAATGTCCTCCAGAAAGCTCCCAACTTAATGTCTTAGCAGTAATGCCTTGTTAGAGGGAAAAACCACCTGAGCTTGACAAAAGCAAGGCCTCTGGTATCCAGCAGGTCCTCTTTACATATGAAAGTTCTCTGAAAACCTCCCCCAACTTCCAAGTCTACCATCAGCCACCCCTCACAACCCTGTCCTGTCCCAGAGCTTTAATAAAACCACCTTTTTGTACCAAAGATGTCTCAAGAATTCTTTCTTGGTCGTCAACTCCAGACCTTACCCCACCAAACATCACCTATATTCCAAAACTATATCACAGGGTACACTTGGAGGAGCAAAATCAACAATTTTTTTGTCTGAAACCAAGACCTTCAGAATGAAGCCAGAGGGGAGCCTCTCCAGACTGTACGGGATACGCTAGCAGGCGACAGACAGGTATTCCATGTTGCAAGGATCTCAGAGGACAGCAGCTCTAAAATGGAAGAAACGCTACTCATCCCCGAATAGCAGCTCATCCGACTGGCTGGCTAGGGAGCAAGAAAAGCTAAACTCCAAAGATAAGTAATAATTAGAAAAGGGGACTAGCAGAGCATCCCAAAAAGCAAAGGAAAAAGATAAGAAACATAAGCTCGGGGCAGCCCGGGTGGCTCAGCGATTTAGCGCTGCCTTCAGCCCAGAGTGTGATCCTGGAGACCAGGGATCCAAGTCCCACATCGGGCTCCCTGCATGGAGCCTGCTTCTCCCTCTCTCTATGTCTCTCATGAATAAATAAAATCTTAAAAAAAAAATAAAAGAAAGAAAGAAACATAAGCTGGCATAACATCAAAAACAGTAAAATTTGAAGTTCTACATAACCTGTGATCCAGCAACTCTACCACAGACACAGACCTCCAGAAATGTCTGTGTGTGCCCCAAGAGACCTACATGATAAGGTTAATACCCCCAAACTGCAAACAGCCCAAATGTCTACCAAAAAGATAATGGACTAAAGAAAAAAACCCTGATAATTCATAAAATAGAATGCTATGCAGCAATGAAAATACATTAACTACTGTGACATGCAGCATCATAGGTGAATCTTAAAAACATGATGTTGAAGAGAGACATCTGGGTGACTTAGTTAAGTCCCTGAGCAGGGAGCCTGCTTCTCCCTCTCCGTCTGCCCCTCACCCTGCTCGTGCTCCCTTTGTCTTTCTCAAATAAATAAATATATTTTTTTTAAAAAACATAATGCTGAAAACTAGGTACAAAAAAAAGTGTGTTGGAACACTTGGGTGGTTCAGTGGCTAAGTGTCTGCCTTCGGCTCAGAGCGTGATCCCAGGGTCCTGGGATGGAGTCCCGCATCAGGTTCCCTGCAGGCAGCCTGTGTCTCTGCCTCTCTTTCTGGGTCTCTCATGAAAAAATAAAATCTTAAAAAAAAAGGGGGGGCATGATTTCATTAAAGTTAAGGTAAATCATTACTTGTGAAAAAATTAAAAATCAGTAAACACTAAATTAGTGTAATGAAGAAAACCATGAAAATACAAATTCAGTCAGTTAAGCATCTGCCTTCAGCTCAGGTCATGATCTCAGGGTCCTAGGGTAGAGCCCTGCATCCAACTCTGCTCAGGAGGGAGAGCCTGCTTCTCCCTCTTCCTCTGCCCCCACCCCCACTTGTGTTACCACATGCTCTAATAAATAATCTTTAAGAAAAAGAAAAAAAAGAAAATACAAATACACAAGTAATAATAATGGGGAAATAATCTCCTATACAGAGAGAAAATATTTTGTTTAAAAAATTGCAAGATAGGAGCCCCTGGGTAGCTCAGTCTGCCTTCAGTTCAGGTCATAGGTCTTGATCTCAGGGTCCTAAGATCCAGCCCAGAGTCAGGCCCCACACAGGGCATGGAGTCAGCTAGCAATTCTCCTCCCCCTCCTCTCCATCCCCCTGCCACTCGTGCACACATTCTCTCTAAAATAAATATATCTTTTTAAAAAAATGTTGAGATAAATCTACTAAACTCTATAAATAAATCTGAAAACCTGAATTTTTTTTTATTTTATTTTATTTTTTTTTTTTAGAGAAAGAAAAAGAGAGTGAGCACATGTGTGAGAGACAGCGTGCAACTGGATGGGGGCAGAGTGAGAGAGAAAGAGAATCTAATCTTAAGCAGGCTCCACATCCAGCTCAGAGCTCACAATCCTGAGATCAAGACCTGAGTGGAAATCAAGTCAGACTTTTAACTCACTGAGTCACCCAGGTACTTCAAACCTGAATGATTTTTATAAGAAAATATTAAATACCGGGATCCCTGGGTGGCGCAGCGGTTTAGCGCCTGCCTTTGGCCCAGGGCGCGATCCTGGAGACCCGGGATCGAATCCCACATCGGGCTCCGGGTGCATGGAGCCTGCTTCTCCCTCTGCCTGTGTCTCTGCCTCTCTCTCTCTCTCTCTCTCTGTGTGTGTGTGACTAATAAATAAATAAAAATTAAAAAAAAATAAATTAACCAAAAAAAATAATAAAAAAAGAAAATATTAAATACCAAAACTGACTCCAGAAGAGACAGAAAATCAAGATACACTCATTACAGTATAAAATATATACAAAGTTGCAAAAAACTATCCAGCATAAAAGTACTAGTTCATGTGTCATTTCTTTTCTAAAAGTTGACTGCCATCAACTTTCTCCTTTATGTATCCCTATACCTTATTCATATCTCTTATAGCCATCCCACTGTCTTACTGCGGGTTGTGTCTTTCACTCCCTAGAAGACAATGCCTATATTATGTTAGAATCTTTAGTTCCAACCAAGTGCCTAGCACCAAGCAGGCCCCAAACAATATTTGCTTAATGAAGGCACATATGGTCCAGCATTTCACAAGGTTTTGGGTATCTAACAATCTCTGTGATTCTCAGAATTTCATAAATGTCTATTCATTTTCAATTTTTAAAAAATATCCTGATAAACAATTTCAAACGTAAAAAATAGTGAACAGTAATATAATGAATCCCTGTGTACCCATCATCCAACTTCAATAATAATCAATATTTGGCCAATCCCATTTTAGTTATCCTCCACTATCACCACTGGATTATTTTAAAGCAAATCCCAGACATTTTGTTTCATCTGTAAATTTTTCAGTATATAAACCTATTTCACAGTGTAAAGTTCTAAGCATAATTTATTTTCTGTCAAATCTTTAAAAAAGAAAATCACAGAAAACATAAATAAATCAAAAAAGAACTTTGTATTTTTAAATAAAAATTATTTGCTCTCTGTATATATAAAGAAAGCTCTTATTCAATTAATTTAATAAACATGTATTTCAAATTTTCAGATCATAAGAAGTTCTTTACTTACAAAGGAAAAAAAGTATCTCCACAATGGAGAAATCTGCCAGGTATCCCTTTACTCAAATGATCACACAAATCATCATCAATAAGGTGACAAAAAAAACATGCACCGGAGGACACATCACTTACAGAGCATTCTTGTCAAAAATGCTGAAACCTTAATCTAATCAAAAGTTGAAAATCAAACACAAAGGCATTCTGGCAGAAAAAAGGGCAGGGAGGGTGGCGCTGGACGTCTGCAAAAGGCCAATGTATAAAAGAGAAAAGAAAGGCTGGGGTACTTTTCTAGATTAAAGGAAACTAAAAAGACATGTGACAAGTAAATACAATGAGTGATCCTTCAATAGGCCTTGAATTTAAAGGGAAAAAAAAAAAAACCCTCTAAATAAGACAAATGTGAAAGCTTCAGTAGTGGCTATATACTAGACAATTATTGTACTATTACATATATATATAATTATATTTTATCTATGTAGCAGAATGTTATTTTTTAGATACAAGGGTGAAGTGCTTTCATGTCTGCAAAGAAAAAAGATTACATACATGAGGTAGACAGAATAAATGGCCCCCCAAAGATGTCTACATCCTTATCTCTAGAACCTATGAATATGTTCTCTTTCATGACAAAAGGGAATTTGCCAGTGTGATTAAGGATAGTAAAATGAGAAAAATTATTCTGGGCTACTTAGGTGTGCTAATGTAACCAAAAAGATCCTTATAAGAAGGAGTTAGGAAGGACGGTCAGAGTAGAAGCTATAAGCATAGAAGCAGAGGTCAGAGTGATTTAAAAAAAAGAGGATGAGCAAGGGGAAGTCGGCTTGGATGTGAGGGGTGAGTCCTCAGCACAGGGAAAGCAGTTTGCGCTTGAATCAGAAGCTGTCGGTACTTGCAAGAGACTACCTGGCCAGAGCTGCTCCGAACAGAGGGGCAGAGAGCAGAGGCCAGGGGAGCATGGGCCAGACATTCCACCAATGGCAGGAACCTGGGCAAACGAAGTTGCTGTTCTGCTAAGACGTGAATTTCCCTTGCCAGCACGCATCAGCAAGGTACTCAAAGTTGCTTCTCTATCAACTTTTTTCCCTAGAGTAATCTGGGTGGGGAGACAAGGGAGGTGAGTAATTTGACCCATGTGACCCCAAGTTTCAGTCTACACCTATACTGGCATAATTACTAATTCTGTGGTCAGGAGGTTTCTAAGTGATGGGCTGGGGCAGTCAGAGGGGAGCAGCAGACAGAGGAAATACCACGCACCGTTACCCCTGGGGCTCAGTGACTGAGAGCAGTCGTCCACTGAGGGTCCTATCTTCTTCCAGCTCACCTGCTGAGTCCCGTTCCCACATGAGCACAGGAACACACAAAACCACCTTTGGCCAAACCACCTGGTTGTGGTCACTTTGGTCTTTGAGCAACGAAATAAAGCACTCGCTTACCCTCAAATAGTACATTAGCCCTCGGCCTGCAAGCCTGACTGTATCTGGCAAACAGGAAGTACACTTCTTTTAAGAACTTGATGTTAAGTTTTGAAGTTAATCATTGATTTTCATGTGGAATACTGAACGTTTCATATGTATGCAAGAGATGACTGAAGTTTCAAAAGTCCACATTCCTGAATGCTCCCTACAGACACCAGGATTCTATTCAATGCTGCTATCCTCGGTGCTCAGGAAGACAACGGACACTCCCTAACCCTACCTCTCTGGCTCCCCACATCCCGGAAATGACCAGAATTTGCCTGCCTTAAGGTCATCTGAGGCTGGTCTGGCCTTCTCTGTCTAGACTCTAAAAGAAGTAATATGACTGAAGACAGAAAAAAGGAAATATGAGGCAGGCAGACAAACTGTAGAGGAATGATGGCCACCGCCAGGTAGAACACGGGGCTCAGTTTATCACGAAAACTATTTAAAAAAAACAAGTTAGGTATCTGAGAAACCATTCGTCCTCTCTGAGCTCTGGCTTCCTATAAAAAGAAGAATTTGGATTTTAAGAGCTCTACAATCCTTTCCAGCAATAAAATCTGATGGGTAAAATAGGGTTTTGACTGGGTGGACCTAGAAATCAAATCGCCATGGAAAAATGTTTTCCAGAATTTTCTGAACCCAAACTATTTAGAAGCACCCCATCTGACCGCATCTCAATAATTTTCCCCTATGCAAGGAGAGTTACACGTTAGTCAAAGACAGTCCATGTTCTCTGCTCTGGTTATTTTTTTAAAAAACTGCTTCAAATAACAACAACAAAAATCATGCCAAAAAAAAAAAAAAAAACCCACAAAAAACAACCAAAGAAACTGCAATAGTAATACTTACCTTTGCGTCATCTATGTCAAAAACATCACACCAAGGAGATTTAACACCTTTAATTGCCAGGTCAAATGAACAGGTGAAAAAAGCTACCTGAATTAAATCTGGGGGGGGAAAGAGAAAGGTAAAGTTTGTGAGTCACTATTCTCTGTAATCCTCCAAAGGCTAAATACCCACAGAATGCCACGTGCAGCACAGTTCAAGGACCCGGGCAGGTTGAACACCGAGAAAAGATGATTCAGCTTTTTCCTACTAAAGAATGAAGACCCACTGTGTACAGCCTGAACAGGAGGATCTAGGACGGCCAGGAAGAAACCATGTGGAGGCACAGATTTCAGTCCAATGAAACTAAGTTAACTAACTGGTAACTACCATTGTTCTGGTTTCAAAAGTAATGTGTTTGTTAAAAGCACGATTGCCTACCAAATCCAACAAAAAGTTCAACTGAAGAACTCGCTAAACGTAACCTGAATTTCTCCCTTTTGGAGGGCTGGAGGAGGGAAGAGAAAGGTAGGGAAGCTTTCAGTCCCCATCTCGAAAATGAGCAGTAACCAACAGCTCTCTCAACCACACAGCACTTCGTGTTCTAACTGTGTGGAAGGAGTAGAGAGGGGACACAGAAACGCGAGAAGACTGCAGCCGGTGGCAGGGGCAGAGTCAAGCTGGGACAGGAAGGCAGAGAAACCAAGGGTCAAGAGGGAGAGAAACAAAGAGGGAAAAACCCCACTGGGGAAAGCGCGTGCTAACAGCATCCATTTTTCAAACTTGTTGCTCAGCCAGGCAGCAGATTTCAGAAGTTCCCTGGGATTTTCACACTGGAATGAGCTGATTATAGTGCTTTTAGCTACCTCGGGTTTGCAGAGACGGGCGGGGCCCCAGGAGCCTGGGCTAGGGGAGCTGGTTGGGCAGTGGCACAAGGCCGCGCTCTCTGGCCAGAGGCAAGCTGCAGACAGAACGGTTGCGGTTGCTGCGGGGTTGCCTCCTGTGCTTTGCTTTCTCAACGTCAGTGTCTTGCCTCCTTCCCAAGGAACCAGGCTTGAGTTTAAAGAACTCCCCTAAGCAGTATACAGTACAAAAGGAATACTTGAGGATACAAGTAAAAGCCATTTAAAAACTTAGTTCGTATAAACGAAAGGGTGGATAATCCTAATACCTAATAGGATATAGTGACTTACAAGCCCCATGGATGTATGTTTGCGAAAAAACCTGACTTATTCACACGCCAAGTTCTAGTTCTGAAACTATGAACGCCAATCCTAATGGTCTATTCTTTAACTGGATGGGAGTTGACAGAAAAATTTCACCAAAAACACGTAAGGACTACAGGCGATGAGACCTAACTCTGCCACTAATCATCCTGAGCAACTGACTCCAGCCTCTTGGGTCTCAATCCTCCCATCTACAAAATAGGAAGGACAGACGGTCTCTCACGAGGAGTTACCGCTCTGACCCGTCTATTATGATCATGCTGACTTTCTGGGCAGATTTTTAGAACCTCTGGTTATTTTCGTTATTTCAGAGATTTAAGTGTAAAAAAACTAAAATAAAATAAAGGAGGACATGGGAAAATCTAAAAATCTTGGGTAAGAGGATTCCTAGGCAGAATACAGCATTGAACAGCCATGATGATGACAGACTTGGCCATATAAACACGCAACGGGTACAATCAACAACACCATAAACAGACTTAAAAAGTGAGGAACAAATTAAGAGAAAAATGTTAGCAACATACAATAAGCAAAGGATTTATACTTTGTCAAGCAAAATTAAAGGTTATATAATTAGTATATCTATAACACATAAAGAGTCCCTAAGAACTGTAAGAAAAACATAAAAATAATCTAAGAAATGGACAAGATAGGAAAGAGGCAAACCGAAAAAGGAATGCAAGTAGCTAGCACACATAGGGAGACATGCTTATCTTCACAAATAACCAAAGAAATGCAAACAAAAGCTAGATATCATTTTTCATTAATCAAATTGGCAAAAATCAAAACGATTAACAATCACTGTTGGATAAGAGAAGGGGAAAACGGGCATTCTCACATATTGTTTATATTAATCCCTACACTTTCAGAGAAGAATTTGGAAGTACATGTCAAGGTGTAAAACATTCATTGTCCTTAGCCCAGCAATTCCACCCACAGCTATTCACCTTATAAATTCTTGAGAGCAAAAATCAAGACTATAAAAATGTTCACTGCACCATCACTTGAAAGGGTGAAAATCTAAGAAAAACCTCAGTAGGAAAATGATTTGCTACAAAAAAAATTTGCGCTGTATTGGCTCCAACCCCCCCACCAGTAAAATCCGATGGGTTCAGTAAGTTTTTAACTATCATTGACTTAGAAACCGAATCACACATCCTATGAAATCACATAGAATTCAAAAGAACGAGACAGAGCTACGTAAGACAGATATACTACTGAGTAAAAGTGAGTTATAGAAAATACATACATCATCATCCCTCCATATTAAAAAAAAAAGTATTTAAACAGCTACAATAGTTTTGAGAAATTCCTCCGCCAGGCATTGTGCTAACTTTGCATGAATTAATCTCATATAATCCTAAAAGAAAGGTACTATTCCTATACCCATTTTACAGAAAACAAAACAAAACAAAACAAAAAAACTATGGCCTATGGATAGTACTGAACTTGTAAAGACCACAGAGTTAGTAGTACAACAGTGTCAAGATTCAAACACAAACCGTCCAATTGCAGAACATGATTATAACCACAATGCTTATTTGCCTCCAAAAAGAAGCCACTCTCAGCTACCCCATCAGTAAAGCACAAATAATCAATGACTAAAAATTATGTCTTAAAAAATTTTCAACATCTAACCAGTCCCTAACCAAATAATAGCCAGACTGATATCATAGTTTGACATCTTTCATAAAAGTTTTAAAACCTGCAAAACAATAACCCAATTACGCGTAGAAACATAAATATTAAAGCTGGCGTGGGATGACTTAAATGCCCAATTCATGACAACGGCTACTGCTGGGAAGATGAGGAAGATGAGGAATAAGTCCCAGAGAGGGACCAAGGGACTTCAACTCATTTAAACCAACTAACTGCTGCATGTGAAAATTTGATAAAACTGAATTATGGGTATATCAACATTCATTATCAGCTTTTATTATTATCTACAGGCTTAAATTACTTCACATTAAAATAAATAACTTTTTTAAAAGATTTTATTTTTAAGTCATCTCCACACCCAATGTGGACTCACAACCCTGATATCAAGAGTCACAGGCCTTACCAAATAAGCAGCCAGGTGCCCCTAAAATAAATAGTTTTTAAAGTTCTGTTGGTAAAAAAAAAAATAAAAATAATAAAAATAAAGCTCTGTAGGTGACCACAATGCTTAGCCATTTTGGGGAAAGAAAAAAATTCAATTTTATTTATTATTTTTTTTAAAGATTTTTGGATTTATTTATTCATGAGAGACACACAGAGAGAGAGGCAGAGACACAGGCAGAGGGAGAAGCAGGCTCCATGCAGGGAGCGCAATGTGGGACTGAATCCGGGGACCCCAGGATCACACCCTGAGCCAAAGACAGATGCTCAACTGCTGAGCCACCCAGACGTCCTCAATTTTAGAGGCTAGTCCAGGTATCTTCACTCTTTTGATGTTTATGAAGCATTCAAAATCCATGATTCTAGTCCATTGTTTTCCTTACATCTCCTACTTCTAGACTTTTGGAAATTTACTCTCAATATAAGAAATCCAAAATTTGTATGTATGTTTGTCAACATTTGCTGTACAAATTATAAATTCTTAGAAATCAGAGAAAAATCTCATTTTTTCTTTCTTTCTTTCTTTTTTTTTTTTTAAAGATTTTATTTATTTATTCATGAGAGATATACAGAGAAAGAGAGAGAGAGAGAGGCAGAGACACAGGCAGAGGGAGAAGCAGGCTCCATGCAGGGAGCCCGACGTGGGACTTGATCCCGGGACCCAGGATTGTGCCCTGGGCTGCAGGCGGTGCTAAACCGCTGTGCCACCAGGGCTGCCCTCATTATTTTTTCTTAATTTCCTATTGGTAGGTGAGCATATGCCCTGGCTTTCCACCTGATATCCCAGCATAATTATTAACAATGCCCCCTTTCACTCTCCAGTGTACGGGGTTGATTGACAAATTGCAACAGGTAGCCCGTCCATCACAATACCTTTTGACAGACACAAACGCTAATTTTTTTTAGTATCTCTAGGCTTAAAAGCCTCAAATAAATGAAATACACTACTTTGCTTTTCACTTTCTAATACCCCATCTCAAAACATTAACAGGTTCACATTTCTGATCGGCTTCAAAGCTAAAGAATTTTATGTAATTTCCCACTTTTATCATTTTATGGGGTAATAATTCAAAAAAATGTCTTTTATATAAATAATGCTAGAGTTGAAGATTTATATACCTCTCCCCTCAAAAAAAATTCCATGATATATATAGAAGGAATCTTGTACCTTAATTTACATAAAGCTCAAAGAATATGAATCTAAAAACAGTAAGCATGAGATACACAATTTTCTCAACCGAGAATATATTCTTTTCTTAACATAAAATCAACTGTGAACCTTTAAAAAGAATTATTTTATGCTTCCATATTTTTTCTCCAGAGTTCGAGAACCATTTAAATCATTTCAAAGTTCAAATGAAAAACAAATGCACATTACCTGCATTTAAACTGTGGACTGGCACTTGCAAAGTAGCGGCAACCTTTTTTAAAATGTTCTGCATTTCTGGTCCAGTTTTGAAGGCTTCTACATGATAAAGAGCCGTAGCATTCTTTTCCACTTCAGTTAAAAACTTCTCACAATGATCAAAGAACCTCATTAGTTTATCATTAATTCTTGGAGGTCCACATTCCATGTCTGAAAGAGAACAATATTTTGTTTATATATACATATATATAAACAGATATATATATATTATATACCATCAATACAAGTGATAATTTCAGATTATTGAAAATTTTGCTTCAAGTGTGAAAAGGAACACAAAAGCTGTTTATTGGTGTGTCTGAAATAAGCACACACTGATCACGAAAGACAGGGCAAAGCTATTCCCCATTTGTAATGACTAATTCATGGGTTTATATCCTAGAAAAAACTAAAGAAACAGAGAATCGGAGATAATACGTTACTGCTATACTACACAGTGAAAAAAAGGTGGTTGAAATAGTTTCTTAAAGCAAAAATAATTAGCATGAAAATCCTAAGAAGTGCAGAAATGTGTTGTAAGTACTGTTTCTGTCATGTACAAAAAACTAGCAACGCTCCTCATTACACCGTGAAAGACTAATTCAGCAGATCGAATGTTTTTCTACTCTAAGCAAAGTCTACACAGTGTGTTTTATTTTCTCTTTAACTTTTCCAATGCTGTGTTACTTTACAAAAGACTCTGCTTTGGACAAAAACTACTGACAACAGCACAAACACATCGACGCTTCAGGTCTCCTGTATTTGGTGCTGGTTGGTGCTTCTGTTTTTGATTTATAACTAAAGCTCCCAGACACTTTCTATTTAGAGTTACTAAGTCCTATTATTTCCCCAACTTGGCAGCAAATATATGTATTATAAAAGTATCCACAATCGTGCCTCAACTACCAGGGGGCCTTTTTAAGTTTCTTCAGTCATGTTCGAAACTCATCGGTTCCAATCATTTCTCTGATAATTTACCACGAAAAGAACACCAAGAACACTACTTCTATAAACAAAATGATAAAATCAAGTCAGTTACACCATTTTGCTTTGGATGTGGGGGTGAAAAAACACATTTATATTTACGTATGTGTGTCTCCATTTCAGGATCTCCTGAAACGGAGAACTCTGCCCACGGTCACTGCCAACTGGATTATAGTTTGTAAAACATCTTGGCTTGGAAAATAAGTGACTTTTATCATCTTTCTCTGTGGCCTCAAAAAACAATTTCCCAGGTGGATCTGGATTTTTCATCCTCACTGTGAACTCATTACTGCTGCTCTTCAAACAGAAACAAAGGTACTGTCCTGAGTTGCTGGAAGAATACAAAATCTAATTCAGTGGCATCCTGTGAAAGCCAGGGGTGCACAAGAGGCAAAACGACGGTTTATAGATAATAAAGTAGCCAGGCAAAGGGCTCAACCTCTATAACCTCATCCCAGGAGGGCCAGTAGCCCCTTTCTGGCCTACGCTATACATACTGTACTATAATGAAATGCATTTTGCTTTGAACGGTCACGTAACTTAACTCGTGGGGGATTTTCACTTCTATTAATCACTACAAAGCACAAGTGACTAAACAGAAGTCAGCCAAGAGAATGACCCACGTAGCGGGAACGTGACACACATTCAGCGGAAAGGCCTCCTGGAGCCGCTGCACTGGGTACGCGAGAATGCTACGGGAGAAAGGACAACCCAGTCTACTTCTAATTCACTGTTCACTTGGGTTTAAGGCTCAACAATGTCTCACTCCATCTCTGATCTTAGAAACGGGCAACAAAATATTAACACTTGCTCTTCTCTCTGGAACAAACATGTTACATGTTTTTATCCTTATTCCTGAATTACAGGAGAAGGGAAGCTGTAGTTAAGGGTTGGGTCCAAGCGCTAAGTCATTTCCTGGGTCCATCCCTAGCCATAGGAAATTGGGAGGATCATCCAGTGTTTCTGTGGCTCAAGCCCCTCTGCTGGGCAGGGAGAAAACACGACCAACGTCAGAGGGCTTTGGCAAGGATTTAGGGAAACAAATGTCAGGCATGCCTGGCGCAAAGCCACATAGCGGGCGTTAAGTGTCTGTTAGTATTAGTATCCGTGGCTAGGACACATTTTCTGTGCGGTGGGGAGGGCGCACCATGGGGTGGGGGGAAGACATGGATTCCAGGCTGACTCTGCTCCTCAAAGTAACCAGGGACAGTCAAGAGGGTATACTCTTGGGCTGTTTCTCCACCTGTGGCACACGAGCCCCCCTCCCCCCCCCCCCACTAGATGATCTCTCCCATTCTGCAAAAGTAACGGAATAAATTAAAGTCGTGTGACCGTGAGCCACAGCTGGGTGGGGGGGAGAGGGGGGGTAAGTTCACATCACACACAACAGCAACACAGAGAGAAAACAGCCCAGCAGTGGAGAAAGCTTGAGAGCAGCTTCCTAAAACAGGATGTGGCTCCAGAACCAACATGTAATTAAAAAAAAAAAAAAAGTTGGTAAGCGGAAAAAAACCTAAACAGCATGAGAAGCAAAGCCTGCAGAAGAAAAGTCCTGGAAGCAGCTGCCACGGCGGAAGGAAAGGCAGGGCTGGCGCCTGCCTGGGGTCAGGAAGTGGACCACCGCGCTCCCGCCCCGTCCTGCCCCCCCACCCCCAGCGGGCCTGCGCACACCTGGGTGAGGGCCGAGCGCGCACCCCAGGGGCACACCTGGGTTAGGGCCGAGCGCGCACCCCAGGGGCACACCTGGGGAAGGGAAGAGCGCGCACCCTCGGGGCACACCTGGGTTAGGGCCGAGCGCGCACCCCAGGGGCACACCTGGGTTAGGGCCGAGCGCGCATCCTCGGGGCACACCTGGGTTAGGGCCGAGCGCGCACCCCAGGGGCACACCTGGGTTAGGGCCGAGCGCGCACCCTCGGGGCACACCTGGGTTAGGGCCGAGCGCGCACCCTCGGGGCACACCTGGGGAAGGGAAGAGCGCGCACCCTCGGGGCACACCTGGGTTAGGGCCGAGCGCGCACCCTCGGGGCACACCTGGGTTAGGGCCGAGCGCGCACCCCAGGGGCACACCTGGGTTAGGGCCGAGCGCGCACCCTCGGGGCACACCTGGGGAAGGGAAGAGCGCGCACCCTCGGGGCACACCTGGGTTAGGGCCGAGCGCGCACCCTCGGGGCACACCTGGGTTAGGGCCGAGCGCGCACCCTCGGGGCACACCTGGGTTAGGGCCGAGCGCGCACCCTCGGGGCACACCTGGGTTAGGGCCGAGCGCGCACCCTCGGGGCACACCTGGGGAAGGGAAGAGCGCGCACCCTCGGGGCACACCTGGGTTAGGGCCGAGCGCGCACCCTCGGGGCACACCTGGGTTAGGGCCGAGCGCGCACCCCCGGGGGGCTCGGGGCAGGGCGGGGGCGCCGAGGCCCCGGCGTCAGGCGTCACCTGCGACGTCGGGCGGCGGCAGGCCGGGGTGCAGGTGCTGCCACAGCCCCTGCAGGAAGGCGGCGCCGCTGTCCACGCAGCGGTGCTTGGAGCTGGTGACCAGCTGCAGGCGGCCGTAGTTCTCGCGGCTGAAGAGAGCCGGGAAGAGGGCGGCCAGGCGCAGCGCCAGCCGCCGCATGTCCTGCCGGCCCTTGTCCACCAGCTGCCCGTCCATCCAGTCCGCGTACCACAGCGGCCAGTCGGCCAGCGCGGCGCCCAGGTCACTGCCGCCCGCCGAGGCCGCGCCCGCGCCCGCGCCCCCGCCCGCGCCCCGCCGGGCCTGCAGCAGCCCGTGCAGCTGCCGCAGCCGGCGGATCTGCTTGGCCGTCGGGTAGCGGGTGCCGTGGCGGATGAGGGCCACCAGCTGCACCGGGGTGCAGGCGTCCTGCAGCAGCTCGGGGTCCCTCCGCGGCGCCTCGGGGTCCCGCAGCAGCCCGGGGTTGGCATCCTCGTAGCGCGTCTTGGTGCCGAAGTAGGGGCTGAGCGCCGAGGCCGCGGGGTCGTCGGGCTCCAGGAGGGAGCAGCGCGACAGCGACGACAGCAGCGCCACCGCCAGGGCCGCGACCGGCGCCACGGACACCGGGGGCAGGCGCGGGCGGCCGCGGAGCATGGTGCGGCGCGGCCCGCGGAGGGCGACGGGCGGCCTGGGCGCGACTTCCGGCCCCGGCGGGCGGGGGCGGGCCCTAGGGCGCTTCCGGCCTGCGCCCGAGCCCCCAGGAGGCGCTGCGCCGCGCGTGCGCTCTGGCGGCGGGGCGGGGCGGGGCGGGGCAGGCCTGGGGCGCGCACCTGCGGCTCCGGCGGCGCCCGCGCTAAGGCCCGAGGCGCTCGGGGCCGTGGAGGCGGAGGTGCAGCTGGCGTCCCCGGGCCGTCCGCGTGGGCGCGGGGCTGACTCCGCCATGCCGCGCCGGCTTTTGGGGACGCTCCGGGGCCCGGACCCGCCCCGCCCAGCAGCCGGCGGGGCTGAAACCCGCCGCCCGCGGCGCCCCAGAGGCCGCGTTCTGGGCGTGGGCGTCCGGGCCCCGCACCCCAGCGGGCCTCCCCGGGGCCGAGCCTGCGCCCCGCTCGCGGTTTGCGGAAAGGCCCAGCCTGCGCCCCGCTCGCAGGAAGCGTGCATCCGCCGGGCCGAGCCGAGCCGAGCCGAGGGGCCCTGCCCTCCCCCAGGGAAGCCCGCTCCGCGCCCCGGCGGTCCCCGGAGCTGGGCCCCCGGACAGCAGCACCGCGAAGCGCCAGCGCCTGGCCGTGCAGGGAGCCCGCCCCCCGAGTGCTGCTCTCTGCAGGGAGCGCTCGTGCCCTTAGCGCCCCCCAAGCTGGGACTGCCCCAGCGCGCTTCCGCACTCCGTGGGCTCGTGTGTTCGTGCTCATGGCTCAGAATCCTTGGCCCCAGGGACAAGAAGGACCCGTCATAAACCCGAACGAGGCCTCCCTGTCTCCCCTCGAACACCGTTCTGTAGGCTGGTTGGGAAAAGAGTAGAGATGAGAGGAGTCCCCTGGTGATCCGGACTCGGGAGTTTGGGTCCAGTTCTATGTGATGGAGCTTCTCCTTCAGAGACCCTACTCGGTTGCTCTGGGTCAGCCGTCTCCGTCTTGACCACTTTCCTCCTTGCTTAGGCGGCTCCGGCTCAGAGAGGCGGCTCTGTATGTGAACCCCTCAACAAGAGGGTGAGAAACCCAGACCAGGTCCCCCACTTGGACGCCGCCAATTTTTTTTTCTTTTTTTTATTTATGATAGTTACAGAGAGAGAGAGAGAGGCAGAGACACAGGCAGAGGGAGAAGCAGGCTCCATGCACCGGGAGCCCGACGTGGGATTCGATCCCGGGTCTCCAGGATCGCGCCCTGGGCCAAAGGCAGGCGCCGAACCGCTGCGCCACCCAGGGATCCCGGGCGCCGCCAATTTTAAGACGTTCTGTAGCAGGAAGCCAGCTCTCCGTGACATGCTCTTTTCCCGATAGGCCGTCTTGCAGAATGGATATTTGGGGGCCGTGATAGTTTTACAGAACCTTGCTCAAAGCGATGTTTGGTGAAATCTACCTTTTCTTCATGAGCTTCCTAACCCTTACATTTTATAGGCTGAAATGCTGGATGATATTTCTAAGTGTATTCAGCAAGAATTTGTGCCAGTTGCATGTTTCTTGCTTAATATGTGTGCCTGATAATGATCACCTCTCGTGCCTGATCTTTTGCAAGCTCAGGAGGCACAAATCTTCCCAAAGGCATCAACTTTCCTAATGAAGTGACCTTTAGAGACCCTGTCTACCTACTTACAAAGTCAATGGCATACATTCTTATACACTAAATTTACCCTTAGCTTGATTTTTTCCCTTTCTTTCATTCCCTATCTCTCTCTCTCTCTTTTTTTTTAAAGATTATTTTATTTATTCATGACAGACAGACAGGGAGAAACAGGCTGAAGACAGCACTAAATCACTGAGCCACCCGGGCTGCCGCCATCTCTTAATGTTATACCGTTTTATATATTTATTAAACACACTCCAATCATTCTGTTGTTATGGCGAAGATAACATAAAATTAAGCAATGCCTTCATGTTTTTCTCTCTCTTTTTTTTTTAAGATTTTATTTATTTATTGATGAGAGACAGAGAGACAGAGACACGGGCAGAGGGAGAAGCAGGCTCCATGCAGGGAGCCCGATGTGGGACTGGATCCTGGGACTCTAGGATTACGCCCTGGACCAAAGGCAGGTGCTAAACCACTGAGCCACCCAGGGATCCCTAGATACAATGTTTAAATTGGCAGGATTCTTACTTCCATTTAACAGGGGGAAACTGGAGCTATTCACTTTCTAGTCATGTTCTGTAATGATTTTCCTGTACATGCCAGTACTGTTGCTCAGAGGCAAAATTTCCTCCAGAAGTCCCCTCCAAAATATCTTGTTATCCATCACAAAGATGAATAATATGTTCTAAATTTGGGGGAAAAATTTCTCTTCTTCCCTGTATTTTTTCAAGAACAAGCATGGATAATCACAGTTGTTTAAACATCTTGTTTTTTTTTTTTCTGAAATGTTAGTTTTCCAAAATTGGAAAATCTCTTTGAGCGATTAGACCTTTAAGACAAGTGGTTAGTTGACTTTAAAGCCATCATTATTTCCTTATTCCCAAGAACAGAGAATTTTCAGAGAAGTTATTCATCAGTTCTTTATCAGGAAGAGTGTTTGTTACTTAGTACATTAATGTTCATTTCATGCTTTCTCACTAGCCCACATATGAACCAATCTTTCAGTTTTTGTTCACTATTTTCTTGTAACATGAATCTATTTTTCTTGGGTTGAGTTGCTTTGCCTATATCGTATATCAGTAAGTATTAAAATCCAACGATACCTAAGCTAGAAAAGCAATGTTGGCATCTATGGACTCACACTGAGCAGCAACTTTAGTAAACAGGACAGTTCACATTCCATAAACAACACCCTGCATTACCCCACCTTTCTTGTCTTATATCCTCTACTGCCTTGGCTGATTCTGTACTCCAAGGGACAAAGCAGCCGCTGCTAAATCATTCACTAGTTAGTACCTTAGACATAAGAGCCATGGTGAAAACTTTTTGATACTCAAATATTCATCCCTTACATCAGGTAGACTGTCAGCAATTATTTGTTAAAAGGGTGTATGTATGAATGAATAAATGAGATAGAACAAACAGTGTGGGAAGATAAAAGGTGGAAATAATATTGCTTCATATTTAAGCAATGTAATTATTTTACCTTCCCAGGTATCGCATGACCTGTGAGGAACAGTTTGTATATAACGTTGTGGAGGTGGAAATCAAAACAGAGAGGTTAGATGCCCTTGCCAAAAGTCATCTCCTCTAACAAGTACTTAGTAGAAGCAGTTCTAGAATATGATTAGTGAAAAGCGAGCTATCTTTGTATTTTTTTTTCCCTGATACCTCCCTATTCTTGACAAATGAACAGTGACCTCAAAAAGTGACATTTGTGGGTGAGACTAAAATAATAAATATTGCACATGATACTATAGCAGTTTTATTAGGTAACCACTCAACATTTATTCTCCCTTGTTTCTTGGAATCAGGGTGTACGCATGCATCTTTTAGGAAGATCATTCTGTCCCCACTTAAAGAAAAAGGCTGGTTTAAAACAATCCTGGTAACTCTATTTTTCTTCCCAGTTTTGGTTTAGGAAAGAGTATGTAACTCAATTCTAGTCACTGAGATAGAAGGGGAAGTCTACTTAGCAGTTTCTGAGAAAGTTTTTTGGTTCTAAAAAAGACAAACGGTGGGGTAACAAGCAGTCAAAACTTCATAGGATCAGTGGATCAGAGATCCTGATGACGCAAAGAAATATTGTAATTGGCACAGTTAAATATTTTGGAAGGAAAGGAGATGATATTCAGTAAATGAAATGCCTAAAATGGATATTTCAAAGATGGTAGAGTACTTGTTATTGATTAAATGAGAGAGTTTAGAATATAAGAGTAAGAAAATTTAGCCATGGCAAGTTATAGAATACAATTCTTTTAGAATTAAGAAGGTATAAACAAACAAAAAATGGAGAGGCCAAGAAGTCCTAGGTGAAAACTTTTTCTCCTGGTTCTAAACCTCTGTTCCTACAGGGTTTAAGCCCCACTAGATTCTCACCCTCTAGTCTATGTACCTCTTTATCCAACTCTTAAAAATCCCCAGCTTACTCGGCATCTATTCCATGAAATTTATTTTAAAAATTTTATTGTACACAACATTTTGTTTTTAATAGATATGATTGATGGTTTGTAGAGATGAAAGAGATTGACAGCACAGAGATGCTGATAATTTTAAATATAATCTTAAAAAAAACTTCATTCTTAAAATGAGAGAGAATGATACATATAAGGAAGAGGCAACTGCCCTGGACATTAATATGTCCAAATGTGATGACTAGACCTGCTGCAGTCATCTTGCAACCAGTGAGGGGCCAGCATGAAAACAAAGCCAACACAGTGAGATGACACAGCCAAATGTGGAAAGAACTTGAGTCTTTCATGATACCATTGAGCTGATGAATTAAACTGGGAGTGTGCCTCCTGTGGGCTTCCTGTCACTTAAGGTAATAACTATCTTTACTGTTTGAACTAGTGTTTCATTATTTTCCATAGAAAGTCTCCTAATTGGTATAAGTAATTATTAGCTTCATTTAACCCCTTTGGTTAAACCTGTCATGCCTCTCTTGATTTTGCTGGAGTCACCTGATCCCATATCCTCAGACCTGACCTTGAGTCTCTCAGAATGATCATGGTTTATGAAGCATGGGAAACATATGGAAGAGTAGGAGGTAGATGGGCAGGATGAGATATCTGGTGATGGTGATCTGGGTCAGACAAGGTGAAGTGGGTGAAGTGCATTTCTTTCTATGCAAGAAATGCAAATGAAAATCAGAAAGAAGGCAACTCTTCCAAGCACAACCATAAAAAGCTAGTCTTACAGACTCAGGAGCACATCTATGGGGAGAGTTGTAGTCATCATTATAGTAATGATGTCAATTAGATCTGTGTTTTTTTCCCAAGGGAAGAAATAATTGTTCATAGGCTATCAGAGGATTCTTGTCATGCCTGTTTTCTACAGAAACATACCAAGTTCTGATGTGTTTCATGATGATGCCATAGTCTAAAAATGAGAGGCTTGATTTCAGGTTTTCCTGTAGGTGCCAGAGAGGCTCATGGTAGTGCTCCCTTCCAGGCTGACACAATTCTTGAAAACTAGAGGATGGCCTTAACATTCAGTTTAGGATAGATCTCCCTCATGACCTTAAGCTTTTTGTGAACATCTTTGTAAAGATATACGAATACTCTTTTATTACATGAGATCTGTTCATGTGGATTTAAACAGTAAATCTAACAAGTAGGCTATTCTTTGCGTGATGGCACAGAGGTACTTATTTATTTTTACATTTTAGGAATTTGAGGAAAAAAAACTATTTCTCAGTTACAATAAATTGAATTTGAAGCCATAAAAAGGAAGAAAATAATAAGGATTAGAGCAGAAATAAATAAAGTAGAGAATACAAAAGCAATAAAATCAATGAAACCAAAACTGGTTCTTTGGAAAGATCAACATATTGATAACCTTTAGTTACATTAATAAAAAAGAGAATACTTATACTACTAAAATCAGAAGGTAAAGAGGGGATGTTACTACTGAATACGGGAATAAAAAGCATTATAAGAGAATACTATAAACAGCTGTATACCAAACAAATTAGGATATCCTGGAGGAAATGGACAAATCCTTAGAAACAAAACTACCAAAAAACTGACTCAGGAAGACATAGAAAATCTGAATAGACCCATAACAAGTAAGAAGACTGGATCAGTAATCAAAAATCTCCCAACAACTTCCATTCTGTAATTAGGGCAAGGTGATAGACTAGTATAAGATTTGAAGGCAAAGTCCCATTCTGGAAGCAACTACTGATGTGGGTAGAACAGAAATCAAAAGAAAAAGCTAACCAAAGGCATTAGTGGTGAAGGTGCTAATCCTTTCTATTATTATGTGAATGAAAAAGGCTTTCTGTGGCCCTCTTGAATTATCGCCTCTCATTATTCACTATAACAAATGAAATTATGTGGTTTCTATTTATGAAAAAAATAACACATTAATTTTAAAAAATATCTCCCAACAAAGAAAAGCTTTCTATTTAATAAAAAGAAGAAAAGAAAATACTTCTCAACTCATATGAGGCCAGCATTACCTTGATACCAAAGCCTGACAAGACACTACAAGAAAACTAGAGACTAATATCCTTTCTGAATCTAGAAACAATAATCTCCAACAGATGCTAGCAAATAGAATTCAGCAGCATATAGAAAAGATCATATACCATGACCAAGAGGAATTTATCCCAGAAATGGAATAGTGGTTCAGCATAAAAAATCAATCAATGTACACACCATGTGAATAGAATGAAGGTGGGGGGAACCACATGGTCCTTTCAAATGATGTTGAAAAAGCACTTGACAACATCTGACATTCCTTCGTACTCAATAAACTAGAAATGGAAGGGAACCTTCTCAGCATGATAAAGGCTATATATAAAAAACCCACAGCTAACATCATACTCAATGGGGAAGAATAGAAAACTTTTCCCCTAATCCCAGGAACAAGACAAGGATGCCTGTTTTTGCCATGTCACATAATATTGGCAGTTCCAGAGCAATTAGACAAGAAAAAAGAAATAAAGTGCAGCCAAATTGGAAAAGAGAAGTAAAACTATAACAGATTACATAAATGTAGAAAACATTAAGAATACATGTAAATATGCATACATACACACACCCCCGACAAACACACACATTCCTTTTAGAGCTAATTAACAAATTTAGTAAATTTACAGGATACACAAACACACAAAAATCAGTTTAATTTTGCACTTGCAGTGAAAAATCTGAAAAGGAAATTAAGCACCCAAAAGATGCTTTTTGCGATAGCATCCAAAAGAATAAAATACTTAGGAATAAATTTAACCAATGAGGCACAAAACTTTTACACTGAAAATTACAAAATACTGCTGAAAGAATTAGAGAAAACCTAAATAAATGGAAAGTCATCCTATGTTCATAGATTGGAAGACTTAATATTGTTAAGAGAACAATATTACCCAGGGTGATACGCACATTCAGTGTAATCACTATCAAAGTCCCAACAGTACTTTTTATACTTCTTCTGTATTTTCACCACCACTAGTTATGGAAAAGCCCATCTTAAAATTCATATGAAATTTCAAGGGACCCAGAATAACCAAAACAATCTGAAAAAGAACAAAGCTATGGGGCTCACGTTTCCCAATGTCAAAACTTGCTATGCAGCTACAATACTCCAAACAGTGTGGTACTGGCATAAGAAAGACATATAAACCAAGGGACTTGAGAGAATTGAGAACTCAGAAATAACCTTCACATCTATGACCAATTGATTTTCAACAAAGTTGTCAAGTATGAAATTGGACCCTTACTTTATACCATATATAAATATCAACTCAAAATGAATCAAAGACCTAAATTTAAAAGCTATAAAAGATAAAAATTAAACACTATAAACTCTGGGGAAAAATAGGAAAACTTGGGTTTGGCAATGGTTTCTTAAATATGATATCAAAAGCACAAGTGACAAAAGAAATAATTAGGTTGGACTTTAAGAGAGTAAAAAAGCAACCCATAGAATGGGAGAAAATATTAGCAAATCATATACCTGATAAGTGACAAACATCCAAACTATATAGAGAATCATGTAACTCAACCACAAGAACACAAGCTAATTTTTTAAATAGGCAAAGGACATGAATAGACATTTCTCCCAAAAAAGATATGCCACTCTTCAATGAGCACATGAAGAGATGCAAATCAAAACCACAGGAAATGTCACATCACACTTACCAGGATGGCTAAAATTAAAAGCAAAATAATAACTAGTGGTGGTGAAAATACAGAGAAAGTATAACTGTAGTACATTGCTTGTGGGAATGTAAAATGGAACAACTAGTGTGGAAAATAGTTTGGCAATTCCTCAAAAAGTGACACATAGAACGCCTTATCATCCAGCGATTCCACTCCCAGACATAAACCCCAAACATGGGCTCAAACCAATACTCCTACACCAGTAGTTGTAGCAGCATTAGTCACAACAGCCAGAATGTGGGAACAACCCAAGTGTCCTCAACAGATCAGTGGGTAAACAAATGTGTTATTATGTGCATAATGGAATATCATTCAGCCATAAAAAAGAACGAGGCACTGGGGCACCTGGGTGACTCCATCAGTTAAGTGATCAACTCTTGATTTCGGCTCAGGTCATGATCTCAGGGTCGTGCGATGAAGCCCCCACATCAGGCTCCAGTCAGCTTGGAGTCTGCTTGAGATTCTCTCTCCCCCTCTTCCTCTCCCTCTGCCTCCCCCCACTTACATGTGTGCTCTGTCCTTCACATAAATAAATAAATCTTTTTTTAAAAAGGGGGACCTTTAAAAAAAATAAAAAATAAATAAAAAAAATTTAAAAAAAGGGGGGGACCTTTGTTCCTTAGATGTACTTACACATCCTACAACATGGTTGAACCTTGAAAAATATTATGGCCAGTAAAATAAACTAGACAGAAAAGGACAAATATCATAATGCACCACTTAAATAAAATATCTAAAGTGGGCAAATTTATGGAGACAAAAAGTAGGTTTGAGATTCGCAGGGGCTGGGAGGAGGAAATGGGAGTTATTCCTCTGTGGGTACAGGGTTTTGTTTGGGGTGACAAGAGAACTTTGGAAATGGTGTGCTGGTTGCACAATGTTGGCAACACTAGATTGCTCAACTGCAGTTAAAATAGAAGTTAAAATAGTCATACATGTTTTAGCACAATAAAAAAAATAATTTATCTTGCACGCTGGCAAGTACATTGTTTGGGACTATGAAATAATTCACCCAGAAGATAAATGTCATGATAGCTGTTTGTGTCTCAATTTATTTCATGTACACAGAATACACATTTGTAGCACACTAGTCTACCAAAACATTGATGATTAGCCAAAATAGAAAAACATATTGAATCAGAAATGGCATTATTTTTATCCACTGGTTACACCAAAAAAAAAAAAAGCCTGATTTTATTCGTGAAAAATGAGAGAATAGAAAGTTTTCTATAGATTTTGGCAAAATTTCAGGGCAGTTTCCAGAAGGTTAAATGACCTGATAATTTTAAATGACTCTGGTAGGCTAAATAATCGCCCCAGTGATGTCCACGTCCAAATCCCTGGGACGTGTGACTATGTGACCTTGCACAATAAAAGGGGCTTTGTGGATGCAGTTAAGGATCTTGAGATGAGAAGATTATCCTGAAGGATCTGATGTAAGCAAGTAATCAGGGTCCCTCTCGGGAGGCAGGAGGGTCACCGAGAGGAGAGGCGATGTGAGCCTGCGGCTGTGGGACAGGAGGCACCGTGACGACAGGCCCAGAGGTCCGAGCGATGTGGGGCCACTCACCAAGGAGAGCGGGCAGCCTCTGGAAGGCGCCGGAAACACGCGAGGCCAGGAGCCTCCACCAGGAAAGCTGCCCTGCGGCCCCATGTTGAAGTTCCAATCTCCAGACCTTACGACAATCAACCTGTATCATTTTAAGCCACCAAGTTCGTCATAATTTGTTCCAGCAGCAACACAATTCATGCAATGACAAATTTTACTTCCTAAGTCATTGTTACTTTTTTGAGAGACCATTTTATCCCAAGCGCTACTTTTATATCACGCAGTTCAGATTATGGGTGTGAGAAGGACTGTCCTCCTCGCTGAAGACTGATGCAGACGGTACCTTTGCCAACGAAGCATCGCGTTAATGCTCTGCGTGCTTTACTTCGGAAATTCTCACCACCTTTCAGGGAAGTACTTTATCTCCTTTTATAGGTGAGGAAATGGGCCCTATAAGGTCAACCTATTTAAGGTCACATAGTAGTAGTGTCACCGGGCATGTGCTGATAGAGAATAGACAGGAGCCAAGCTATTTCTGTTTCTCGTGATAGATTAAAGGCAGTGGTACCAGCAAGAGAATGCAGAGTCCGAGAGAAAAGAAAGAAGAGAGAGATGTGGGTATTCGGGAAAGTGTAGTTCAGGTTAGCTTGCCCCTGGGTCACACGGGGAGTTTAGGAAGCAGGAAGCAACTGGCCATTTCTGTGTGGGCTTTTGAAAGCCAAATATTCACACCTTAGATGTTCACAAAACAAAGACCCATTTTCTTACGGCTTCTGGAAAAAATATTCTCTGTATTATAAGAACTCACAGGGCACCTGGGTGGCTCAGTGGCTGAGCATCTGCCTTGGGCTCAGGTTGTGACCCCGGGGTCCGGGGATCGAGTCCCCCATCCGGCCCTCCACAGAGAGCCTGCTTCTCCCTCTGCCTGTGTCTCTGCCTCTCTCTGTGTCTCTCATGAATAAATAAATACAATCTTTAAAAAAAAAAACCACTTCATAATGAACGTTGCTGCGTGGTTTATTAGGCACAAGTATTGTTTGTTGAAGCTTTACATAATTGTTGCTCCTATATTTAATGTAGATTTTACTTATTTGTTTTGCAAACAATAGCAAATCCAGACATTCTTTGAAGTAAGCAGCAGTGATGTTTAATACTGGGCCACTTTTACTTATTATGTTTTACATATAAATACAATAAAACCTTTTTTAAGAAGTTGAAAATTTTCCAAGGGAGTGGATAAAAATATTTGATGATGTGGGATGCAGATGAGGGATGGCTGGCATATATATTTTTTAAAAAGAATAAAAGCTTTGCTGGACTCTTAACGTTTGGGCTCTTGACTGCAGAGGGGTTTCTGCCCTCGGGTCAAATCCCAGTGATAAGGTATCTGGCTGTGACATGAGCAGTAACTGAAGTATTTAGGATTAAACAAACTATTTCATGTCACAGAGTAGAGGAGGTGAGGAAAATGTGAAGTGATAAGGCGCTAGTTGGCGCAGGGTGCTGGTTTCAGATAGGAAGGGGGCTGGGCAGAGACGAGTGTGTGCCCACACCGGCCCGTGTCACAAGCTGAAAACACTATTTTGAATTTTTATCCTGAAGATGGAAATAGCATTCTTAGGAAAAATCGAATGTTAGGTAGAAATGTGTTAAACTGATTTGGCTTATTGACACATCAGTCCATTGGTTTGTGAGACAGTCACTGGGCAGCTGCTTGGTTGTGTTTAGACCTCAGAATGAACTCAGGGCAAAAATCGTGCAGTAGGAAGTTTTATTTTTCAGTCTCCCTGCCACGCTTGTTCTCAAGCCTTCAGCCCTCCGGCTCCCCGCTCAGGCTTGGGGGCTCAGAAACGAGGCCCCGGGTGGCTCCGGAGACAGGGATGCTGGTTGTGGAGGATACAGGTGGTTGGGTGTGTTCAGAGGAAGACGCGAATGTGGGTTTAGGAAAGAAGTAGCACCAAGCTGTGAAATTCTGTTCCCTGTGGGTCAGTAGAACTATGATCTTCTTTGCGTTCTTTTTCTAATTCTTTTTACTTTTTTCTGGGAATTATATGCCTTGCTTTCAGAGTAAGAAAAAAACAAAGTATATATAAGACAAGAAACAATAAAAAGAAAGTATTAAAAATTTTTCCTACTATGTCAGTGTTTTTCTTTCTGATTCATTTGCAGTTTATCAGGCCTGCTTGGCTTATTTGGCTATGTCGTTTAAATTGTTTAAAAACTTTTTTTCCCCCAAATTGGTCAAAACAATGTTTCCAATTGCTACAGATTTTTACAACTTCTTTCTTTAAGATTTTATTTATTTATTCATGAGAGACACACAGAGAGAGGCAGAGACACAGGTAGAGGGAGAAGCAGGCTCCCTGCTGGGCACCAGCTAGAGGACTCAATCCCACGACCCCAGGGTCACGCCCTGAACCGAAGGTAAACGCTCAACCACTGAGCCACCCAGGTGCCCAACTTTGTAGTTTCTAAGGAAACAGGATGCCAGTCCTGCTCAGACCTGACGTTGACCTCTGATTTGCTTTAAGTCTATCCAATCACTGCTCCATTTATATTTCACTCAAATTTTACTCTTACCCCAAATCGTATAATATATCTTTTCTTGGTTTGGCAAGATGCCTCAGAATCTTCTGTGTGCAATCTCCCTCACTGCAATGAGTCAATAAAGCTGACGAGTACAGGATGGTCCCTTGTAGGCTGTTAGGCCAAATGACACCTCTTCAGAGAGGCCTGCTCTGATGTTTATCTCAGGATAAAGTGGCATTCCTACTGTGCTCCACAATAAACACATTCTGCTTTTCTTTTTTTCTTTTAATATTTTATTTATTTATTCATGAGATAGAGAGAGAGAGGCTGAGACACAGGCAGAAGGGGGAGCAGGCTCCATGCAGGGAGCCCGACGTGGGACTCAATCCTGGGTCTCTAGGATCACACACGCCCTGGATTGAAGGCAGCACTAAACCACTGAGACACCCAGGCTGCCCAACGTTCTGCTTTTTTTTTCATGGTTTACTAGGTCCTTTAAGACTCCTAAGTGATGCAGTGATTTAGCCAAAATATCTGATTAGAAACATTAACTAGTCACATTGTTCTATTCTACCAGTAACTGTATAAAGTATAGAGCAGGGCACCTGAGTGGCTAAGTTGGTTAGGCTCAGTCAGTGAAGCGGCTGCCTTTGGTTCAGGTCATGACCTCAGGGTCCTGGGATTGAACCCCACGTTGGGCTCCCTGCTTAGTGGGGAATCTGCTTCTCTCCTCCCTTCTCATCCTCTCTCCCTCAAATAAATAAATAAAATTGATTTTTTTATTTTTTATTTTTTAAAGATTTTTTTTAAAGATTTATTTATTTATTCATTCATGAGAATACAGAAATGAGAGAGAGAGAGAGAGAGAGAGAGAGAGGCAGAGACACAGGCAGAGGGAGAAGCAGGCTCCATGCAGGGAGCCCGACGTGGGACTCGATCCTAGGTCTCCAGGATCAGGCCCTGGGCTGAAGGCAGGCGCTAAACCACTGAGCCACCGGGGCTGCCCCATAAATAAAATTAAAAAAAAATAAAATACAGTCTTTTAAAAAGTAAATAAAATAGAGAGCAACCTAAATGTTCACAACTTAAAGTCTGAAGCAATTTAAAATATTCATTGCCTCATACCATACCTCAGGATGTTTGCATGGTGCATAAAAGTTGTAAAGACCAGGGCACCTGAGTGGGTCAGTGGTTGAAAGAAAGAAACTAAAAATTAAGATAGATGCAGAGTGTTGTATCCAGAACCCCCTTATCTTACATGGGTTGGAAATCAAGGCTGACTATCAGTGTCAAATTGTCTTAGAATCTCCAGACAAGAGCGAGATATTTTATTCTCAACATATAGTTTCAAGCAACAAAGCTTCTTACAGTCTGTGGTTTTAGAGAACAAAGCTTTTCGGCAAGTAATCACTCAACGAGTTTGTTATGACACTTGTCCTTGGGAGAAATCGCACGTTCTTGGGAGAAGTAGTTTCCCGTAAACTTTGTGACTGGCTTTACCCATGTTTAGTATTCCAGCCTGATAAGTGGATGGAGCTGATTTTCACTGTGTACACTTAAGCTAAAGCTTAGCCTAAAAGAGGCAACCAGCCAAGAGAGTGGAAAAGATCATCCCAGCCAGGAAAGACAAGTGTGAATGTTATGAACTGGAAAGACGTAACACCAGTAACCTAGCAAATGATTAGAAATGAGACGGGAGAGATGCAGAAAGCTGCTAGTTTTATTAAGGACTTTGCATGTTATCAAAAGCAAAGAAGAACCATGAAAGGGACTTAATCAGAGGAATTACCTAATCTTGTCATTCTCGGGTGGAGAATGCATAGCGGGGGCAATCATGGAAGCTGATGAAGATGGTGGTTTTTTTGCGGGTGACATAGTAAAGGATGGGATTTGGGGACAACCAGAAGGCCTTAGTGAGAATTTGAATATGTAGGGAAGGAAGGGGAGGAGTAAGGAATCGTTTCCAAGTTCTGGCGTGAACTGCCCAGAGGACAGGGTGGTGTGATTAAGGAAGATGTGGAAGACGAGAGGCAAGGCAGGGTTGAGGTGGAAACACAGGAGTCCAGCTGTGTGTGTCTTGCATTACTGTGACATTCAAGTCAGGATGGCATGAAAGCACTCGGATATATAAGTCTACGGTTTAGAAGAGACGTCTAATTTGTTGATAAATATAATCTTTAGTGTTTATTTCAGGCCATATGGACAAAGAAACTAACATGATTTTTTTTTTTAAAGAAACAGATTCAGAACAAAGCCCAGAAAAACTACCAAATCCAGAGGTAGACAGAAAAAGAACTAGTGAGGAAGTTCTACCATCATGAAAATAACCAAATTCATTCACCAAACCTTGGTTTGATGCTTTGGTGTTATCTAAATCACATCTGTCAACAGTTTCTTAGATGAAAAGAAAGATTGAGACATATCCCGATCCAGTTTCTGTTTCTATGTACTGCTCTTCTCCATTCTCTGTATTCCTTTCCTGAAATGCCAGTGACCAAAATGAACAACTATTTATTTGTGAAGGGCTTGAAAAATATAAACATCCATGTGACATGTTATCACAGTAATAAAGAGTTGTTTTAAAAATTTTTTTGAAGATTTTATTTATTTATTTGACAGAGAGTGCACAAGCAGGGGAGAGGGGCAGAGGGCGAGGGAGAAGCAGACTCCCTGCTGAGCAGGGCGACCACTGTGAGGCTGAACGCCAGGACCCAGAGATCATGATCTGAGCCAAAGGCAAATTCATAACTGACTGAGCCACCCAAGCATCCCTTAAATTTTATTTTTTTTTTAAAGATTTTATTTATTTATCCATGAGAAATAGAGAGACAGAGAGAGAGAGAGAGAGAGAGAGGCAGAGACCCAGGCAGAGGGAAAAGCAGGCACCATGCAGGAAGCCCGACGCAGGACTCGATCCCGGGTCTCCAAGATCACGCCCTGAGCTGAAGGCAGACGCTCAATTGCTGAGCCACCCAGGGATCCCAAATTTTATTTTTATTTTTTTAAAATAATTTTTATTTATTTATTCATGAGAGACATAGAGAGAGAAGCAGAGACACAGGCAGAGAGAGAAGCACACGGGGAGCCCCATGTGGGATTCGATCCCCAGACTGGGATCACACCCTGAGCCAAAGGCAGACGCTCAACCGCCGAGCCACCCAGGAATCCCCCAAATTTTATTTTAATTGAATGTTTGAACTACATCATTTACCTGTGAATCCCCAGACGTAATACCTACTTTCATGCTGAGTGGATGCTCATGCTGTTCCCTCTGGTTTGAATGCCCTATCTTCTCTGTTTTTGACTAACCCAGTCCTACTTAACTTTTAAAACCTAGCTCCAGGGATGCCTGCGGGGCTCAGTGGTTGAGCATCTGCCTTCGGCTCAGGTCATGACCCCGGGGTCCTGGGATCTAGTCCTACATTGGGCTCCCTGCAAGGAGCCTGCTTCTCCCTCTATCTGTGTCTCCACCTCTCTGTGTGTGTCTCTCGTGAATAAATAAATAAAATCTTAAAAAAAAAAAAAAAAAAAAAACCTCAGCCCCAGTGGCATGCTCTTCTCTGAGCCATTTGCTGGTCTAATATGCAGAAGGAACCACTTCTCTATATCCTTACAATCTTCACTTTATTCCATTAGTAGAGATCTTGTCCCATTTGGTTTTGATAAGGTTTATGGACAGGTATAGATATATCTGAACCTGTGAAGTTTCTATCTATAGATAGAACCTCCTGTGAGGTTCTAACAGGAAGCAGCCATGTATTATTTGACTTTACATCTGTGATAGAACAAAGCTCACTGAATTTAGTCGCATGTAATTGGAGATAATGTGGTAAAAGATAATGTGAACATACTTAATTTAAGTTCAGATAAATGTGACTTTTGCAAAGAAAACATTCAGCTGACTTTTTAACTTCACATCCCCTTATGATGGCATTTAGATATTTTCCTGTTATACACCAGCTCAGGCTGGTGCTACAGTGGTCTACATACTGTGTATGAATTTATATACATAAGATACATAAGATAAATTCCTAAAAATGGAATTTCTAGGCTGAAGAATATTTTGCTGTCAATAGATGTTGCCAAGTTGTTCTCTGAAAATGTTATACCAGTTTACACTACCACTAACGGTTGATTAGAGTGTCTTATCTCCCTTCCCTCTGGGCAACACTGAGCATCATCAGTCTTCCTAATCTTTGCCTGTTTGAAAGATGAAAAATGATATCCCACTGCTGGCTTTTATTTCGTTTTGTTTACAAGTGTCAACATGGGAAAGTCTTAGTGACTGATGGAACCATATATCAACAAGCATGGTACAAGAATAGAATGTATTAAATTAGAACTACCAGTCTGAATCATGAAAAGAAATCTTTATCCTGGCAGTCCTGCGAGGCCCAGAAGCAGCCCTTTTGCTCATCGCCACCGCTCGTATTATACACCGCTGAGCCCATATTTCAATCTCCATCATTCTCTACTAGAGGAAACCAAGGATCCTGAGGATAGTTTAATGTCCTGGGGCAGAAAACCATCAAGAGGCATCTGGAAATTCCTGTTTTTTTCTAGGAAGTCAGGGTGTTCTCAAGATCTTTGGAGGCAATTCTAAAAAGCCAAAGAGGCCATTTTTAGGGGGTTCCCTATCACCACATTGAGCCAACTTGATCACAAAACAATTATAATCATTATATTAAATTAGAACTCATTGAATTTTTAAAAGATTTAAAGTTTATAATGATATTCAAAAGGAAACTTTATATGAGGTATAAAAATGATACCTGTAAATACATAAAAAGGTGAATACATTACATTTAGCTTTTGTTAATTTTAGTAAATAAGATAATGTATAATATAGAATATATAATTTATTAAGATTTATAATATTATATCTATTTCTAGTAAGCATATCCATTCATAAAGAAGTTAAGTTCTTGTTTCTTTTTTTTTTCCCCTGTGGTTGTCACATGCGTGATGATTTCTTTTTTTTTTCTTTTTTTTAAATTTATTTTTTATTGGTGTTCAACTTGCCAACATACAGAATAACACCCAGTGCTTATCCCATCAAGTTCTTGTTTCTATTTGTATGGACAGAGTGAAGCAATGTTCATGAATTTTTTTTTTTTTACAGCAGTCTGAAAAAAAAGAAAAAAAGACTATCAAGGATCAAGGAAGGGATCTCCCTGGAGGACAGGAGGTAATAGCTGATTAGCACCTCTAGTCACACACAGTAACCATTTAAATGAGAGTCCAATGGTGTGTTTGAAGATGTGCTTCAAGATGAAAAATTGGACAAATGTCCCCCCAAAAGAAACTTAACTGCATACACTCATTTTCTCATCTTCCAGGTAATATAACATTTAGATGACTCTATAATGATAATGAAGTGCTGATAAGACATACTTAAGTTTCCAATTATACCGACAGACTATGTCAATGTATCATTATGAAAGGATAAAAATTAAGTGCAGCCAGCCCACGGAACACCTCAATTCTAGTAAGAGCACCAAGTTTTTTAAACTTCAAGCTATACATATGACTGTATTAAGGATACTGTGGTAAGCTGAATAATGATTTTCAAGATGTCCATGTCCTAATCCTACAGAATCTGTGAATTTTACCTTCTATGGCAAAAGGGATTTTGCAGATGGATTAAGAACCTTAATATGGGAGACTATTCTGGATTATCTGGGTGGGCTGATGTCATCACAACACTCTTTGGGTGGTCAGAGGAGGACTCCATGTCAGGGAGGAGGTGTTGGGATGTTTGAAGAGAAGATGGAGCATTGTGCTTTGAAGACAGAGGTAGAGGCTACAAGCAAAGGGATACAGGAGGCCACGAGACACTGAAAAAGTCAAGGAAATGGATTCTCTTTTCAGCATCTCCAGAAAGAACCAGCCCTGACAACACGGTGATGTTAGCTTGGTGAAAGTGATTTCAGACTTAACTCCAGAACTGTATCTAGTCCATGGTACTTTTTTATGGCAATCCTGGCAAATGAATATAAATATATATCAAAAATTAGCATTTATTATATCTTGAAACAAGCAACATTGCTCTAAATATCTCTACTTATATAAGTAAATCGTAAGGATTAAGGAGTATTTTGTGTTGCAAACTTAACGTTTTAAAACATTTAAAGTCACAAACACAATGTTTTAGTTTCCACTTTAAGAAGCAAAGAAGAGGAATATGAAAAATTACAAACTTGGAAGCAAAACTTATTTTCAAGAATGATTACATCATAGAATTAATCTTTTTCTTCTTATTGCTCATATTCCCATTCTTAGTAACTTCCCAGGATCAAAGTTTGGCTTGTCTCGGCTCCCTTCCTCCACTGTCAAGTGTGTGTGGTTGTCTGCCCCTCACAAGACTCTCAGGATCAAGCAATTCCTGGTCAAGAAGCAAACACAGAATCGTCCCATTCTGTAGTGGATTCAGATGAAAACTGTTAAGGTACAGCTCCAGGAGGAGGTATTAGAGAAGACCCAAGCTGGGTCTGCAAGAGATGGATCACACATGAGATGGCACATGTGTCACCTGCTCGCGTCACATCGCTCTGTAAACTACATCACTACGGCCTGAACCATAGACATGTTTTATCGGCAGAGTGATTTTTCTCTTACGTACGTAATGCTTCTGCATCAGTAGGTTGGTTCAGAAACAAACACATGAGAACTTTTTTTTTGAAATAAAGATTTTTTTACTCATCTTGGATTCTAGTAATGTTATGAAAGTCCATGCACATAAGGTCTTCTGAATCTATCCTTCATTTTTTTGTTAACTTTTCATTCATTACTTTTAGTTTGGCTTTGTCTTATATTTTCTTCATCATTCTTCCATATAATTTTTTTCCAGTAATTCTTTTCCCCCAGGTTTTCTATTAAATTTTAAGTTTGAAATCATGTATTACGTTTCAGGAACTATTTTGTGCTCTTTTATTCTATCTGCCTGAGAGTTCTCATTATGTTACAGGAGAGCTCTTCTGCCCCTTCTGTTGTGTCTGTATCAGTGTGAGTCATCTGTTCTAGTCGTTTACTCAGTATCCTTTCTTATGTTCTGTTAAGTTCTCTTAAAACGGGCATAAGTTCCTTTAACATCAGAAAACTCAATGAAAAATAATGTAGGGGTGTTCTCTCTTAGACTAGTGGCAGATTGGTTTATAAGCTAAGAGCTCTCTTGTGAGGCAGGATAAGGATGGATGTTCTGTTCTCAAGTTTCTCCAGAGCTTTTCTCTCTTCCATGTCTCACTCCGTCCACTCCCTTACTCCTAATTCCTAAGATCACCTTCAAATAAAACGTGGTTGCAAGTCCTTGTTGAACGGTCTGCTTCAGGGCAAACCCAAACGAAGACACCTATCATGTATTCAGTTGGATTCTGGGCAAGAAGAAGCGGTGAGAACAATTTTTGGTTAAAAACAATCTTCTCCAGCTTCCATCAAACCATCCCGTCAAGGCAGCTGCATATTCCATGCAGAGGTGGGTGTGCTGTTACCTTCTGATGAACCTTTATAGTGAAATGAGCTGGGCTGGAGATGACCCTGTTCCCTGGCCGCAGCAGTGTATGGTCATAGGATGTAATGCCGAATCTAGGGAGCTTCTAAAAGTTCTTATAATTTTTATCATCACCTTTCAAATTGCACCTAAAGCCAGATGATATGTTTGTTAAATCTACGTTAAGCTGTGCATCTGCTAAATGTTCCAGGTTTAGATGGTTGGAAAGGTCAGGCACAGATAGCATTGTAAGAATTAATTTTAAGTGTAAAGGACACAGAAGGAAGTCAACACAATTAAAATATGTAGACAACTCACTGGAACAAACCAATATGTGCAGCTTCCTGGTCCCGGATGCCTCCCAGGAGGATGTACTCAGATGATAATGCCTGTGTAGCAAGGGTCCTGTCAGATGCTCTAGAAGTAGAGAAATCTCAAGTATAGTCATACATATAAACATATGTACAGTGCTGGAACTTTCCTGCCTGTAGCCCCGTGTAGGTATTCAGAAGAGAATAGCTGACCCAAGAGCACCTCATCAACCTGGCGGTTACCATGCTGCATAAAATGCGGTTGCAAGATACAGGGTCTTTGGCATAAACAAAACCCCCCTCTGTCACTCTCATGCTCTCTGGTCTAGTAGAGCCTGAACCCATCCCTGAGGAAACACTGCAAGGGTGAGTTTCCCAGCCCCTTCCAGGAGGCGTTTAAGCAAGTATTCAGACCAACTGTAGGGCTTGGACTGACTGTATTCCACAACCTGCATTTACCTCTGTAGCTCTTACCACAAGGAGAAGGTAAGCTTCATGAGGACAGTGGTTTTTCTGATTTGTACATTGCTGTGACTCAGTGCTTTAGAACAATGCCTGACACATGATAGGACCTCAATAAATATGTCTCAATAACTAAATGAACGAATTCAAGATTCCATGTCCAATGCCTCTCTCCTTCCCTAGATCATGAACTCCACAAAATGAGGGATCTTTTACTTGGGTCACTGGTCTCTAACACTGTACCTGCGTCATAAAAGATGTTGCATAGATTTTTGTTAAGTTAGTGAATGTCTGCATGAATGACATTTGGCAAAATCCATTTAGCTAAAATTGAAGTAAAAATCATATAATTATTGTTTATAATAAGTATAAACAATATATATAAAATATAATATTGTTTTTTAACAATAAACATATTATTGTTTTAAGACTTCCTTGAAGATAAACCTCTTAGGCTAAATAATGATTCAGTAATACATCCTCTCAGCCTCTAGAACCAAACATTTTGCTTATCTCAACAATATAATTTCAAAATACCCAATTCAGTCTCACCTTCCCAGAGAAAATTATTTTCTCTTTTGGATTATTCCAAAATCTGTAAGAATACACATATTTCCTCTCTGCCTCTTTTTTTTTTTTTATAAATTGGTGTTGACTTTTAAATTTTTATTGTTAGTTTGAAATTCATAATGAAAATGAAAATACCAATAAGGTCTTTGGCTCTAGTAATAAGTATTATAGATAACTCAAAACATAAAGCTTTCGTACATTACATCAAAATTTATCTCTTGGAAAATGATACAATACGGTTGACTGGAGAAAAAAGTAATTTATCAATTCATTTGGTCGATTCATATTTCACAATTATAACTTTTCTAAAATTAAATCTCAATACGTAACAACTTGGAGCACCTTAATGCCAAGCCTTTTCACTTGGGTGAGCCCCTTTTTATCAAGCTGGAACTGAGAAAGTCCTTGACATCATCTACTCCAATGACATGACACATCAGTGGCTTACTTTGTATCATTTATTTTCATAGTTCATCCTTTGTGAAAAATATTACCAAAACTGAGTGAGTGAAACTTAAAGACAAAGAAAAACAATAAAATTAAAATTGAAGAGAAAATACTCAGAGGTTGGGAGCCACTGATTCAAAAGGAAGAAATGAGGGATTTATAGAAGTATCTTATAATGTTCATTCATTGAGTCTTGGTAAAAACTCATTCTGCAGGTGTAAAGAAGTGGTTGAATTATTCACATAGAAATAGTCTGAGATATGAGCAAAGTTGGAAGTCACTCTGGAGGAAGATGGGCATTCCAGGGTGAGAGGATTAGAGTCCTCCAGAGTAGAAATGCTGCGGTGGCTTCATAGACAAGAGATAGAGTAGATTTCAGTTGTTGTTGATGACTTCTTGGGAGTAGATTGCATTGCAGATCCTAGGTTTTTAATCACAGATAATAGAATTAGGGAAAACCTCCAGTAGTTATGCAATTCACCCCAGTGGTTATGTGTTTCTCTCACCTCTGAGACATCTTGTAGACACAGGTGCATATATCATGAGTATAAATTTCAAAAGAGAAGGATGCTACAACCCCTCCCTTAGTAACCTGTAGGTTTATCCAACCTTTCTCTCATCTTCATTCTCATTCCCAGAGGATTACACTTCTGGAATGTCTTTTGAATTCCTGCTCTCCTTATCTTTCCATTGCCAGACCTCGTCACCCTCTGCGGAGACTATTCAGGTGCCGTCCTGAATGGGACCCCTGTACCCGGGTCTTCCTCTCTTCAATATGTCTTCCATCTTCCTGCTATTTACATTTCTCAGTGAACAGCAAAACACACGACCCCTTACTTACAAGTATTTCACTGCACACCACTGATTTATATTTTTTTAAAGTCCTAGAATGCTTCATTCAGCTTTTGATCTGACCCATTCCACTCTTCCAGCTTCACCCAGTAACCAGTTCCCACTCCTCACCATGCTGAAACAGATAGTATTCCTTCAACACATGGCACTTATGTTTTCAAGGCATTATTACCACTGCTTCTACCAGAAATGCTCCCTTCCCAACCCCTTCCTCTCTTCTTTGCTTGCAGAAATCTGACCGTTCTATTACAGCATCTTAAATATCATCTCCTGTGTGAAGCTTAAAAGGGACTGTTACTTCTTGACAGTGATGTCTCTTAAATTAAGAGGAGCACCTTAAATTAAATTGGAGCACCTTAATGCCAAGCCTTTTCACTTGGGTGAGCCCCTTTTTATCAAGCTGGAACTGAGAAAGTCCTTGACATCATCTACTCCAATGACATGACACATCATGACACATCAGTTAATTTAACTTCTATCAGACCACTTAGCAGTGTGAATTTAAATGAGACAAAGACTCTCAAACTTTTGGTTTGAATGGGGAATGCAACGAAAAATAGGTTAATTGCCTATTCTTTTAAATTTTATTTACTTACTTGACATAGAGAGAGAGAAAGAGAGCAAGAGAGCACGATCAGGAGGAGTGGCAGAGGGAAAGCTGAGCAGGGAGCCTGATGCGGAGCTCGATCTCAGGACCATGGGACCATGACCTGAGGCGAAGGCAGGCACTTAACCAACTGAGCCACCCAGATGCTCCGGTTTATTACATTTTTATATATGAAGGGAGAAGGATATTATGAATCTCTTCATGGTTAGCGAAGAAATCTGGCAAGTGTTTATATTTCTCAGAAAAGAGAGATCAATCTAAACATTATTCCTCAAGCAAGAAATTATTACATAAGTTAACTAATCAGAATTATAGAATTTCTAGCAATGATGAGTCTCTCTTTTCACAGGGTATACATATGTCCTCAGAAGTCCAAGTGTCTTTAAAAGACCTTTCTGTTGGCCACCTGGGTGGGTTAATGGGTTGGGCATCCAACCCCTGCTTTCAGCTCAGGCCATGATCTCAGGGTGGTGAGATCAAGCCCCACATCAGACTCTGCTTTGGGCATGTAGCCTGCTTAAGATTCTCTCTCTCCTTCTCCTTCTATTCCTCCTGCCCCTCGACTCATGTTCTCTCTCTCTCTCAAAAAAAAAAAACAAAAAAAACACAAAGATTAGAAGATTTTTCTGTTAAACCAAAGAAGATTAGAATACAATTACATAGTTTTTACACATTTTCATATTTGATTAGGGAATAAGAGCAATAATTCAGTGAATGGCCTGAATTCTCTACTTTAACAGAACTGGCTTTACAGTCTGGGATGATATGTGCTCTTCTGCAGGTCTATGGGAATATTGTCTTCTCTTTCTGAGAGTCTTACCATGAGATACATTCTCAAAGCTATTTGATTAGTTAGTAAAAAGAATGTGCTTGAGAATCCTAAAGAGGTTCCACACCCAGGGCGAGCCCAGTTGAGATCATGACCTGAGCCAAAATCAGGAGTCAGATGTCCAACCAGCTGAGCCATCCTGGTGCCCCCTAAGCTCTCTCTTTTTATTTATCAGAACTTACTGATTCTTTCCAATTTTCCTGGGGTTCTGCAAGCTGACTAGTTAACATGATAAATTGAGTAAGTGCTGCTATTTATCTCGGGTACCATTTGCACTTGTACTGAGGTCCATTAAATGATTAATGTGGGGCCTATAGGGACCAATAGAGACATTTATATTGGAAAAAGAAAAAAAAAAGCTGTCCTGGGATCCTTAAAATCTCAGCTTCTTAGTCTCCCCTTTGTCTGGACTTGCTTGAAACTTGCATCAACTCAAGACCTAAAGAAGAAACTTCTATTCACTTAGAACGTCTTTTCAGAGGCGCTAGTAGCAGTGAGGGAGTCCCCGTAATGTTTTTTCATCAACCGCACATAGGTGGACTCTGCAGTGTAAACACTCCCGTATCAGGCCGTGAGGGGCCAGGTCACCATCAACACCTAGCCTCCTTATGAGTCCTCAGACCTGAGCTCAAACGGAAACAATTTACGGGTGATAAACAGCAGAGAAAGTGAGTCCGTTTGGAACTTTTCTGTTTTCTTTGTCAAAACAACCCTGGAAACTAGGGCGGCAATACCGCGCAGATAGGGGAGGGCCAGCTGGGTGTGAACCTCGGTTATCTCAGCTGGTCACACGTGAACCATGTAGAAGGAGCCACAGTCCTTTAAGTGATGGTTGAGTCCTATCTTCCAAACCATACACATCCCCAGGGAACCCGGGTGGAGCCTGCTGCCTCGCCCCGTTGGTTCACCCTGTCCCGTAGGCCACGTGGTGCCTTCCTACCTTCCCGTCATCCCCCCACTCTGCTTCACAGCCCTGAGTCCCTTTAAGCTAGTGATGCTCAGTGTGAGCCACACAGGGCTTCTCCTAAGGAGCTTTTCAAATATGCTAAAATACCTCCCAGAGGGTCTGGTCCATCTGGTCTTGGATAAGGCCTGGGGCAAGCTTTCTCTTCTTTTTCTTTTTCTCCTAAAATTACCCAAGGGCAGTGCCCGGTCCAGCTGATAACAGCTGCCTCCTGGGCTCCGCTCAGCCAGGGTCCTACCTCTTTGTCCAGTTGGCCCTGCCAGTCACTCGATTCCATCAGCTTCATCTCTGGGTGGAGTGACAGTCACCAGAAACTCAGAATGGCTTTCTCATTTTGACTAGACACTATGCCTCTTGCCATTTCTTCTTCTCACTTCTGTGCTGAAACAGCCCCCCACCCCCCGTCTCCTCCGCCACCTCGAGTATGTGACCACATGCACCCTGTCATCACTCTTGCTCAGTGTGTGTAGGCAACAGCCCTTGAGTCTGATCCTGCACTAACTTGACAAGTATATTTCTGGGCCAAGAAAATCTGCCTTCATTTCGTCCCTTGTGATTATCCCAGGGATTCCGAGCTGGTAACATTGATTTCCTACTCTGTAATGAAGAAATTGAAGGGCCGGCAACAATACGAAGTTTGCTTGTTTGTATGTTTATACATGCCTGAATTTTAATTACTATATTTGTAGCCTTTGGACTGGCCCTGGAAATAAGGAGTTTAAATTGTAAATTCTGGTGCTCTCCAGACGTCCCCAGGAAGTGTCCGGGAGCTCCCTTCAGAATATAAACAACTGAGGAGTTTCTTCAGCTATAATCTTACCGTGTTTTTGTTGTTATTACTGATTAGTTCCTGGTCCTTTCATTGGCTGAATTTAACTTAAAGCGAGCTGGGTCTTGTTTTAGCTCTGCCCTCCAAATCAAACCTGGGCTGATGTGTTGACATACCGTGTCCTGTTGGCTTCTGAAGAGAATTGCTAGATGTAGGCTAAAAAACAGAACACTGGTGTTCACTGTACCTGTCGAGGAGCGGCTCTTTTCCCTTTGTTTTCTATCCTAACGTAATAATATACTACATTTCGGGCCAAAGCTTGACATTAAAGATAACAAAAAGCGCTTAGAGTTTTACATTTGGAAACTCACACCCGAGTAGCTGGGGTAGGTTTTGGGGGCAGGGAGCGGAAGAAATGCTGTGGCCGCTACTTTGCTTCTCTAAACCCTGGTTTTGTCATCTGTAAAATGGGGTAAAGTTTGCTGTCTTGCAGGATTGCTGGGACAGTTCAATGAGATAAGGATTATTTGTAAAGTAACTTGGCATGTTGTGAGATTTAAAAAATGGAAACTGTTATTGTTTACATCCCCAAATAACAATGTGTGAGTCCATAGCCAAAACTACCAGGTAGGTGCCTATCCTGTACATCAGAGGCACTTTTGCCTAGAAGTGCAAAGCTCCAAATATTAAGTAGAGTTCTAAAGCCCAAGCAGCAAAACAACAGCAAGGGAGCATGGATGTTGCTGTGACTTTTTAGCAGCTTCTGGAAGACACCCGATCTCCTTCTCACCTCAGGATCTTTGTTTCCTTTCCCTCCAGTCTGGAAAGCTCTTACTCAAGCTGCTCCCGTGGCGGGCTCCTTATCCGTCGGTTATCAGCTTAGTATCACCTCTGGAGAGGGGCCCTCCATGGCACGGTGGCTGAACGAGGCGCTCCCTTCCCTAGGCCCTGTTGCAGCGCCTGGCTGTTTCCTTCCGAGGTGTGTTTGCACCCCAAATGGCTCTACTTTTGTGCTTACTGGCCTGCCAACCGCCCCTGTGAGGTGCTGCGGGGCCAAGGATCGCGTATGTCCCCTGGAGCATCGAGGGCCTGCTGCCTCGTACCTATCTGATGGCCAATAAACACTCATGGAAACCCTCAATTAGTAAACAAGGTTCTGAATGTCACAGACGGAGGAGGAAAGACGGAGTCGCTCCAGGGCCCTTGCCAGCGTGTTCACTCACACTCCACCCACTTGATCCAGTCCCAGTGGGCTCAACTCCAGACTCATTCTCTGGGCTCCTGCAGCTCCTTTGCCATGTATTCCTCTCTTCCCTTGGCCAACCCTGCACTTTCCCACTTGAATAATACTAAAATTTGACCCTAGAACTGGCTGGTGGTCAGGAGAGAAGCGGAGGCAAATTCTGAGTGGGGTCAGCATTGTTTTGTAAGATAACCCGGCTCATTTGAAGCTTCTGTATAGTTTACAAGCAAGAGAAGTTCTTCTCTCTTCCGGAGGTCCAGAGCGTTTAGGGGAACCTAGGTGAGTCAGGCTGTTAAGTGTCTAGCAGGTGTCTGTGCTCCAAGTCACCCAGTCTCTCTCATGGCTACGAGGGCCCTGATGCTGCTGGGCTGAGAATTCACCTCCTCCAAGTCCTGCCACTCTTAACTAAGGCTCATGTCTGCCCTTTAGTTCTGTCATCCCTGTGGTCGCCAGTGACCAGGGTCTCTTTAAAAGCTGCCCATGAGGCCCTGACTCTCATGTTTGGGTTTCAGTTGGAGCATAATAGTTGCGTTCCTGTCTTCTGCACCGCTCAGTACATCTGTGGTGCCTTCAGTTTCACAGTCTTTGAAGTGGCTCTTTCTCCAGTACTCACAGGTGCCGGCCACCATGCAGGGGTTCATGCATTCCCTTTGACCTGTGTCCTGCCTTGGTTCAGGACAAGCCCAGGGAGGAGCCAGCTGCCGAGTGAGCAGCTACAGGCTCTCATCCTTGCCCTCAGATTCACAGGACTACTGCTATCAACTGTCCTAGTTATGCTTGTAGGAAATTTGACGGAGGGGGCGCCTGGGGGCTCAGTTGGTGAAGTGTCTGCCTTCGGCTCAGGTCATGATCTCAGGGTCCTGGGTTTAGGTTCGAGCCCCACGTCAGGCTCCCTGCTCAGCGGGGAGTCTGCTTCTCCCTCTCCCTCTGCCCATCCCCATACTCGTTTTTTCTCTCTCTCTCTCAATAAATAAATAAAACCTTAAAAAAAAATTGACAAAGTTCCCTAGTACAGAAGGTAAGTTAAAAACAGAAACCAAATTTTGGTGCCCCCCAAACTCAATTAAAATGACTGCATTTTTACAATTTTTATTTTTTTAGGTGGGGGTAGAGAGAGAGAGAGTGAATCTTAAGCAGGCTCCATACCCAGGCTGGACACAGGGCTCCATTTCACAACCCTGAGATCATGACCTGAACCAAAAACAATGACTGAACTTTTGAAAGGCTTCAAAGAGGGGAAGTGGGGAGGAGAAATAACAGGAACCAGACTGGAAACTTGAGAGATGGTGGATGGGTTGTAAAAGACTTAGCAGGTCTCCCTCAATCAAATCCCTTTGCTGGAAGCAGCAAAGCCAAGGGGTAACTTGTTTGATGCTGAAAATCCTCAAAGTCTCAGGAATTGGCAGCCTCAGATTCTCCTAGAAATGAGGTGAAGAAGAGAGACTGGAAATGATGATCCATTGAAAATTTGTTGAAGAATCAAAAGGCCAGATCCCTTTGACCTCTGAGAAGCTGCATCTCTGCTCCCCTTTCATTGGAGATACATTCTCATGAGAAAGTAATACGGGTTTCTGGCTGTGGGACCCCTGACAGAATCGAACATGGTGCAACCTTATGGAAACAGTGAGCCCGTGTGCACGAGGAGCCGTCTCTGCTCACCCACCCTGTTCTCCCCAGTTCCGGGAGCTAGAAGCTGCCACTCTACTCTTCAGAGTACTGGACTCTTGCAGTCTTATCTGACCAGCCCAGGAGGGAAAAACAGCAGTGACATCAGAGGTTCTGTAACTGAACTGCCCAGCCTGATCTCTGTACAGCGACTATGAGCACCTCACCAAAACAAGAGATGAGACCCAAGAAATGGAAGGCCAGGGGAGTAAAGAAAGTCAGCCCAGGAGGAGGCTGAAGGCAACGTCCCAGGACAGCAGCTATTGACCAGTACCTGTGAATTTTCACCAGCTATGGACCAGGCATGATGACCAACACAGGAGCTGTCAGAAGAATCCAAAAGATATTTCATCAGCAAGATGAAATCAATACATCTTAAGATTTAGAGAGCTGGTAAAAAGAAAAATTGGGGTTTAAATTGTGATAAGTACCTGGAAAATGAAACCAATGATAAAGCAAGACAGTTTGCTGCAGAGCAAGTAAAAAGCTGTTCCAGAAAGAAAAATCAACCACAGTTTTCTACATGGCTCAGATGTGAGTGGTTTTCCATAGTCATGTTCATGTCAACATATTGATTGATATAATCGAAAGGAAATTTGCTGTGACCATATCATGAGGAGGTAAAAAAGTGAAGGTGTGGTAGGAGCAGTCGTCTCATAGTGGGAGGTCAGGGGGTGATCCCCAAAACTGCAGATCCAGAAATATCAGTCTATGCACGTTCTTAAAAGGTGTGGAAATAGATGCTCACATGCCCAGTAAATGAAATAAAAATGATTGTTGTGAGGGAAAGGAGAGGTATTTAAGACATGTTTTTCAGGATGCCTGGGTGGTTTAGTCGGTGAAGCGTCTGCCTTGGCTCAGGTCATGATCCCAGGGTCCTGGGATCAAGTCCCACACCGGGCTCCCTGCTCTGTGGGGAGTCTGCTTCTCCTTCTACCCCTGCTTGTGCTCTCTCTCACTAGCTTCCTCTCCCTCTCAAATAAATACAACAATTAATTTATTTTAATTTAATTTTTAAAAAGACTGACGTTTCCTTAGTAAACCATAAGAAAGTATTTGACTTTTTTTCTAAAGGTTTTATTTATTTATTCATGAGACACACACACACACACAGAGAGAGAGAGAGAGAGAGAGAGAGAGGCAGAGACACAGGCAGAGGGAGAAGCAGGCTCCCTGCAGGAAGCCCGATGTGGAAATCAATCCCAAGACCCTGGGGTCACGCCCTGAGCCGAAGGCAGACGTTCAACTACTGAGCCACCCAGGTGCCTCAGTATTTGACGTTTTAAAGTGCATGTTTTTTAAAAGTTTGATACAAACAAATTCTAATATCCCACACCCATTAGGATGGCTATCATTAAAACAAAACAAAACAAAAAAACCTAGGAAATAAATAGTGTTGATGACGACATGGAGAAAGTGGAACCCTTGTGCACTGCTGATGGAAATGTAAAATGTTAGTCACTGTGGAAGTTTGGGGTTCCTCAGAAAGTTAAACATGGAGATACCATATGATCCATTGATTACATTTCTAGGGATAAGCCCAAAAGAACTGAAAAGCAAGGACTCAAGTGGAAACTTGTACACTGATGTATAGCAGCAATACTCATAATAGCCAAAAGGTAGAAACAAACCAAATATTCATCAACAGATGAATGGATAAACGTGTACATAAAGTGGAATATTATTTAGCCTTAGATGGGAATGAAAATCAGAAATATGCTACAACATGGACAAACCTTGAAAACACTATGAGATATACCAGACACAAAGGCCAAGTATTGTATGACTCCACATATAATGCACCTAGAATAGGCAAATTCCTAGAGATGGAAAGGAGAAGAATAAAGTTTACCAGGGGCTGTAGGGAGGGCTGGATGGGGAGCTATTATTTATATATAATTATATATAATCCATATATTGTTTATATATAAGAAGGATATATGGCTTTAATGGGAGATGATGGAAAGGCTCTGAAAGAGATAGCAATGATGATTGTATGACATCAGAATGTACTTAATGCTATTGAATTTTTTTAAAGATTTTATTTATTTGAGAGAGGGAGAGAGAGAGAGAGAGCATGAGTAGACGGAGGAGCAGAAGCAGAGAGAGAAGCAGACTTCCAGGACCCTGAGGTCATGACCTGAGCCGAAGGCAGATGCCTCACCGACTGAGCCACCCAGGAACCTTGAGGATTTAAAGATATCAGTAAGGAAGACTACAGGCTACAGAGGAGAACTCCGGGAAAGGGAGTTTAATAATAAAAGAAACATGAATTGTTTTAGAGACACCATGACTTGAAAATATGGGAAACGTGTCAGCCAGAAGATGAGGACAGACATGAAAGATGTACCTTGCTTTCAAGATATCGAATGTCGAAGACAGAAAATACCTCTATCCAGAACAAGGGAGCTGCTCAGCCTGCAGTAAGGAAGCCAGCTCTAGAATCATTTAATCATGGAACCGACTGGAGGACTTGGAACCGACTGGATGCCTTTTATCTCAAAGGAGCTGGAAGAAATAGGGCTAAATTAAATATCGAAGTCAGGATGAATTCGACAAACTGAAACTGAGAGTCATACCTATAAAATTCCGAGTACCTGTGAATTTTCACCAAGCTAAAGTGAAAAATTAGATAATGTTTGTAACTATCTGTGCTTTATACATTGCCATGGAGTATGGTATATTATGGATTCTGGGCTAGACCATGAAGGCTACCAGGCTGACAACATTGGGAAGAAGGGAAGGTTGGAGAGAAAGGGACATGGGAAGTCCTAAAATTTGGGGATCTTTGGTTATTTTCTGGGGTTTGCATGAAGTAATGAGCACCGGTGGTCAGAGCACGAGCTTCAGGGAGTTACTAGCACTGAGCACCAGGTAGGTGCCCACAGCAGGAGCTCACGGAGGGTTTCCACCCTGACACAACTGAAGGAGAATAATTTTCGTGCTCAGAATAGCTTTCCTTCTGCACTTAACAGGGGTCTTTTATGGAAGAACACTCTGAGGGAGAGGTGAAAGAGAACAGATTATATCCTGGATGTTTGGAAGAACTCCAGCCAACGTCCCACCAAGCTTTATGAAGGTGCAATACCACCACCCTCCATTCCAGCGGTAGAGTGTTACCTAAGGGGTGAGAGCGGCTTGAGCTACTATGCCAGGTGATTATCATCGCCAAGGGATTATCATCAGTGTCTTTATTTCATCATATCCCCAGGGATCCCGGGAAGGACATCATGGGCACCAGCCTTTGCCCAGGGCGCTAGGAAATGGCTTTGTGGGCGGCCTGGACACTGGACTCCCCGATGAGGAAAGTCAAGATCTCAGGGTGTGTTGTCAGTCTAGACAGCTCTGAAAGGGCCAGTGCAAGAAGATGCACATTCTGCTCAGCAAACCCTAGAATAATGAGATGAAGGGGGAAAAAAAAAAAATGAGATGAAGGGGCGTGCCTATGCATTTGAAATAATTTTTTGAGTAAATAAAATGAGAGAGCAGTAAATTTGGAAAACTCCTGACTCCAAGCAGCGGTATAGGAGGAAAGTAGACACAAGTCTATATTTAGTGCAGACTATGTAATAAATGCTGGGAATAAAGTCAGTCCCTCCTCTCATGAGGCTTATTGTCTAAATGGGAAGATAAAGGTGAAATAATCCCCAGAGTAATTAGCTCTGTTGTGGGAAATTAGAAAACAAAATTAAAAGAACATGGTAATATGAAAAAAAGTCCTTTAAAAATGTAACAACAGGGGAGAGCCCGGGTGGCTCAGCAGTTTAGCGCCGCCTTCAGGCCAGGGTGTGATCCTGGAACCCCGGGATCCAGTCCCACGTAGGGCTCCCTGCATGGAGCCTGCTTCTCCCTCTGCCTGTGTCTGTGCCTCTCTCTCTCTCTCTGTGTGTGTCTCTCATGAATAAATAAATAAAAACTTAAAAAAAAAAAAAGTAACAACATTCTAGGTGCATTAACAACGATTCAGAAGGTGCCTGGATGGCTCAGTGGGTTAAGCATCTGACTCTTGGTAATCAGCTCAGTTGATGACCTCGGGGTCCTGCGATTGAGCCCTGCACCGGGCCCCACACTCCGCAGGGGCCTGTTTGAGATTCTCTCTCTCGCTCTGCCTCTTCTCCTCACCTGACACACTCTCCCTCTCAAAAAAAAAATGTTTAAAAACATTTTAAAAATTAGAGACAGAGAGCAGGTGTGAGCAGAGCAGCTGGGGTGGGGGTGGGGGGTACAAAGAGAAGGCCTCAGGCCCAGCTAAGAGCCTGACCTCTGGACTCGAGATAATGACCTGAGCTGAAATCAAGAGTCAGCCATGTAAACAACTGAGCCCCCAGGCATCCCTCCTTATTAGAGATTTTAATGTCTCCAGTTTTCTCTCTCCATTTTTTTCCAGGTTTGCTAGAAGTCAGATGGGTATGAACTTTTCAGATTAAAAAAATATTTCAATATAGATCGATCACGTATTATGGCTCCTTCTTCCCTGAAAATGGTGATTATCAAGCAGGGAATTTAGGTCAAAGGAGTTAAAAAACATGCATTACATTCAGGAACAAAACTGTTTTTCCAATTTCAAGGTTTCGTCGTAAGCATTTAAATACAGTTAATGACAAGTCAACACCATCTGTAAAACCAAAGATGCTGCTTACTTGGCTAGGCGCAATCAATATTTGTTTACTGTTGTTAGCCTCTCTACATGTACCCGGGTGCTTCATTTCTTACAAGAAATCTATGTCTGTAACGAAAAAAATGACTGTGAAATGGTTTTATTTAAATCAGCCTTTTCTAGTTATTGAACATTTCACATGAATAAATTCATCTTTATGCACATGATGGCCTATCTGAAATAGCTTCCCAATTCTTTAAAATGTCACAGGCACTTCATAGCATAAAAATACTAAAGGCGTTTTACTCTCACATGGTTTATTAGCAGAATAGGAAAATTAATCTTATCCTAACCAAAAGCAGAAATATAATTAGCTGAATCAAGGAAAGTGTGACATTTGCCCGTGAACTCTTTCTTCCAATAATATATCTATTTTGGGAAATCGTAAGACGGGAGTAAGACAAAAATATGAGAACATGTTAGGCATCTCTAACTAGTTATTGTCAAGTATTAGGAAATGAATGTGGTTCTTATCTGTGACTTTTTTCCAGGTCTCTATGAAGAGAAATAAATGAAATAAAAAGCTCAGTTATTAATAGCAACCGTCTGGGGGTGTCACTCATGGTGGGTAGTCAGGTGAGAGACTGAGTGTACCTTGTTCTCCCTCGGGCTCTCACACTGAGAATATTTACTGAGTTAATCACGTTGGAAAGCCTGACTCTATTGAACACTGACCTGCTTTCAGACTGAGCTAAAGACATTCTTCACCATGGAGGGAGCTGTTGCACAAGATTTCATAAAGTGTTGGGGGGACAGTGTTGAGCATCTGACATTTATCTTGTGTTCAGCTTCGTGTGTGTGCCTGGGTGCATGCAGAACATGAAAAATCTGGGTTCAAGGAAAAGTGAATGTTGTATACAGTGCTTATTTCTGCGGACTCAGATGATCTTCAATATGCTCCTCATCATTTTCTGGATTTTTTTTTGCAGTCAGCATACCTTACTTCCTAATTAAGGGAAGAAAAGTGCTTTCCCCCAAAATGATTGAGCATTTCGTATGAGCACAGTACTGCACTAAGTAATTTGTGAAAATAAAAAGTACAGACTTCCTTCCATTTGAAGCCTTCAATATGATGTCAATCAAGTGATATCCTATGTGATAATCTTTTTATTGCCTGTTATGTGTCAGATAATTCAAATTCCTTCGTGGACTCTATCTCCTTTAATGCAATCACACAGAAAATGTGTCCGTTCACTTGATGGTATATTATTCGGTAATTTCAAATGGTGTTGTTGAGGGACATAGGGATACAGATTTTCTAATAGTAAAACATAAACAGGCAGAAAAAAGGCATGTGTAAAGAGTACACGGGAGACAGTCTAGATTGTGATAATTCCTTCCTGCCATTAACTTTTAATGATTTTGATATATTTGACAGCCAAAGAACAATTTCGTCCTGACTTTGGGGGTACCGGTATGCAGGATGACGGACATTCTGTGAAAACAGAGGCCAGCGTGAGATGGGCAGCTGGAGGAGGGTTCAAGAAGCAGCCGCACAGGGCTCCCTGAGTACTTCAGAGGAAGGGGGACAGACGACGTTCGAGGAAGAGAAGGGGCTTGTGCAACAGCAGTTAGAACTGGGCCGCTTGTGAGACAGGGCAGCACCAGCTTGCTTATACGGTGGGTGCAGAGATCAAGTGAAATGGTCCACCTGGTGTCTTGTCTGGGAGGAAGACCCATAGGAAATATTAGCCATCATGATGATGGTGACAGTGAGAAGAGGGAGGAGAGGGACTCAGGACAGAGTCCAAAACAGCGGGCAGCAAACCTGGTTAACAGTCTGCTTCCTTGGGCAGCCCCGGTGGCTCAACGGTTTGGCACCACCTTCAGTCTAGGGTGTGATCCTGGAGACCCGGGATCGAGTCCCAAGTCAGGCTCCCTGTGTGGAGCCTGCTTCTCCCCCTGCCTGTGTCTCTGCCTCTCTCTCTCTCTCTGTCTTTATGAATAAATAAGTAAATAATCTTTAAAAAAACAAACAAACAGTCGGCTTCCTTGAATGGAAATGAGAGTGCCGCATAAGGCCTTCGGTGCTCTGCACATCGGAAACCAGGGGGAGTGCCCTGAGCCAGAGCAGTAGCTGATGCGTAGGGGAAGTAAGGAGAGCAGCTTGGGACATTCAGGATTAACCATCTCCGTGGGGTATTTATCAAATAGTAGTAAATAGCTGTGAAACCTTGTCATTGGTAGTGACGTGGACGCAGCTGGAAAGGATTATGCCAAGGGAGATAAGCCAGCCAGAGAGAGACAGATACCATATGATTTCACTCATACGTGGAGTTTAGGAAACAAAGCAAATGAACCTAGGGGGCAAAAAAGAGAGGCAAAGCAAGACGTAGAGCAAATTGATGGTCACCAGAGGGAGGGGGTGGGGGTTGGTCTGCTTTGATGAGCACGGCTGGTGTACGGATGTGCGGAGTTTTACTAGGCCCTACACCTGACGCTAATATTCCGTTGTATGTTAACTCACTGAAATTCGAATAAAAATTTTTTTTCAAAGATTTTATTTATTTATTCATGAGAGACACACAGAGATGCAAAGAGAGAAGCAGGCTCCATGCAGGGAGCCCGACATGGGACTCGATCCCGGGACCCCGGGGTCACGCCCTGGGCGGAAGGTGGCGCTAACCACTGAGCCACCCGGGCTGCCCTCCTCTGCCTATTTTTAAATTCGATTGCTTGTTTGCTTTTTTCTGTTTTTCCTTTTCTTTTCTTTTCTTTTCTTCTTTTCTTTTTCTTTTCTTTTCTTTTCTTTCTTTCTTTCTTTCTTTCTTTCTTTCTTTCTTTCTTTCTTTCTTTCTTTCTTTCTTTTCTTTCTTTCTTTTTTTGCCATTGAGTTGTATGAGGTCTTTATATATTTTATAAATGAACTCCTCCCCCCCCCCCCCCCCCGCCCCTTATCAGACACACAGCCTGCAAATATTTTTCTCCCATTTGGTAGGTTGCCTTCTCATCTTCTGCTTCTGTTGCCTTGGCTTTTGGTGTCAGATTCAAAAAGTCGTTTCCAAGATTGAGGTTGTGTTGTGCCCAAGATTGCGAATCCAAGAAACCACCGAGGAGCCGACACCGATGCGAGTACATGAGGGTTTATTTACAAGCTCGAGCTTGGGTCCAAGTGTATCCGTCGCAGCAGAGCAGGGACTTGGACCCCGAGACTAAGAAGCACAGCAGTGTTATAGGGGCCAGTGGCCAAGGAGATCGTAACATACGCAGAGAGTTGCACAGTCATATTGGTCCACACGCAGGTGGCCAATTGAATTACGATTCACCCTATAGTGACCATTTGAACCAGCCTATTATTCTGGTTAGAATTGGCGCGCAGGGTTGGTGGGCAAAAGAGGGGTTTTCATTCCTTGACGGTTAAAGGTCAGAGGTCCCACATTCTTATGTGTGCTGGTTTCTGATAAGGATGTGCTTAATAGCTAAACTAGGGTGAGGGAGTGCCTTAAACAATAGGAAGCTCGTGTGGGGGGTTTTTACATGAGATGGGTGTAGCACTCTGCTTGTCCAGGGGTAGGGAATTTTTGTTAGATTTCCTGGGTCCCACAGTTGGTGTCACCGCCCATGTTTTCCTCTCAGAGTTTCCGGGTTTCAGGCCTCAGGCTCGAATCTTTAATCCAGTCTGAGTGTACCTTGTGGGTGGTGTAAGATACAGGCTCAGTTTCACCCTTCCGCGTGTGGCTGCCCAGTTTTCCCAACACCATTTGTTGAAGAGACTGTCGGCTCCCCATCGTTTGTGCTTGGCTACTTGGTTGTAAATTAATTGACCATATGAGGGTGGCTTTATTTCCGGGCTCTCTATTCTGTTCCATCGGTCTCTGTGTCTGGTTTTATGCCAACACCACGCTGTTCTGGTGACTAGAGCTTGGAGATATAGTTTGAAATCAGGAAGGGTGATTTCTCCAGCTTTCCTTCTTTCCCAAGATTGCCATGGCTACTGGGGGCCTTTTGTGGTTCCAGATAAATGTTGGGACTGTTTGTTCTATCTCTGTGAAACATGCCATGGAAATTTTGATAGGGATTGCATTCAATGTACAGATATAGACATTGTAACAAAACTAATTCTTCCAATCCATGAGCATGGACTGTCTTACGTTTATTTGTGTGATATAACTTTTAAATTTAACTAATTACTTTTTTTTATTGGTGTTCAATTTGCCAACATATAGAATAACACCCAGTGCTCATCCCATCAAGTTAAATTTAACTAATTACTAATTAATCTTTAACGACCCTGTTTCCAAATAAGATCACATCCTGAAATATCAGGGGTTAGGACTTGAACATCTCTCTCTCTCTCTCTCTCTCTTTTTTTCCTTTGGTGGAAGGTACATAATTCAACCCAAATAGGGGCTGTGCAGATAGAGTATAAAATCTTAAAAATAAGTATCCCTCTTCAAATCTTTAATGCAGAGCCCCCACTTTTTTCAATCCTAACATTCCAAGAAAAATTTCCTGATAGCAAAGTTCCTTCCTCAGGCTTTCTCAATACCAGATGTTAAGTCCTCTAGAGAATCTGCAAATGGCAGAGGAAGAATGCAGAGAGAACACAGTTCTCAAGTGCAGCTAGCTTCTACTCCAAAATAAAGCAACATCAGAATTTTTTTCAAGCTCTGTAATTTCAAAAATGTCAACAAACACTGTTCAAAGTGTTGGAATCTGTTTCCCTTTTTTTTTCCATTCTGGAAGTTGAGCTATAAAATCAAATACTAATTACATAAAACATTATTCTCTGTTAATAAATAAATTAATCTCTGTTTTGTGAGCAGTTTTGTGACCTCATATAAATGCAAAGGCAATATTAAGTTAAGTGGCATTTCAAATAAACACAGAAAAGATGGATTACTTAATAAATGAACAGGGATATTTGGCTAACCATTTGAGACAAAATAAAGTTAGAGGCCTACTTCATAAATTAAACTTACATATAATTGAATTACAGATCAATTTTTAAAATTAGATAAAATCAATCATAAAATATGAGAAAATATAAGTGAATATTTTTATTTTTTCACATTTGTTACAAAAAAATATATAAACAAGTAGGCTAGCATCATAAACACTTCACGATTACCTTTAAAAAATAACTGTAACCATTTTGGCATATTTAGTTTGTAAATTTAGAGTATTTTAAAACACATTATGGACATCATGACATTTTACCCCTAAATACTTCAGTAGCCATTCCTGAAAAATCAAAATATTTCCTAAAATTCACAACTTAATGATCACACTTTACAAAACTAACAGTTATTCCTTCATAATGTTTCATTTTCAAATAATATTCAACTTTCCTCAGTTGTCCCAAACAAGTCCTTTAGAGCTGGTCTATTAATATATTTTAAAAGATTTTATTTATTTATTTATTTATTTATTTATTTATTTATTTATTTATTTGAGAAAGAGAGAAAGAGAGAGAGAGAGCACAAGCAGGGGGAGAGGCAGAGGGAGTGGGAGAAGCAGACGCCCCACTGAGCAGGGAATCCACCATGGGGCTCTGAGATCATGACCTGAGCCGAAGGCAGACACCCAACTGACTGAGCCATCCAGGCACCACAGAGCTGGTCTAATCAAACCAGGAAATGCGCGTGTTCATACATCACAAGTCCAATTTTCAACATAAATGTATTTGTGGATATCTTTGTAAATTTTAAGATTACGTTTATAACTTACAATTATAGGGCAGCCTGGGTGGCTCAGCGGTTTAGCGCCTGCCTTCAGCCCAGAGCATGATCCTGGAGACCTGGGAGCAAGTCCCACGTCGGGCTCCCTGCATGGAGCCTGCTTCTCCCTCTGCCTGTGTCTCTGCTTCCCTCTCTCTCCCTCTGTGTGTCTCATGAATAAATAAATAAAATTTAAAAAATTACAATTATACTTAAAATGAGCCAAAGAGAGAAATTTACTTCATCATATTTCAGGCATTCTGAGATTGGTTTTATCAAAATATCCCTTAGCATTTATTTTTTATTACTTTTCATTTTTCATTGCTCAGATGCACTTGAATAAAATGAGAAAATTAGAACTAATTTGGTTTGGAGGATTTGATTTCAGAAACTCCTTTTTTCTTCACATTTTTTTTTTAGTATTCAGTTTATTTGAGAAAATATATTTAAATACATAAAATCTAAAACTTATTTGTATATATATATATATATACATACATAAAAAGAATAACAACATGAGGAAAAAAGGTGTGTACTGTATATAACAGATGTTTATATTTTTCATATAAAAACAAATTGCTAACAAATTCATTCTTCAATAGAAAAGACAGCAGAATTTTATTTTATTTCAAGATTTTGTTTAAATTTAACATTTAGTGTAATATTAATTTCAGAAATAGAATTTAGTGATTCATCACTTGTATATAACACCCAGTGCTCCTCACAACAGGTGCCCTCCTTCATGCCCATCACTCAGTTACCCTACCCCACCACCAACCTCCCCTTCAGCACCCCTCAGTTTGGTTCCTAGAGTTAGGAGCCTCTCATGGTTTGAGACAGCAGAATTTTGAAAGGCAATCCACAGGAGAAATACAGCCATTAAACATATGAAAAGATGCTTGTTTTCATTTAAAAGAAAAACCAGTTATAGGATCCCTAAAGCCTCATCAGTTCTAACACACTATGATTCTGAATATAGAAGATTCAGTTGGCACATTTTTGCATATATTTGCCCTTGAATTCACCTTCCAGCACAAAACATTTTAATCTCTAATACAAAGTCACTTATATCTCATTTATCATATCGCTGATAAAAAAAAATCTGGATCTTTAAAAAACCAACTTTATTAGGATCTTTTGGTTGCATAAGCTGGAATCCCAACTCAAACTTGCTTAAGGAAAAAAAAAAATCAGCAGATGTCTACCACCTCCACACATTCCTACATCCTCAGTCTCCCTGTGTTTTGAAAATTCAAATGAGCTTTCTTCAAAATATAAGGGCAAATTGACCTAATTCTTCTCTCCTGCTGAATGGAGGAGAGTTAACTTCTCACACTCACGAGTCGAAAAGCTCTTAAGTAGAAATGACCTGAGAGCCTGCCATGGCCTCCAGGGACTTCCATTTCTGGAAATTTCTAGAAGAAAATCCCATTCCTGGCTAAGCCTCCAGTTGCATCTCTCCAGAGCACCTTAAGAATAGCAACTGCACGTCTAGAATGGCTTGTTTGTCAAGCCTCCAGGTGGTACGGCGGTGTGGTGGTTATATTTTTGTTTGCCCAGCCCTCTCTTCCTCCTCCTCTTGGATTCCTTGGGCAACCACCCTCTCTCTCTGTGGTCCAGGCAGGCCTGTCAGTCACAGCATGTTCCCTGATCCCCCAACCCCAGCCCTATTTCCCACAAGGGGTTGTGACCCAGGCTGATCCATCACAGTGTTCCTAAGGTTGGATTAATAGATGTCAGGGGAGATGTGCTCTTCCCCGTAAAGGAGGTTAACTTGGGATGAGAAGTTAGCTGCTGGTGGCCAAAGAAAGCCATTTGCCCCAGGAGAAGCATAAAAGCATAAAAGAGAGCTGGAGGTGATACAGGGGACAGAGAAGAGGTGGCATCAGATGAGCACATCAGATGAGCAACAAGAGTCCTGAAGCCATCCTACCCCTACCCTTCCCATATATGTGAGCCAGTAAGTTACATATGTTGCTAATTAGCTTGAGTTGGGTTTCTGTCCTTTAAAACCAAACAGCCCTAACTTATGGTACTTCTTGCTTGCAGGGCAGCTCCCATGGACCTGAGTTGTTCAACCAGTCTTCCTCTTATCTTCTGAGCTACTGTCCTCTACTCTCTTGGGCGTGTGACTCTGTGTGTGTGTGTGTGTGTGTGTGTCTGTGTGTGTGTGTGTGTGACTGTGTGTATGTGTGTGGGGGGAGCTGCTTAAGGGTTATCAAATGGCTTCCATAACAACAAAGAACCTGGTGGGTTGTGTTTTTTTGTTTTTTTTTGTTGTTGTTGTTTTTCCAAAAACTCGTTTTTCACTTCCAAGGATGTGGGATATATTTTAAACACACACGCACACACACACACATATCATTTCCATTGGGCCCACTGATCCACGGGTTCACCCCAACACTGAGCATTCCTTTCCGTTCTGGTGGTCAATACAGGCATTGCCCCAAACCTAACAGTTTGAGAAAACAAACGTCATCTCCTAGTTTCCATGGTCAGGAGTCCAGGAGCCCCCTAGCCGGGTGGTTCTGCCTCAGACTCATGAGGCTGCAGTCATGGTGTCAACCACGGCTGTCGTCATCTGTAGGCTTCACTCCAGGGAAGGATTTCCTTCCGAAGCTTGTTCCCATGGCTGTTGGCATGTCTGACTTCCCCAGGGAATCTGAGTTCTTTTGAGAGTACCGTGATCCTGTGCCAAAGGCTAGCCTGACAATCCTAGGATGGGAAGGAGGGTACGTGAGGGAAGGCAGGAAGAGTAGGGGGGAAGGTATTCCAGGCAAAGGAGAAGCACCCCATCAGGCTCCTGTGCCACTACCTGCCTAGAGCTATCTCTAACAGTTTCAAATATGAAAGTGGCCATGAACCCTAACTTTTTCAAATGGGAATCAGGCAGCTCCTGGGAATACAGTTCAGCGGGTCTGAATTCAAGCTCAGCCATGAGATTATAGTAGGTGGGAAAACACACAAACATGTGGATTGCTTGAGTTGCAAACCAAACTCATCGGGCCAGCGGTATAAACAAGAAGGTTCGGGGGCTTTCAATTCCAGAAAAAGCACAGTTCCAGAGGATTGGAAGAGCTAACCTCAGCTCAGCTGCCCACTCCCTTGGTCACCTATGCTCACAGCACCCGTCGGACTCTGGGTGGGCAGAGTCTTGTCCCATCTTCACCCGGGTCCTCCATTCTTTATCCCAAACTGATAGAGCTCTCCTCTGCATTCCTTAAGCAGTATTTATGTGCATCACGCATTGGGTGCTTAATCAAATATGTTCCAATTAATAATTCTATTTTTCAACAGTTTTAAAGATCACAACGATTAGTTTTTCGTGTGGGAATGCCATTTACAGGCAGTTCCCTGGGTTTAGATGCTTTGAATCCTTCACTTTACGCTAGACCAGTGCTTCCCAACCTTGGCTACCCATTAGCATCACCTAGAAATGTCTTCCCATTCCAGGATTCGACACAGGAATTAAAAGAGAATACTGAACGACTAAGAGTTACTAACTTTTGCTAAATAAAATTTCCTTGGCGGGAAGCCTAGGTGGTTAACCATCACTTGAGAATCTTTTAACTCCAAGCATGTCCTGTATACCAAGGGCATCCTTATAACCTGTGAGCTTGTTGGAAATGCAGAATTTCAGGCCCCTGCATCAGAATCTGCAATTTAACAAGGTTCCAACCAGTGATTCACATGCCACTAAAGGTTTGGTTTTGTTTTGTGTCCATTGGTTTTATTATGAAATATTCACACGTATAGAAAAGCTTATAAATAAACCTCCAGGTGCCTGACATTTTGCCCCGTATCTTTAGGTGAAGACTACAATGAAAAGAGATGAAGAAACAATTGAGACCCCCGCTCCTGTGTGGTCTTTCTAGTGTCTCTTCATCTGCTTTCCTTCCCATAAGTGGGGGGGGACTGTTCTGAAACCCCCCATTCAGGTTTTTATATCTTCATTGTCTCTTTTCCAGTGGCTCTGTGCTTCTGAACGTTACATCTGCATTCCCTATAATTACTAATTTGTGTGTTCTTGAACATTCTGTGTTGGGACTATCTGTTCTGACAGATGTAGTTCAAACTCATTTATTCAGCTGTAGCATCATATTCCATTTGTGAATATATCACACGTTATATAATTTGTCAGGTGTTTAAAATTAATAATCCCCAAATTCAATAGTTTTCCATTTTCACCATTACTGTATTGAAATAAACATGTTTTTCTGAAACAAACATTTTATCCTGGCTTCCTGGTGGACTTGTGAAAGTGTCTATACAGGGCATGTACCCACAAGTAGATTTCAGCTTGAGCAATTTTGGTAAACTCTACCCCAAAACTATTGTGCAAATAAAGCCACCAAATCCCAACATCCTGACCAATACTTAAGATTGCCCGCAGTTTTTCCCTATTTATTTATTTATTTATTTATTTATTTATTTATTCCAGAGAGACACACAGAGAGAGGCAGAGACAGAGGCAGAGGGAGAAGCAGGCTCCATGTGAAGAGCCCGATGTGGGACTCGATCCCAGGACCCGAGGATCACACCCTGAGCCGAAGGCAGACGCTCAACGCCTGAGCCACCAGGTGTCATCTCCCCCACATTTTTTTTTCTGATCTAAAATAAGTGACATATTCATTCACAATTCCCTGACTATAAGTAAGATTGATAACCATTTGTTGGTTTAGTGGTCCTTTAGTTTTGCTTTTCTGCCAAATAATCAAATTCCTTGTCCATTTTTTAGCATGTAAGTATTTTAAAGCTAAAAAAATTTTCATCTAAGCAGGGATTTGTCTGTATTTTACAAGTTTTAATATGTTGTGTCTTCATTTCTATGCAATTTAAAAGAATTTTTTTTTTGGGGGGGGAGCAGCTCACTCTTTATTAATGGAAGGCCCTGGGTCACTTGGAGCTGGTGTATTGGTGACGGCCTTGGTGCCCTCAGATACAGCATGCTTGGCCAGCTCTCCGGGCAGCAGCAGACGCACCGCTGTCTGGACCTCCCGGGATGTCAGTGGGCACCTGGCTGGTTCAGTCAGTGGAGCATGTAACTCTTGGTCTCGGGGTTGTGAGTTCAAGCCCCACATTAGGCAAAGAGTTTACTTAAAATATATTTTTAAAAAGAATGTCTAATATTTTTTAAGACTTATTTTCCTTAAGAAACAGAACTTGATGTATGATATACATACCCATTGTGAAATAATCACCATCATCAAGCTAATGAACATATACATTGCATCATATATTTTATTTCTGTGTGTTTGTGTGTGTGTGTGTGTCTGTGGTAAGAAAATTCAAGTGTACAACACTGTTGTTAACTGTATTCATATTGCTGTGTATTAGAACTCCAGAATTTGTGGCACCTGGGGGGCTCAGTGGTTGAGCATCTGCCTTTGGCTCAGGGTATGACCCCAGGGTCCTGGGATCGAGTCTCACATCGGGCTACCCGCAGGGAGCCTGCTTCCCCCTCTGCCTGTGTCTCTGCCTCTCTCTGTGTGTGTCTCTCATGAATACATAAATAAAATCTTTTTTAAAACTCCAGAATTTATTCATTTTGCAGAACTAAAACTTTGTGCTCCTTGACCAAATCTTCCCATTTCCCCCTCCACCCACTCCCTGGCAACCAGCATTCCACTTTCTGCTTCTGAGAGTTTGAGTATTTTTGATTCCACATATAAGTGAATCACGCAGTATTTGTATTTCCTGTGTCTGGCTTATTTCACTTCGCATGATGTCCTCCAGTTTCACCCATGTTGTCCTGAATGGCAAGATCTCCTTTTTGAAGGCTGAGTAATGTTCCAGTGTCGATACATACCAGTCTCTTCATCCATTCATCTGTTGATGGACATTCCTGTTGTTCCATTTTTTGACTATCGGGAATACTGCAGTAAACACAGGAGTGCAGACATGCCTTTCAGATACAAATTTAATTTCCTTTAGATATATATACCCCAAAGTGAGATTGCTCAGTCAAATGGCAGTTCTATTTTTAAGGTTTTTGAGGAAACTCCTTACTGATTTCCATGATATCTGTATCAATTTAAAAACTGCATGAGGGCTCCCTTTTCTCTACACCCTTGCCAACATTTACCTTTACTTTTTTGATGACAGACATTCTAACAGGTGTAAGGTGGTATCTCATTGTGGTTTAGATTTGCATTTCCCTGATGATGAGTGTTGTCGAGCACCTTCTCATATACTTATAGGTCATTTGTATATCTTCTTTGAAAAAAAATGTCTATTTAGGTCCTTTGCCCATTTTTTAATTGATAAAATAAGTGGCTAAATAGACTTTTTTTTTTCAAAGAAGATATACAAATGACCAATAAGTATATGAGAAAGCTCCATGCCCAGCAGAGTTGATGCAGAGCTTAATCTCACAACCCTGACATTATGACCTGAGCATGCAGAGCTCGATCTCACACTGACATTATGACCTGAGCAGAAATCAAGAGTCTGACACTTAACCTACTGAGCACCCAGGTGCCCCAGCTGTGGGCTTTCCATAGATGTTCTTTATAGTGTTGAAGTACCTAATTTGCACCCATTTTGGTAAAACTCTTACTCATGAATTGATGTTGAACTTTGTCAAATGCTTTTTCTGCATCTATTGTGATGATCATATGAGTTTTTACTTTCATTTTGTTAATGTGCTGTATCGTGTTGATTAATTTCCATATGTTGAACCATCCCTTGCATCCCAGGGATGCAATTTGGATCCCATTTGGTCATGGCATATGACCCTTTTAGTATGTTGTTGAGTTTGATTTGCTAGAATTTTGTGGAAGATTTCACATTTATGCTCATCAAGGATATTTACCTATCATTTTCTTTGCTTGGGTTGGCTTTGTTTCATTTGGGTATTTGGATGATGCTGAGTTTGGAAATGTTCCCTCTTTTTCCAGTTTTTGGAAAATTTTTGGAAGGATTGATATTAATTCTTCTTTGAATGTTTGATAGAATTCACATGTGAAGCCCCATCTGATTTAGGCCTAGTCTTTATTGGGAGGTTTTTTTATTTTTAATGTCCTTATTTGTTATTGGTCTACTCAGGCTTTCTATTTCTTCTTGATGCAGTTTCAGTAGGTTGCATGTTTCTAGGAATTTATCCATTTCTTTCATGTCATCCAATCTGTGGGCATGTAATTGTTCATAATAATTCTTTATGATCCTTTTTATTTCTGAGACATCCGTTGTAATGTCTCACTTTTCATTTGTGATTTTGAGTCTCCTTTCTTTACTTAGTCTAGTTAAGGGTTTGTCAATTTTGTTTATCTTTTCAAAAAACCAACTCTTAGTTTATGTGGATTTTTTCTATTGCTTTTCAATTCTCTAATTTATTTCTGTCTAATATATATTATTTCCTTCTTTCTGCTAAGTTTGGACTTTGTTTTTCTCTTTCTGATTCGTTGAGTTATAAAGTTAGGTTATTCATTTGTAAGCTGTCTTTTTTAAAAAAGATTTTATTGTATTTATTCATGAGAGACACAGAGATAGAGAGAGGAGGAGACATAGGCAGAGGGAGAAGCAGGCTCCATGCAGGAAGCCCGATGTGGGACTCAATCTTGGGACTCCAGGATCATGTCCTGAGCCAAAGGCAGATGCTCAAGCACTGAGTCACCCAGGCGTCCCAACTTTCTATTTTTAAATGTAGTTGCTTATCCCTATATATGTCCCTCTTTGTACTGCCTGTGCTGCAACTCGTAAATTTTGATACGTTGTGTTTTCATTTTAATCTCAAGACATCTTTTAAATTACTTTTGATCCCCTCTTTGATTTTATCCAATTTATAATTGATCCAATTATAAATATATACACACCCAACATCAAAGCATCTAAATGTATAAAGCAAACATTGACAGATCTGAAAGGAAGTTGACAGTAATATAGTAAGAATTCCCTTCAGTCAGTAGAGCATGTGACTCTTGATCTTGGATTCATTTCCCTCCCAAACATTGAAAAAAATTCATCCATTATTTCTTTAAATAACTTTTTCTCCTTTCTCTGTCTCTCTTCAACTGCTGGGACTGCCATAAAAAAATATGTCTATTCATTTGATGGTGTCTCATAAATCTGATAAGCTTTTCTCCTCTCATTATTTTTTCTTTATCCTCCTCTTACTGGATAACTTCAAATGATCTGTCTTTGGAGCATCTGGGTGGCTCAGTGGTTGAACATGGCTCAGGGCGTGACCCCAGGGTCCTGGGATCGAGTCCCATGTTGGGCTCTTTACAGGGAGCCTGCTTCTCCCTCTGCCTGTGTCTCTGCCCCCCCCCTTCTCTCTCTATCTCTCTTTGTGTCTCTCACGAATAAATAAATAAAATCTTAAAAAAAACCCTCAAATGATCTGTCTGTGAATTTGTAGATTCTTTCTTCTCCTTGACCAAGTCTGATATTGAAGTTTTATATTGCATTTTTCATTTTATTCACTATATTCTTCATATCCAGAATTCCCATTTGGTTCTATTTTACGTTTTCTATCTCTTTTTGGAACTACTCATTTTGTTCATGTATGGTTTTTCTGATCTTTTTGAGTAGTCTGTATTTTCCTGTGGCTTGCTTAACTTCTTTACAACAATTGCTCTGGAGTATTTGTGGATATCCATTTCTTTGGGGTTGGTTACTAGAACTGTATTGTGTTCCTTTTGTTTTTTATTTCCTTGATTTTTCATGTTCTTTGTAGCCTTGCATCGATGTCTGACATTTGAGGGAACAGTCACATCTTCTAGATTTTCTGGACTAATTTCAGTGGGGAAAAACTTCTTTACCTTTGCACGGGTGCGGGGATGCTAGCTAGGTAGGGTGTGGCAGCTTGCTTTAGGGGGCACAGTGGCAGAGACTCTGAGATGCTGTGTCAGCGGAAGTCAACATCAGCACAGAGTGTGGAGTCCTCAGTGGCGAAGGCTGTAAGTGTCCACAGCAATGGTATGCATTGGCTTTAGGGATCCTCCAGCTCCACTTTTCCCCTACAGGAGGTTGTGACCAAGGATATTCTTGATGCTGAGAGGTGCTGGGCTGGGGCAATGGGGTGACAGAGGTAAAATGCCTCCTACATGTTTCTATGTGGCCATCCCTAGTTTTTGTGCTCCATTGAGTTGCTACTGATTCTTAATTGTACTCCAGAATTCTCCTGGAGCTTTAGTCATTGGTGGATAGTTCTTAAATCCCTGTTTTTGTGGGGTGGCCAGGGTTGGGACCTCCTAATCTGCCATCTTGCTCATGTCACTTCCCATTAAAGTTTGAGAAGTACTAATTTAGGGCTTCCCATTACCTCTGTCTGACCACTTTGCATATTCCTAAGCTTCCTAGTTAGTGGCAGCTGAGGGTATAGGCAGATTACAACTTCAACCAGAATCAATGGAATATAGTCACACATTCATTCTACAAATATCTTTTCAGCTGTGGGAATACCGTCTATGGTTGTGCATACCATGTACCGCAAATACTGTCACATCTAAGAAATGCCATTCACGTTTATATTTTTATTGCTACAATTTTCTACCAGATGGCAGTACAGTGTTTTGTTCTAACAAAAGCAATCTGTATAACAAAGTTCAGCCAGATGGAAATAAGTACCTTGAGGAAGGGGTACCATTTTCTATTCAAGTGTGCCCTGTGGGCTAGATGTCCTTTAAGTGAGAGCAAGGACCTGAGGACACAGCAGCAAATCAGAGATGCCAACTTATTAAATAAATACTTGTCATTGAATATAATTTTTGTTAGTTTTTGTGCTAAGTTATGCTGTAGTAGGTTTTTAAAATTTAATGTACATGGCATATTCCCATTGCGTAGGTCGTTGCCTATGACTTTACTGTTTAATTTTATTACATCTGGTCTTTTTCCCTTCATCTTGGAGCATACTCCCTAATTACAGTACTATTCTATGGGGAAAATTCTAGCTACTTCCAAGTTTTGTACTTTATGGCATCATTGACAAGTATTCTTTGTAGCAAGGTGAAAGGAAAGCTCTCTATACTGTTCTGAATAATTCAAAATTCCTATCAGCAAGTGCCTTGGATATGGACAATATAAGCTCAGTCAGTATTTGTTTTTGTATTTTCAAGTTTTGAAATACATCTCTTTTGAAGTTCTTGGACCCTAATGGAATTCTCCAACACAGTTGCAAGTTGTGGTGCAGAGTAGCAAAGACTTATGAGTAGGGATGCAACATAATTTATGATAGCTAAAAATAGGAAGCATTTTAGATTTCAAACAAAAGGTGAACAAGCAAATCACTATATATTCAAGCAACTAAATATTACACAGGTATTAAACCATGAATCTAAAAAGTAATATCATAAGCAATATGCTTACTTAAAATGTTAAGTAAAAAAGTTTATAAAGTAGAAAAAAATCATATATACAGTGCAGTCTGAATGTCCCCTCACTCCTTGTTATTTTGAGCTGTGAACTAGTATCATAGACATGACCCAGAGCTAATTAGAAAATCAGACTTGTGGACTCCACTTCAAAGCCATCGAGTCAGAATCTTCAAGTGATTCTTAGGCATTTCAGAGTCTTAGAATCATGGTCCAGGTCTTATTAACTTGGGGAACAACATCAGGCCATGTTAACAATTTGAACCAAAGTTCACTAGGTCATTGGCATCTACCCACCTAACACAAGACCATAGCCCTCCTCTGAACACAAACCCGGTGTCTCCACAGGGGTATCCACAAGTGTAGACTCAGGCACTGGGGTGGTAGCTTTACTTCTAACTCAGCATCCGTCCAAAATGGTCTTTGATAACGATTATTTTTAAATTATGTCAAAGAAACGGGAGGAATGTATCTTCTTACCTTCACAATTTCTCGTTGAATAGGATTTTAGTGTAATTTCTGCCTATTTGTTTTCCTTTGTGCATCTTCCTATCCTTCACATGCCTCCTCCTGAGAAGAGGGAAGGAGGAGATCCAGCATTCCAGAGTTAGGAGAAATGATTGCGCCCTCGTGTGTAATGATGGATACCACCCCAGAAAGCCACACACATGCTCTCCTACCTCCTCACCATGGGATGTGGACATCACTATCCCTCTTGACCATTGTCCCAGTGACCATCTTGCTACACGTCCAACCTTGCTGATGTGGCTCACCCCCTGGTCCACTGACCACTACCCTTATGGTTAGACCAGTCTACCCTGGATCTCAGCTATGACTCTCACTATTGTAGATTGCTCTGTGGGGCTCTCCTAGGTCACTACCCAATCGTGGTTCTTTTTTTTCTATTTTTTAAAAGATTTTTAATTATTTATTTGAGGGAGTGTGAGTTGAGGCGGGGAGCAGAGGGAGAAGGGTAAGCCGACTCCCCGCTGAGCACAGAGCCCGACAGGGGGCTCGATCCCATGACCCTGAGATCATGACCTGAGCAGAAATCAAGCATTTCTGAGCCACCCAGGTGCCCCCTACATCGTGATTCTTAAGTCAAGTGCCTCCACCCACCTAATTGCTGGTGTCCTTAGGTAGTTCAGTGCAAAGCTCTGGCCACTACTAGAAGAACCTTTGGACTTTCTGTCCTCCAGGCTGGCATCACCTGTCGTATCCACATTACAGACAACACATGTCTGCCTAGAAGGGCAGCTGGGAGAGGACTTAAGCAGACATTGGACAAAGGCAGAAGGGTGTGGGAGCAGAGATCCCTCCCCTGAGAGTTTCACAGGAAATGGCCCATCCCGGTTACATGCAAGCTTAGAGTGTATAGTAGAATAGAAAAGCAGAGTAATAGAAGTCAGAAAACAGTGTCTTGTCCTAGTTCCCTGTATGACCTTGGGAAAGTTACTCTCAGACTTTCAATTTCGCCTTTCATAAAATGAGGGTAAAAATATTTGTAGATTTGAATCTCCAAGTTCTGATTAAGTTCAATGAGTTAGTATTTGGAAAGGGCTTTGAAACATGTAAGATGTAGCACTATATAAATAATATCCAGCATCATGGCAAGAGAAAAGGTGATCTGTTCCCAAAATTGGCCTCACCAAGTGTCACACTTGGCCATCTGGTAGGATTTAGGAGTAACTATCGTGTATTACAAGGTCAGGAGAGAACCTGAAAACAAACACCACGTTAGAAAACAGTACACAGCTGCTGCCTTATAGGAGAAATGAATGGCATCCAGAGAGAATAAAATGTTAAATACAGGGGAAAAGGCATCCTGTCCTAAAAACATACCGGTAACAGAATATCTACATTTTATTTTCTCAAACATCTAGGCAATTGTTCAGATCCTGAATACATGAGGTTTTCGCATTTCATAATGTACCCTTCAGTCTACATAGATTTGTGGCAAAATAAGCACCATGCTTACAATATAATGGCTTTGTCGAGTTGGTTAAATTAGCCGAAGGCCTTGTTCAGCTCATCGTTAAAATTCATTTCCCAACATTCTTTAGCTTTGTTGACTCTTTCATCGGTTCCTCCTCAGTTCTGTCATCATTTCTTTCCTTGGATCTATTTCAATTTCCTATCAACAGTGTTCCAAAATAATTATTATAAAAATTGGAGAGAGTTGATGAACCTTTTTTATTGGAGAGAGATGAACCTTCCAGACTCCTTCCCAGCTCATCATTGCAAGCCCCCAGAGTAGAGAGTGGAAGTTTATAACTTGCGGGAGCCTTGGTGCTTAAGCATGCAGAGCAGATGTCTCATTTCACACGTTTTCCCCATTTATTATACATGCTATCTCTGCCTGTGGGAGCGGAGCGCTGCTTTGGGGGGTGGGCCTTCCCTTGCCCCGGCAAGCCGGTGCGCGCAAATGGGCTGTTGAGTCGGCTTCTCTTTACCCCGGGAGAGGAGGTTTTTTGATTGCTGTTTTCATACAAGCCCATCAGAGGGAAGGAGTCACACTTCCACACTCCTGCCTCCGCTTTCCCTACCTGGAGTGCGAAGACGTGGACGCACCCGTCTGGCCAGGCACAGCTTAATTCCCGAAGTGTGTGACACTGATGACTGCCACTGGGAGCGATGGGGCCCTCTCTCTCCAAAGGGCTGAGGGGATCTGTCGGTGTTACCGCTTTTTGATGCCACGGTTAGCAGCACAGGAGAGAGAAAGGCGGTTCTGGCCCGGGCAGTGGCTGCCTTCGTGTCTCCCCTCGTAGCGTGCGCCACGGCCGGCACACACCGTTCTCGCCCTGCAACGTCTCACAGCGCCTAGGACGGTGCCTTGCACACGACTCGTGTTTTGGAAGGACTGCTTTGGGGCACCTGGTTGGCTCCGTCGGTCAAGGCTCTGCCTTGGGCTCAGGTCACGATCTCAGAGTCCTGGGATCGAGCCCCACATAGTAAATAAAATAAAATTTTTATAAAAGGGTTGCTTCGTCAATTATATAAAATAGCCTTCCCCCTTTGGTAACCTAACTTTGCTCTGGTATTAGGGCTAAAAGAGAGGGGGGAGAAGGAATAAGGACACAGAAGCCAATCCAGAAAGCTACTGGGACGAGGAGAAAGGTTGGCCTTATCAGAAGGGCACAAAGATCTTCAGGTCTGAAGGTCTGGTTGGTCTTCTGGGCTAGGCGTTCACCTGCCTCTGCCTCTTACTCCTTCTTCCCTACAAGGGTTCTCCAAACAACCCCGTACAGGGAGTCTAGGTTCACATGCTTAACAGTGTCCAACCCAGGGAATCTCCGACACAACCAGTGGAAGGGTCAACTGGCACAACCCTGAACGGAAAGCAACCTGACAGCAGATTGCAAGAGTCCTAAAGATACTCATGCCCATCGTAGCAGTAATTCCACTTCTGAAACTCCGTTCTATTGAAAAAAATCCTAAATCTGGACGAAGATGTGTACCCCTGAAGTGCTCGGTACAGTTTTATTTGTGCGGAAACAGGAACAATCCGAGATGTCTGCAGCAAGGAAAGAGGTGGATAATAACCCAGCCCCTGGCTGGGATTTTTATTAAAAATTATTTTGAGTTATAGGCATTTTGGCCTATTTTTAAGAAGTAACATGCAGTAAAGTTGACTTTTGGTGTCTGTAGGTTTTTTGTTTTGTTTTTTAAGATTTTGCTTATGTCTCTGAGAGAGATGCTGAGCACGGGCACAGGGAGGGCCAGTGGCAGCCCAGTGCCCCCCAGGGCATCACAGTGACCCCCAGAGGGAATGCTCACAACACTCAGTGAGGCGGATACTCTCGCTCTGGTTTTACAGAGGGACGGACCAGGCGCAGAGAAGTTCCATCATTCCCACGGTGACACAGTAAGCGTCACTGTCTAGTTATCAGCAACCATAAGATGTCTCGGATGCAGGAGAGGGGCTGACAGGTAGGTGCTGCCTTCGGAAACCTTTATTTTCAGTGGCTGGTGCCATATGTTAACCCATTAAACAAATATTTTACTAAGTACCTTCAGTGTGGGTAATGGTCTAGTCACCGGGGAAACAGGGGTGAGCACACATGGCCCCTGTATTCACAAGACATGTGTTTCTTCTTAAAATCAAGTTCCTGGGGGATCCCTGGGTGGTGCAGTGGTTTAGCGCCTGCCTTTGGCCCAGGGCGCGATCCTGGAGACCCGGGATCGAATCCCACATCGGGCTCCCGGTGCATGGAGCCTGCTTCTCCCTCTGCCTGTGTCTCTGCCCCCCCCCTCTCTCTCTGTGACTATCATAAATAAATTAAAAAATTAAAAAAAAATCAAGTTCCTGGCAACATATACCAAGAGACCTTAAGGAGCACCCAGGTGGCTCTGGGGTGGAGCATCTGCCTTCAGCCCAGAGCGTGACCCCAGGGTCCGGGATCGAGTCCCCCATGGGGCTCCCCACATGGAGCCTGCTTCTCTCTCTGCCTGGGTCTCTGCCTCTCTCTGGGTCTCTCCTGAATAGACGAATAAACCAAAAAAAAAAAAAAGACCTTAATACAAGTTTCCTCTTCTATCCAAAAGAAGAGCATTCCTATGAAAGCTTTTGTGGTAAAGCCTCTTCATGGTAGCAAAAAACATGTACCTAGTGTTGATGTTTTCTTATTTTATTTTGTTTTATTTTTTATTTTATTTAATTTTATTTTTTGGAGAGGGAGAGGAAGAGGCGTGGGAGGAACACAGGGAGAGGGAGAGAGAGAATCCTAAGCAGACACCACACGCAGCGCGGAGCCCAACGGGAGGCTCAATCCCATGACTCTGAGGTCATGACCTGAGCTGCAATCAGAAGTCGGACACTTCACCGACTGAGCCACGTGGGTGCTCCTGTCAGTGTTTTTTTTTTTTTTTTTAAGTGAAGTGGCATAAAGCAAACCTGTATGTGTGAACTGTAACCAAGAATCTCATTTCTAAATGTGAAAATAATCTAAAATAGGTACAAGTACTTATACGGAGAGCTGTTTATCAGAGTGTGGTTCATAATGGGGACAAATGGAAACAGCTGTTGTAGCCCATAGTTGGGAAATAGTTGGGTAGATTGTGGCACAACCACACGCTGGATATAATAGTCCTTCATGACAGTTCTCAAAATGTTTCTATTTTATGAACAAATATAATGTTAAATGAGCAAAGCAAACTGGAAAACAGCCTGTTTAGTACGCTCTTACATGTGTGAAAGAATATGTATAGGACGTGATCTAGGTAAATTAGCATAGACCATAGGAAATGAACATGTTTGTAGGTGGAAAGGATGAAATATCAGCAGTTTCACAAAGGAAAAAACATCTGGCAGCAAATAAGCCAAAATATTACCTGTGATGATTTCCTGGTGGTGGGATCATCAGCAACGTTCATGCCGTTCCTTAGGGTTCTCAGCACTTTTCCATTTTCACAGTATACACAGATGACTTTTCCAATAAAAACATGGTTGTAGAATGAAAAGAGAACAAATGTTTCCCTTTTGGCCAATTGGCTGACTTGTAATGCCAGTCGCACTCTGGCTCCCCACCTGGAACCCCTCGTGTCTTATTAATTCCGTCTTATTTACGGGGTGTGGACTGGGATAGAGACTGGGCCCAACTGTGGGTCGCAGGAGGAAGCAGGGATCTGACGCAGGTAAAACACACGCCGACTCTCTGAGCCTCATGGGAAACGGCTGTTTTATGCTTGCTGCCCGGGAGGCAGGTTCCTAGGCCCTGACTCCTGACATCTCCAAGGAAGCCACTTGAATTTTTTGCTTATGACATAGAGACCTCCCAAGCATTAAAAATATGGGGGCGCCTGGGGGGCTCAGTCTGTGAAGCGTCTGCCTTCAGCGCAGGTCATGATCTCAGTGTCCTGGGATCGAGTCCCGCGCCAGGCTCCCTGCTCAGTGGGGCATCTGCCTCTCTGTCTGCCCCAGCTCGTGCTCTCTCTCTCAAATAAATGAATAAAGTCTTTTTTTTCAAGTCTGTATTTAGAACCAAAAGGAAGGTGTGTCATAAAGTTCCAGCTATTGAGGACAACAAGGACAAGTTGTATACGGTGGAGAGGGTGTTGTTTTGGGGAGATTAGCTGGTCACTTTCCCGTCCTCATCAGTTGGTGCCGCTAACCACGCACATCCATTCATGTAACCGAACACTGGGAGATAAAAGGTTTAAGTAAAAGAGGCCATCCTTTCAAAATACATCATAACTTCTCCTTTTATAGCGTGTTAGCTGTGTGCATACATCACATGTGCACCCTCCGGAGTGTGCCCCGTGCCAGGCCCCACGCCAGGACAAGGTATGGCCCAGTGAACGGGCCGCCGGGCGTCCCACAGCTCTGCTGCCAGAGACAGATGCACCTGCAAGTACAGGCAAAATTCTCCCTTGTGAGAAGCGAGACAAAAGCGAAGGACGGGGCACTGTGAGGAAGACGCAGGCCAGGAGCGGGGACCCTGCGCCAGCTGGGGCCCTCTCTGAGGAAGGGGCCTTGCCGTGGGGAGGGAGATGTAGGAGGGCCCTGCCCCAGTGACGAGGGGCTAGAGGCGGCCTAGACTCTTCTCTAGCAAGGCCGACCGTCCTCAGCGGTGTCGGCAGGTGAGGCTGGGCCGCGACCCAGGAGGGTACCGGCCATGCTAAGGTCGTATCCAAAGTAGAAGGGGAATCCACTGGCGAGCTGGAAGCCGACCAAATGGTATGACTTCACTGGCATAGTTAAAACGTCATTCCAGCAAAGTGTTCTACTGGATTCTATTGGGTTCCACAGCTCTACTGCGTAAAATTCTGGGACGTCTGGGGTTTGCTTTAAAGATACTAAAAAAAATAAAAAAATAAAAAAAATAAAGATACTCCAGATACAGGTGCGCCTGGGGGGCAGTCGGTTTAGCTTCCAACTTTTTTTTTAAAAAAGATGTTACTTATTTATCCATGAGAAACACAGAGAGAGGCAGAGACACAGGCAGAGGGAGAAGCAAGCTCCATGCAGGGAGACCGATGCGGGACTCGATCCCGGGACCCCAGGGTCATGGCCTGAGCCAGAGGCAGACGCTCCACCGCTGAGCCCCCCGGGTGCCCCGAGTTTCTAACTCTTGATTTTGGCTCAGGTCATGATCTCATGGATAGGAGATTGAGCCGACTCAGGCTCTGCACTCAGTGTGGAGTCTGCTTGGAGTCTCTCCCTCCCTCCCCCTCCGCCCCCACCCTGCTCGCTCTCTGTCTCTCAAACACATACATACATACATACATATTTAAAAAATACTCCAGATATAAGAAAGAAAGAAAAAAATATGAGGGTATGGGGGAGAAAGACAAAATAAAATTGTTACAAAAGTGCAAATTGTTGCATCCGGGTGGTGGGCCCGGGGCGGGGGAGTGTATCACACACTTCTCTGTACTGGGGGTGTGTTTGAGAATTTTTCTGATTAAAAGCGTCCTTTCCAAAAGAGAAAAAGCAGGCGTGTTGGCTCTGACGCCGAGCTCCGCGTCTGCCCCGCCCCGGGGGCTGTGGGACCCTGGGCGCTTCTTCCCTGGGAGCCTTGCTGTCCCCGCGCTGGTGACACACAGGCTGAGTGCCGTGGTGGGCCTGGTTCCCAGGCGGCACCTGCCAAACACTTCGTTTCCGTAGGTCTCACTCGGAACGCGTTCTGTTGCCTTCCAAACACTCGCCCCGCGTGTGTGGACATCGGGCGGGAGACGGGGACAGTCGCCCAGGAGGGCAGCCAAGAGCCGGGCGGGGCCGGGGCCAGGGTCACAGCTCTGCCGCTTGGAGCCCGGCAGACCAGCGCCTGGCGGGAGGGCGTCTCGGGACCCCCGCCCCCACCTGGCCCGTGCCCTGGGCTCCAGGTCCCCGGGGAAGGGAGGCAGCATGTATGCCTGCTCTCTTGGGCTTTTCCACGGGGCCTGACAATGACACTGACACAGGCAGCCCCATGGGACCGAAGCGCGCCCATTTAGGCAATGGGGACATTGTGGGGCCCCCTAAGGAAGTGAAGCCCCCCGGGGAACAGTTCGAGCTGAACCCTTCCATGCTGAAGCTGGCGAAGGGAGGAAGTTGTGACACTGGGACCAGGATGGGGCTGGGCTGGGGGAGTTCGTAGTGGGGAAGTGGCGGGAGGTCGGGGTTCGCTCACAGGGCTTGTTGGTGTGGATTTCTCTAGACCCCGACTTGCCATCCCTGGTGACAAAGCCTTCCTTTTCTCCTGGTACAGGGAGGACATCTTCCATTTGGGAGTTTTATCCCTTGCGTTGCGGGAAGGGAAGGAGGGGAAGCCAGAGACTTCTTGCACCTGCCGTTTCTCAAGAGCCTTTAGCTCAAAATCATCCTTATATCGAAGCGGCATATTCTGGGGTGACCCATTTTGCAATCCTCTGCACCTATGAAATAAAATCTATGAGATGCCAAAAAGCCCCAGTGATACTGAAATACAGGTAGGAGAATATTAAAAGCGGGTTTTAACATAGTAATATATATTTATAGTCATGTACTGGGTAACAAGACCCGGCAGGCTAATAATGACTGTAACATCGAAATAGGGACGAGCAGGTACACTATTTCAGGATATTGGCAACAGCTGTGACCGGGAAATATCGGTGCTTTCTCCAGAATCTAAGCTGGAGACTGGCATTGAGGGGTTTGCTAGGACGGGTACCTGGGCTGGGGGAGGGAGGGGAAAACGCAGAACTGACTCGGACGCATCCTCACCGCCCAGAGCTCACCCTTGGCGACGAACACCCAATAGACTCGGGCAAGTGTACACTGACAGGTGCCACCATTAGGATATCGTGCAGAAGAGCCTCACGTCCCCCCAGATCTGTGCCCCACGCGCTCATCTCTCCCGCCAACCACCAGTCTTCTCACTGTCTCCGGTTTTGCCTTCTCCAGAGGTCACACGGTTGGAATCCTGTGGTCCGTGTCCTCTTCAGATTGGTTCCTTTCACTCAGTGGTAGCAGTTAAGGTCCCTCCTTGTCTTCTCAGGGCTTGGTGGCCATTTCTTTTGAGCCATCCTATATCTTTGTGATGTTTTTTTTTCTTGTTTAAGTAGATGTCGGCTGCTTCCAAGGTGAAATACCCTGTTGAAGACAAAGAGACTTTAAAAAAAAAAAGATTTTATTTATTTATTTGAGAGAGTGAGAGAGCGAGCATGAGCGGCGGGGAGGGAGCCGGTGGGGATCGGGGCAGAGGGAGAGCGAGGAGCAGACTCTCTGCTGAGCAGGGAGCCCGATGTGGGACTCGATCCCAGAACCCTGAGGTCATGACCTGAGCCAAAGGAAGTGCTTAACTGACTGAGCCACCCAGGAGCCCCCACAGAGATACATTTAGTAGCCCCTCCCTTCCCAAATTCTTGAAACCTGCGGGAGTTTGGCCTGCGGAGCATCTGGCAACAAACGGGGAGTTGGGGAGTTGGGACGTGTTCAGGACTTGGTGCCAAGGTGTGTCACTGGGGCTTGGAGATGTCCGTGAAAGCCTTGACTTTGCCTTTTCCTTGCTGCGCTCTAGAACTGCCTTCAGAAACAGCTTCCACGTTTTGATGACAGCTGTGCTGTAAAACGGGAAGAAGGCCCATTATCATCTTTTCTTTAAACTGACAGAGCAAGGCAGGCAGTGGTGAAAAGCTATTCATCTGGATAACAATCTAGATTTTTAAAATCCAAAGGTGGTTAATAATGCGAACTAGGTACTTTGCCATTATGATGACGTATCGTATGTAAAATATTAAGCGCATCTAATGTTTCATTCATTTCCATCATATCAGTCTGTCAAGATATAATAAATCGACACAGCTGTCTACCAACAGCTCCGCCCCAAAACATTCCCTATTGAACAACTCTTAGCTTTTCTAGGACTCATAAACTTGAAAATTGCCCCTAAATTAGCATAGCTATATTCACACAGTATTTCCAGCCCCAACAAAGAAATGCCACTGGAACAGTCACCGAGTACTTTTTTATGCAAAACTGATGTTAGTGACAGATTTTTAAGCATGTAATTTGTTTCATTTTATTCGTAAAAACTCCCGGGACTGAACACTGAACTTTCAGAAAGTTATTTATTTTGCCTTCTGGCAGGCGAAAACTGATGTAAAAACAACCAACCAAGAGCACTGTGCACTGGCCTATTAGGTTCAGCTGTGCAGCAGGAGGGGACATAAAAGATCTTTTCTCCCGCATCCCCTCTCTCCCTGGAGACCGAGGGCACATACTTGGATTTTGTCTTATCATTTGGTCCTGATGCAACCTTACGATGGGGTCAGATTCCTTACGGGGAAAATTGCATGCCCCGCCCCATTCTCCCCCCACGCCGGACTTGGAGAAGAGATCTTATAAATAAATAGCGGAGTCACCTGCTGCCAATGGGAAGGATGATCCCCTAGGGCCTACGGGTAGCGGGCGGGCTACACACGGACGCCCGGGCCCTTTGGAGCGGGTCAGCCTTGAACTCTGTCCTGGGCACAGAAGACCCATCGAGCAATGCATATGTCCCGGAGGGACTCACAGTCAAGTGTGGAAAAAGAGATTAGTGGGGAAACAAAGAGTTAAAACCTGCAGTGGAGGTGTGGGGCCAGAGGAATGGGTTACTGACGGGATGTAGGGCAAGGATGGGGTGTCCAACTGCCCCGATTGTCATCTCCCGGGGGCCAGTCCCGTGAAGGAAACAGCAATTCCCCCCCCTCCTGGGGGCAGCCACACTGTTTGCTCTGGAGGCAGCTTTTTCCAGAGTTGGGGGTGGGGAGGGCTCGGGGACCAGAGGTGCCAGGGACACGTGCCAGGTGCCTCTGCCCCAGCTTAATGAGAGGTCTGCAGGAATGCCAGGTGCTTTCCCTTGGTGCTACTGGAACGAACTGGGAACATCCGTGACATTTTCCGTCACCTGTACGCAATACTGTGTACTCACTTCTTCACTGTGAAATGGGAATACTGACTGCAGCTGCCTCATAGGGTTAATGTAAGGTTAAGGATTACAGGTACGGGCGCCTGGGGGGCTCGGAGTTGAGCACCTGCCTTCGGCTCAGGGCGTGACCCGGGGTCCGGGGATCCCACGTCAGGCTCCCTACTCAGCGGGGCGTCTGCTGCTCCCTCTGCATCTCCCCCTGAGTGTGCTCTCTCTCTCTCTCTCTCTCTCTCTCACACTCTCTCAAATAAATACATAGAATCTTAAAAAGGTCAGATTGTGTCACACCGAGTAACCTCGGTTGTGTTGTGGAACTTCAGCTTGCTTGTGGGCGGCAACACATCCCGGGCGCATTCTCTAGAGCTGTGGTGCCAGGGCTTTGAAGCCACCCTGCTAGGACGTGTTGGTGGCTGCTGTCGGGGCCCAGGCTGGCCTCGCAGTTGGGGCCGCTCTTCTGTTAAGTGCTCTCTCTCCCTGGACCTTTGTGGCCTCCCCTGTAAGTCGAGGGAAGGTCTCTTTCAGTCTCTACTTCCTTGGTGGAGCGCAACAAGCAGGACACGGAGGTGACACACAGTGTGTGATTCCAGGAGGGGAGGCCTCGTCCCGGCCGGCCCTCCCAGTACCTCGCACATCCTCTCTGACACAGAACTCAGATTTCTTCAAGAACTGAATTACTTCTCAGCTCGTGGCTTCTGCTCTCCGGCAGGCCAGGTCCCCAGAGGCCAAACATTTGGGTGGTTGTCTCCCCGGTGTACGTGGCTGGAGCTTGCATGATGGTCAGCGTCGGGCCTTGGGATCCCTTATTAATTTTTAAGTGATCCTATCCAGCACCTTTGCGCATGGAGCCTCTGTCTCTGCTAGTGGACGGCGTGGTGCCCTCCGGGAAGAATGGGTGCGTCTGGTTGTCCGCAGCCAGCGGCTGGCCGAGTAGGGCAGGCTCTCCGGGCTGGGCTCCGACCGCAGGCCTTACAAGACGGCGGTCCCAGGTTCCCAGGGCTGTGCTAACGGGAACACGGGCCATCACGCGGGCTCAACAGCAGATACTCCTGGCTCCTGGAGACGCCAGCTGTGCAGGGGCTGGTGGGGACCGTGTCCCAGGCGCCTGTCTCTCCTCTGCGCCCTCCATGGCGAAGCTGGTAAGAGAGCTCTCTAGAGTCCCTTTTGTTTATAAGGTTGGGATCCCCTTCCTGGGAGCCCCTCGGTCAGGACCTGGCCATCTCCCAAAGGCCCCTCCAACCTCAAGGGGGAGGATATGCTTGGTCCCCACGGAACTAAAGGATTTACCTGTGCTCCCCTTTGTCCATGCTACAGGGCGAGGGTGCAGCTGGGGGAACGACCTAAAGCAAGCAGGAAATTCTGGTGTAAGCTTTCTCTTTCTGCTCACTAGGATCTGCCACAGGAAGCCTTGGGGTTTGGTTTTGTTTTGTTTTTAAGATTTTATTTATTTATTAGAGTGTGTGAGCAGGAGAAGGGGGAGCAGTGGGAGGGGGAAAAGCAGGCTCCCAGCGGGGCAGGGGCCCCAGGATCACGACTGGCGCTGAAGGCGGATCCGCAGCAGCTGAGCCCCGCAGGTGCCCCGGCCACAGGACGTCACTTGTGGAGCGAGAACACTGATGAAGTCCCCCCCTTTCTGTGTGAGTCAACTGGGGAAACCCGCAGCCCGGCGGCCAGGACCACGGGTTCTGTTCATTACTTCACGGCTGCCGTTCGCCCACAATGCCGCTGCGGCCTCTGCGGCCCTGGTCCCCCGGGGCCGTGGCTTCCGGGGGGGCGCCCTCCGTCCCGGCCCGTCCCAGGGGGGTCCCAGCTCCCAGCTCGCGCTGGGCACCCGGCTTCTCCTGCGGGCGGGTGCTCTGAGTCCCCTTCACCCCTCCCGGGCCTGCACTTCCTCCTCCCCACGACCCCCTCTGCGGCCCAGCACTCTCCAGCTTCTCCGCACAGAATGGGTTTGGACCAGGGGCTCAGAGCGACTTCCGCGGGCGGTGAGACGAAGTGTCGTCTGCTGGACAGACAATGGGGGAGGAGGAGGTAGGAGTGGGGGACGCGGACGCGGGCGTGCCCTGCGCACACCTCCCCTGCAGAACACACGGCGTGTGCAGGACTCCAGTCCCCGCAGCAGGGAGCGCTGTGGGAGCTCACCTGAGCCGGAGGGCCCGCCCCCGTCCTGGGCCCCGCCTACCCCGGGCCTCGCCCCGCCCGAGGCCCCGCCCCGCCCCGCCCGAGGCCCCGCCCCCGTCCTGGACCCCGTCTACCCCGGGCCCCGCCCCGCCCCCGCCCGAGGCCACGCCCCCGTCGTGGACCCCGCCCCGCCCTGGGCCCCGCCTACCCCGGGCCTCGCCCCGCCCGAGGCCACGCCCCGTCCTGGACCCCGCCCCGCCCCGGGCCCCGCCTACCCCGGGCCCCGCCCCCGCCCGAGGCCACGCCCCCGCCCGAGGCCACGCCCGCTGGGCCCGCATTCCGTGGCCGAAGGGACCAGGGGCGTGAAGGTGCGGCCCTCCCGCTCTGTCCCACTGTCAGGTCACTACTGAGGGCGCATCCCATCCTCAACCCCCACCGCACCCCGCAAGACCAGCTGAGGCTTTATTTGGGACTGAATGGCACTCAGACTCTCATAAGATTTTATTTATTTGAGAGAGAGAGCGCCCGTGCAGGGGGAGGGGGTAGATGGAGAAGCAGGCTCCCCCCTGAGCAGGGAGTCCCACATGGGGCTTGATCCCAGGACCCTGAGATCATGACCCGAGCTGAAGGCAGACGCTTCACCCACGGAGCCTTCAGGCGCCCTCGGATCTCTCTGCCCTCCCACCCCCTGACCTGGGTCTCAGAGCTGGCTCCCCGGGGACCTCAGCACTGCGTGTGCTGGTCTCCATCCTCCCTGACTGATTCTCAGCCATCTGTCCACGAGCCCCACGTGGCTTCCTTCAGATCCTTGTCCCCACGAGGACAGAGAAACAGAGGATCTGGGTGGATTATCCAGAGAGACGTGCAGGCCGAGGGGGACCAGGCTCAAATCAGTATGGGGACTGGAGAGGGTTCTGGGGGATGCTCCCAGCCACAGGCAGAAGACCATGGGCTAGACCCCAGCCAAGGTGCAGCGGAAGTAGAGTGGATTTAGTATGGAGTGTGGGGCTCGCTCAAGGCTTCCGGCTGGGGTCGGGTCCATCTCCCAGTCTGGAGAGACAGAGGGGATAGGCTGAGCTAGGAGGAGGAGAAAGACCTGGAGTCTCCAGGTCTGGTCAGTGGTTAGATGTAGAGACAGGAATTCAGTCAAGTTAGATGGCATTGACACATACACACACACACACACACACACACACACACACCACCCGATACTTTTGGGGAAACGACTGAGCTTAGGGAGCACCATACATTTGAATTCGTTCCCCTTTTCAAGGCATCACTTTGCAAAATTACAGACTAACTTTCTCATTAAACCTTCCCCGCTAGCAGGAAACCTTCCCCACATTCATTCTCCATGACGTCCATTGCATAGGGGGCAACAGATCTCCAGGAAACCCTGCGCAATCACAAAATATAAATAGGATGCCTATATTTATGAGCACAGGAAGGAAGTGTCAGCCAACGTCAGGAAACAAGAAAAGCGATGTTAAGGTCCAGAGAAGGGGCAGCTAGAGGGGAGGAGTCCTTGGCTTTCCTCAGTACCTTCAAGGCTGGAAAATTTGTATTTTGAGCCAGTCCAGCAGATGGTGCTGCTCCGGTAGAGAGCGGAGAAGTCGTTCATTTCCTGGGATGCAGTCTCTGCTGTTTACAGTTCTGAGCTGATGGAGTTTCTGTCTTAGTAAAATCCCAACGCTGCGTCCTCAGACGTTAATACACAAAAAGAACCTGGTGTGCGCAGCAGACCCCTGTCTTGGTTTCATCAGTGGGGGAAGCCCGCCTGGGTCATTCTTACTTCGCAGGTGCCTTGTTATCGACAAGGAACTTGATTTTCTCTCACTGTTTCCTCCTAGAAGAGGCTTTGGAGTCAGCCCTGTAGTACTCGCTGTCACTGTCACCTGCTCTCCTGCTCTGGCCTGTGTGCTAACAAGGTGGCACACCAAATAGTATCTGTTTTGTCTACCTCTATTACATACGTGTGTTATGCATTATGTGATAAAGTGTCAATATTGTCTATGCCTTATTTTATATGTATACCTATGTGTGCCATATATAATAAAAGGGATAACACTACACAGGCAGGAAATAATCACTAAAAGGTCGGTGTCTTAGGCCACGAGGCCGCAGCCAACTACCATAGCCTGGGGGGCTTTAGGTAGAATTCCTGCCGAGTGGAGCCAGGGTTTGGCTGCAGGCAGGAGCCCCTTCCTGGCTTCTGACCGGCTGCTTTCTCACCGCGTCCTCACCGGGGGAGGCACGCAGAATCCTCCCCTCTCAGGGCCTGGGTGGCGCAGTTGGTTAAGCATCCAATTCTTGATTCCTGCTCAGGTCACAATCACAGGGTCGTGAGATGGAGCCCTACGTGGGCCTCCGTGTGGAGGCTGCTTGGGGTTCTCTCTCTCTCTCCTCCTCTGCCCCTCCCTCTCAGTTCTTGCTCTCTTTTTAAAAAAAAAGAAAAGAAATTTCTCTCTCATCTTCCCCTTACGAATTTCCAATCCTCTCCAATTACAACCTCATTTAACCTTACTACCCCCTAAATGCCCTATCTTCAAATATAGTCCCCTTGGGCATTAGGGCTTCCACATGCCAGTTTGGGGGAGACACAGTCCAATCCACAGCAATTACTAAAGACAAAAGGGCTAAGTACCCGGATGCTCCGGGAATGGCGAAATGCGAGCCCAGCCACAGGTATTCACCGGGTGGAGTGTCCGTGGCCCTTTAGTCTAATCTCAATGTGTTAAGAAAACAAAACCCAAAACCCTGGTGTTTCTTTCTACAATGATGTAAGATTTTTGTCACCAAGTAGTTTCCAGGTTTTTTTTCTCTGTTTTTGTTTTCTAAATTTCAAAAAAGTTCACATGTGCAGACGAGGTGAGAGAGTCACGCTCCCGTATACGGGCTCACCACTCGGCCGTCCTCCCAGCAGGAGGGAGCAGACCCTGAAGGGCACTCCAGCCACACAACCCGATTCTAGCTCCTTCCTCCCATGACAGCTGCACAGTGTTTGAAGGCAGTGCCGTGCCCTCCTCCCGACCCCAAGGGAAGGCTTGGCACCCACGCCTCACTTGGAGTCCTGAGGAGCCCTTACCGGCTGGGCAGTAGGTACACGTCTTCACAGACTGTGCCTCAAAGGTGAGAAGGCCGTGAGGCTTCTTCGTCTTCTCTGATGGATAAAGTCTCCCACGTTGGCCCTGCCAGGTACTCTGTCTCGTGGGGTTTGCAGAGGTTGGGGGTTCCCAAGCCAGTTTCCCGCGCCAGTTTCCATCATTCACCGCAAGAAGCACGGAACTTGCTGAACACTCCTTTACTCACAATGACGGTTTGTTACAGCAAAAGTCTGCAGACCAAGGTGGCCCAGGGGCAGCAAGCAACACCGGGGGCAGAGTCCCCCCGCGACCCGAGCCCCGGGATTCCAGCACCTTCTCTGGGTTGAGGATCTGACCGACCGTGCTCCCTTCTGCCAGCAACCACGCAGGACAGCCTGCAGGTGGGCGGAGCTCCCTCTACCCTGGAGATGGGCCTGACCCAGGCGAGTGCTCGGCTTCCAGCGACTCCAGAGGCCGAGGCCCGTTGTGAGAGGAGACAATGCTAGGGCTCCCAGATGCGCAGGGACACGCTTACCAGGCAGGACCTTCCAGGACTTTCCACACGGTACCTCTCAGGCAAAGGCCCAGACTTCTCTTCGGGGCAACCAATGATCTCCCACCAGGGTCCATGAGCCATCCTTCCCGCTCCTTCCCGGCCCATGTCTGCCCTCCTCTGCCAGCGTGGCATCTGGGCAGGTGGACCCCACGGTGACTGGAGAGTGGGGCCTTGACCTCCGGAGGTCCTGCCCCCGCCTCAGGGCAGCTGCTGCAGCCTTGACCTCCCTGGGGTCCTGCTTCAGGGCGGCTGCTGCAGCCAAGTGCCCTAAGCCCTGCAATGCACTTCCCCGAGCACCCTGTGGCTCCTTGGTTACCCCCGAATCCCCCCACTTATACCTGCTGGGGCTGCAGGCCCACTGAGGAGCCAGGCCCTCCCTGTGGCCCTTGGCATAGGGACCTGCCCTTCCGCCTCGACGTTGGGGTCCTCATCCTACCCACAGAGGCCCTGCTGGGCCGGCCCCCCCGGGGGGGGGTCCCGTTACCTGCCTGGTCTCCCGCAGGAGCCTCCTGGGCCCTGCCGTGGCCTCCCTCTGCGTTGCCCTGCCCCCCATCCTGCCGGGGCGGGGGTCCTGGGCTGCTGTCGGCCCCCCGCACAGCAGCTGCTGTCAGAGTCCTGGGAAGGCCTGGGCACGTGTCCCCTTTGTCTCTGTCCTTCTCCCCTCTTCCAGCGTGTGGCCCGGAGAGCACAGGCCCCGGGCCTGACCTTGGCCCTCCGTGAGTTAGCGTGCAGCCCGCTGGGCCAGAAGTGGCTTCCAGTTAGACTCATCACCGTTCCCTGCGCTGCCGAGCAGGAAGGTGTGCGTCTGATCCCGTCGGCCCTGGGGAAGGGTTTCCTGGGCTCTCCCGCTCAGGCGCTGCAGGGAACTCGATTTGTCACCAGAAGAGGGAAGGATAGTTTCAAAACACCGTCGCTGTGGCGCTCATGGGACGCGTTTGGCAGCCGTGGAGGCCCAGAGCCCCCTGCGAGCGGCCGCCCATTCTCTCCCTTCTTCCGGCCAAGAGCTCCCGGCGCGGCCACTGCCAGGCCGGGGTGTTGCAGGTGGACGGGGTCTCCGTGGGAATGAGGATGCCTCTGGGCCTTTCAGCGCCAAACACCCAGTACTGTGCCGACTTCATTTCATTCTCCCCAAAGCCTGCTCGTTACCCCCACTTCACTGATGAGAAAACTGAGGCTTGGAGAAATACTTTGCCCAAAGCCTTCACCTTCGAGCTTCGAACCGGTCGCATGAGGGCTGCGATGCTGCCCTAACCACCCAGCACCCCCCTGCCTCCCCCGGGGCCTCCCCGCCTCTGGTCCCTCCTGAGGCCAAGGCTGCCGCGAGGCCCTGTACAGCCCGACCTCGGGCCAGCGGCACCCATTGCGTTGCCAACTGCCGAGGGTCCCGGGTGAGGGAGCCGTCGGGTGCCGTTTGCAGCCTGCATGGGGGCTGGCGAGCACCCAAGCCGCGCCCGTGGGATGCCCGCGGGAGTCGCCCCCGGGACTGCACCTGCCTCGGGGCTCTCGGGGGAGCTGGTAATGAGCCTGGTTGCGAGCAGCCGCTGACGCCCCGCGGGATCACTTTACCTAAAGCAGCCGCCACAGGAAAGGCAGGAGATCTAGGGGAGAGGAAGGGGGGAGGGGTTGAGAGCACCCTGGGGGCCCGGGAAGGCGGGCGGCCTGAGGCTGGGCCCCGGTACCACCCCAGGTGCCAGGGCCGCGGAGGCCGCAGGCTGGGGACCCAACTGGGGGTGGCCCGAGTGTGCACGGGTCTGTGCGGGCATCAGGGCGCGTGATGGGGAGGGAGCTCGTCCTGGGCTTCCGGGCGGCTCCTGCCACCCACCCCCCACCCCGTGGGCATCAAGCAGACCCAGGAGGGGCGCCGGCCCTCCGAAGGAGGGAGGGCGGCCTGCGGGGGCCTGGGAAGCAGCTGGTGGCCTTGCTGGGGGGAAGGGAGGGGAGAGCCTGGGCTGCACCCCAACCCGGGGCCCTAGGAGGACGTCACGGAGTTAGGGACGGGGCGGTAGGCATCGGGAGCTGTTAGACCCTCGGGTGGCAGGCTTCCCCAGACAGCCCCAGGCCGCTCAGAATCCAGGCCCTGAGCAGTGGGCCGACGCCCCTGCCTCTGGGGCACAGCTCCAGTTCCTCCCACATGGCTTCTCTCTCTCGTTTCTTTTCTTTTTCTTTCTTTCTTCTTTCTTTCTGTTTCTCTTTCTTTCTTTCTTCCCTCTTTCTTTCTTCTTCTTTTTTTTTTTAAGATTTCATGTATTTATTCCTGAGAGACACAGAGAGAGGCGGAGACCCAGGCCGAGGGAGAAGCAGGCTGCCTGCTGAGAGCCTGGTGCAGGACTGGATCCCGGGACCCCGGGTCACGGCCTGCACCCGAGGCAGACGCTCACCGCCGGGCCCCCAGGCGCCCCCAGGATGGCCTTCTCTGCAAGTGGAAACAATACAACCCTGCGGTCCGCTCTGTCCTGGGTTTAAGAGCGCAGTCACCTAGACGGTGGGTCTGCGTGACATGAGCCGTGTGCAGGAACCGAACGTCGGGGGACCTGCCTCTGGGCCTCAGCGCCGTGGAGTCCTGCCCGTCAACCCGGCAGGGCCGCCGCCCTCTGAGCTCGCGGAGCCGGGCTCCTGGGCCTGCAAGCGGGCGGAGCCGGAGTAGCGTCCTCGCTTTTCCTTTACCGTCTACACCCGGCTGTTCTTGTTTCCGGGTTGTTTTATTTTCCAAGTTCCTTGCCCTTCCCTTTGGCACAACAGGGCATTTGTATAACAAGGCGTGTTATAATTCCTCGTAACTTCCTAGTTTCTCTTCAAGACCTGCGTACTTGTGACGGCTGCTTTCCGCCTCCGGGAACCCCGGGGCACCCGCCGGCCGGGCTGCAGCCTCACTTCCCCTGGGGTCCGGCTCCTCCTCCTTGACCACCGCCACCGCCGCCTCCCACGTTCAGCAGTAATCAGGCTGAGCCTTGGGAGGTGTCCTGGGCGGGGGCTCCTCCCGGGAGGAGCGCGGCCTTGGAGAGCGAGGCCAGGCCAACGCCCCCCGCCCAAGGTGCCAAGGTGCGGCTGCGGCCGGGCCAGCCGCGCGCGGGCGGCGGGGCGGGGAGACGCGGGGGCGGGCGCAGGGGCTGTGAGACCCCGCGGGGGAGGGGTCACGGCGCCGGCCGCCTGCTGGCTCTCGGCCTGGGCCTCCGCGGTCCGGGAGCGCTCCCCTGGGGGCGCCCACGGGCCGGGCCAGGGAACGAAGGAACCGGGTTTAAGATGGTTTTCAGGGCAGCCCGGGGCTCGGCGGTTTAGCGCTGCCTTCGGCCGGGGCCGTGACCCTGGAGACCGAGGATCGAGTCCCACGTCGGGCTCCCTCCATGGAGCCTGCTTCTCCCTCTGCCTGGGTCTCTGCCTCTCTCTCTCTGGGTCTCTCATGAATTTAAAAAAAAAAATTTAAAAAAAATAATAAAATAAAATGATTTTCAGGGATAGTAGAAAGGGTGTTTGCGGCTCGGCAAAGAACAAAAGCCCCGCGGGACAAAGCGTGTTCCGAGCAGCCCGGGGCGTGGAGAGCAAAACCGCCCTCGCCAGCCCCGGCTCATTTACAAGGGGCCGTTGGACACCGCGGTGGGGCCTCGACCCGGGAGCCGGCAGCGCGCCTCGCGGTCCCCACAGGCCGCAGGCTGCAGGCTTTGGCCGGCTCTGCGCGGGCCAAGGCGCTTCCTCCGAGCCTCCCGCGTCGCCAGAAGATAAAGGCGTCTGCAGCTGCACCGGCCGGGGCAGAGTCCTGAAGGCCGCCCGAGGGCTCCAGGGGCAACGCCCATCACCGAGCTTCACCTCCTCCCCGGCGCCATCCTGTTGGTAGGCCGCGCTCCTCACCTCCCGGTGGCGCCTCAGGGGACGGGCCCTCACCTCAGGATGGCACCTCTGGGGACAGGCTCCTCACCTCAGGATGGCGCCTCTGGGGACAGGCTCCTCACAGGGGACGGCGCCTCGGGGGACAGGCCCTCACCTTGGGGACGGCGCCTCAGGGGACAGGCCCTCACCTCCAGGACGGCACCTCAGGGGACAGGCCCTCACCTCAGGGACGGCCCCTCTGAGGACAGGCCCTCACCTCAGGACGGCGCCTCAGGGGACGGGCTCCTCACAGGGGACAGCGCCTCAGGGGACGGGCTCCTCACAGGGGACAGCGCCTCAGGGGACAGGCCCTCACCTTGGGGACGGCACCTCAGGGGACAGGCCCTCACTTCAGGACGGCGCCTCAGGGGACGGGCCCTCACCTCAGGATGGCGCCTCAGGGGACGGGCTCCTCACAGGGGACAGCGCCTCAGGGGACGGGCTCCTCACAGGGGGCAACGCCTCAGGGGACGGGCTCCTCACAGGGGACAGCGCCTCAGGGGACAGGCCCTCACCTTGGGGACGGCACCTCTGGGGACAGGCCCTCACCTCAGGACGGCGCCTCAGGGGACGGGCCCTCACCTCAGGATGGCACCTCTGGGGACAGGCTCCTCACAGGGGACGGCGCCTCAGGGGACAGGCCCTCACCTTGGGGATGGCACCTCTGGGGACAGGCTCCTCACAGGGGACGGCGCCTCAGGGGACAGGCCCTCACCTTGGGGATGGCACCTCTGGGGACAGGCCCTCACCTCAGGACGGCGCCTCAGGGGACGGGCCCTCACCTCAGGATGGCACCTCTGGGGACAGGCTCCTCACAGGGGATGGCGCCTCAGGGGACAGGCCCTCACCTCCAGGACAGCACCTCAGGGGACAGGCCCTCACCTCAGGACGGCGCCTCAGGGGACGGGCTCCTCACAGGGGACAGCGCCTCAGGGGACGGGCTCCTCACAGGGGACAGCGCCTCAGGGGACAGGCCCTCACCTTGGGGACGGCACCTCTGGGGACAGGCCCTCACCTCAGGACGGCGCCTCAGGGGACGGGCCCTCACCTCAGGATGGCACCTCTGGGAACAGGCTCCTCACAGGGGACGGCGCCTCGGGGGACAGGCCCTCACCTCAGGACGGCGCCTCAGGGGACGGGCTCCTCACAGGGGACAGCGCCTCAGGGGACAGGCTCCTCACAGGGGACGGCGCCTCGGGGGACAGGCCCTCACCTCAGGACAGCGCCTCAGGGGACGGGCTCCTCACAGGGGACGGTGCCTCAGGGGACGGGCTCCTCACAGGGGACGGTGCCTCAGGGGACAGGCCCTCACCTCGGGGACTGTGCCTGGGAGGCGGGAGCCCCAGTGTCTCCTCACAACCCCGGTGACCGCTGACCAGGACGCCGGCAGCCCGAGGCTCCCTCAGGGTCCCGATGGGCGAGTGTCCACGGACAAGGCCCTGCGCTGCTCCGGGCGTGGGACCCGCGGCGGCCCGGGTCAAGGCTGCCCGGGCCTGGGCCGCAGGGGCCTGGAAGCCGATGCCTGGGTACCCGCCCCTCCCCGTGTGGTTTCCTGGGCCTGGGCTGGCCCGGGCCTCGGATTCTTTGCCCCCTCGGGGTGACGGGCGCGGCTAAGCTGGTGAAGGTAAAGGCGCGAAGCTTCATTCGGCGGCGGCGGGGCGGGCGACGTCCCCTGGAGCCCTGGTCCCCGGGGCCTCCTCGGCCGGGGCCTCCCCGTGCAGCCGCTGCCGCCGCCACCGCGATGCTCTCCGCCTCCCGACCAGTCCCGTGCCAGGGTCCCGCGGCGCTGCGAGGCCGCCCGGGGTTATGGCGGGTTAGGCCGGCCGTTCCGCCCGTTCCACCCGAGGAGGAGCTTTGCTTAACACCACGGGCCCGTCCTCGTGCTGCGCTCCGCGTCCGCGGCCTGGCGGGGGGGGGGCAGCCCGGGAGCGGCCGGCCGCGCCTCCCCACAGGACTCGGCCATCGCGGATGGGAGGTGAACAGTTTTCTTCACCTGAACGCCCAGGGTCTGTCACGCAGACGCCAACACCAGGATTCCGCCGTGTGGTGGCCGTAGGCACATGTATCGCAGGTTCCTTCAGGCTGCTCGTGTGCCGAAGCTGTTCTTTCCGTGTTAAAACCCGCCCTTGGTGGAGGTGTTCCTCCCTAGGGCCTCCCCGACTGGAAATTTCAGTTGTTTTCTCCAGGGAGGCTGTACCTCGCCCACCCTTCTGTGCCTCCGGTCCTGAGCATTCTTTCTGAGGTGGGGCAGGGCCCGTAGTCTTCACTGCCCCCATCCGCATCAGGGCCTCTCTCTCAGCACCCTTTTGACCTGTGGCTCAATTTCACTCACAGCCTGCCCTTGGTTAAAACAGTTATTCATTACCTAAGGATTTCAGACTAAATATCCTTATTCCTAAATCAGTTTCCAGATGCTTCTCATACAGATGATTGGCAGACCATGCTTTGCAAAACACTGATTGCTCATAGGGTCACTCATGGCTAAGGATAAGGATCGTTTTTGGTTTTGGCAAGTTTGGAGCAATGAACATTGTGCATTAAATGTACTGTTTTAATGCAGGAAAGCAAATATTTAAGGCCAATAATTTTTTTTCCAAGATAATAAAACTTCTACACACATGATTCTACATTATATTACCTAGTTGTTCAGTAGTCTTTCTTTCTTTCATTAGACATTTTGTAAGAGCTTGGACAATGTGTAACAGATCTAGATCTTGGGGGTCAGAAGTGGGTAAAATGTAGTCTAACTTTTTTAAAGATTTTATTTATTTATTTGAGAGAGAGGGCGAGAGAGGGGTGAGGGGCCAAGGGAGAAGCACACTCCCCGCTGAGCAAGGGGCCCAATGCGTGGCTCGATCCCAGAACTCCAGGATCATGACCTGAGCCAAAGGCAGATGCCTAACTGACTGAACCACCCAGGCGCCCCAAAATGCAGTCTAACTTGGCAACGAGGATCATGTCTTGGATTACGTCCAGCGTGTAGAGGATCAATGGATGTTTATGAATGAGAGATGATAAACAGCAAAGCAAGGACATGAAATGGTGAAAAATGACCACCTCCAGGTTGGGGGATATCAAGGCTCAGAGAGACCTCTTAAAAACAGAACTTCTAAAAAATAAAATAAAAAATAAAATAAATAAATTAAAAAAAACTGAACTTCTGTTTGGGGAAAGATGGAATAGACTTACTTTTTCCTATTCCTGTCATGTACAGCTAAAAATCCTGGAAATTACATATAAAATAAACATTAGCTTCTGAAGGATGGAAGAAGAAGGTAGACCCTAGGGACATCAGGACCCAAGACATGACAAGGTACTGGGTTACCTGGCTTATCTGTTTGCCCCATATATTCCAGACCTGGAGATGAAGGAGCTAACATCCTAGAAATGCCAGTGAGCCAAGACAAAGACCCCATGAAATAAAGCCCTTACTATCTTTAGCCAAACAAACAAACAAACAGAAAAGGGACAAATAGAATTCAGCAACATATATGATAATTACATACCATGACCAAGTGGGGTTTATTCCAGTGATACAAGGCTGGTTTAAATATTTGAAAATTAGACTATGTAATTTACCATATTAATAGGATAAAGAGAAAAACAAAGCAATCACATTAATCAATGGATACAGGAAAATTTTGACAAAATTCAACAACCATGTTATGATTTAAGAAAAAAACTATCAGAAAGATAGGAATAGAAGGGAATTTCCACAATTTGATAAAGTGCAACTACCAAAATCCTACAGTTCACATTATGCTTGATGGTGAGATCAGGATCTGGGTAATGGTGTCCACTCTCACCATATTTACTTGAAGTTCTAGCCAATGCAATAAGACAAGAAAAAGAAAAGCATATAGATGAGAAAGGAAGAAATAAAATGATCCCTATTTATAGATTACATGATTGTCTACATAGAAAATCCCAACGAATCTACTAAAAAACTCCTATTGCTAATAAGAGACTTCAAAAAAAAAAAAGCAGCATACCAGATGGACATACAAATATCAGTTGTATTTCTATGTATTAGCGATGAGCATATGGCCACTGAAATTAAACATGTAATATTCTTTGTAATCATTAAAAAAAAAAAGGAGAATACTTAGATGTAAAAATCTCTATATAAAACATTTACTGGACTTGTAAGCTGAAAATATGCTGATGAAAGAAGATCTAAATAAATGGAGCGAGTTCACAGATTGGAAGATCCAATATAGTAAAGATGTCAATTCTCCCAAATTAATATATAGTTTTTTTTAAGATCTTATTTATTTATTCGAGAGAGAGAGAGAGGCAGAGACACAAGCAGAGGGAGAAGCAGGCTCCATGCAGGGAGACCGATGTGGGACTTGATCCTGGGTCTCCAGGATCATGCCCTGGGCTGAAGGTGGCACTAAACCGCTGAGCCACCCGGGCTGCCCTAATATACAGTTTTAATGCAATTCCTATCAAAATCCCAGTAAGATTTTTTATAGATATGTATGAACAACATTATTATAACATTTAGATGGAAGAGCAAAGAAAATAGAATAGCTAAAACAATTTGAAAAGGAAGAATAAAGTAAAAGGAACCAGTCTACCCAGTTTTAAGTCTTAATATATAGCTACTGTAGTCAAGACTGTATAATATTGGCAGAGGAATAGGAATGTAGAAAAATGGAACAGGACAGAAAATCCAGAGTTTGGCTCACACAGAAACACACAACTGGTGTTTTAACACAGGTGCAAAAGAAATCCAATGGAGAAAAAATAGCTTTTCAACATATGGTGTTGAGCAATCCATAGCTAAAAAAGTGAAACCTGACCTGAAACTCATAGTCTCTACAAAAATTAACTCAGAATGATTCATGGATTTCAATGTAAAACACAAAACTATAAAACCTTTAGTAAAACACATAGGAGGAGATCTCAATGATCTATGACTGGGCAAACAGTTCTTAGACTTGACCCCAAAAGCATGTTTTATAAAAGGAAAAATTGATAATGTGGACTTCATCATTATTAAAAACTTTTGCTCTGCAAAACATTCTGCTAAAAGGATGAGAAAACAAGTTAGCAAGTAGGGAAAACATGTTTGCAAACCACATACCCAACAAAGAGGACTGATATCCAGGATATACAAAAGAATCCTCAAAACTCATTAAAATCTAATGATCTAATTAGAAAGTAGGCAAAAGACATGAATGAGCACTTCACCAAAGGGGATATACAAATGGGAAATAGGCAGACAAAAAGATATTTGGCCATTAGGGAAATACAAGTGAAAACCACAACAAGATATTTACCGCACACCTTCTTTAGCTCCTTTACATATGATAGTTTCTACAGGTTACTACCACACGCCCCAGCAATTACGCCACCAGGCATTTATCCCACCGGAGCCCGCACACAAATGTTTACAGCGGCTCTGTGCATAATGTGCAAACCCTGGAAACAACCCAGACATCGTTCAGTGTATGGATGGTGAAACAAGCTGTGGCTCATTCACACCATGGAATACCACCACTCCGCACAAAAGGGAGATTATTGATACATTACAACCACCTGTATAAATCTCCAGACGATTATGCTGAGAGGGAAAAATATGTAATCCCAAAAGGTTAGATACTATATCCTTCCATTTAAATAAAATTATTGAAGTGGCAAGATTCTAGAAATGGACTATTGAGAACAGGGGTCAGCAGGAGGATATGGAGGGCATGGTCATGGGGATAAGAGGGCAGCCGGAGGGATCCTGATGATGTTAAGCCATATTCCCTGTTCTGACTGTATCGAAGTCAATATCCTGCTTGTGATGCTCCATTCTAGTCTTGCCAGTTGTTGTCCTGGGGAAACTGGGCCAAGGTATGTGGGATCTCTTTGTACGATTTCTTACACATTCATGTGAATCTACACTTATTTCCAAATTAAAGAGTTTAATATTAATAATTAAAAAACCCAAATCTTACTAACTCACCCTCCTCACCATTGTTGTGAGACAAAATCAAAATGCTTCCTTGTGCTTGATGAGAACTTGTCTAGTCTGGCCCCCGTGATTCCCAGCCCTGCAGCCTCTGAGAATTACGTATGGAGCTTATAAAAAACACTGATGCCCAAGCATCACTCCAGTTCAGTTAGATCAGGATCTAATCTCTGGGGTAACTAGATAGTAATTAGCGTTTTCTTTGATTACTGGTCACAGCCAGACCATAGGCTCCATGAAGCCTGTTTTTGCTTCCCAGCTCCTAAATCAGTGCCTGTCCCCTGGGAGGTGCTCTGTGAATGTGTGCGAAGTGAAGGAATGAATGAATGGATACAGGGGAAACAGAAGGATCCTCCTCCCCTGTTTTGCTGCCTCCCAGAACCATGAAAGAAGAGGAGGAGACAAGGTGCCTTCCCTGGTGTCCTCTCCATCTCTCCCCAGCATCATTTCAGAATTGCAGTAGGGATCACAGATTTGCTCCAAGACAGATCTGTCTCCGAAGTATAAGATCTGGAAATGATGACAGTGCCTTCTCTCCATGCAACCGGCAAATGTAATGAAAGTGAAAGAGTCTGGCAAGGACTTATACTGATTTTGTCTTATTGTCCCTCAGTATGTATATGAACATTTACAATGTGAGCATGATAATCAATGTTTTAAACAATTACCTTGAGACAATTGCAAGTTCCAGAATTTTATACAAATTTCAGTCCACAAATTCACAAACATCAGTGTGGGGGAAATGTGACTTTATTTTCAGTAACTCCATTCAATTTCCATGTCTATACCACCATTACCACCACCACCACCACCACTATCACGACCATGACCACCATGACCACAACCACGACCACCATCACCACCACCACCACCATGACCACCACCATGACCACCATGAGCACCAGCACCACTACAACCATGACCACCATGTCCACCACCACCACCACGAGCACCACCACCACCACCACCATGACCACCATGAGCACCAGCACCACTACAACCATGACCACCATGAGCACCAGCACCACTACAACCATGACCACCATGTCCACCATGACCACCACCATGACCACCATGTCCACCATGACCACCATGTCCACCATGACCACCATGAGCACCAGCACCACTACAACCATGACCACCATGTCCACCACCACCACCATGTCCACCATGACCACCATGTCCACCATGACCACCATGAGCACCAGCACCACTACAACCATGACCACCATGTCCACCATGACCACCATGACCACAACCACGACCACCATCACCACCACCACCACCATGACCACCATGTCCACCATGACCACCATGTCCACCATGACCACCATGTCCACCATGACCACCATGAGCACCAGCACCACTACAACCATGACCACCATGTCCACCATGACCACCATGTCCACCATGACCACCATGTCCACCATGACCACCACCATGACCACCATGTCCACCATGACCACCATCACTAGGCTGCTTATCTTCATATCTGCCCAGATGTCTCAGTGGCCCTCCCCTTCCTGGTGTTGCTGGTTCCCTGGCAGCTGTGTGCTTGAAAGATGACCCAGCACCCTTTTCCTTCTCTTGTCTCCTCGCTCCATCCAAACAAAATGTCTTTCTAGTTGGGGGTGAAAATGTCATTGAGGTGGCTGAGCCAAAAAACAGAAGTGAGCCACTAGACTACCTGCCTTGGAAACAGGAGAAATGATGGGCCACAACTCAAGATACATCAAGAGGTGAGGGAATATGAAAAGAGAAAATAATTTAAATAGTAATTATACAAAGACACATTGAAATTTGTGCATTTATTGAGATTTGTCTTTGAATCTCCCCCTCCCACAAAGCCTCCTCAGGTCCAGACATGATTATCGATTATTTATTTCCTGCTTTTTTTACCTATATGGTTTCCTTATATCATTCTCCAAACCCTATGGGACAGGGCCCACGGGTCAGGGAATCACTTTTCTCTCTTTCTATTTTAATATATCGACTCTGGCAGGCCTTTAGAGAGTGGATCCAGAGTTTGAGGATGATACCACATACCTGGATTGCTTGGCCTTTTGATGTTCTTCAGATTAAAGCATGGAAGGCCTGGCCATTCTGCCTCTGTGTGAGGGTGACCCGGGGCCAGGGTGGAAGCACTGGATGTGCCATCAGGAGTTATCTTCCCTTTGGCATTTGAGAATAAATTCTGTAGAGCAGTGATGCTCACTGGAGAGCTTAAAAGAATCTTCATGTCTGACTGCGTCCCAGGCCACTTAAATCAGAATCTCTGGGTAGGACCCAGATACCAGTATTTAAAAAATCCTCTAGGAGTTTCTCCTCTGCGCCCACAGTCGAGAACCAGGACTCTAAGCAGCTGTTCCCAAACCTGTGCAAGCATCAGAATCACCTGGAAGGCTTGTTAAAACCATGTCCACCATGACCACCATGTCCACCATGACCACCATGTCCACCACCACCACCATGACCACCATGTCCACCATGACCACCATGAGCACCAGCACCACTACAACCATGACCACCATGTCCACCATGACCACCATGTCCACCATGACCACCACCACCACCATGACCACCATGTCCACCATGACCACCATGAGCACCAGCACCACTACAACCATGACCACCATGTCCACCATGACCACCATGTCCACCACCACCACCATGACCACCATGTCCACCATGACCACCATGTCCACCATGACCACCATGTCCACCATGACCACCATGTCCACCATGACCACCACCACCACCACCACCACCACCATGACCACCATGTCCACCATGACCACCATGTCCACCATGACCACCATGAGCACCAGCACCACTACAACCATGACCACCATGTCCACCATGACCACCATGAGCACCAGCACCACTACAACCATGACCACCATGTCCACCATGACCACCATGTCCACCATGACCACCATGTCCACCATGACCACCATGAGCACCAGCACCACTACAACCATGACCACCATGTCCACCATGACCACCATGTCCACCATGACCACCATGAGCACCAGCACCACTACAACCATGACCACCATGTCCACCACCACCACCATGTCCACCATGACCACCATGTCCACCATGACCACCATGTCCACCATGACCACCATGAGCACCAGCACCACTACAACCATGACCACCATGAGCACCAGCACCACTACAACCATGACCACCATGTCCACCATGACCACCATGTCCACCATGACCACCATGACCACAACCACGACCACCATCACCACCACCACCACCATGTCCACCATGACCACCATGAGCACCAGCACCACTACAACCATGACCACCATGAGCACCAGCACCACTACAACCATGACCACCATGTCCACCATGACCACCACCATGACCACCACCACCACCATGTCCACCACCACCACCATGGGTTCATGCAATGAGCTGAAGGCAGATGATCAACCCCTGAGCCACCCAGGCGTCCCTATAATGAAAACATTTTAAGCAGAAAAATGTCCCCTGTGATACTTGACAATCCTGATGATGGGACAAGTATGAGGATGGGAATGACCTATGCGCCTGCTGGGGAGGAACAGAACGTACCCATCCATTTCTGCTCATGGATACACAGAAATACTTGATCTTGAGCCTTGTCCACGGAGAGCTTAACGACATCGGCTGAACTGATGCATCACGGACACCTAGGGTAGAAGGGCAGTCTATGGGATTGCTGAGTGCCTTCCCGGGGGGCTGCTGATAACTCCGATCCCCGTCTCTTTCGGTTCAGTTACTCCAGTTGGTTTGGACAGAGGGCGATTGTCCGCTGTGTGCCGTGGGCATTTGGCAGTGTCCAGAGACACGTTTGGCTGTCATGCCTGGGGAGGTTGGTGCCACAGGCGGCTAGTTGTTTGGAGCCAAGGATGCAGCTACACATCCTGCTGCAGCGGACAGCCTCCTGCAATCAAGAACTAGCCCTCACAGAGCTGAGGCTGAGAAACCCTGGGCTAGATCCGACCGTGCAGGGTAGCGACTGTGTCAGACCACTCCAGCCCTGTCCTGAGTGTCACAGTGTATACTGTTCCTGGGTGTCAGTTTGGCAGAGAGATGCCTCCTACCTGTACGGTAAAGGAACAGGTAGAAGGATTTTGATAGGCTCCTTTCAGATCTTACAAAACAAGGAAAGTGCTGTAGAGGTTCCATAAAAAGTGCCAGTCCTCACTTGTGGCCGTCTTCCTTGGCATGGCCTAGATTTGGTACCTTTGAAGAGTTCAGGCAGGACCTGTGAAATCTAGGTGATGGAACCCCATAGCTGTCCCGTTTCTCGGAGTAGGGGACACCATTTGGTCTCCACCTTCCACATACCTCTGGCTGTTCAGGACTCCTTTGGTGTAAGTATTTGGGGGAGGCGCTGACCAAACACGTATTTGTCATGTTGTGTACGACAGCTGTTGCTATAACCCTCGCATTCAGAAGGAAGCTGATTGCTAAATCCAGCAACAGTGAACATTCATGATATCTTAATACCTCGTGTTTGCATCATGCTTACCTCTGATGAACTGTAAAGCATTTCATAGACATTCTCATTAAAGACCTAATGGTGCTCGTGGGAAGCAAGAGGAGGTGGGTCATATTCTTCCCACTTTAAGAGGTGATAATTAAGCCTGGAGTCACACACTATGTGAAGAGCTAGGAGTACATTGCGACTCTTGACACTGGGGCTGGGGCTGTCAGCCAGTAGAGCATCATTCTGCTGATGGAGTTGACTCATCAGACCCTGCTGAGAGCCCAGTCATAAATGTCTAATTTCAAAATCCTTTAAAAAAATATTTGAGAGAGGGAGAGAGACGGGGGTGGGGTGGGGAGCGGGGATATGCAGAGGGAGAGAGTCTCCAGCAGACTCCTCCCCAGGCGCAGAGCCTGACATGGGGCTCGATCTCATGCATGACCTTGAGCTGAAATCAAGAGTCAGATGCTTAATGGACTGAGCCACCCAGGAGGCCCTCAAAATCCTTTTGAAATGTACACAGCAGATTGTGAAGGGTGGTTGTTAATCAGAGGACAACACAGCAAGGACATCTCCATTTCTAGTACTTTTGCCCTTTTTAAACAAAAATGCAGCAAAAGTATAAAGGGGAAGGAGTAGGAATTGGAGTTCAATAAATATTTGCTGTGGGCTCCGTGGTGCCAAATCCTGTGCTAGATACCACGGAAGATGAGATATAAATAGACGTCCTTGATATGTCATTTCATTTGTAAGCCAGAGACTCGAGACTTCGCAGAGAGAAGCCTACAGAGAGCTGTAAAGTCCTATAACACACACGTGCGCCGAGATGTATGTATGGGAGGCCGCGGTGTCCTGGGAGGCCAAGAAGCTTTTATGTAAAGGGAGGAATTGAAGAGGAGACTTGAGGTATTAGTAGGACTGGTTCAAGTGGTCAGCGGGCATCTGCAGAAATAGGATTCCATGAGACAAAGGGGTTAGTGAACAGAGGTGGGGTCGTTCTTGCTACTCTCTGGAAGAGACACATACTTAGGGGCTCCCAAGGGGTCATTTCCTGATCTGTGAATGAGTGGAAGGCAAAAAAAAAAAAAAAAAAAAAAGCCACAGGATGAGGGGACAGAGGAAACAAGGGCTCAGAAGACAGAGGAAGTGTTCCCGAGCTCCCGTGAAGACCCCAACTCCCCGTTCCAGCTCTGCCCCAGCCGCAGATGCAGCTCCGACGAACCCCCGTGTCTTCCAGTGAATTCCAGTGTTTTGTGGATCCGTAGCAGAACCTAAGGCTTTTGGAGTCCGGGAGTCCTCGCTGTGCACAAAGGAAGGAGCACGGAGGGTTGAGGCGGCCCGGACCCAAGCCCAGGGCGAAACCCTGGAACCAGTTCTGCCGTCCGCAGCTGGCTCTTCTGGGCAGCCTTGGTTCTGATGCCAAGTTGTGGGTTGGCCAGACGAGCTTCAAAGGCTGGGGGGCTCTCGAGGTCTCGGGGCTGCTCCTCAGGCCCTGTGGCTCCAGACTCTTCCCACGGAGACAAATCGCCCCGGATGCAGAAGCCGCCTTGCTTCTTGAGCGCTGACTTTGGCTGCAGGTGGGTGGGTTGCGGCTGCTCGTGGCGGCTCCACTGGACAGAACTGCCGCCTTCCTCAGCAGCTGGTGGGAGAGGCCTCTGTGTGCAGCTAAACCACCAGCTCGGCGGGTGGAAGCGTTGTTCTGGCAAGTGAACTGTTTCCCCCCAGTATTTGCTTTGAGGATTTTTTTTTAAAACTTATTTTAATGACAGATTGTGATTTGGAAGTGATTCATTTTCATTTCATAGTTGTCTTGACAACAATGTAATTTATGACATTTCAGGGGCTTGAGAATCCTAGAATCTTACAATCAATGTGTTGCTTATTAAAATTCTCATAAAAAAACACACTGGCAAAAATTCTTTAGAGTTGGCAGACTAAAGGAAGAATTGCTTTCCGTAAACCTTTTTCTTTTTTGGTCATTAACGGTAGTGACTTCAGGACCATCGGCTAAATTTAATCTCAGGCTGAGCCAGACTCGTCTTTTTTTTTTTTTTTTTTTTTACCTGTTTTACCCAGGATTTGTTTGTATTGCCTTTGCAACTTCTTTTTGGATTTCTAAATTACAACTCTCTCTCTGAATTATCTTATGAAAGTGGAATCAAGTGGAAACAGCTTTATATTTTGTTTTTCCCCCACGTCTTACATACAGTCCTAACATCCCTCATGGAAAACGGTTTAGGAAGGTCTTTATCATGGAGCATGTCTTCTTTTTTTAAAAAAAGATGTTCGTTCTTTATTCATGGGAGACGCAGAGGCGCAGGCAGAGGGGGAGCGGGCGCCCTGCGGTGACCCCTGCCCGATCCGGATCCGCCAACCCTGGACCCTGGGCGGCCCGTGTCGGAGCAATTTAAAGCTGCAGAATATTAAGGGAAAAAGTCACAAATGAGCAACTCTGGAAAGACGCTTGCAGTGGAGCACTGAGTGTTTTGCAAAATTCAAGTTTATGCTTTCTTTGGGGGGGGGGGGGGTCGGGCGGCGGTGTGGACGCCTCGGCAGCGTCTACACCGCGTGCTTCCGTGACGGATCACGTCGCTGGAGGCCGGCGCTCCGAGGACGCTCCGCACGGACGGCGCCTGCGGGCCTTCGGCGAGGCCGTCCCGGGCGGCGGCAGGTGCGCGGCGGGGCCCGGGTCGCGCCCCGGGTCGCGGGCCGCGGAAGATGGCTGCCCCCAGCGCCGCGGACAGTCACGTGCCCGCCCCGCCGCGCCCCCTCCCGCGCTCGCCCAGACCCCGGCCCCGCGCTCGCCGGCCGCCCGGCGGCTCCCGGGCCCGAGGCCGGTGTGCCCGCCCGCCCGCCCGGACCCCAAGCGGGCCGCGGGGTCGGGCTCCCGGAGCCGGGCACCTCCGTGGGGGCGACCTGCGGCGGGCCGCCTACTGGGCATGCGCAGGGCTCCCGTCCGGGCGCCGCCGGGCTCCGGGTTTTCCTCGGCACTCGGAGCGGCGGCGGGAGGCGGGGCCCGGGGGGGCGGCCCTGTCCCCGCCCCCTCCCCCTCCCGCCCTCCTTCCCCTCCCGCCCTCCCCTCCGCTCCTCTCCCCGCCCCGGGCTGGGGCCCCGGCGGCCGCCCCCTGGAGGCCGAGCTTGCGGCCCCGCCCCTCCGGCCCCGCCCCTCCGGCCCCGCCCCTCCGGCCCCGCCCCCTTCCCGGGCGCCGCCAACACCCGGACGAGCGGACTCCGCGGAGCCGGGCCGACGCGGGCCGCGGACTGGGCATGCTCGGCGGCCGGAGGCTCGCGCTGGCGAGTCGGAAGCGTTCGCAGCAGCGCGGCGGCGGCGGCGGCGGCGGGACGGAGCGGGACAGAGCGGGCCGGGCCGGGACAGGCAGCCGTCCCCGGGGAGCGCATCCCGCGGCGGGGCCCCGACGCCGCCCGGCCCCGGGTCTCGGTGCGCGGCGGCGGCTCGGCGAGCGCAATCCCGGCGGCGGCGGCTCCGGGGCAAGTGAGCCCGCGGCGGGGGCGGGGGCGGGGGCGGGCGGGGAGCGGGACCCGGGGCCGCGGGCGGGGGCGGGGGCGGGGGCGGCCCCGGGGCGGGGGCGGGCGCGGGGGCGGGGGCGCAGCCGGGGCCCGGCCGCGCGCTCACCTGGCGGGCACTCGGGGGGCGGGGGCGGGGGCTGCGAGGCCGCGGGGGGCGGCGGGGGCGGGGCGGGGCGGGCGGAGGGCGGCCGGCGGGGTCCCACCCCCACTCCCACGCCGCCCCCGCCCCCGCCCCCGCCCCCGCCCCCACCCCACGGCCCGGCGGCGGCGTGACAGTCGGCCCGGGGCGGGGTCGCGGCGGGGTCGCAGCCGGCCGCCCCCGGTCCCGGGCTCCCCGGCTCCCCGGCTCCCCGCGCCCCCCGCGCCCCCCGCGCCCCCCGCGCCCCCCGCGCCCGGCGCCCGTATGACAGGGGGGCCCCGCGGAGCGCCTGCGGGTCGGGGCGCCCAGGGGGCGGCGGGGTGGGCGAGGCCTGCAGGCGCCGGGGCGGCGGGGGCGGGGGCGGGGGGCGGCCTGCGCAGGGGGCTCCGCGGTCCCGCGGCCTCGGCTGGGGCAGGGCGGCGGCCTCGGGGTGGGGTGTGGGCCCCGGGCCGGGCCGAGCGGGCGTCCGGGGCAGCGTCGGGGCCGTGGCGCCCGCCCCCGGGGCAGGGGGTCGGCGCGGGGTGGGCAGGTGCGCGGGGGCGGGGCGCAGCGGCGGGAGGCGGCTCCGGAAGGGAAATTTGTCCCGGTGGACCGGAGGCCCGCAGTCCTGCCCGGTCCTGCCCCGTCCTGCCCCGTCTGCGGCGCTCAGGCTCAGGCTCGGGAAGGCGCCCGCGGGGTGTCGGGGAGGCGGAGGAGCGGACTGCTGCCCGAGGGCTCGGGGAGGTGCCGGGGCGCCCTGAGCCAGTGTCTGCAGGTGCCTGGGCCGGTGCAGGAGGAGCTGGACGGGCCGGGGTCGGAAGGTGCCTGGGCCCGTGCAGCAGGAGCTGGACGGGCTGGGGTGGGAAGGTGCCTGGGCCGGTGCAGGAGGAGCTGGACCGGCTGGGTTGGGAAGGTGCCTGGGCCTGTGCAGGAGGAGCTGGACGGGTCGGGGTCAGAAGGTGCCTGGGCCCGTGCAGGAGGAACTGGACAGGCTGCGGTCGGCAGGTGCCTGGGCCTGTGCAGGAGGAGCTGGAGGGGCTGGCGTAGGAAGGTGCCTGGGCCCGTGCAGGAGGAGCTGGATGGGCTGCGGTCAGCAGGTGCCTGGGCCCGTGCAGGAGGGGCTGGACAGGCTGGGGGTCAACAGGTGCCTGGGCCTGTGCAGGAGGGGCTGCCCCAGGTGGGGCGTTGGCAGGTGCCTGGACTCATGCAGAAGGGGCTGGATGGACTGGGGGTCAGCAGGTGCTTTGGCTCATGCAGAAGGGGCCACCCAGGCCAGGGGTTGGCAGGTGCCTGGGCCCGTGCAGAAGGGGCCGGTCAGACTGGGGGTGGGCAGGTGCCTGGGCTCATGCAGAAGGGGCCGCCCAGCCCAGGGGTCAGCAGGTGCCTTGGCCCACGCAGGAGGGGCTGGACGGGCCAGGGGTCAGCAGGTGCCTGGGCCCATGCAGGAGGGGCTGGACAGGCCGGGGGTGGGCAGGTGCACGGTCCCATGCAGAAGGGGCTGCCCCAGGGCCAGGGGTCGGCAGGTGCCTGGGCCCTGCAGAAGGGGCCACCCCGAGCCAGCTCAGCAGCTGCCAGGGCCTGTGCAGAAGGGGCTGCCCCGGACTGGGGCTCGGCAGGTGCCTGGGCCAGGCAGGGGTTGGCAGCTGCCTGGGCCTGTGCAGAAGGGGCCACACCAGGCGTCCCACGGTGGGGCTGTAGGATGCGCGGAGGAGCCTGGGCCTCAGGTCCCTGTTGTCGGGTCAGGGCTCCCAGGGAAGCCGGGGCGGCTTGGTGATTCAGCAGGTGGCAGCCTTCCAGCTCTGAAGCCCGGCCGAGCCTGCCCGCCTGTTGGAGGCTCCAGCTTCGGGGGAACCTCCCGGCGCTGCCTCCTGCCTGGAGCGGCCCGTGGCCTTACCTTGCTGCTGCTCTGCGTTTGGAGGCTCAGCGCTTTTGGTCTTCCTGGCTGTGTCTCCTCAACTAGGTGGCGTGTGCTTGAGTCTCTCCAGCCCTGTGACCTGCTGGATGGCAGGAGGTGGCCAGCTGCCACCCTGCACGGTGGAAAGCAGGACGAGTTACTCTGCAGGAATCGATGGCAGTGTGCAAAGTGGAGAAATAGGCTTTTCCTTCTGTTCTGCTTCAGAGACTAGAAATTAACATTTTTAATACAATAGTAGGATGTATTTCTGTAACTCTGCAGGGCTGGTGGTAAGCTATTTAAGACATCTGACGGCATTTTTTTTTTAAAGAAATTAATTCAAGGGATGGATTAAACTAAAATGAAGGGATGCAGTTATTAAGATAATATCTTGTTCCTTGGAGAATCCCAAGCATCTTGCACAGCGCCCGACTCGTGATGCTCCGTGAGTGCTTATTCAGCTGTCCTTTAAAAAAAAAAAAAATCCTAACAGAATCTCGTCATTAAGTTTTGGCACACTAGAAACTTTGTTTTCCTAACTTGGAATTGCCTGTGTTGACTACAGGCATTCAGTTTTAGCTCGAAAACTGAATCTTTTTACCTTTTTGTTTTCCGGGTTAAGTCCCTTAATTTTCATATGGTGGCAGGTCCTGTATTCAGCTGGAAAAGAAAGCCCAGGCACATGCTTTGCTCACACGTCATGAAAATCTAAAAGGACTCCTACATACAGCGATCCTACGTTTCTTTAAAAAGCTGAAACATACTCTTGTTGTACATCAAATGTGCTCGGTCTCTATACAGAGCATTTCAGGAAGACTCTAGCACTCCTAGACCTTTGCCATCCCGTGAAAAGTGCTGCAGTGGAAAAGACAAAACCATGTTTGGGGAACAAAAACCCTGGATTGTTTGCACGGGGGGGGATAAGCTCCCCTGTCTGGGGGAGGCATGAGTGTCGGGCCAGCTCATGCCTATGCATCGTTTTAACTTTGTTCTTCTCCTCCTTCCTCCAGTTGTTCATCTGTTTCTTCTTTCCCTAAAGACATACTTTCCTGGCATGGGCTTGCTTGCTTAGAGCTGCTGCCAGAAAGATCTTTTGCATTTTCTCACATAAATTCAATCAGCGGTGATTTTTTTTTGACTGTCCCCACGCTGTGGAAACCACTCTGTGTGGTGAACTGTTCCATGGTCCTTGGAAAAAGCTGTGTGCCCCTGAGGGGGTGTGACAGGTCATGGATGGCTTTTTCTTTGCCTTTTTTTTTTTTTTTTTTAATGGTGGCAATAACCAGTCTTTTGGAAGAACTGTTAGGGCATGCCTGTTGCTAAAGGCTTTGGCCTTTGTGTCAGAGGGCCTTGGTCAGGAGTACAAATGGTCGTTTGTTGTCTCTGCCCACATTCTGGGCATTGTGGCTGTAAAGTTTGTCACTTGGTAAGCTAGTCTGACCCCAGATGATGTGCCCATCTGCATGTGGGAGCTGGGCAGCAGAGTGGGATGCAGGGGCGGGGAGGGTGAGGAAAGGGGAAGAGAAGGTTAAGGGCCAGGAAGGGCTTGGTTTCATAAGGGACTTCTGGTTTCAGTGAAGCAGAATAGAATGCTGGCCAGCGAGTATGGCTCAGTCCCTGTGGAAGAGCTCTGCTCCCTTCCCGAGGCTTTCCCCCCTGCTCCCCCCCACCCCCCAACAGGCACAGATACAGAGAGACCCACACCCACCTGTAGACACAGGCACAGACAGGCGCACGGAGAAGGAGCCGGAGTCTCAGCTCTGTTTAAATGCTAATACGTCAAGGTGGGAAAATGCAGTGCTCAGTAGCAGGTTGTGTTCTGGGGCCTGAATTCACCGGAGCTTGTGTGTCAGAACGGTCCCCCTCGGTCTCCGAGTGCTGAAGGGACCTGGAAAGTCCTGGGGGCTTCCCCTGAAGCAGCTCCTGCGTGCAAATGCAGGCCAGTGGACCGTCGAGCCGCTTGGGTGCCTTTTACCTCTTAGACGTGAGGTGCTGAGAGTTGGCCTCCGTTGTTGGCGCAGGATCCCCCCCTGTGCAAAGCCCCGTTCTGGTTTGATTTTTTCCGCTTAGTTTCTACTCCGTTTCTTCTCCCCGCCGCCAGAGGCGCCACCTCTCCCAGGTTGCAGGTGTCCTTGGGTGTGTCTGCGTCCCTGTTAAAGATGGTGTTTGTGCGTGTGAGTCTTCAGCTTACGCAAGTGGTGCTGTGCTGCAGGTCGCACCGGGTTTCCATTTCATCCAGCATCCCAGTGTTCATCCCGGGAGTCTGCAGCCATGTATAAAAGCGGGGAGAACTTTCCAGGACTTGGGGAGCTGTGTCCGTGTAGGCGCGATCTCGTGCGTTGCTCTGGTTCTTGTGCTGGGCCGCCGTGCGTGCACGAGCTTGATCACCCCTTTTCCTGTCGAGGGACACTTGGCTCGCCTCGGCCGCGCAGAGCTGGGATGAGCGTCCTGTGTGCCTTCTTCTCCAGGTGGATGCGGGACCGTCTCTAGCGCAGCGGTGTGCAGCCCAGTGGCAGCCGCATCGCCTGGTACCTGCTAGGAAACGTGGATTCTCGGGCCCCAACCTCGACCTGGCTCAGAAACCCTGGGGGCAGACCCCGATTGTCTGGGGATTGTGACAGTGGGGACACTTGGACACCGTCCCGTGAGGGCATGTGCCCGGAAGTGGAACACCTGGGCGGAAGGAAGCAGCACGCCTGTTTTCACTAGAGGCCGCCGGCCCGGCCTCCGCGGGGGTGCGTGGAGGGCTGATGCCCCGCATCCCGCGAGGGTGTGTGACTTCTCAGTGCGTGTGAGCATCTCCTAGTCCCCAGAGCCTCTGACCCCGCTGTGGGCCGTTTCTTGCGGGGCTGACTTGCACTTGCTACTTGCATGTTCTACGTGTTAATCCGTCCTGCCGTCTGTCAGTCACCTTTTGTCCATGGTCACTTTCCGAAGTATGTGTTTCGACAGAGCCCATTACGTTTTGCCTTATGTTGCGCTTCAGGGATCTGGCGATGATCTTCCTTATTACCTGGGGCTCACGGGGATGCACCCGTTTTCCTCCATCAGCTCCATACTCCTGTTTTTCACAGTGAGGGCTTTACCCGTGTGGGGTTTATCTTCACACGTGGTGTCAAGCGGGGATCCGGTGCCGTTTCTTCCTTTCCGTTTTGTGAGCCAGTTTTTCCCACATCACTAAGTCATGTACGACTATGAGCCACATCTCTCATACTCGGGGTTCCCATGTGCACACACGTGCCTCTTTTTAAAACTCAATAGAATCGTAATTTGTGTTTGGTAACTACATCCGTTCTGAGTGTACAAGTTGATGGACTCCAACAGATGTACGCACTTGGGAGCCAGCACAGTGAAGATACCGAGCCTTTCCAGCGCCCCGACCTTCCGTCCCCGCTGTGTCCCCAGACCTGGGCAGCCCCCAGTGTGCTCTCTGCCACTGTGCAGTCGTGGTTGCATTTTTAGAACTTTAAGTGAAACCACAGGGTATGGTACTGTTTAGTCTCTGGCTCCTTTCACTCAGGATACTGACTTTTTAAATCTTTGCTTTTTTTTAAAAGATTTTATGTATTTATTCATGAGAGAGACACAGAGAGAGGCAGAGACACAGGCAGAGGGAGAAGCAGGCTCTGTGCGGGGAGCCCGACGCGGGACTCAATCCCGGGACCCCAGGATCACACTCTGGGCTGAAGGCAGACGCTCAACCCCTGAGCCACCCAGGGATTCCTGGTGCCCCTGAATCTTTGTTTAAATTGTGAGAAAGTAGGGGCACCTGGGTCATTCTATCCATGAACATGGTTATCTCATCTCTTACAAATTACTTTTTAACAGAATTCAAGGTTTTCTGTCATGGTGATGGTGGTTTTTGTTGTTTGCAAAGGTGTTGCTCTGAGGGTAGTTCCTTCCGTCTTAACCTTTCAGGTGGGCAGAGTCCAGGCTTTGGGGGCAGATCCTTCTCTATTCAGCAGCCTTGAGTGACTGCCCCGTGGTTACTGTCTGGAGCCCAGCAGCCTCCCCGGGCCCTGGGGGATCAGGTGAGGGCGAGGGACCTGCAGATTGTGAAACAGCTGCAGTTCAGCGGCTGTTGGGTTAGAGCTCCCCTGATGCTGGCTTTAAATAGCTGCACACTTCAGTCCTGCTTCCTAGCGATTGGTAACAAAGGCGTGTCAGGAGAGCGAAGTGAATCAGCCGACCGTTGAACCGTGGGACCCCCGGTTCATCTACGTCTACGCCGGCAAGGCCGGGCTTCCACCCAGTTTTGTGGGGTTTCACGGAGAGTATGGTACCTTCCAAGACTCCGGCAGTCCCGTGGGGGAGAGCCGTTAGAGAACTCCGTGATATAGACGGTATATAGCGGGTCAAGTGGTGTGTCCCGGGAGTTGGGAGAAGGGAGGTGTGCTGCTCTGTGAGTCGCGCCCTGGCTTGGGTAGAACCAGAGCAGAGACAGGAGGAGGGAGACCCCACGTGCGTTAGCATTTCTGCCCGGGCTGGGAGGGCCTAGTGGGTTCAACCCCACGGCAGTGAGTTTTGTGCCTAAATGTAAGTGTCGCAGTCATTGCTTTGGGAAACATGGTAGCAAGTGGCGGACAGATGCTCGGCTGGCCAGCAGCCGTGTGTTGTGTGGCGCGGTGGCTCAGAGCGCTGGGCAGAGCCCGAGTGTGTGTGTTCAGGGCTTGGCCTTACTGTTCAGGACCCGTGGGACCTTAGGCATGTTATGGAAACCTGCCGTGCCTCAGTTTCCCTGACCCTCACTGTCAGGTGTGGTAACTGCAGCTAACCTCACGGTGTCCTCGTGAGGACCACATAGGTAACGTCCGTCAGGTGCTTAGTGCCCAGCACAAGTTAATCACAATATAAATGTCACTCTTGTACTCTTGTGTCTCCTTCTGTTACTGTTTGTCGTGTTCCTTCTGTATCTCCTTGATGTGTACCAGGCCTTATGTCCAGAGCTGGGTGGCTTTTGTCCAGAAAGACCTGTGGGAGCCACAGTTCTGTAGGGTGGACTTCCTCTGCTTGTTGCCAGGCTTGCGCAGGGCGCGCGGGTTGTAGACTGCATGAATAGCCCTCGAGGGGTCGTGGGGCCCCGTGCCATCCCGCTGGGGCCCACGCGTCCTCCATCAGGGCTGTGGAACGAGCGCATGGACGTCGGGGCTCAGGCAGGAAGCTCAGCAGACCTTCTGGCCAAGGCGTATTCATCGTAGGGATTCATGTGGCCAGAGACCGCCTGAGCCCCTGACCGTTGGGACAGTTGTGTGAGGTGGAGAGTATTTGCATTCCCTTTTCGGACCTGGGGACGGTGGGGCACAGGTCATTTGCCCAACAGCGTAGGAAGAAGCCCTGAGGGATCGTCCTGTTTGGGGCCTCTGCCGGTTGGTAGGACCAGGTGGGACCGGGTTCAGACACCGCAGGTATTGGCCACACCGCGCGCCTCCTGCTCTCTAGGCCGGCAAGGGGGAGGGGCGGACCAGCGCGGAGCCAGCGGTCGTGTCCGGGCCCAGGTTCTGAACTTGGGGATTTCCAGGGTGGAGGGAGAACTGGGGAGGGCAGTTCAAGACCCTGTAGCAGCATGAAGTGCCTGTCCCATCTGGGGAGGTGCCCTGCGTGTTGGGTAGGGTTTGCCTCGCTCTGCCCTCGGCAGGGGAGGCTTTGTCCCGTCCTTTCTCCCCGAGGAAAGGTTGGGGTGCAGGGAAGAGAGCCACGCATGAGGACATGTCGTGGCTGAGGACACATCGTGGCGGTGGCGAGCCCGAGCAGCCTCTCCTCCGGCCTCACTGTAGTAGGAAGCCGTGGTATGAAGGCCCTTTAAGAAAAGGAGGAGAAAGCAGGGGCTGTGTCCCATGCAGGGTCCACATGTGGGAAGCCCTTGGGGAGGAGTGACGGCGTTTTTATGGCAAAAGTTTTCCGGTTTGCAACCGAATCTACATTTTCCTCCTTGGGAACAGCGTTATGCATAAGACTATGAAGTGAGAAATTTTTAGATTTGAAAGACTTTTTAGGACATTAGAACTTAGATTCTAACTCAGAGGAAAACACACCAGTTAATGGTATTTAGGAAGGGGACTCTTCCCTGTGCTAGTTGTGGGGCCACCCCTGACCCCGCAGCTGGGGTGTTGCTTGGGGAGGGGACGTGACTGGCAGGTTGGGGATGGCCAGGGGAGCGCCGGGAGCCCCTACGAGAAGTGGCCGGATGCCCGGGTCTGGCCTTCTCGCAGCCTGGGGTTCACAGTGGCAGTAAATGGGCGTCGAGGGGCTGCAGTGGGCAGGAACCTCGTTCAGCCTCGAAAGGCACGGAGGTGAGACAGATGGGGTCTGGGCTCTCGGAGGGGAGGCTGGCAGGGGGACATACGGGCACAGGTGAGTGCCCGGCCAGGTGGTGCCTGCAGCCTGGTGCCTGCATGTGCAGCCCCCTGGGGCCAGGGGTGGGAGGCTGCGCCAGGGGTGCCAGCACATGGGGGAAGGACAGTGAGATGGTACTGGAATGGTGCTGTTTGGTCTGGTCTTTCCTCCCTTGCTCCCGGGGCTTCCAGGTGGACAGCAGAGGGGACTCTCGGGGGCGCCTGCTGTGCGTGGTCAGATGGCGAAGGGGAACCGGAATCGCACTGTGCCCGGAAACCGTGTGGGAAGTCCGAGCGGGCACTCCATGGTTTGTCTTTAAAAAAGGTGGCTAAGGTTTAGTACCTCCTGGAACGTAAAACCTGGAGGAGATGAATGGCTTTCTATTTTTAAGGTAAATCAGTGTTTTAAAGAAAGATTCTTTATCAGAAACAAGATTTTATTTTATTTGCCCACAATCTTTGGCAAAGTTCTAAATTCCAAAGTCAGTTTGTTTGCAGTGGTTTGCATTTCTCACTTAGGCTGTCCTCCCCTCGCCTCTCCGCCTCCCCGTTCCCCGGCAGCCCAGGCCCTGCTGCATAGCTGTACAGACCCCTGCACGCCCGGCACCTGTGCCAGAGCCCGGGCCTTGAGCTTGGGCAGCTCGCTCCTCTGTGCGTGGTTTCGGAGCCGGTCAGCTGGTCCTAGATTGCACGAGCCCCGGGTCACCCGTTGTTATCATCTTGTTTGTAGAAAAGAATCTTGTTTCAGGGTGTTTTCCCCCGAAATAAAAGCCGTGTGTCTGGACCACGCTCCTGAGCGGCCACGGCCACGAGTGCTTGTGCTTGTAGTTTCGAGGTTGTTAAAGGTACAGGGTGGGGGCTGTCTGGTCGTTCAGAGTCCGTGACCTGTCTCAGACCGTGGGTGGGGTGGGGACTCCTCCCAGGCCGGGTGGGGGTGCTGGGGACCGAGCTCTCTGGGGTCACGAGGTCGGGGATGGTGAGGAAGGAGCACAAGCATCCTGCGGGCAAGGTGGAGGATGGGGTTCCTCTAGACTGCTCCTGGAGGAGGGGGGAGAGCTGGCCGGGGTCCCCCCTCCCAGCAGTGGGGGCGGCAGGGGAGGCCAGGGAAGTGGCTGAGGGGAGCGCAGGGGTACAACGGGAAGGGGCGCTGGGCAGAGAGCTTTCCACTCTCATGACCCTTGGCGGCGGGGGAGAGGATTGGGGGGGGGGTGCTGTGGTGTGTGTGTGTGGGTGGGGGGCATGGGGGCGGGTGTGCGCGGCAGCAGAGGAAGCCGAGTGGGTTCCTTCTGCAGAGCTCGGGCTGGTGGAGGTGGTGGGGGAGCCAGTGGCCTGGGGGTGGAGGGGGGAGCAGGGGTGTGGTGAAGTGGTGAGGGCAGTCAGTGGCCTGGGGGGTGGAGGTGGTGGTGGTGGTGGTGGTGGAGCAGGGGAGCTGGTACCCTGAGGAGGGAGGGGGGAGCGGGGGGGGGGTGGAGGTTGGGGGGAGCCGGCGGCCTGCTGTGCTGGAGCCCAGGCCCTGGGACCCGAAGGCCAGGGAGAGAACCTGGCCTGTGCGAGAACCCGCAGCCTTCGTTGGGCTGAGCTCGAGTCCCTTCCTCGGTGAGGTCACCGGGGACGGCACCTGTGGGGGCACGTGTCCCTGGCTGCGCACGCACCGTGAGTGTGCAAACCCCCTGAGCCACCGTGAGCTGGTGCCAGACGGGGGTCCTCTCCGTAACCAGAAGCGGGAGGGCGAGGACCCCGAGCCAGCCTGGAGTTTGCCCGTGGGTGGGGGTGCCCGACGGGGCAGTGGATCTGGGGGGCACTGGCTGTCCCGCATGCGATGGGAATAGAGGCGCCTGCATCGCGGGGTGGTCAAGTGGGTCCCCCGTGTGTGGCTGCGGCAGTGCAGGCAGCTGTCCTGGGACGCGGTGGCGGCGGGCGACCCGGAGAGTCCCCTGTGACGGAGGGAGCCCCTGTGAGGAGCGGGTGGTGTGGACCATTCCCTGGACGGTGGGGGCCGAGCGGCGCTCGGAGCCGCTGTGCCGGGACTGGCATCCGCGCCCAGCCTGGTGGCCACTGCTCTGACCACGGGGCCTGTTGTCCTGCTCGTGTCTATGGCGCTCATCCCAGAGCCTGTCCCAGAGCCTGTCCTGGCCCCGCTCGTTTGCTTTCTCTGCCCTAAGGTCCGTGTCGTCGTCAGGTGGCTTCCTCTTGGGCCGAAGCCTTGAGAATCCTTGCGGCCACCTGACGTTGGGCGAGGCTGAGGGCAGGTGGTGGCCCGGCGTCCGCCCACTCGGGCCCTCCAGGGAGGGGGTGGCACCCGGTAACCCCGCCGCACCTGGGCCGCCTCGCCTGGGCCGCCTTGCGGCTGCGCTGCCCTTTGCGGCGGGCGTGTGACGTTGGCCTGGCCGCTGCCTGTGTCGCGACAGCCGAGTGACTGGAGAGAGGCCGCGGGGTTAGGGGTTTCCACGGCGCCCTCGGCGACAGCCGCTTTGCCTCTGAGTTTAGAGCCCCCGGCAGGCCGGGGGAGCCCACGGCTTGAGCCCCGTTGCCGTCGGCACGGGTTTCATGAAGCCGCTGGAAGCAGCCACACCTTGGGGTGTGTGCGTTCTCGTGGGGTGTCTGACGCGTCCGCTAAATTCACCGCGAAGATCTCTGAAAGGTCCTTTTTAAAGAAAGTTAAAGTGTCTGCTGGAGGGTGTTTGTTCCTGCCTGTCCCCTGTTGGAGGGACTGATGGAGGGCCCCTCAGGGGAGGCGGTGCACGCCGGGGTCTGGTGGGTACAGGGGACTCGACAGGGCCTGTTGCTCCCCCGAGGACGCAGGGGCAGAGTGACGGCGGCATCCTGGAGGGCCCGCCGCTGCCAGGGAGAAGGGGCGGGTGGGATGCCCAGTGTGGCTCGTCCCGGGGGGCCACGGGGACGGTGAACCCTGTGCTGGATGGTGCAAAAGTTAGGTGTGCAGGGCACGCTTAGGCCTTGGGCTGTTGGTGTCAGAGCTCCGCTTGAGATTCCTCTGCGCTAGCTAGGAGGGCCCGTAGTTTACGCCAGTGATAGGGTTCACGACGGCTGTCCTTCAAGGTGAGTATGTGGAGGGTAGCTTTTTTTTTTTTTCAAAGATTTATCTGGGGGAGAGAGCGTGTGGGCACAAGCGGGGAGGGGCAGGGGGAGATGCAGATGCCCCGCTGAGCAGGGAGCCCGATGCAGGACTCGAGCCCGGAAGCCCGGCGTCCGGCCCTAGACTGAAGGCCCCGGGGAGGGTGACCTTTGGGAGGGCTGGCACGGGTACGCACCTACGAGTAGATGGAGCTGTTCGGGTTTGCCCCAGAGCGGTGCCACAGCCGACGAACGTCCACGCCGGGAATGCCAGGCAGCCAGTGAAAATGTTACCTAGAAGGATGATCCTATAGAAAGTTGTCCTATAAAGTTGTCACGTGCAGGAAGGTACGTGGCCCCTCTGTGGACAGTCCAGGCTGGCGGCTCCTCCGGCCAGTGCCCCCGGGTGCCCCTGGCGCCGTGTGTCCCTCAGCAGGCCTGTGGTGTGCTGGGGACGAAGCTAAGTGCCACTCACTTTCTCAGAGTGCCCACGTTCTCGCGGGGGGACTGTGCAGAGAAGGGCTCCCGGCAGGCAGCTTGGCCCTGGGAAGCCCCATCCCCGTCTCCCTTTACCTGTGAGTCCCTGACCTGACGCTGGTTTCCTAGAGGTCGGGAGGGCGTCCCGGAGGTGTCTTCCCCGCAGCCTTCTCGTCTCCCCGCACGGTGCAAGGCTCCGCGGGGGGGAAGGGCTGGCGGTGTGTGGTTCTGGGGTGGGGCTCCTGGGGAAGGGCTCCTGTCCCTGGCACCACTCTCAGGCTTGCGTCCGTCGAGCCCCCGCCCCTGACGTCCTCTCGTCTGCAGTGTTTGCAGCCACGGGGAGCACGATACCCCCTTGGAAGTCACTGGTCTGGATCCCTTCTCGAAGCCTGGCGGGGTCTGGATCCCGGTCCAGGTGGCACCTTTTTCAAGGGGTGACAGCGTGGCCCCTCCGGTCGCTGTAGGATGGCTCTTCCACACAGAGGGGGGCTAAAAACCAGTGTGCACTTCCCATCGCTGGCGGTGTAGACCACGGAGGATGGGAAGGTGCGGGGCCTGCTCCCGGGGGTGGTCCCCCGGGGAGGGCAGCCCGCGGGGAACCTCAGGACGGACCTCAGGACGCCGCAGGTGGTGGCCTGCTGAGCGCTCAGGGGCGCGGGCTGTGCGAGGGCGGGTGGGTGCTGGGGTGGGTGCGCGCCCGGGCAGGGAGGCTGTCGAAGGCTGCTCCACCTTTGCCTTCTAGCCTGGGTTTGGTTTCCCTTTAGAAAACCCTCTCCCGCCTTCTCCCCGCCCTCCCCTCCTTTTTGTCTTTCTCCCCCATTTAGAAAACACGTAAGCAAACAGAACGTCATTCAGAGTCCCAGCTCCGCTTGATAACCGCGGTTGGCGTCTTGGCCTGCGTCCCGCCCGTCAGTTTTATCCGATCACTGGGTGTGCGCTCGGTGAACAGGCCAAATGCCAAAAGAGGGAATGTTCAAAGGACCTGTTTTGCCAGAAGGAAATCTCACGGCTCTAGAATGAGCTTCTGGGATGCAAGTGGGAGTCTGAGATTTCATGGGAATCATTACGAGATGATAATGGGGCCGTGGCACAGGATGCCCGAGTCCCAGTGGGGGCCGGGTCGGGGCTGGCTCCGCAGTGGGGACGGGGCGGCAAGAGGAAGCGCACGTGGAGATGTGTGGGCCAGTGGTCAGCGTAATGCACTGGAGGGGCGCCCGCCTCCCACTTGCTGACCCTGTCAAGTCACAGACTCACCTGTCCGCGGGTCCTCCCCTCGTCCTGGGCGATGAGGGTGCGGTTTGTGGAGGTGGCCCCTCACCTCCTTGGCGCGGTGCTTGCGAAAGAGGGTATGTGGGGGACCTCAGAGGCACAGGAGAGGTTGTTGCCTTCATAGGGCTTTCTTCCCAGCGTGTTTGTGGGCGGCTCCTGCCTCACGCAGCCCCTGAGAGGAGTGCGCACCCCCAAGCCCTGGCCCTGGGACCATGGGGCCGTGTCACTGGCTTTCGAGGTAACAGCTGTTTTCCCAGGCTCCCTCTGCATCTGGACTTGGCTGCGCACCGGCTTCAGCGTCCTCCCTGGAGGAGGTGACCGACGGGTCTGGAGAGGTAGCTCGCCCCCCCAGGTGTCCCACCTTCCAGCAGCAGGTGCTGTCAGGTCAGCGTGCTCTGTGATGCTGTTTGTAAGCAGGCTGTGTGCCCTCAGCGCCCTGCAAGGTACTGTTCGAATTTTATTCAAGCAGCGTTTTAAAATTGGTGATAACTGGCCGGTCCATCCTGTTTGAACACCCAGCACGTCTGTCGTGTCGTAGGTACATACGTGCTTGTGTAAGTCACAAGTACGCGGCACTCCCTGGGGCGTCATGTGGCTCATGTTTGGTGGAAGAGATCTTTTTTTTTTTTTTTTTAAATTATTTATTTATTTATGAGACATGGGGGGGGGGTGGTGCGTCAGAGACCCAGGCAGAGGGAGGGAGAAGCAGGCTCCACGCAGGGAGCCCCGTGTGGGACTCGGTCCCATGACCCCAGGGTCATGACCTGAGCTGAAGGTGGTGCTGAACTGCTGAGCCACCCAGGGGTCCCTTTGGTGAAGAGGTCTTGTAAGGTTCACCTGGAACGCTCACAGACATTTGGGATCGACTTTTCTGACGCTAATAGGAAATATTCAGATGATGTGCCTCGTTGGCATGCTGCTGTCGCCATGCCAAGCAGCGACGCCTCGGTCAGACGCCAGGTCAGGGGCGCCAGAAACGTTCAAAGAGGCGTTCAGGTCTTTAGCCTTCCAGATCGAAGCTCAGGACCAGGTCTGGGTGTGGAAGCACGGGAGCTGGACAGCTCTGGTGGGTCCTTAGATACGTAGCAACCTACGTTTTATTTCTATGGGCTTAAAACACGCTATTTCTAGGATGTGACTGAGAATGTTCCAAATCTGTGATTTGCTGCCAAAGACTACAAACATCTTTTATCTTGTTCTAATTATAGTAAAGTAGACGTGACATAAAATTGACCATTTAACCAGTTTTAAGTGTACAGTTCATGGCATTAAGTGGACTCCCATGTTGGATAGCCCTAACCCATCCCCCCTCAGGACTTCGTCGCCGAGCGGACATCCTGCGCCTGTTATGCCTGTTATGCACCGGCTCTACATCCCTCTCACCCCTGCTCTTAGTCCTCTGTCGATTGTGGAGCGAGAGGCGACACGGTGACTGCGTGACTGTTAGACGCGCTCGCCCCCCTGCGGGCTCACGGAGGGGCTGGCGGGGCTGAGCCGCGAGGCTCGCTGGCTGGGGCGCACTTGGGCATCCTCACCCTTGGGTCTCCCCGGCGAGGTAGGCTTACGGGACGCCGAGGAAGAGTGTGCGTGAGCGCGGGCTGGCCCGTGAGCTTGGCGGCGGCCTTCACCGAGGCCTGTCCGTGTTCTGGGAAAACCGCAAGGCATTTGTTCCTTGGGGCCCAGCTGTCGGCCCCTCGGCTCAGCCTGGGCCGCTGAGCACGTCGCGGGCACCTGCTGGGGCCCCGGGGTGAGGGGCTGTCACAGTGCTGCGCAGGGTGCTCATCGCTGGCCTCAGGCACTCTCGATAGGGACAGCAGTGTGGCTGGGAGGGGCTTCCCCGTCCCCCCCCCCCGCCCCCCGGCGGGGACCCTCTGGGTTTGCATGCACACGTTTCCTGCACCTGGGGCCGGAGACGGGCGGGGGTGCGGGGGTGCAGGTCGTCCTGCCGGCTGGGGCGGCGTGTGTGCAGATGTGGGAGGGTGGCTTCCTGTTTGTGGAGGAGACCTGAAATGTTTTGTGCTCTTAGGGGCCGATGAGAGCCTAGCCACATTCGCCGCGGTTGGGGCAGCATCGGGCCACTGTGTTGCCGCTGCCCGTGTTTGCCCGGGGCTCGGGCCGTCCAGGAGGGCAGCCGCACTGGACGCGTGTTTACAGCCGTGGGCCCTTGCGTGTCATCGCGGTGGCCTGGGGTCCGGCCTCCTCGTTCCAGTGCGTGTGGCTGCAGGGTCGGGGCTGGCTCTGTGCTCCAGGCCTTGCCTCCAGGGCGGGGCGTGCACCGAGCCACAGCACGAGTGAGCCTCCGTCTTGGGGTTCACATAGATGCTTTGGCAGGCAGTTAGCTAGTGCCCTTCAGAGGGGAAGCGCGGGCTCGGCTGACTTAACGTCTCGGCTCAGCTTGCTGGGTATCCGCAGTGCCCGGTCTGGGCGGAGCGATGACGGGCCTCGGTGCCCTGAGCCCTTCGAGGCCACAGGTGAGCGCATAGCCTCTGATACCGAACGCGAACGCGCAGCCGCCGGGCGGCAGGTGCACTCGGCTTACGTTGTGCACCTGACAGCTGGAGGCAGCGGGGCACCTGCTGCGTTGACCCCACCCCGTAAGTCATGGTTGTGGTGCCATTTGGTGACGAGAACATGGCAGAGACACGGGGCTCCTGCCTGTGTGTCCCCTGGTGGATGGGGGTGGGGGCAAGTGATCGGTGCCTTCACCCCTGCTGGGGAGAGTGGGCCCCCCTCCCGAGGAGGTTGAGATCTGAAGAGGGAAGTGGCACGTGTCCCCAACGTGTGCCCCCGTGTCTGTGTCTTCCACCCTCCGCGGAGCCCCCTCTGTCTGAGCCTCCTGACCACGCCGCCGAGATTGCTGCTCCCCGTCCTTCCCCTCGTCGCCGGTCCTGGACCTCACTGCTGTCATTTCCTTCGTCCTCACCGGGTCTTGAGGGCCCGTCCTGTGAGTCCTTCCCCGGCACGTCTGCCCGACTCGGACCTGTGATGGTTCCCCGAGGCCCACCCCTCAGCCTTGCAGTGTGCAGGCCCGCGCCCGGGGACCCGTGCCTTCCCTTCGAGCTCGGGTCTTGTGGGGCTGGGCGCCTGGCCGGGAGAGGGCTCCCATTGCTGGGCTTGACTGAGGGCTCCTCGCTGCCTGCGAGGCACGGTCAGGGCGTGAGCCCTGGAATGCTGGTCGCGTGGGCAGGGACGGGAAGTGCAGGGCGTTGATGGGTGTAGGTTAGGGCCAGTCGTTGGCCTCTGACCTGTACACCACTTCCAGGATGGCTGAGCCCCCGGTTGGGACAGACGGCACGGATTTCAAGCTTCATACTCTTCTTAATGTTTAAAAATTCAGTAAAAGCTAAAATCTCAACCTGCTCCCACGTGCTCTAGCCTGCCCCCTTCCTCCGACGCGGTGTACAGCACAAATTTTGCACACTTCGCAGTAACAAATGTTTAGAGATAAAGAGTATTAGAAATTGAGCTCAAGAATTCAGTCTTTGTGTCTCAGGGGTTTGTTGCCAGCGCATTGTTAAGGTCCCTTCAAATTCTATGGCTGCGCAATTTAAAATATGCAGTACTTATTTTATGACTAGAGAAGATTGCACAATTTTCTTTACCCTGAATTTTCTTTATCACTGTAACATTCGGAGGTACTGATTCTGAGAGCGCGTATCTTAAAAGACTGATTTCTTGGATTTTTTTATTTTTTTAATTTACTGAACTTCCTGGTGGAGATGTTGTCAGATGGGCTCGTTCGTGTGGCGCAGAAGTTGTGGAGAACGAGTGCGAGAACGCCAGACGTAGGGGCCGCATACAGCGTGATGGATGGATTCTTGCCTGACGCAGGTTTGGGTGCCTGCCAGCCTGCAGCAGCGACGGGGGGGGGGGACAGCGTGCCTGTCGTGAGGTGTTAGGGGATTGGGTCCGTAGGGGCCCAACTGCGGGGGCGCAGGGTGCAGGGCTTCCCTCTTCAGGCCAGAGCCTAGTAGATGGTGGTTACGAGGCACCTGGCTGGCTCGGTTGGTGGAGCTTGTGGTTGTGAGTTTGAGCCCCACGTCGGGGTTAGAGTTTTCTTAAAAACAAACAAGCAAACAAAAAACCCAACAAAACCTCTTTCCTTCTTTAAAAAAAAAGGAAGTGGTTATGTCTTCCTGTTATTCTTTTATTATTTTCCATTGCAGAGGGTTTGGTGGAGCATGAGGGAAGCCTCGACTGAATGAAAACCTCGATTTCTTTTCGCTTGGATTCCTATCTTTTAAATTTGTTCATTTCCATCTTTTGTTCTGGTGGCTTTTTCAGCTGTGGAGGATGGTGTTAAAAACAAAATAAATCACGATAAGATTTTCTCTGTTTCTAGAAGGTTTGCAAATGAATCAGTCCAACTGGCCGGCTCTTTGTGCAGGGAGTAGTGGCTTTATGTTTTGTTTTTTATAGTTTTAAATGTTTTTTATTATGAACTATTTTAAACATTTAGAAAAATACAGAGAATAGTACAATGAACATATATATATATATACCTACGTCCATAGTCTTATCAGATATTTTGCATATTTGATGTGTTTTGGGGAGAGTGTGTATACAGTTTTTTTTTTTTAATATCTCCTGTCTGTGGGCCGTAGGTTGAGGATCCGTGCGGTCCACCTGTCTGCTCTCTGGTTCCCGGTAGCGCTCGGGGCGGGGCAGGCTCCACGCGGACACTGTGCATCCGTCTCTGTTCCTCCGTCCTCCCCGACGTGACGTCATCACAGGAGAGCACCTTCCAGGAAGGGAGAGTATCTTGCTGGTCTCTCCGCCGGGGATACAGTTGTGAGGCCAGTGAAGGCCATCCTCCGGGAACCTCGAGGGCCCCTAGGAGGTGCGGGCGGTGGGGCCGTGATTCGGAAATGCTCCTGTGGAAACCAGGACGGTCTCCCTGTCCGTGCAGCCTCGGAGGTGGGAGGTGGAACGGACTGGAGGCCGCTGGCCGGGAGCAGAGCTCTGCGCTGGGAGCCGTGTTCCTGGGAGTGCAGGGCGCCTGCAGCCTGTGGCCAGAAGGGAGCGTGGGGCGGGGCGGGGCGGGGGGGAGGCGCGGGCTGGGAGCAGGGCCCCGAGGTTCCCCTCTGGGGCTGTGGGCCTGGGGGCAGCCTCGCCCTCTGAGGTGAGCTCCATTCTCACTGCCCCGGAGGTAGGAGCGCGGCACTGAGCTTTGGCCTCCACCTTCTGCTCTCTGCAGTCCCGCTGCCGTGGGCTTGAAGGGAGCAGCTGCGTGCTGGGGCACCCGAGGCACCGGCCGGTCACAGGTGTGCAGACTGAGCTCCGCACGCGAGGTCGCCTTGCCAGCGGCTCTGGCCCCCCTCCGGTACCTCGTGAAAGCGCCCTTCCCCTGTGGGTCGTCGGAGCAGCCTGTGGGCCGTCTGCGGTGGCTTCTCGGGTGCCGCCGCGCCCTTCCAGGCACCAGAGAAGGTCATTTGCTGTCTGGATTCTCTCTCGCATTTATCCGGTCCCCAGCCTGCACCCTCCTGCCCGCTCTCTGCGCTGACCTCCTTCTTTCCATCCTCTCGGCTGCTGTCACATCCCTTCCAGGCTGCAGTGGTGCTCATGCGCAGGTCCTGCCGGGACGTGCCCCTGGAGAGAGCCTGAGCGCAGCAGGTGTGAGTCTCTGTCTGTCCCTTCCCCGGCGGTCCGTTCTTCCCAGCTCCCGGCCGTGGGAGAGCCCCCTGCTGCCCCCCCTCCCGCAGCCCGGCCAGCACCACCCCGCAGGTGCTGCACCTGCCGCGCTCGTCCCCCGGCTCCTCCGCGCTTCCCGAGGGACACGCTCTGATCACGGCAAAAACCACCTTCTTCTTGCGGCCCGGCATGCTGTGTGCCACGTGGGAGGCGCTCAGGACAGCGAGGAGGCCGTACAGGGGCAGGGAGCAGTCTGACCTTCCCGAAACCTGCTCTGCGTGGAGCCGCCGCAGCGTGATTAGCGAGGCCGGGCTGGGGTGGGGGGATGTGCATGTGGGAGCGGGCCGGGGCCTCCGCGTGTCCTCGCAGCTGTGAACTCCGCTCGTGGGGAGGGAGGCTGCAGACCTGAAGACCGCCCTGCTGCTCCTCCTCCCCGCTGCTCCTCCTCCCCCACCCGGAGCCCGCACGCCAGGGCCGGTCAGGGCCGCTCCCTTACCCATAGATGCAGCAGGCCGGGGCGTGGAGCTTGCTGCTGGCTGACTGGACGCTCTGTTCCAGAAGCCACACGTCATTACACCCCCCCCCCCCCCAGTTTTGCAATCTTTATATTTATCCAGTAGCATAACTAATCAGCCAATTAATTCTTTAACTTTTTTAAAAAAATATTTATTTGAGAGCATGTGAGCAAGCATGAGCTGGAGAGAGGAGGGGGGCAGAGGCAGAGGGAGAAGCAGGCTCCCCACTGAGCAGGGAGCCCAACGTGGGACTCGATCCCAGAGCCCTGGGATCACGCCCTGAGCCACAGGCAGATGCTCAGCCCCTGAGCCACCCAGGGCCCTGGTTGCTGGAAATTTTTTAATCTGTCATTTGCTAGCCATTTAGTCAGATGTTCTCTTTATTGGCGAGCTCATTTGGGATGATTTCCAGGAAACCGGAAGTACTTTGAAGAGATGTTGCTTTTTGAGATGAGTGCCCAAGATTTTTTAAAGCCGGTAATAGAAGAGCTGAATGAGCCAAATGTTTATTCCTTAGAGTCCGTCGCGGCTCCAGTGCTACGTGACGAGTGTCTGACCATTAGGAGTATCGCCGGGTGATCAGCTGGCAGGGTTCTTCTGTTGAGGGCAGGACAGGAGAGGAAACTGAGCCAGAGCTGTGTGATGCAGCAGTGACCTTGTGCGGGTCATTAGCCCACCCGCCGTGCGCCGTGCGAGGCTTTGTATGTGAGAGCGAGGCCGGGCTGCCGTGGGCTCCCGGCCTTGCCTGGCCCGTCGCTGGCGTCATGCTCCCCTGCTCAGGCGTGGGTGTGATGCCCACCCTGCGCGGGCCCGTTCCTCCGGCTGGCATCTGGAACCCACAGCCACACAGCAGGGCCCCCACTTCACAGGTGGGGACGTTGTGTGGGAGGCCGGCTGCCGCGCCCTGGGTGACCCGTGTGGAGGCAGTCTGAGCCCCGGGGCTCTGACTGTGGCCTGCCTCAGTATCCCCAGCCGGGGGCCTGGCGGTGTCTGCCCACCAGTCACCAAGGAGGCCGGCACGCCTCCTCCCAGCACGTGCCACCACAGGCCTGGGCCAGGCACCTTGAGTAGGTCCAGGAGGCCCACCGAGAGAGAGCGGAACTGGGAGGTCCAACACGGGGTTCACGTGGCATCTCCCCCATCTTACTTGGTGGCCTGTGCGGTTTTGGCAGAATCGCTGAGACTCTGGAGCCAAAGAAGGCGTGACCCACGGCTAGTGCTCGGCTCAGTGTAGCCGCCGCTGTGGTCGTGACTGTGGCGGGCCTTCTGGTGGCCTTGGACTGAAGGCGCTGCCTGAGGAGCGTAGGAGGCTGCACTCTGGGGGAGATGGCCTCTGCTCACCAGCGGTGCTGCTGTGCACAGCGTAACCGCTTCTGCACCTCACTCTCCTTCACCTGTAACATGGGTGTGATGATGGTTCCCACCCCACGGGGGTCAAGGATTGTAAGGAAACCAGAACTGTCAAGAGGCTGAGCTGGAATGACCCAATTCTGGTCACCGGCCCCACTGTTTTTGGTGACCTGACGCGAGCCTCCTTGAGATCCAGTGACATTTCCTCTCCTTCCTGCCCGCATGGAAAGATTTTTCTCAGTTTTTGTATTTCCTGCCAATGGAAAAGTTTGATTGCATGTTTTTACTAGACATAAATCATTATTGTGAAAATGGCTGTTGCCACCTAAGAAATTGAATTAGCTAAACTATAAAAGGGACATCTCGTATAAAGGAAACCTGAGTATTTTTTGTAGGGTTACTGCACCTAAAGTTGGTTACTGTAAGTGACAGTCTCATAGGTGAAAATATTAGACACATGATCAGCGCTCTGCTAACACAACCCAGCATTATTGTGTTGAGGTGATTGGACTCTCCTGCTTTAGCCTTGAATTTGGCTGGAGTGCAGGGGAGTTAATCCTGTTAGAAGTGAGCGCAGGAAGATGGGACCCTAGACGTGAGTCCACTCAGAGGGAAAACCGTTTGTGGATTTTTTTTTTAAGATTTTATTTATTCATGAGAAAGGCAGAGACACACAGGCCGAGGGAGAAGCAGGCTCCCTGCAGGGAGCCCCATGTGGGACTTGATCTCGGGACCCTGAGGTCATGACCTGAGCTGAAGGCAGACACTGCACCACCACCTGAGCCACCCAGGCGTCCCAACAATGATTATTCCTCAGAGAACAAAATGCAGTGCACCCCGCCCCCCCCAAAGTGGTGTGTGGATGTGTTTGCCCTCTTGGCCTTGAGGTTGGCTTTCAGAGAGCGTTGGGTGGGATGGGGGTGCCTGTAGGCTGAGGCAGCCTTGAGCCTGGGGTCAGAAGATCTAAGCAGAGGTTCCCCCTCCGGTGTTTTCTTGTCCAGCGTCCTTGTCCTGCGTCATCTGCGACACTTGGCTGCGTCCTCAGAAAGCGGAGCCCGTAAGCTCTGCCTGTGTCACAGGCCGCGGGAGGATGTGTGCCGTGGTGGGTACGTACGGAGGCACGCGCAGGCCGCGGTGTGGCTGGAGCTCGTGGGGGTCGGTCCTGAGTGTGCACGGGGCGGGGCCCTCGTGGTGTCTGCGGGATCCACGGTCTGGTTCCGCCCCGGAGGCTCTGCTTCTCTTCCCAGGGCAGGTGTGGGCTGCGTCACATGCATCTGGCTTCAAATGGGTGTGAGTTAAACTTAATCAGGAGTTTCTTCGTTAAAAGTGCCAAGAGGGGGTGAGGCTGACAGTTGTTTCCCACGTTCAGGATGTGATGGATCAGTTTTTTTCTCTTCACTTTTCTCTTTGCTTAAAGACAAATATTTACAGACCCGTTTTAATCCAGAGGCTCGTCACATATGTCGACCGAAATAGCTCTAATTTAATAAAAATCCTTGGTGGTAACGTGTTGTTTCACTTCCACTTGCAGGATGAGGGCAGCATGAGTGGCCTCGAATGTGCCTTTGGGAGTAGTTAGCCTTTCGCTCTTGATGAGGAGAAAGACGTCGGCCATCCACTTGAAGGGTGAGTACGCATTTCTGTGCACCTTTTTATCATAGAGACATGAGACCTACGTAAGCGCTAAAAGGCCGTGCAGGAGATTGGGGGCATCCACCACCTACAGCTAGCAGGCAGCATCTTGCCACAGATGTGCATGTGCGTGTGTGCGGGCTCGTACGTTTTCCTGCTGAAGCGTGGAAGGTAAAACTAAGCTGCAGGCATCATGACATTTCATCCTACGTTCTTAGGGCTGTAGCTCCTAAAAGAGGGGACATTTGCCCCTGAGAGGCATTTTAGAACATTCATAAACTATGTGGTGTGGAATCATTTAATTAAATGGTTATAATTTCCTATTAAAAGGTGTGATTTTGAATTTATGATCATTTCACAGCTGATGTAAATAAAGTCGTGTTTCCAAAAATGTTTAGGCAGTGATTTATTTAAAGGGCGGATAGGAAGTATGAATTTGCTTGATATGAGGGACGTTTGCATATTAGGACTGGGATGTGCACTTGCACATGTGCCCCGCCTAAGAGGACGGCCGCGTTACCCTCCCGTGGTCTCTGCCCGCCTGTGCCCGTGCGGTGGCGTCCGGCGTTAGGTCCGTGGGTCTGACCACTGCTCTTCCCTGTCAGCATTCATGAGTAGACTGGTCTCTGGGCTTGCCTGTGATCGAAGGTCTTCCCAGGGTTTTTCACCTGAACTCCCAGGAGAGCGTGAGACGGCCAGCTGATAACGTCACGTCGAGGTTACTGTGTTGAAACCAGCGTTTGAGACATTCGCAGGGGCTTCCAATGCCGTGACTGGACTACTTGAACTGAAACTTTCCATAAAACCCTAAAGATGTGTTCACTGTGATTAGAGCTGTAGGTTGTTACACATCATGGCCAGCCACACCATCACTTGCCACTGCTCGGTGGTTCTGCACGGCGGGCGGCTGTGTGCTGTTCCATGCTCTCAGCTGCGTGTGTGTGGTGTCTCCCTCAGGTAGGCCCTGGGAACCCGGGCACTTTGTTGGGTGTGTATGAACTACACTTGCCCATTTAGAGCGGTATTTCATTTTATTTATTTATTTAATTTAAGACTGTATTTATCCATGAGAGACACGAAGAGAGAGGCAGAGACCCAGGCTGAGGGAGAAGCAGGCTCCCTGCGGGGAGCCCGATGCGGGACTCGATCCCAGGACCCCGGGGTCACGGCCTGAGCCTAAGGCAGACGCTCAACCGCTGAGCCGCCCGGGCATCCCTGGAGCATTATTTTAAAAGAAGTGTATTGAAGTGAGCCGGATAGGGCCGTGGAGGCCTCTTACATCCTCGTGTCTTATGTGGAACACAGAGTTAGTGACGGGTGAGGTTTCTTTGCAAGACTCCAACATCGTGAAGGAGCCGTGACAGGAGTTGTCGTTGTCAGCATGATCCGGTGTGGTTTTTGCTTTTTGGCCTCTGGTTGGACCTTGAGAAGATGATGATGATGAGGATATGGGCTCCGTGTGGGGGTGGACGGAGAAGAGGAAGGTGCCGGGGCCCTGTGTGGGGTTCAGTTAGCCCTCTGCTCCTGGGCTAATGGTTTTTCTCCGTTGAAACAGGGGATGTGAACATAAAGGACACACCTTGCTAAGCCTCCGGCTGAGGGTACTCTCACAGCCTGAGTGCTCCGTGTGGCCAGCCCTGATCAGGGGGCAGGATGTGCCCCCCTCCGGACCCTGGTCACCACCTCGCCCCGCAGGAACCACTGTCCTAACTTCCAAGTGTGCATGTGTGCGTGTGCGGCCTTCAGTGCAGATGGTGGTGTTTTGTGTCTGGCTTTTCCCGTCCACCGTGTATTACGTTGTCCCGTATCATTGCGTATAGTTGCAGACCGTTCCTGCTCATTGCCGTGGAGCATCCTGTTGTGTGAGCATTAAACGGTTTCTTCAGTCCATTACATACGGGTAATTTTGTGGGGGGTTCTCCTCCCCGGAGCCTCCCCAGCAGAATGAGGGCCACTCAGGGTTTCGTCCTTGTGCCGACAGCAGGGCAGTGCTGGTCACACAGCCCGTGCTCAGCTTCTGAGGTCATGAGTGAGGAATCCAGGTGACAGACGCAAGGAGCAGGCTTGGGCGGGAGAAGCCTGTGGTTTTTCAAGTCCCGTAGTGAGTGCTGCGCTCCTCCCGGGACTCCTCATGTCCCTTTGCACTTTGCTCCCTGCTGGCACAGGTTTTCTGCAGCCCCGCAGACAGGTGTGTGCAGTCAGGGGATGTTTAGTTGGTAGGCGCTGCTGTTAGGTGTTGGTGGAGGAGAGTGCTCCTGAGCACCTGTGCTGGGTGGGCCGGGGGGCACCTCCCTGGAACCCGGCTGTGCTGGGGGGTCGGCAGGTAGGCTCAGAGGCTGTGTGGGTGGGGACTGCCCCAGGACAGGAAGGGGGCCGGGCGTCCCAGCACAGAGGCCTGGCCCACGTCCGCCTGAATTCTGCAAGTCCCCGGCTTCGAACCTTTAGGGACTAGAATGTTCTTTGTAAGGAAGTGGTTCCCATGGGATTTGGATGTGTTTATGGCCATATCTGGTTTTTGTAAATAAAGTTTTATTCAGGCACGGTCATGCTCACTTGTTTATGGCTTACCCAGGACTGCTTTTGTGCCGCAGCTGCAGAGTGGAGGGGTGTGAGGCTTCAGGGTCGAGGAGCTCCAGCAGTGGTCGCGGGGCCCACGAGGCCTCACAGGTTCACCATTGGGCCCTTTCCCAGGTATTTGACAGCTCCTCCTCTACGTCATAGAGCAGGGCCGTGGTGGTGGTGGTCACCTCTGTAGTCTTCAATCGTCTGAGCCTGTTTAATTCTAATCCCTTTATTTACGGGGAAGCCACCACACGGCAGCAGTCGGATGTGGCTCTCGCCCTTGTGGGACTTACAGGAGGCTCCTGTGAACTGGACGCTCCGCTCGAGGGTTGTGCTTTTTATGCATCAGAACAAAACCATAAAATGGAGATGGAATCGCCCAAGTCCTCGATTTTAAGTGAGTGTGTTGGTTACACTTATTAGTTTTATAAATTTGGTAAGTGCTGTCCGTAATGTAAGGGTTGCCTTCGCTGTAAGGTGAGCGTCGTACGGGCTACGGGGAAATAGCCGTGTGTCTGTCTCCCCGCGGTGACCACAGACTCTCGAAGGCAGCATGTCCAGCGAGGGCCACGGGCTTCGACATGCCTGTCCCAGCAAGCCAGGCGGACCTCCCGTCGCAGGCTACCTGAGTAGTAAACACTAAACTCAGCAGAACAGCCTACGAGGTGATAGAGCTTGGAATGTGTGACAGGTGCGTCCATCTGTCACAGGCTGACTTGTTTGCCTTCGTGAGGCTGTAAAAGTTAATGGAGGCCGTAGAGGACACGGGCACGGGCAGGTGGGTGGAATGGTTTCTCTGTTGCTTTGCCCCCGTTAGCATTTCCACGCGTGCGCGTAGGTGTGTTAGAGGTGAGTCCACGCCCCGTCGTCACCCCCGCTGCCGTCCACAGACAGGCGGTGCCCGTGACCCGTCTGCACAGACCCTCGTAAGCCATCCTGGCTGCGTGGCCTGCCCCAGCCTGCGCCTGAACACGCGTTCGGATGTCGTAGTTACAGTTGCCTAGCTGTGTGTAACGATCGACGATAATAACGATTTAAAGATGAGGGAGTGCGTGATGAAGGGTGTACCGTGTTCACTCCTTGCCCTAGGAGCTCCCGGCGCACTGGGACGCTCCCTGCCTCTCGGGCAGCCACGTGGGTGGCGGTGCTGTCCCTGCCCGGCGGCTCCCGGGCCCATCGCTCCGCACCGGCTTGTCCAGTTGCCGTAGTTAAAGTGAAGGTGTCGCTCGTCTCTCTGAGGAGGGAAGGGTATGTGGCCACTCGTGCTTTCTGCTTCTGTGTTTAAAATGTGTGTGCAGGGATCCCTGGGTGGCGCAGCGGTTTGGCGCCTGCCTTTGGCCCAGGGCACGATCCTGGAGACCGGGGATCGAATCCCACGTCGGGCTCCCCGTGCATGGAGCCTGTTTCTCCCTCTGCCTGTGTCTCTGCCTCTCTCTCTCTCTCTCTGTGTGTGACTATCATAAATTTAAAAAAAAAAAAAATTAAAAAAAATGTGTGTGCAGATTCGATCCCACGCTTCACGAGTAATTTTTTATGGTGCTGCAGGTTTAGGGGTCAGTGAAAGGAGAACCTAGAAGACCCATGTCCGCATGTTGTCTGTGGCAGGAACCACAGGTCTCACTGCTGTGGTTACGGGGAAGCTGCTGGAGACGCCGCGAGGGTGGGCCGCCTTGCCTGGTCTGTGGCGTCGGGAGAACTGGACCTTCTGTCCTTACAACCGGGACCCCCTCCGCTTGGAACCGCAGCCCAGATGTCTGCAGGGGGGTGGGGGGGCGTGTTGACTCAGCTGGCGGTCCAGGCGTGGACCTGACCTCAGGAGGGGCTCGTGTCATGAGGACCCTGCTGGCTGCACTTCTTGGGCTCCGAACGGGGGCTCCGGGAAGCTTCAAGTCCACACTGATGAGGGGTCCCCCGGGACGCAGGCCGCGTTCCTGACCCAGTGTCTAGTGCGGGTCTGCCCCTGGGACCGGGCCAGGGGCCTGTCCTGCCTGGGTCGCGTCGCTTCTATGTCTGCTTGCAGGAGGGTCTTGGCTTCCCCTAAACCCAGTGTCCGCAGGCGTGTCTTGGGCTCCAAAGGCGCGTTTCTGCGAGGAAAACTGTGCTGCCGTGGTGAGCGCCTGCTCGGGAAGGTCAGCCTGGTGCGGGGTTGGCACTCGCCCGGGAACGTTGGCTGATTTTCCATCAGATCCAGGGTTTGGACCTCAGAGGAAGCAGAGCCTTGCGTGGGCCGGAGGGGCTGAGGCTGCAGGTGTGCTGGGTGAGGACGCGCCTTCTGTTGGAGACAGGCTTGGGTTGGCGTGGGTTGGTGTGGGTTGGTGTGGGTTGGTGCCATCAAGGCCTCGGCCGCCCCGTCGGGACCAGACACCAGCGTCGTCCTTAAGAGTATCCCTCCACAGTGTGAGAGTGTTTTATGGAGAAACTGCTCACACTGGCTTCCTGAGGGAGGCTTGCCCCGGCGCGCAGACCTCAGAGCGACCCAGACGTCGGAGGAGGCCCCCTGCTCCCCGAGGACAGGGACAGTGATGTCTTTGTCCTCGCTGTGGGCTCCACACCCTGGAAACCTCACGTCTCCCCGTGGGCGATGGCACATGTCGGATCTGCGGCTGCGCACGCAGGGGGCAGCGTGGGGGGTTCCGCGGGGCTGGGCCTGCCTGCAGGGCTTTGGGAGAGGCCTGGTGCTCTCGAAACTCCCAAAGCTGGCTTCGTGGCCAGACCCACGCGTTTGCCCTGCGGCGTCCTTGGCCCTGGTCCCCCGCTGCTGCTGCCTGGCGTGTGGGAGGCGCTGAGGTTTCTTGAATGAATACGTCTGTCTCAGCGGCGCCTCTGTCTTCAGTTCGGGTTCCTTCTGCTGAAAAACTGTGTGCCGTGTGGATGTCTTTGGGAATCAAAGCTTGGAGTCCTCCGTCACCTCCTGTGTGTGAACACGCCGCGTTTGGTGGTCCCTGGATGGAGGTGGTGCTGTTCCGAGTACCAATTCCAGCACCACTTCTACTCCACAGAACAGCCCTGTCCCGAGAATGGAAGGCTCAGCTGCGGATTCTCTAGAAACGACCCCCGGCTTGCCCCGTCCTCGTGGGGATCATGGGAGGTCTGGAGGTTGAACCCTGCTTGCTGTGTTCTCAGTTCCACGGGAGCTCCCTGCCTTGCTGAGCTGTCTGGGATTAAATATTAGTGGTTCCTCCATTGTCTTCACTTAACTGCATTTTAAAGGTGGGAGACCCTGGTCGGCCCTGTTTCCTGTGTGTCAGCAATGGAGAGTTCTTCTCTTGATCCTACTCCACGTTCTCCACGGCACCGTGAGCTGGTCCTGTGTGTGACAGCGTGGAGGCAGAGGTGGCGCGGCCGAGGGGCCACAGGCCTGCTCGTTCCACTGACCGTACTTGTGCCAGCACCTGCGCCATCCCCTGCTTGATCTCTTCCCGTGAGAGTCTTATCACGAGAAGGGTGGGTGCAGCACAGCCAGGTATTTTGAGAGAGCGAGTGTGACCACAGATTTCAGGCACACAGATTTTGCTTTTCTTGGATTTAATAATTACGTTTTTTTTTTTTAAACTTATTTTAGAGACAGGGAGAGAGAGCAGCGGTGAGGTGTGCAGAGGGAGAGGGTCTCAAGCAGACTTGTCGCTGAGCGTGGGGCCCGATGTGGGGCTCGATCCAGAATCCTGAGGTCATGACCTGGGCTAGAACCAAGAGGCGGAGGCTTAACTGGCTGAGCCACCCACTGCCCTAGTCATTGTCTGGTTTTAAAAGTGTGCGCAAATCGCTAATTTACGTTCCTTGAAACTCTTCTCCTGGTATCTGAAGACATGAGGTATTTCATGAGTTTCTTTCTTTTTTTTTTTAAATTTTATTTATTTATGATAGTCACAGAGAGAGAGAGAGAGAGAGAGGCAGAGACACAGCAGAGGGAGAAGCAGGCTCCATGCACTGGGAACCCGATGTGGGATTCGATCCCGGGTCCTCAGGATTGCGCCCTGGGCCAAAGGCAGGCGCCAAACTGCTGTGCCACCCAGGGATCCCCTATTTCATGAGTTTCACGTGTGGACGTTGCCTCTGCTGCGGGCTCCTGCCCGGCCCGCGTCTCCACACCGCTCTGGGCTGCCTTGTCCCGCTCTGGGACCGGCTCCCTGCTTCCCTCATGACCTCTTCTCTCCTCTCTCCCTCGTCTGGCGGACCACATCTTCTGGAACCTTCCCAACAAGTCAGGGGGGAGGTTGATGTAGGAGTCCTTAGGCGTCTGAGAGGGTCACACTGGTTTCCAGCCTGGCTGGCCGTGACATTGTGCATGGAGGCCTCCGAGCCTCAGGGCGGGGAAGGCCTGGGCCTTGTCCCCTGGCTTCCAGCGCGGTGGAGCCCGGCCTTTGGCTGCCCGGCCCGTGTGGGCCTCGCTTTCCCTCCTCTCCCCGACTCTGTTTTAGCGTTCTGAAATTTCGTGGTAATATTCCTTGGTGGGCGGGGTGGGGGCTCCTTTCATTTACTGAGCTGCGATCCACTGGGCACCCCAGGCTGGAAACTCATGTCCTTTGTTTTCAGAAATTTTCTCGAAGTCATTACGGACCTCCTCTCCATCTTCTCTGATGTTCCCGTTAACGCGGCTTACCTGCCCTGTGGCCGTCCTGCCCTGGACGCCACGCCGACGTCTTCCCGCCTCACTTTCTTCTGATGCCGTCGTCACATTATCTGGTTGCGTTTTCTGACAGCTCTGTGTTTCCGGGTGGTGATCTCGGGATCTCCTGGTTGCAGAATCTTGTGATTTCAGGACGGGGTATTTTCTCGGAGTTCTCAGAGGGGGTTAATCACGTTTCTTCCTTCTCTTTGAAGCCCCTCCCCTCCCTGCATTATGTAATTTCTGCTACGTTGCTTTCTCTCCCTCCTGTTTCCTCCTTTGGTGTCGGACGCTTGCTCTGACTGTGCATGCTGGGGCGTGAGGCGTCACGGATGCGCACACCTGGGCTCTTGGGCCTGCCAGGTGGGTTGCGAGACTCTCTCCGACCTGAAGCTCCAAACAGGCTCAACTCTTAACCTCTCCTGTTGTCTGTCCCTGTGGCTTTATGCTTTGAAAAGCATTCCTTGTTCTTGTTTGGGGCTTTAGGAGAGAGGCGGCCTGTGTGTCATTTCCCCGTCTTTAACAGGAAGTGGACGTGGAAGTCGTACCCTGCAGGGCAGGGCTGCTGGCATTGCTGCTGCCCCCGGGCCAGCCCTGGAATCCCCTCCTTAAGACGTGACGTGTACGTAGGTGGTCTCAGCCGAGACCTTGGCTTTCTTGTTAACTGCGTAGCAGCTGCCTCTTCTAGCAGCTGCCTCTTCTTATTTAAAGGCTTTCATCTCATTTTGGATATAAAATGCCAAAAACTTATAAATAATTGGGCTTTGAGACAAAAAAATAAGGAGCTTTAAAAACAGTCTTTATTGATCTTTCTAAAAGGAATTTTTCCAATCTTGAGCACATAATCCTTAGATTAAATTGCAGCTGACACATTAAGCCTTCTTACATGGAAAGCGTAATAATAGGCTTTAATGCCGCTGTCCTTGGCCACCCACAGAGGGCATTCCCGCGGGCCTGGACACCGGGCCTATTTGTGATTTGATCCCTGGTAAATGCTCCAGAGTGGGTCAGAAACTCTGGTAAAAAAAAGTAACCTTAATTGTGAGAGCCGAAATCGGGCAGTTTTTAGGGGTAAGTGTAGTTCTTTTGATAGAGGCTGACGACCTTGGGTGCCAATTTCCTGGTGTGGCCCTTGCGGTGACACGTCCTCTCTCCAGCCCACGTGCTGCCCTCCCGCTCCCTGGAGCATAGCCCCTGAGGAGGGGGTGCGGCCCCCAGAGGGCCCGCGGGGTGGCTCCTGGCCTGGTGACAATGAGGTAGCAGCGTTGGAGGACCTGCGGCTCTGGGCGGCACCACAGGGGCAGGAAGCCTCTGCCTCCATGCGGCCTGCTGCCCTGCAGGCCGGCCCCGCGCCTCTCCCCTGCAGGAAGGGCCGGGCAAAACCCAGAGCTCGCTTTCTGCTTGAGAGCCTGGGCTTTCTGTTGCTCTGTGAGCTGTTGAGGAAGTGAGAGCCCTGGGTCTCCAAAGCCTAGAAAGTCACTTAACTCACTCTTCCTGCTCGAGCCCCGGACCACCGAGGGCTACTTCGCATTTTGTCTTGAGATGGAGAATAGGAAGCCCAGCCCCGCAGAGACGCCTGTTTGTTTATTGCGTTTTTAAAAACAGCGAATACAAATATGTTGGGGATTCTTTTTTTTTTTTTAAGAGACTTTATGTATTTATTCATGAGACAGAGAGAGGTAGAGACACAGGCAGAGGGAGAAGCAGGCTCCATGTAGGGAGCCCGATGTGGGACTCGATCCCAGGACCCTGGGGTCATGCCCTGGGCCAATGGCAGACGCTCCACCGTTGAGCCCCCACGCGTCCCTACACTGGAGATTCTTGCAGGTTAGGGAGGGACCCTCGCCGTTTAATCAGCAGCCCCTGCCTTCCTCTGTGTTCTTCTCTTCCTCGTGCCTTCCCAGGCATCTCCTGGTCTCTTGACATGTCTGGCAGTGAGCGGACTCTCTGAGCTGTGTCTGTGACTCGTGAGCAGGGACCAGACGATGACAAGTGTGCCGATTGGCGTCCGGGCGAGGTCTTCTGGGTTCTGTCCTCCCCGGCGATTATCGAGCTGGTGCTGTGGTGACACGTATGCTTTCGAGGCTCTGGCCCCAGTCGGAGCGAGAGGTTTCCTTAGTTACCCTCCGCGCCACTGAACCGCCCCAAGGCTTCCCGAAGGCTTTCTAAATTCTGAGGGTCAGCAGAGGAAGAGATGTGTGTGTGTATACATATTTATCCTTTCATCCTGTCATTAAGAGCAGAACTGCAGCTGTTCTTTGCAGAGACTACAGGGTCGGGTCTTGGCCGGAGCACACGTGCTCCCGGGGCGCAGAGCCCTAGCTGGAGCCCTAGCTTGCTGGAGCTCAGCCGGTTCTCGTTTCTCCGTTCTGAGGGATTGAGCTCAGTGGCCCCAGGGCAGCCCCGAGGTTGCATTGGGCGGGGTCAGCTTTAGCCTGTCCTCTGCTGACGGATGGTGGGGGGGGGTGTAGCGCCCACGTGCACTGGCGTCGCAGGGGATGCCCCCAGCAGTGGGATGCCCCCAGCAGTGACGTCGGGAAGCGAAGCCTTATGCTTACGGGCTGGATGATTCTGCGATTCACAACCTGCACGAGACAGACCACAGCCTTGCCCTTTGTGACCCCAGAGTGTCATGAACAGGCGCCCTCATCGGGTAGAGATTGGGAACTACTGCGTTTCTCCTCCGGGAAGGAACTGCCCTTCGGGTGGTCGTGACCGAACTGCCTTGCCCACTGTGGGCCGGCCCTTGCCAGACAGGGAGAGGAGAAGGCGGCATTTGTGCGTTGGGCCACCCCGTGGGGAGGCGTGCGTCCCTCCCGCTGCAGCTGTGGGCGCCGCTAGCATTGCGGGGGGCAGGCTGAGTGCAGGCTCCGGGAGCCGTGCGCCCCGGGGGTTCACAGCTGCTGGCTCCTCACACAGGGCCCCGGGGTCTGTGCCGCGGCCATGACGCTGAGCCGGTCTCTCTCGAGTCCGTAAGGGCTGGCCTGGCCTCGCTCCTGTCGAGGGAGGTGGGGTTTCCCCTGCTGCGGGGGCCATGTTGGCATGTGCACCCCCTTGCTGTGGGCACCCTTGGATCAGCAGCTGGGGGCTGGTGGGTGCCGGCCTGAGGGTGGGCTCACCGGCTGCCCCGTGGCTCTGGGGGACCCCGAGTCTAACAGGGTGTGTGATGCCCCTGGGTGGTGCTCAGGCTTGCAGGGAGCGGAGCTGGGGTGCTGGGAGCCGCACAGCCCGGGAAGAGGTCTGCGTGAGCGGTCACACCGCGTTGCCTCAGTTTCCTCTAGATTCCCTGCAGAACTTACAAAAGCCTCGGAGGGCACTGGCGATGCTTTTCTGCCCACGCTTGGGCAACAGGTCGGTGTGGGCCCTGGAGCCCTGCTCGTGGGGGAGGGGCCCTCAGGAAAGCTTTCTAGAAGCTTCTCTGTTAGCCTTCCAAGCTCTTCATGGTGGAGGCAGTCCTGCGGCTTACTCCCTACTGCACGCTGCGGACAAGGGGGATGAAGAGGGCAGAGGACAGTAGCCCCTACAGAACACGGAGGAGAGCAGAACAAAAGGATCTCTTTCCAACCGGCAGACTTCACAGCTTGTTTATGCTTCACTTAAAGGATTAACAGGTGCCGTTCCCTGCGGTACCATGTTTCCCACTGATATTGGCGAGCTCGCCATCTTGGTTTCAGCAATGGAAGCTGCTCTGTGCACGTGTGTGCACGTCTGGTGTGAGTTTGGAAAGAAAAAGTAATGTATGTGTATGTGCACACGCGCACACGTATGTGTGGAGCAAATGCCTGTGGTGGTCTCGTTGAGGCCCGCCGGTCACCTGCTGCGCCCACCGCCCACTGACACCTTTAGCGTACTGCCCATGACGCTTGAGTCGGGTGAAGTCTTTTATGGGCAGGGAGCTGTGCTTTTTGACCTTCGTGTTGTGGGAAGTGAGGATGTTGGGGTCCAGGTGGCCGACGGGCCTCAGCGAGGGGGCTGCTGGGTGCTTGGGCCGCCCCGTCTAATGCAGTACCCGCGTCCCTGGGTACGAGTCCAACCCTGGGGCAGCAGTTTCAGGAGTTGCTTCCTTCTGACTAGAAGGAGGGACATGAGCCTTGGAGGCGGTGGCCTTCCCGCCGGTGGCGGGGGGGCCTCACATGCTCCTGTCTCTAGGGAAAGAGACGACCTGTGGTCAGAACTTCTGTGGAACGCACGGCAGGGGTCGTCCCCCTCTGGTTTTCCTGTGTGCCTGTTGGGTTGTCATTGCTCCTCCTTTGGTGAGTGGCATGTGAGAGCCCTGGTGGGGACCTTGGGGAGGTTACTTCACCTTCTAAGCCTTGGTTTTCTCATCTGTAAATGGGGGCTGTTGTTTGGCTTGGAGTTATTTTAGGGGTTAAATGAGGTTTTACACACAACTAATACTTATGTGTATACATGAGTTCATGTTTGTGCTAACAGGTGGGTTTTCACATCTCTGCTGTGCGTGTGCACGTCCCTGTGTACCGGGTACGTCTGGTGCTCAGCCCGGCACCTGGCACACAGTAGGGGCCCAGTGCACAGGGATGTGACCCTGTTACCTGTCGTTTGCTACAGTTACTCGCCAGCACTCAGGAGGCTCTGGGCTTGTTCAGTGCTCGCTGTGTGCAACCTTCCCACACACAACAGCACTGGCTGTAGAGAAACGGAGACGCTGCTGGGCTTTGTTTTGAATTACGTCCAGGTTCTTGTTTGCTTCTGTTGGTTTGTATTCTTCTGACTCGTAGCCTCTGTCTTTTCTTCATGTTTGGTGCATTCCCTCAACGTCTCGACGGGTGAGGTGGACGTGATGTTTCTCGGGGGCAGAGAACCTGGGCTCTGGGAAGACGGCCTCATCAAAACGTGTTTATCTTTTTACATTTTGGGGTTTCCTGTATGTCCGTGGACGCTGAGGGAGAAAGGATTTGTCAGGAACTAAACCGCATCCATGCGGCAGCTGTTTGTTTTCCTACTTTATGTCAGTAATTTCATCCAAGGCTGGGTCAGCAAGAGATGACTGATGTGTGCAGTCAGACCCGAGGCATTTCTGCCAGGGGCAGGCTGCTTAGGGCGTGCGCTTGTCCAGAGGGATCGTGGGCGGCATCACCTGCTGGGCCTGGAGCAGTGGGCAGGGAGGCGGGGGGGGGGGGGGGGGGGCGGAGACCCCCGCAGGCCCGGCGCCCTCAGTACGCCCCTCCGTGGGTGCGGGCGGAGGGCCGTAGCACTCCCACTGGGTCCCTAGTGGCACTTTTTAAAGAAAGATTTATTTATTTATTTATTTGGGGGAGAGCGAAAGAGGGAGAGCAAGAGGGAGCGTGAATGCAGTGGGGGCGGGGCGGGCTGAGGCAGGACTCACTCCCAGGACCCAGATCACGGCCTGAGCCCAAATTGGGAGTTGGGTGCTCCGCCCACGAGGCCACCTGGTGCCCCGTTTTCACTTTTAAAGGGAAGTTGACATGTGAGGGGGTGGCATTAGCTGTGCTCACGAGGGTTCACATTGCACGGTTTCTGGGTTTATTCACAGAGGAAGTTCAGGGGAGCTGGGCCCAAGGACGACCTGTCCCCCGCGCTCCGCTCCACACCGGCTGCCCGGCTTCTCGTCACTGACCTGTGGCTCTTACCCGCCTTGCTTTGGAGGGACGGAGACCACGAGCGGCCTCCCAAGGGGCTGTTCCTGCCGGGGGCACGGGGTGGGACGGTGGGGACCCTATGCTGCTGCTCCGCATCCAGAGGGGACGGGGTGAGACAGTGGGGTGTTGAAGCCACTGCCCTGTGCTCGGGCTTCCTGCTGGAGGAGAGCCGGGCTGGCTGCCGAGGTCCCCGCAGCCTTCCTGGCCACTCTCCCTCCGGCCCGGCGCCGTGCAGCCGCTGTCGTCTCTGCTGCGCTCTCTTAAGGGCCAGGAGACCCGGGAGGCCCAGCTGTCCAGGCCGTGTGGTGGTGGCAGAGGCAGCCGGGCCTGCCCGTTACCCACATATTGCTGCCTCCGGCATGCGCAGGGTCCACTCCAGAGCCCCTGCTGCCTCTGCGGCGGCATCCCTCCCACAGCCCTCCCGCATCCCTCCCACAGCCCTCTCCCATCCCTCCCACAGCCCCCCTCCCGCATCCCTCCCGCAGCCCTCCCCCATCCCCCTGCAGCCATCCCACATCCCTCCTGCATCCCTCCCACCACCCTCCCATGGCCTGGCTCCCAGACATGTAAACTTCCCCCTCACGGCCCTGCAGCGCCTGCGCCCGGGACACAGTCCGTCCAGCCTCCTGTCGGGCGCAGGGAGGACGTGGAGAGGACGGGGGTGCGCTGGGCTGGGCTGGGCTGGCCAAGCTGTACAGAAGAGCCTGCCCCGGGGCTGGACGTGGTGTAGACGGGCATGGGCCTCGCTGCCCCTCCATCCTCCACCGTGCTGGTGCCTCGCTTATGCCTTCTTTCGAGCCTTCACTAGGAGCTACTAAGCAACAGTGTTTTCTTGGTTTCTGTTTTTTTTTTTTTTTTTTTAAGATTTTATTTATTTATTCCTGAGAGACCCACACAGAGAGAGGCAGAAACACAGGCAGAGGGAGAAGCAGGCTCCCTGTGGGGAACCCCATGCAGGACTTGATCCTGGGACCCCGGGGTCACGCCCTGAGCTGAAGGCAGACGCTCACCCTCGGAGCCCCCAGGGGACCAGGCAGGAGCATTTGAAGGACATTGCTGCTTGTTCCTGAGTGACCTAGACACATGTCTCCACACCCTCCCCATGCCTGATGGGTGGAGGGGGATGGGGAGGCATCGTGCCATCTCCACCAGGCAAAGATTTAAATACTTGATGTGAGGATGACCTGAGCGATATTGCAGTTTAGAAATGTGGTGTTTCTGCAAAGTCTACAATTCAGGGAATGTTTGAAGTGGGAGAGGATGTCTTCCCCCATGGAGGAAGGAAGCTGGGGAGCATCTGAAGTGTGTGCGCCTGTTTCCTCGAAGCCCCCTCTGTGTTGCATCTGAAACAGGAATCCCAAAGTTGAGTGCCCTGGGGGCTGGGCAGGTGGCAGATGAGCAAAGTAGGTCAGAAGCTACATCCTTGCCGAGCCGGGGCCTGACCGCAGGAGCAGGTGCTGCGGGAACCCACATCTCATCACCGTGTGGTGGCCACGCAGGGGGACGGGGTGGGGGGCAGATCCTCCTATCCTGATAGAAATCCAGTTTTGAGGAACCAGTTGAAAGCCTTCATGCTGCACCCTGAGGGCCACACAGAGCCTGTCTGGGGTCTGCTTCTGGCTATGGCCAGCCTCCTTGAACCTGCTGGTTTTGTACTACTAGAATAGGTCGTATAGAGCCCAGAACACTCACAAAATAATCACTGGAGTGTTTTACATTAAAAAATAGAATTTTCAAGCTCAAATTAGAAACGTGTCCGATGGATTTGAATCCTACTGTGTCTGCTGTGTTTTCACGCTACAAATGCAGAGCCGGGTGCCTTGTGCATGGTGGACCCGTGATAAAGGTTTGTTAGCCTGTACTGGAGGCTGAGGACTCGTGAGAATCCACGCTCTTCGGGTTTCCAAGAAGCTGAGAGAAATTCAAGAGCAGAAGAAGCTGTCAACAGAACAACACAGGGAATACTGATAGTGTTCTGGGGTAGCGTCCTCCTGTGTGTCCAGCAAGTAGACAAAGCTGTGTGCCCAGGACCGTGGCTCCGTCCTGAAGGTCAGGGTGAGAGGAGGGGCAGATGCGTGCACGAGCACTTTGCAGTGGGAGTCTCTGTAAGTCTCCTTTTCTGAGCGATCACTTCTGTGGTTTAGCTGCTTTGATGTTTTATTTCTGTCCTCTTAACGCTTCTGAAAGCCAGGGGTTGTCAGATTCGTTCGACCTTGGCCCATGTGGTCTTGGTTGCAAAGAAGAGCTTGAGCAGAGAAAGCAGTTATTGGAAGAATGTCCAGCAGTCACCCAAGGAGTCAGAGCTGGGGGGTCAGAGCTGTCGCAAGAACCACCCCACAGGAGAGGGAGGCACCGCTGTGCTGCCGGTGCTTGGGGGGGGGGTGCACCTGTTGGCGCCAGCCAGGCCCCATGTGGGCAGGCACCGCCCTTCACTCAGCGCATTCTTCTCCGTCCCAGTCCCTTTGCACCACCTGCTTCAGGTGCAGAGTCCTGGGTGGGAGCATCTGATTGTGCCCCCCCCCGGGGCATGTGCCATACCGGGTGCTGGGACCGGGATGCCTTCTCTCTCAGCAGCTGTGATTCGGGGCCGCCAGCCACCAGCGCTCACCTCGTGGAGATGAGGTCCTGGACACCGCGGCAGGAGAAGCCTCCAGCCCGGGGCTCGGGAGTCAGGTGCCACGCCATTCCCAGTGCGTGTCGCCTTGGGGCAGACACGAGGTTGTGTGCTTGGCTGACAGTGGAGTCGAGGTATTAATCCGCTTGTGTCCGACTCCCAAACTGCTTCTCGTCCAGGTGCGTCTTTGATGTAACACACCTGGCAGCGTCAGGAGGCCTTTCTCAACGTCAGGCCTGACGCGGGCCTGGGTGTGCAGTGCAAGCTACCTGGTGGAAGTCCGTGTCACCCTGCGGTGAGGGCACTGCCATCCACCGTGGCAGGATTCCCCAGATCCCCGTAGATGGCGTGGGACACACAGTTGGACACAAGCATCTTCTGATGGCAGAGATTTGAGAAAGTGATCTTTGTTTTTGTGAATTCAACAGGCACTTCTGTGGGTCTGCTGGGTGCCGACACGGTACGAAGCCGGGGGTTACTGATGGGACAGCTTCTGCCCTTGGCCTTGTTTTGGAGAGCGGGGAAGGGAAGGGCAACAGGGTGCAAGCACCTTGCTTCTTTACTGGAAAGCTGGCAAAAAAGAAAACTGTGAATTACAGGGTAGACACCTTGTGGGGACAGAGCAGGGTGCCAGGGAACGGGCAGGGGGCAGCCAGTGGGGTGGGCACTAAGGGCGGGGTGCGCGCGGGGGGAGGGGTACCTGTTCTGATCTGCTGTCACCTGCCCTCGCTCGCTGCAGCCTTATGGCATTTTTATCCTGGGTGAAACTACTTTTCCTAGAATCCATTAACTGTGTGTGGTTCTCGTTCTCAGATGTTCTCTCTTGATCACTTAGTGTCACGCTGGCTCGCGCTGCATCTGAGGGCTGGACCTCGGACTGCTCTGCGGACCACCGGCGCTCCTGGGTGCGTGGCCGCCAGTGGGCGCGTTGCTCAGTTCTGACTGTGGCTGTTTGCTCGGCCCAGCACTGTCAGGGATGTGTGGCCCCGACAGCGCAAGCAGAGTGCCGGTCTCCAGGCTTTGAGAAAATAGTACACTTCCATTAAAATACATAAAACAGGGCGCCTGGGGGGCTCCGTGGTGAAGCGTCTGCCTTCGGCTCAGGTCATGAGCTCAGGTCCTGGGATCGAGCCCTGCATTGGGCTCCGTGCACGGTGGGGTGTCTGCTTCTCCCCCTCTCCCTGCCCCTCCCCTGCTCATGTTGTCTCTCTCTCTCAAGTAAGTAAATAAAATCTTTTTAAAAAAAGCCTTAAAAAAAAAAAAAAGCACAGGACAGAAATTCAGCTTCACCCCGTAAGCACATGTTCCCACCACCCAGGTTAAGAGGCAGAGCTTTTCCAGCCCTGACCTCTCACTCCCTGGGAAGTGGGCATGTCCCGTTCCACCCGGTGCTGCCTGCACGGCTCCCTGCGTGCGTCCTATTCCCTCATCCAGGAAAGCCCATGCTCTGACCTCAGTGTCCCAGGCTGTTGTGAATGTTCAAGTTCACCCTCAAGTGACAAGAGCAGGAATGTGTGTGGAAGTGAGGGTCCCGTGTTCTGCATCTCGATGTCTGGTTGGACCACAGGTTAGTGCACTTGGCCTGAGGCCTGGAGTCTGGCCAGGCCCTGGGTGGTACCTGCTTGTCTTTCAGGCTGGCCCCTCGGCCCTCTCCCCCGCAGGTTGGGTGTCAGGGCCCTGACAAGCCCTGGAGCTGTCAGCCGTCACGTGGAGGTGGGCTGTCACCACCGTGGCTCCAAAGCTACACGAGTGTAATCAGAAACCCTGCACCTGCGGATCCTGGTAACTGAAACCCCAGTCACTATAGGACGATTGCATAGGAGACCAGCTCCATGAGAAAAGCCTCTTATGCAAGACGATTTGAGTTGGGTTTATAGGAGTCTGTTTTATAGTCCTTTGTTCTCACTGAATTAGCAGCCCCTTCGGTGGCCTGGGGCTGCCTGGCCTGGGATGGAAGGCTGTCCTGCAGGTGCCGTGTGGGGATGTGGCCGGGGAATGATGGGGAGCGAGGGGTTCAGGCCCGCACTTGTCAGGGCCCCCGCCTGCCCTGTGGGTTGTCACCCTGACGCCGGGCGGGCTTGCTGGAGCCGCTGGGACGCAGCTGCTGAGGTTTCCTGGGCTCAGGAGGAGCTGGAGGTCCCCTGATGAGGGCCAGGGCAGAGACCGGATCAGAGCAGGGGGGTGTGCTTTGAGGGTACAGCGCTGGGGGTCGTGGGCAGATGCACGAGGAAGGAGCAGAGAAGACGCAGGGTGGAGGCGGCCTCTGCGGCAGGGTCCAGCTTGGTCGGCCAGCCCCTGTGTGAACGGGCGGGAGGGCTCATCAGACCTGGAGCTTCCTGAGCCGCACACCGGGCCCTGAACTGTGTCCTATGGGTGTCAGGGCCAGGAATCTGCATTTTAACGAAACGGCTCCACTTTGTGCAGAGCAGCGTCCTAGAATCTCTGATCTAAAAAGTGGTTGTTCGAGCCATGCATTTGGGTGAGAGTTGAGTTGGAGCAAGGAGAAACTTGGGAAGGAGAGAGAGTGGGCTTCAGACACGATCTGGAGAGGAAATGCATGTGAACGGGGAGTCGGGGGTTCATAGTCTGTGCAAGAGCCTTGGACTTTAGCTTGCCCTTTCTGTGGGGCATTCTGAGCCCCGAGGGAGACGTGCCTCCTGTGCTCTGTGCAGGTGCTCCTCCCTGTTCCGTGTGGGAGTGGAGTGGAAGGTCAGCTTCCCAGGGCCCTGGGTGGGCAGGGGTCCCGTTATTCCACAAGCAAACCTGTCTCTGTCTTGCACCTGTCCACCTTCAATTTAGCTAATAGCCAAGTTCGTCTTCCATCAGCTGAGAGCGGAATGGTCAAGGAGCGTTCGGGACCCGAATGTATTTTTAGCTCACTTTGCATTGACCTTTTATCAGAGTCAGTGTTTTGGGTGGCTGCTTTAAATCTTGCCGTGCTTCTTCAAGGCTTTGTTACTTATGAAGGGTACAGAGGACACCTGGCACGAACACGGCCCGTGGAGCCGCGCTCATTCCTAGAATCCGGGGATGGCCGTGGGTCAGGCTGGGAGGAGTCCCAGAAGCCCTCTGATCCTGCAGTGTGCCCTCACTCAGCCGTCGGAGGCCAGATGTAGAACTTCGCACCCGCTTCGCAGCTGCAAGGCGGAGGTGGTGATCCCACTGGCTCGTGCTGGGGGGCATCGCGGGCTGGCATCTGCAGAATGCTCGGCTGGTGCCCACTGCACAGTAAATGCTCGTGGGCCGTAGCACAGGGGGGAGCAGACCCAGGGAAATTTTGATTTGCCTGAGGTCATGTAACTAGTTCAAGGTTCAGAAAGCGGCTCATTTAACTCCTCATTTTATTTTATCCCTGTCGACCGTACCAGTTAACTTGCTCTTAGACTGTGGAGTTGAAACTTTACGTCCACCCGGCGTAAGCACTAGGGTTCCCAGCCTCTGCTTAGCCTTCAGTGCCAAGAGTCTTCTTGAAGGAGGGAAATGCCCTGGGACGATGGCGCCGTGTTAGGGGAGAGGGACGGCTCGGTCACCGGGTGCAATGCTCTGAGGGTCGTTGCTGTCGGCGCCCCTGCTGGAAGGGCCGGACTGCCAGGAGCCTGCACAGGGCTGTCCTCTCCCCGCTGCCCTGATGGACCTGCTTTCCTCAGTGTCTGGCGCGAGGACCTGCTGCTTGTGTTGCCAGAGCCCGTAAGAGAAAACAATGCACACGTGTGTGTACGTGCCCACATCAGCTTGCGGGACGGCCTGAAGGTCCACCAGGAAGCCGCGTTCTTGCTGGGCTCTTCCCCGGCTTTAGCTCCTCTTTTCTGCTTTCACGACTTTCCTTATTAAGGTGGGGGTGTCAGGTGCTTCTCCCTGTTTACATGGGTGACTTGGGATTTCTTACAGCTTTACATAGGAGAGGGTGGATTTTGGTTTTCATCACGTCTGAGTGATGGGACCGTCACAGCGTGCATTGTAGTTTCTGCGTGCCCGTGAGCACCTGCTCTGGGCTACAGTCTCCACCCGGAGCTCACTAGGCGGGAAGCCCGATGATGCCCACTGGCGAGAACCTCCGTGCTCTGGGCAGGCTCAGAGAAGTCCTGCTAAAAGCTGGCGTCTGTAGACCGTGAGCGCAGGGCGGCCGCTTACCCTCAGTGGTCCCTGTATTGCCGTGGATGGGTTACTTAGTTTTGGGTTCAGCGTCCTCACCAGTAAAGTGGGAGGGATTATTTCTAGTTCAGGTCTCATGGGTCTCCCGTATCAGAGATGGGCTTTCTTTCTCCCTTGCCCCCAGAGCAGCCTGGGTGTGCAGTGTGGGTAGGATTGCAGATGAGGCTGTGCGCACAGTGAGGGACTGCGAGTGAGTGGGACTGGCAGGGCTGGGGTGCCTCTGGCAGCGCGGTGGGCGTGCGCCCCGTGGGTGTACAGTTGGTGGCTTGGGTCTGGTGTTGCTTCAGGAAGCAAAGGCAAGAGGCGCCTGGGGCCTCAGTCAGTTCAGCATCTGTTTTCAGCTCAGGTCATGATCCCGGGGTCCTGGGATCGAGTCCCGCATCGGGCTTGGGCATCTGAGCCCTCTCCCTTTCCTGCTCCCTGTGCTTGTGCGCATGCACTTACTTGCTCTCTCTGCCAAGTAGATAAAGAAAATCTTAAAAAAAAAATTACAGGCAAGTTGAAGTAAAAGATTATGTCAGGCAAGTAAAACAAGGTCTAGGGTCTTTCTTGTCTAACCCATAGAGCTTCAGGAACAGGTCTCTGATGAGTGATGTTTGCCCTGCAGCACGTGTTTCACGTCCCCTTACATCCTGGTCTCTTTCTGGTTAGAATTCCCATTTCCAGGTGTTGTCTGAATGGGTCGGTGTTGGGACAGTCTTCGATGGTCAATATCCTTAGGTCCAAGGCCTTAAAATTTCATGCCCTGGAACACTGACGGAGTCCAGTCCTCCAGTTACCATGGAAAGGTGCCAGCTGCTATTTTTCATCACAGTGTTTGGCTCATGCCACATTGCTTCTCTGGGATATTTCAGGTACGATATGTAAGCAGCCTGGGATAACGTGGTTATGTTTGTGGAATTGATGCGGAAGGTTCCAGCCCGGGAATTAGATTTAGCACACGGGTGAAAGCTTATGTGGTGCCTTGAATACAACGTCCTTCCTTGTAATTAAAAAAAAATAAGCTAAAAAAAAAAAAGCTGATAAACAGTAATGATGATGATGATGAAGTTGGGAGTTGGCTGGACCATTACCACATGGAAATCGCCAGTTGTACTCTGAAGCCATAGGGTCCAGTTGAAGAAGCACCGAGGCAGGAGATCTGGTGGCGACTCGCATGGATCTAGAGCCAGAGTCCGGGTTTGGATCTACCTCTGCCACTTAGTAGTAGTGTGATGAGTAGCTTGGTTTCTCTGTGCCTCAGTTTCTTCGTTTGTAGGATGGGAGGAGTAGTAATAGGATGTGTCTCATCGTGGCTGTGAGGATCGTATAAGGTGGTGTGAGCCGACTGGCTGAGTAAGGCTGCGCTGAGGCCCCGGAAGCTTGAGAGCCACCACGTCCCCCGCTGTCCCTCCCGCGGGCCCGTGTCGGCTGGCCGCAGCGGGAGGCAGTTCCCCGAGGCCTGTCTGGGGTGAGTGGAGGAGGCATTGGTTTCTGTTGTGTGAACAGAGCACGGCCTCAGAGGATAAAGCTCTCAGGAGCACAGGCGGGCTTGCTTAGTGCTTGTCAGAGATGATCTGGGCTTCCTCAGCCCAAATAGGAGCTCATTTCCTTTTTAAACCATTTTTCTGGTTGCCATCATTTGGTTCAGGGTGTGATTTCTACGACATTTACATCTTTTCTTCACATTTCTCCTGTTAAGGCACGTTTCCTGCTTCAATTTTTTCCTCTTTTATTAGACATTTTTACAACATTTAAAACTTACTTAGTGTAAAAGCTAATTGATTTTCTCTGTGTTTATACTTAGTATAAGGTATTAAAATTATCCTGACCTCATTATCGTGGGTATCTAAAGACATGTTTGATGAGAAATAGTAACCTTAGTGCTATTTACAGAGAACTGTTTATGTGGACTATTCAAACACTGGAAAATGCTTGTGAACATCACCTGGTCGTGTTTGAGCGATGTCAGCACTTGGATCTTCTGGCAAGATGCACGCAGTATGCAGAGCCGGGGCGTGTTAAGCGTGCTGTGCATAGTTTGTTAATAGGACCTGTGTCTGCAAGAGGGACTCCGCGTTGGCAGCAAACAGGACTCTGGACACACACTTGGCACATGGCATTGGCGTGGGCAAGGCTGAGGGGTCGGGTCGGGCGGCCTCTCCTCTTGCGCTCCCGTCCAGCTCACTCACCAGATGGGCGGCCTGACCCTTCCCGAGCTCTGCTCGCCAGCATTTCCTGCTCCTGCTTTGCTCTTGATGTTGAGTGGGTTCTCTGGATGGCTGAGCAAGTAGGAGAATTGGAATCCTTTCCCCCTGTTTCTTGACTGATTTTTCTTGGGGTCCTGAAGATCTGTGAGTTTCCCAAGAAATTCTGGGAAGGAGTTAACACCTGGACAGCCTGTCCCCATTTCTGTCCCGCCGCTCTCCCAAGGCCCCTGGGTGCCGCCCGCACAGCCCTGTGTATCTGCCATCTGGTTGTACTGCTCACCTGTCCTCTGCCCACCGTGCGGGGCCGCCGTGGCCCTTCGCTGTCAGGCACACAGGCACGTTCCCCCGGGAGGCATCTGTTGTCCGCCCCGCCTGCAATACTCCTCCCCTCCCTGGGAACACGCTCCCATGTCCCCTTGGGAATGAGACCTCGGCTGACCACTTAAGCCCCAAGTGCTCCCCATTCCCCTGTGGCGCCCACCACTTACCTGCCACCACGCTGGGGTGGCCCTGAGGGCGGGGACTCAGTGCCCGTTGCCTGCCCAGCAAGGGCTCTGCAAATATTTGTTGAATGAGTAGGTGAGATCACTTGGGTGGTTTTGCGGGGAGCAGGTGGGAGAGGGAAGATTGGTGACAGGGAATGAGTAAGAGGTGAGTGCCTTGGTCTCCCGAGCTTTGCTGAGAACCACCCCAAGGACTGGGGAGCACAAGGGGGTCAAGAGACAGGGAGGCGGGGGCAGACTCCCAATGGAACCTCTTTCACCATGGAAGGAAAGGGGAAAGCGATGCGATCTGGAACATTCCGTTTCTGGCTGGGTAAGACCTAGATGGTCTTCCCGTGTAGCTGAGATAAAGAATACCAGAAAAAAACCGACACCAAAACGTCTCTTTTATAAAGCAATTATATTAATAGGATAAAAGAATAACTTCCCTCTGCAATGTGTGTTTATCTGAAATACAGCTTCTCAAAGCCTCTAAGTAACCTTTGCTGAAATGCCGTTTTTAATTTGAGGTCAAGTTTCCTAAAATGTCTCGAAAGCCAGCCGCAGGGAGGCTTTGGCCTCCGGGGAGCTTATATCTTTAGACAGAGAGATCTTTCTCTGGGAGCTAACTGGAGTTTCTGAAGGTCTGAGAGCTTAATTAGCTTTCCAGTGCCTTGACTCACTAACAGAGTTCATATTTTAAATATGAAGTTTGCAATTCTTCCTTTTAATAAACGTGCCTTTTCCTGGGGTGGGCTCTGCGGTGGAGGCTCCAACCACACGGCTCGTTCCCTGGCATGGCCCTGGACCGGCTCGAGCGGCCCCGAGGCTGGAGGCGTCTGGCCGGCTGGGGTGAGGCTCCTTTGTGAGCCAGGCTGGCCCCGTTTCTTTTAGACCTCGAGTCAGGATGACGGTGAACCTCACAAACACCTGAGTTAACGCCCCTTCAGATGTGTTTTGGAAATATGTAGAGTATGATTGGCAATGAATTCTGATTCAGTAACCTGGAGGGATTCAGAGCAATCCTAGCCTAGATATTTGCTGATTAAGAAAAAACGGAAAGTTGCTGGATGTGAGGTTCTTCACTGATCGCCCTGAGCTGATGCTGTCTCCCTTGTCACCGGCCACGGGGGACGCTGGGCCCATCAGTTCGCCCTGAGCTGATGCTGTCTCCCTTGTCACCGGCCACGGGGGACGCTGGGCCTTTTGGCTCGGCTCTCTTGGAAAGCGAAGATGATGGCAGGTTGCTGGTGACACCTGCTGGCGTGGCTCCTGGGGGGCTCCAGGTGTCCAGAACCCCTGGGGACCCCATCTGTCAAGTGAACAGATTGGCTAGGAGGCTCTCCCATCATCTCCCAGCATTAATTCTGTAGTCTGACTCTGCATCTGGTAAAAACGAAAACAAAACAAAAACCACACAAAAAAACAGGAAACTACCAAACAACCCAAACCCCCAAGCAGCAGCAGATCTGAATGTACTGACGCGATGCCTCTGACATGTTGTTGAGTGAGAAAAGCAGCTCCTAGAACATTTTGTGTTTCTAGAAAAAGGATGCACGGTGATCTGATCTGGTGTGAATAGGGGAGTAGAAGGGAAGCGCTTCACTTCCGTTATGCTCTTCAGAAGTGCATTTTATGGAGTCCTGTGACTTCTCATCCCAAAGAAGGGCAGGCGGGCGCGGAGTGGTTTGTGACTGTAACTGGGCTGTGCCGGGCGGCCCTGCGGTCAGCCGGGGTCGGCCCAGGGGCTGGGTCGGGGTGCAGCCTCCAGCCGTGCGTGCCCACCAGCTGCAGCCGTCCCCTCTCCATGCCTGGTGTCCCTGGCGTCGGGTGTGCCGTGGCTATTTTAAAATTTAAGAATAAAGAACGTGCTTCCTAAAAGCCCCTACTGTTAAATTCTTCGCTAGTTGAAGGCCACTCTTCTGGATCGGTGGTCTCTAGTGAGGTTTGCTGTGACCCAGGGCGCTCTTCCCTGGCTGACAGATGGGGCAGTGGGCCTGTGTGATCATGGACACGTGTGCTTGTGCTTGTGATTGTTTGCTCGCCACAGGCGGCCTCCGTCCGTGTCCGAGGATGCCGCACTGGCTGCTGGGCCCGGCAGGTGGCTTGCTGCGAGCTGCGGTGGTGCCCCGGCTGCTTTCCCACTGGCCGCCGCCCTCCCGATCACCGTCCCTGACCTGGGAACGAGGCGGGAGGCTGGGCCGCGGGGTCACCCAGTTGGTGCTCGCACCCTACCTCTTCACGTCACGCCGTTCACCCTGCACCTGTTGGGCCTCGGAGGTGGAGCCCGGAGGCGTTTACTTCGGCCCCTGGTGTCGGGTTGTGCATGTGCTTCCCTGGAAACAGCGAGGGACTCCGCAGAGCCTCATGTCCACACATGTCCCCGGCAGCGGGCGTGAGTTCCCTGAGTCACAGCCACGGTGGCCTCCGTGGGGTGCGCACTGGTGCCTCGAGGTGGGAGTTTGTCTTACTCTTTTTTCAAGATTTTATTTATTCATGAGACACAGAGAGAGGCAGAAACACAGGGAGAGGGAGAAGCAGGCTCCCTGCGGGGAGCCCGACGCGGGACGCCGGGTCACAGCCTGCACCGAGGGCAGCCGCTTCACCGCTGAGCCCCCGGGCGCCCCGAGAGGATGTCGTTGCAGCACGTGGGGACGGGCGCTTTCTCTGTGTGGCTGTAGCGCCGAGGCTGTCCCACGGCCGGGCCCTGACCCCCCGGGCTGTGCCGGGCTGCCTGGGGGGAGCTTGGTGATGCTGCTGCGCCCTCGCAGAGCTGGTCACGTCCCCGTTTTTGATCTTGTTGGTACCGCACACATGCACCGTTCTCGCCCTCGAGGGACAGAGGCCCCCGGGCTGGGAGCGTTTCACTTCTCTTTTCCTTCTTCTCGACAGAAGCTGAATCCTTCAGCCGAAGTATTTAGTGGGCACCAGCGGGAGGTGAAGGGGTTTGAGTGGAGGGGGCTCAGGGAAGTGAGTAGCGTGCACGTCACTGTTCGTCTGGGGCAGAGGGCAGGCGCCCTGGCCCGGGCCGTGGGGCTCACGTGCCTGGCCCGGCCTCCCGGAGTGCTGCTGTGCACCCCCCTGCCCCCCATTCGCCCCAGCTTCCTTCATGTTCCTAAGCAGCCCCTGCTCCAGCACCGCCAGGTGGCATTGTGGTTTGTCGGTGCTCCAAGGATCCGGTCCACCCTTGCTCCCTGGCCTTCGCAGTGACTCACCCCCATCTACTGTCTGAGCTGTGCAGTGACGCTTTTGATCTAAATTCGCTATTCAGGACAAAAACTGCACATGAGCAGAAGGGGGCTCCTGGCGGCCGCTGGCACCGTGACTTAGAGGTGGGAGGCTGCGTCGGCGCACACAGGCTCGCAGGCCGGCCCCCCTGGAGCTGGAGTAGGTGGTGGCTGGTTCAGAGATGCCACGGGGGTCCGGTCCCCTGCTCTGTGACGCCATCTGCGGGAGCAGGTGCCCGGGAGGCTGCTCCCCCTGCACCCGCTCTGGGCTGCAGCCGCCTCCCGTGAAATGCGGATGAGGAAGGTTCTCCCGAGTTCCCGCGAAGACCGGCAGGTCCCTTCACAGGCTTCGGGTTTACCTGCTGTTGTGTGTGGTCACGTCCGAGTGTCCCGCGTGCGCCCGAGGTGGCGTTTCCTTCCCTGGCGCCGTCTCCGTGCAGGACGGGCCCGACGCGGTAGGCGGTGTGTGCAGGGCGTGGGGGGGCCTGCCCGGCTGCTCTGGAAGCTGTGGACCTGCGTGCTTGCCTGTTGCCCTCAGCGGCCACTTTTCTGTCACTTGAGTGAATGTTGAGTTTAATTTTTTTTCTTTTCTGAGCTTAAAAGGCATTTGGAATCCAATCAAGTGAAAAAAATGTTGTGGTTTTGGGCAGCCCGGGTGGCCCAGGGGTTAGCATCTGCCTTCAGTCCAGGGCGTGACCCCGGGGTCCTGGGATCGAGTCCCATGTCGGGCTCCCTGCATGGAGCCTGCTTCTCCCTCTGCCTGGGTCTCTGCCTCTCTCTCTCTCTCTCTCTCTGTCTCTCTGTTTCTCATGAATAAATAAAATAAAAAAATGTTCTGGTTTAACGATTTACTTGAAGAGTTTACTCACAAGCATGGTATGGTCATTGGGTCCAAGAAGCTGAGTTGTTCTTGTTGTTTTTTAAAGATTTTATTTATTCATTAATGAGAGACACACAGAGAGATTTGCTCACATGCAGGTCACAGTCCCTAAGGAGACTCTTCCTGACAATCCCTGGGACTCTGTTCTGCTTTACTTGCAGGTTTTTTTTACCCCAAACCCTTTTTTCTAACAGTGAATAATCTACAACCAGACAGAAAACAGGTATGTCGACTCGCCTTGGCTTCTTACAATAACTTGATTGCAGGCCAGCTTTGGGCCTGCTGTGCGGACGTGCAGAGGCTCACTGTGTCCCGTCCCTCTGTCCTCTTCCCCTCCCCCGAGTCCCCAGGGACGTGAGAACCAGCCCCAGACTTGAGGGTCATTCGTGAACCGTGTTGCTAGCCTTTTCCCGGCGAGCGCCCTGGGATGAGAGGATCTAAGTCTGTCTTGAAATGTTCACGGCTCTGCGCAGCCGGCAGTTGGTGTCAGGGTGGAGCGGGTGCTCACGGTGTGGACCTGGGCAGCTGCGTGTCATGTGGGTGCCTCACACCACTTGTTAAAATCGGCTTGAGAGTGGAGTGAGTAGCCACGGCTGGACGAGGGAGGAGGGCCGAAGTCTGAAGCATGACGGCCTGTCTTTGCTCTGACCAGCAGGCAAGTTGCAGGCTAAAAGCAATGCAGGCTGGGAGATCAGAGAACACTGCCCTTCCCTTGGTTTGCACTCAGCATTACGTTATAATCTCCAAAACGTCTGCGTGAATGGCTGCTGAAAAATCACAACCAACGAGCAAATAAAAATCGGGACTTTCTGAATAATATGTCATTGAGATGTATTTAGCTTGTAAGTTGTAGGTAATACACAGCTTTCTATACTTTAGGTAATGAGTAATATATATAATTATGTGTTACATATTGTATTTGTCAACATGTTACACGTGTATAACAGACATGTAACACATCATATCTGTGTATATCATTCTTATTTTTTTAAGATTTTATTTATTTATTCATGAGATACACACACACACACACACACACACACACACACAGAGGCAGAGACAGAGGCAGAGGCAGAGGGAGAAGCAGGCTCCATGCAGGAAGCCCGACGTGGGACTTGATCCCGGGACTCCAGGGTCACACCCTGGGCTGAAGGGGGCTCTAAACCGCTGAGCCACCCGGGCTGCCCATATCATTCTTATTTTATTTAAATATAAAATATGTGCACCTTTGAATGGCACGAGGATTATGGGCACCGATCCCCAACACGGTTTAGAATCTGCATATGACTTTTGACTTCGTAAAGCTTACCTGCTAACAGCTTACTGTTGACCAGAAGCCAATACGGGTGATTAACACATATTTTTTGTTATATACGTGTACTGTATTCATGCAATAAAGTGAGCTGGAGAAACTGTCAGGAAAATCCTAAGGGACAGAAGGTAATTTGCATTACGGTCCTGCGTTTATGGAAAATAGTCCCCATGTAAGTGGACCCAGGCTCACGGTCGGCTGTATGCAGTCTTACGCGAGGTACATATTCTCTGTATGGCTTTTCTCTCAGACTTTTCTTCATGGCACTTTGACTCATGTTATTCATAAATTCTCATTCTTGACATTTAATTTTTTGTGGGCAAATGGGTACATTTCCTGCTCTCCACCCAGATCGGTGGTGTCAGAAATTTTAGTTTTTCTTCTTTATCTCAATCCTGTAGGCCTCCTGTACTCCATCCCGCCAACAGGTATCTAAGAATAAGCCAGGGGCAGCACCTCAAAACAGGGCTGGGTACACACGTGTGTGCGTCGGGTCTTTCTGAAATTTTTTAAGTAATCGTAAGTAATTTTAAAGCATAATGAATGTGTTTCTGGCCAACCCTGGCAAAACTTGTTTACACACACCTGTGTCATGTGCCTCCCCCCCCCAACCATGTTGCTGGGGAGGGACGCGTGGAAACGGGGTTCGGGCTGCCTGCAGCATTCCCACCGTGGCCCGTGGGCCCTCATCCACCTCTGGATACAGCGCTCAAGGTGGTCCCCTTGCACCCTGTCGGCAGGAAGACCCCCACCGCCTGCGGGGAGCAGCTGCCTGGGGAGTGCCTTCTCCTGGGACATGTCCACTTGCAAAGGAATGTCAGCTCTAGGAGTAAAGGTGCTTTTCTTTTTTTTGTTTATTTAAAAATTTTATTTAGGGGATCCCTGGGTGGCTCAGTGGTTTAGTGCCTGCCTTTGGCCCAGGGCGTCATCCTGGAGTCCTGGGATCGAGTCCTGCATTAGGCTCCCTGTGAGGAGCCTGCTTCTTCCTCTGCCTGTGTCTCTGCCTCTTTCTCTCTGTCTCTCATGAATAAATTAAAAAAATAAAGCTTGTATTTATTTGTCACAGAATGAGCGAGAGGGGGGGACAGAGAGAGAGAGCGAGAGCATGAGCAGGGGGAGGAGTAGAGGCAGAGGGAGGAGCAGACTCCCCACTGAGCAGGGAGCCGGACTAGGGGTTCGACCCCAGGACCCCAGGATCACGACCTGAGCCCATGGCAGATGCTCCACCGTTGGGCCCCAGGCCCCCAAAGTCCGTTTCCTCTGCAGGTGAGTCTACAGGTGGGTTCACTCACGGCTTTTGGAGCCCGGCCTGGTCTCTTGATGCACTGACACGGGCCTCTGCTCCCCAGACGGCCCAGGGTGGGCGGCTCAGCCAGGGGCAGGGCCTTCATCTTGCACCTCCGGGATCTTGGCCGCTGTCCTGGTCTCATCCCCGTGGAGGGTGGCGGTGTGACGGGGTGCCGCACCACACGGTCAGGGCCGGGCAGGGAAGGACGGAGGCCTGTCGGCGAGCCGTTCTTAGCAAGGCAGGAAAAGGTGAAATCCTTATGTTTTCAGTAGCAGGAGCTTCCTGGAGGCTTGAATCAAATTGTTCCGAGAGTAAAAGCTGCAGTAAGTGCTGCAATTTAGAAAATTAGGTTTATGTGATCGTGTCTCTGTTGGGTGAGGTCTTCACAGGTGTAACAGCATGACTCGCACAAAAGTCACCCAGGCTGCGGAGCGGGAGGCATAACGCTCTCGGCCGCCCCGGGCCGCACCCCCACGTTTCCAGAGCTCACACCCTCCCTGAGGTTTGTGCCGTGCGAGTGTGTCCCCGAGTGTGTCCCCAGCCCCGCAGCCACAGCAGCGCTCGGTCGCTTTCCCAGGTCAAGCCACCGCTGCTGGTGCCTCCAGAGGTATCCCGGGCCCACCCGCTGTCCCTTCCCGTTGCCGTCCTCCTGGTGTGGTCACGGGGGTCACTGTGGTCCCCTCCACGCTCCTGTGGCTCTTGTCCATCCTCTGTGAGGTGCACCCTGGCAGTTCACCCCCCTCCCCAAGGAGAGAACACACTTCATCCCCCAGTCTCCCGTCGTAAGCTGGAATCAGTCTGCGCACCCCCGAGCCCTGGCCTGGCTGGAGCCCGCCATCCCCAGCACGACCTGTGTCCTCTCCCTCTCCGTGGGCCCACCGTGCAGACTTGGTTTCCGTTCCTCAGAGTGCCATTCGCTTCCCCTTTCCTCCGTCCTTTTCAAGATTTTGTGGACTTGTATTCTTTCTCCAGTTCTCCCTCGAAATACCCTTCTGTCAGGTAGAGGCCACCCCGCTGCATCCCGCCGTGTCGTTGCTGGTACCCCATCCTCCTACCATCTGGCATATGGCAGACGCCTAACCGGATCCGGTGAGGGCAGGAGTGAGCCCGGTGGTATGGCTCTGGCAGGTGGCCTGTCCGCTGTCCGTGGGCACAGGTGCCACCACTTTCCTCACCGGAGCTCCACCCGGCTTGGCTCATCTGCCACCACTCCCCTCCCTGGGCTGGCTCTGCCGGCCTTGCTCCCTGGGTGGCTGTGGCCAGTCTGCTGGTGTGTGGGCGTGTGACGTGGCACCTGGGGGGGCCCCTTCCGATCCCACACCGATGCAGATAAATCCGACAGTGAGGTAGGATAATCTTTCATGAGGATGAAGTAACAAGTACTGTGGAGTCAGTGATGTCTGTGCAAGTGTCAGGCTGTACGGCGCGGGTCAGCGGGCTCTGAGGTCACACGTGACCGTCTGATAGAGGCGCCTGGGGGGCTCGCGGTTGAGTGTCTGCCTTCAGCTCAGGGCGTGATCTCAGGTCCTGGGATCAAGTCCCGCGTCGGGCTCCCCACAGGAGCCTGCTTCTCCCTCTGCCTGTGTCCCTGCCTCTCTCTGTGTCTCAGAAATAAATAAAATCTTAAAAAAAAAATCGCCTTCTAGTCAGCTGCCCTTCAATGGAAACCAGTGCGAACTGGCTGCTGTGTCTACAGGAGAGCCTTCCAGTAGGGACTTGACTGATTTTCTTTCTGAATTAAGTTCTCTTATTTCTCTTCTGTTGACTAGATGTTTAGTTTTCCTTTTGCAGGTGGAGAGTAAAACACCTCAGGGGGAGAGAACGGAAGACGTGGGGAAGTTGCCGAGTTTTATTTCCTGAGCTGTGGCTTGGTGGCGGGCGGGCCTCAGGGAGCCTTCCCGTGGTTCACGTTTGCAGCTCCTCCCCCACATCTAGCAGCACCAGGGCCTGGAAATCTGCATTCCACTGAGCTCTTTGCATCTTAAATAAGTTTTAGAAGTTTGAGAACCGCAGCCAATTGGAGGTGTCGTGAGTTTTTGACAGGATCTAAAAAAGGTGGCTCATCCGCTGAGCTCTGCGGTCTCACCTGCACGTACAGGTGACGTCAGGAAGCATGCCCCTGCCACCACGGTGCAGTGAGAGGCAGGGATACTGTGGCCGAGACGAAAGCAGCCAGTGGCCTTGCTGGGCTGGAGGTCAGCAGCGGGCATTGTTCCGGGGCCAGAACAGCGGCCCTTAGATCACAGCTCCGGGGGGAGGGGCCAGGGTGCCAGTGTCCTGGGTCCCATCCAAAGAACCTCCCCTCCCCGGGTCCCCTGCCCCGAACCCCACATCTCCCACCCCCGCACCTCCCCTCCCCTCCCCGGGTGCCCTGCATCCCACCCCTCCGGGTCCCTCCCATCCCACTGCATCTCTATCCTCTGTTTCCTGTTGCCTCCTGGGACTCAGTTCCACGTCGCCAAGCAGGTAAAGGGGTCCCAGTGGGGGACGGTGTCTAGAGACCAGCGAGGACATTGGTGCTGGTCACGGCGACCACAGGGTGGGGTGATGCTGGAGCCCGAGGGAGGCTAAATGCCCTCCATCCTGGGGACCCCCCCCCCCTGAAGGGCGTCCCTGTGGGCAAGCCCTGGGGCGCTTGAGAATGTGACCCCGCAGCGAGCCGTGGGGTTCCCGCGCAGCGCGAGGCTAAGCACCTGCCTGGAGAAGGGAGATGGCTGAGGCCACCTTCCTGGGTGATGGTTGTGCTCGGGCGGGGCAGCTCCTGTTCTCCTGTGGTGTAGACGGGTTCTGACCTCAGGGACCCCGGGGGGCTGCTCCGTACCCCGCAGGGACGCTGACGAGTACTGCTGCACGTTGTCCCGCTGACACGTGGTCCCGGCAGATAAGCGGCGATGCTGAGTACTTGGGGCTGGGGACAGAGACCCCGGGATTTAGCAGCAGTGGCACGGCTGTGACTGACTTTGGCTTCAGGGCTCCCGAGCCTCGTGGAGTTCCTCGGGGGCCATAAAGCTCCCATGGGGAGGAAACGAGGCTTGCACCAAGGACCGGATGGGGTCGAGATGTTCTGGAATACTTGGTGATCCCGTCGGTCTTGGAGCGAGAGGTCGGGGCAAGGACAGGTGGATAAGGTTTAGGGATGTAAAGGGATGAGCCCACAGGGTGACGTCAGGTCTTGATTTGGGGAAGGACTCGGGTTCTGCTGAGCCAGATGGCGTGTTGCGCCAAGGATGTCCAGTGGACTTGGGGATTGGGGCACCTTGAAAACTGGGTAAGCAGTGGATTGGCAGGAAGGGCGGCAGAGACCCTGGGGGGAGCCACGGCACCGAGCGGCGGCAACAGGGCCTGGCTGCATCCCCACGGCCCGGTCAGCGGCGCGGCCTTCCTGTGGCTCACAGCCTGCCCCGCAGAGTGGCTCCTGGGGAAGCCGGTGGTGTCCAGAGATTCCGCTCAGAAGGCTTAGCGAGTGAGCGCTGTGTGCACCTGGGTTGGAGCCAGACGGCCCGAGGGCAAGGCTGCCTACCGCCCACGGGGACAAGGTGTCACCACAACAGCGATGTTGACACGGAATGAAGCGCGTGAGCCTGTCCTGGAGCATGTAGGAACACAGCCGCGTTTTAGTAAAGGAACCATGCAGACCTGGGGAGGTGCCGGAAAGGCGTCAGTGGGAACGTTCACCTGCATCGACTCGCGTACCTGGAATTGTCTCGGGTGTGCTGCGGGGAGTGGTTAACCTGAACACGTCTGATGATTAAAACAAACTGTTTCACACGCTGAATAAAAACCTGATATCGGGTACAAACTTGCATCCAAATGTTTCAATACCTAATCATTTTTCAATCCAGATATTCCTGGTATTGGGATTCTAAGGAGCTGTTCTACTTGGAATTTGTTGATTTGGGCCCAAGGAACTGAGGGCTCTGATGGCAGGAGCGAATGTGGGTGGGGAGGCTCCGTTGGCATCAGTGTAGTCGGATCTAACAGGTTAGTACCACGAGGCACCCTTGGCCTGCCTCGCTCGAAACCCTCAGGGAATTCCCCATTCCCCACAGCAACGCTGCACCCTCCTGTCTCTCCGTGGCTGGGGGATACCCACCCGGCCCAGAGCAGCTGGGTCAGAGGCGAGCGAGGCTCAGGGGACAGTGCTCTAGATGAGCCAGCATTCCGGCCACCCGCCTCGGCCTGGGGGGCGGTTTCTGGTTTGCAGAGGTGCGGCCACAGAGCCGTCGCAGTGAATCGGCCTGTCCAGGATTTAGGTCTTGTTTTTCAGCCAATTTGGAGGGCAGGGGGTTTGGGGGCCGGCGGTGGTTCCTGAGGCCCCCAGGGCCTGAGGTGCCAGCGCATCCGTGTGTCCGGGTCTGTTGCAAAGTCAGAGGGCCTATGCTCAGGCCTGGAGCTGACGCCGGTGGGGCTGGGCCCACCCTGTAGCTGCGGGGCTGAGACCCGCATCACTCTGTCCAAGTCTGGGGAGTTAAAGACTCGCATCTTCCTCGGCTACTCTTAGACCCCACTCTCAGGAGACGGGGAATGTAGGAAGATAATACAGAGGAGACGTTTCCAGTAAAAGCAGTTGAGGCTGCTGGTGAGGGAGTCTTGAGCCTGCAGCAGGATAATGCTCACCTAGTCAGACGTGCCCGTGATGAATGCGGAAGACCCACAGAGGTACGACATCAGGATGACTCGGATGGCGTGAGTTTCGTTGCCGTGAGCAGGGCCCTTGGCGATGCACCTCAGCCACAGCCAGGCTCCGGGGCGCCAGCTGGCGGGCCAGCCTCCTCTGGGGGCATCACACAGCGCAGGCCCCCTTCCTCCTGCCCCTGAGGCCTAGACTCAGCCAAGCCCTCCTTTGGCCCTGGTGGGAGGACGGACACCAGCATACGTGTGATTATCCAGGGAATAAAAAGTCACACTTTTCTGGATTCAGCAGGAACAAAGACATTGTCCTGTTTTCATCCTGTTTTCCCAGTGAGACCCATCTGGGAAAGCAACGAAAAGAAGACTCTTCTTGAAAAATAAAGTCTTAATTAAAACGTCCCCCTTCCCAGTAAACCAGAGGGACCCATGTCACCCACCAGGCAGTTCCAGGTGAGGAACGCGTGGAGACACGTCCTCGTTGCTTCTGCAGTCCTGCACTGACCTGGGCCTGTCATAGTTGGGGGTGCATGAGGTAGGGTAGGAGGTGCTGTGATGACGGGAACACTGGAATACAGCCTCCTGGAATCCCGCTGCTGGCACAAACCTGACCGAGGGGCCGCGAGAGGGGAGAGACCTGCTGAGCAGGTGACAGTGAGCCCAGGGCCATGTGACAGGCCATCGTTAGGGTGCCAGATGCTTTAACGTTTTTCTCAGTTGTGCAGGTGACCCGAGTACATCACATAAGAGATTTAAATATTACCCACAAAGTCCCCATTGACCGTCTTGTCCCCCAGCTCCTTTCTGGCTCTGGCGGTAACCACTTACTGTTTGGTGTCTTTGGAGACCTTTTACTGTATGTGTGTGCGTGTGTGTGTGTGCGCGTGTGCAGATAGCTGGGCACATACTATGGGAGAGCTTTAAAAACTAATATTTTAAATATGTAGGGGTGCAGTTGTGGTTGTAAAAGTTTTTAATTCTTCAGGGAAGTCCTAAGATACAGAGAATGTTTTTTAACAGGTATATAGCATTCTATGTTAAATGTACTGTGGTTCACATAGCCATGTATTTATTAAAGCTTTTCTGTTTTCCCCTTTTTCCTATTAAATTCGTGTAAATGTGCATATTAAGTTTTTTATTTAAGAATAAGTGTTTTTCTTACGGGTTTATGTATGTTCTCTTAACATAATAAGCTAATAATAACGAATGGATTATTAATATTATTAATAATAACAAACGAAATATATTCATAATAATAATAATGAACCACTATTCATTATTCTGTACAATGAAAATAAGTCAGAAATTGCATGAATGTGCTTCTGTATGTGGGTAAACACATTTACAAATAATGAACTTTTAATAGGTTCTGAGGAGGTAAAATACTGTCTGTTGACAAATGATGATTCAGATGAGCTGACAGTGAATCTTCCTGTCACTCATTTTTCATTCAAAAGTTAAGCCGATGGTTAAAGCCGATGGAGCCAAGGGCCTCGTGCTGTCCACACTTGCTGGTATTCACAGCCTCACACTACACTGGAAACCACAGCAAAGGAAGGAAGCACTAGTATATAAAGTCTAAAAAAAAAAAAAAAGGAATTCACCTTTACAAAATCCTGAATGAAAATAAAAAATACTCCCTAAGATCCTGACCTGTGCCGGTTCTGTCAAATTTCAAAAAGAATGTAAGCCTAAAGTAAAATAAAATAATTCCTTGGAGGGAATTCTCTCCACTTATTTTTCACCATCTTACTTTGTCTCAGATTCCAGGGAGATTTTAATACTTGCCTACGGTTTCTGTTCTTAGAACGTGACACAGAGACATTAGTTTCTGTAAAAATACCCTATTGTCACTGCACTCAGCCTCCGTATGTCTTCTCGTGAGGATGCGTACCTCCTCCTCTGGGTGTCTGTGGCACCTGTCTCGTATCGGTGGACACATTATGTGTCCCCAGTGACCTGGAGCGGACCGTCCCTGGGGACTAACCCAGCCCTGGGCCTGGTGGTTGCACTCAGTAGGTCCCCTCCTGCCCCGGCACACTCGGTGGCCCGCCCACTGAAAGAGATCAGCTATCGGTGTTTCCCACGGTCCTAGCAAGTGAGAAAATCCCAACCTGAACCATGTAGCACTAGGAAAAGGTGGCTGGGCCCATCTAAGGTTACGCACAGGCCATCTTCCAGGTGAGCAGTTTTGGGGAGGATTGCAGAGGTATGTGTAAGCCAAAGCTTGAGCATATTTAGGGCTTCATGAAATAATCTGAGTTGATGCAAAGTTTGACTACACCTGTGAACGCGAGTAATCCACGCCTGCATTTGGCCACAGAATCTGGGTTGGAATCCTGGCTCTGCCACCTGCAAGCCGATTTCTTACCCTTTCTCTCTGACCTTCGTTGTCATACCTGTGAGAGGGGGAGCGGTGCCTGCCTTCTCTCGCCGTTGCTCGGACGAGGCTGAGGGCGGGCGCATCCCAAGCGCTCGGTCAGTGGAGATGGTGGGATTGTTACGCGGGGACACCCCCAGAAGTCTCACTCAAGCTGTGGGTGACGAGTCAGGGGAGCCAAAAGTGTTTTCCTTGTCCATTCTAGGTTCCCATTCTAGGTTCTCAGCGGCTCCTGTAGCAAAAGACAGAGCAGCAGGAGAGAAGCAGTGTATTTGTCAGCGTGTGTGTCTCCTGTATACACGAGGAGCTCGGGGTGGCCAGCATTTGGGCTCACCTACCCTCTTTGGCTAAAACGAAGAAAGCCAGGTGTGGAGAGCAGGTGGCGGTGAGGTGGTCAGGAGAGTACGGCAAACAAGGAAGGTTGCTTCTCCATGGGTCCTTTTGTGAGTGCCCTGTTCTTCCTTCTCTTCCTGGGACACACGGAGGAGCACCCTTGTGCAGGAGACTTCCTTTGTGCATGTACATTTCCTGTACTCTGTTTTCTGAGCTGCTTCTGTGTCTAATAATTAGCTCACAATGACCCTTGTGCCAAAGAGGCACATTTGGGTGACATATTCTGGTCTCCTGCAGTAGGGAGGGTCCTGGCGGCAGCAGACAAGAGGAAGAAGGCAGATCACCGGGTAGGATGAGTGGGTTCCACCGGCCCCCTTGGTGGGGTGCTTGGTGGAACGGGCAGACCGTGAGCTTTGCAATTTGCAGACTGTAGTTTGAATGCTGCCGGGGGGATTTGGGAAGACTTTTTTCCACGTGTAGGGTAGTGGCTCTTGTCCCTGCTTCAGTAGTAATCATGCTGATAGACCCACGGAAGGAGCGGCGTGGGGGCGCTTGTCCACCAAACGCTTGTGCCATCTTTACTGAGCGTCCCACGCCGGGCGCCTCAGGACAGCCAGGTGGTGTTTCTTGTAGCAGGCTTCTGAGTTTGCAGCAACTGGGATTTGCATGGAATACAAGGATACAGGGAGTTTATAAGGCAAACAGCTAGTCAAAGGGTGGCACTGTCCCCAAACAGTTACAATAGTTTGTTACTATTAAGAAAAGTGAAAACTGAGGGAAACAAAAAAATAAGAAAAGATACAAACAGGTAGCCTGTGTATATTCCTTTTAAGGTAGAAAATAAAGTCACGTACACACGTCAGCACACACGTCAGGAATGCTGCCCCCCTTCTGGTTAGGTGGCCAATACGGGGGTCGTCATTGGTAAGTGACAGATGAATCCACAGGGGGTGGGGGTGATGTATACAGGATGCCTCCTCCCGCCAAATGAGGCCATCACTTTCTGGGTTGTGAAATAGTTGTTGAAATTTCTGAAAACCTTTTTTATTTCAGTTATTTCTGGGATTTTGTATAAGTGATCACATTCAAATGTTTTTTTTTCCTGGAAGGCCTTGATTTGAGGACTAACCTCTCTGTGATAGCAGTGTGTCGTCAGTCATCTTATTTAGGGTTTTTTAAACCTGACACAGGGAAAAGGTGTTTTTCCCCCCTGTATTATCAATAACTCTGTGAGTACCTGCTCTGATTATGCTTTACTATTCTGTTCACAGCTCTTATTTAGTAGAAATGTAAGAAACCCTGTGACAGTACTTCTATGTGTATTGTGCAAGCTGTTGGTAAAAGATGATTCAGGGGAGCACAGGGGTGGCTCAGTCGGCAAAACATCTGCCTTCGGCTCAGGTCATGACCTCAGGGTCCTGGGGTCAAGTCCCACGGTGGGCTCTCTGCTCAGCGGGGGTCTGCTTCTCTCTCTGCCCCTCCCCCTACTCATGCGTGTGTGCACAATCTCTCTCTCAAATAAATAAAATCTTAAAATCTTTAAAGAAACAATGATTCGAGTTTTCAGTCTTTAGAGATAAAAGCCTCTTTATATTCTTCCTTTGATCAGAATTATGTGGTCTGCCCCATTTCCCCCTTCGCTCCGGCTATCAGAAATCTAAAAGTTATTTTAATATTCAAGGACACCAGTGACTTCATATTTGTGCCTGTTCCTTCCAAGTGCATGTGAGACTTTCTTGGATGTGGGTAATATTGAAATAATTTAATAAAATGAACTTGTTACGATAGTGTCATCCATTCATTTGGCTTATTATCTTTAAGACTTTTGGACAGAGAATGACATGCAGTTTTAATTGGCTGTGCATAGGCCAGGGATCTCGATGGAAACAGCAGGGCCGAAAGCCCTGTGACAGCTCAGACGCTGTGTGGTTTGTCACGGAGGTGGGGTGAGGACTGAGGAGCATGCTGAGGGCTTAAAGTATGCCGTGCATGGACGGCCGGGGCTGCTGTTCACGCTGAAGCAAATAAAGACTGGATGAGGAAATTGCTCAGCACGCGGGGCTGAAGTGTGCGGCCGCATTGGTCGTCCCCGGCCTTGGTTCTGCTCTGCTGAAAGCACTCGTTGTGCGATACCCTGGTTGTTTGTGGCCCGTGTCTCGATTAGAGCTGTCTTCTCCAGAATGTGGTGATGAAAATACTACTCTTATTTGACAATTTTCTTCCGATTAACTTTGTGTCTGGGGTTTCAGAGTTTTGTTTCTTTTTTGCCTATTTTTTAAAAGTTTTATTTATTTGACAGAGAGGGACAGAGAGAGACAGAAGGAGAGAGCACACGAGCAGGGGAGGGGCAGATCCCAGGAGCCGGGATCATGACCTGAGCCTGAGGCAGATGCTCCACCGACGGAGCCACCCAGGTGACCCTTTTGTTTTTTGGACCATTTTTCCTCATTTTCTCATCAGTCGTTAGAAGTAGGGACGTAGACACACCAGAAGATGGTTTCTATTGTGCGGACTCCTCCCCAGCCTACGTACGGGCCCACAAACAAGAAAAATGAAGAGCAGCAACTGCGTTTTCTTTCTTTGGAGTCTGTGGAGTTTTGTCGTCTGCTGCAGGAAGAATTGTGGAAATGCGTGTCGGAGGGTAGGCAGCTGGCTTCCGAAGGGACCATCAGCCTTCCAGGAGGACTGCAGGCGGCCCCTCGTGCTTCCTGTGGAAGGTGCCGGTCGGCCCCGGTGTTGTGGTGAAAGCAAACGCATGCACCTCCGGGAGGCCTTGTTGGAAGGAGAGTTTCTGTGTCAGTGAAGGGCGTGCACTTCTGCTCTGCGTCCGGATGCGCAGCCCCCCAGGACGCAGCTCCTGCTCCTGAAGCATCACCGACGAGGGAAAGACGAGCGATGGTGCTGGGCCTGCCCTCCCGTGGTGACTGGGAGCAGCAGCCAGCCCTTTGGTCCCCGGGGGCAGGGAAGACACCCATTGGGCCTGGTCCCTGCCCGAGCGGTGGGGTGGTGTGCTGGTCGCGCGGCGTCGGAGCTGCTCAGTTGGTAGGGCCCAGTCCTAGAGGGCTGCTGTGGGAGGGGACTCGGACTGCGGTGTGTGTGCGCAGGGACGCACCTAGCAGGAGCCCCGGATGCCAGGCGGGGACCGGGGGCCACACGGAGTACTGAGTACCTGGGCCCGGCCGAGTCCTGCGCTTCTGGGGGATGCAGAGGGCTCTGGCCTCGCCAGCTGGGGGACAGCAGGAGGACCACCGGGAGCAGGGGCCCTGTGCAAGGACTGGGGACACAGCTCAGAGACTTGCCCCAGCCAGGCCTCCCGGGGCGAGGGGGCCTGCCGGTGACCCAGCTGCCCTCTGGAGCACACGGAGCCCCCCCCACTGTCCGCCTTAGGAGAGAGGAGAACGCACAGAAGCGGGATATGTGGCTCATGCCAACACGCAGAGCAGTTGTGGAAGCAGAGAGGCCCTGCACCCTCTGCCGCCCGAGGAGCCAGGACACTGGAGGAACCAGGCGCAAGAGGAGCCCAGCACTTTCTGTTTTTAATGTCAAAAGTAAGGAAATAAATGTCAAGAAAATGAAACAATGATGGGGGGCGCGTTGCAGAGATAAAGGAGGTGTGAGTCGAGCTGAGCACCAGGACAGTTTAGTCCAGCGATAAATTATTCACCATGTGGTGAAGATGATCAGCTAGACCTCCAGGTGTGACGACAAGTGGATAAATAAATGAGCGACTGACGTGGTGCTGTGTCACGAAGGGGGATGTGGACGGGGCCGGAGTTGGAATGTTGGGCACGTTGCTGCTGTTGCAGTGAAGTCCGTGCCAGGTACGGGTCAGCGATGGATGCGAAACCCGTGGATCCTTTTGCTGAGGGAGAAGATATTTTCATAGCCTCAGAGTGTCTCCTCACCAATGACTTACTAGTTTTAAGAGAAAAATAATTTTTTTTTAAAGATTTTATTTATTCATAGAGACACAGCTAGAGAGAGGCAGGGAGCCTGATGTGGGATTCGATCCCCGGTCTCCAGGATCACACCCTGAGCTGCAGGCGGCGCTAAACCGCTGTGCCACCGGGGCTGCCCAGAAAAATAATTTTTTACTGGAGAAATTGGACAGCACTTTGCCTGGGTGATTAGAGTAGATATTGCCAAGAGGGGCCGATGGACGTCTGTGCCTTCAGATGGGCCCTCGGAGAAGAAGGCCTCACCTCCGAGGTTCCTGGCCCCTAACGCATGGCCTGAGTTGAATCATGAGGAGAAGTCAGACCGGCCGAAGTGGAAATGCTCTGTTAATTCCGCAGGGGTGGTGGAGGACTGTTCTTCTGAACTGTGGGTGCTGTGTGTTTCAGCGTCCTGGCAGCCGGAAGCGGTGCACCTGCCCCTGGAGGACCCTGAGCTTGGAGGAAAGAAGTGCTGTGAAACGCACTGTGGTGTCGACTGGATATGGTGGTAAAGTACTGCGTCCGTGCGGTGTTTCCTGAGTGATGACAGCGTTACCCTCACGTATGGACACCCCCATTCTCAAGAAGTCAGTTCTGAAGTACTTAGAGGGGAAGCGTTGTGACATCTGGAACGTGACGTCTGGAATATATCTCCACGGGGCTCGAAAACGTTGCGTGAACATGTGAGGCGGCCCAGCAGTGGTCACTGTGATTTCAAGTGTAAAGGAAGGCGTGTGAGCAGGATACGCGCGTTTCTTAACCCCCCGGGGTGGATCGTCTACCTTTGGAGGTGTCTGTGGTATAGACATGTAGTCCCACGGCCGTCGCTGGGACCCTCGCCAGGCAGAGCCGTTGCTGTGTCTGGGGGCCGGGGAAGCGGATGTGGCGCACAGAGACTCTTGGGCTGAAAGCATCCCGCGTTACGATATGTTGCGACGGCAGAGGGTTGGGATGAGGGGCCACAGAGGTGGTTCCTTCGCCTCCCAGGTGCTGGATGACGGTCAGGGGAAGGCTCCTAAGCTTTGGGAACGCCAGCTGCTGCCTTTAAAATAACACTTGCCCACTTTCAAGATCGTACGGCTCAAATGAGAAAATGCTTGCAAGAGGTCTTCGTAGAGAACAATTTCTTCTAAAAACCTCAAATCACTATTAATAGTTTTGGCAAGAGGTGACAAGTGGCTTAGGCAGGAGGCTGGTGGCAAGTCTCCTTACCTCCGGGGCCCCAGCTCCTTTTAAGTGCGGAGGTTGACGGTGCAGGCAAATTTCTTTCCCCGGCAGCCCCTTGGGCTCCTCCCGGTTGCCTCCTTTCTCATTTCCTGCACTTACTATTCCAGGCCAAGCTCCAGCGACCCAGGAGCCGTGGATCTTCTGACTTCCGAGAGCAGCGGAGCACGAGTGGAGCAGAGGGTGTGTGTGCACGACTGACACATAAGTCACGCTCAGCCTTCTAGCCGTTTGCAGGCGGGTCGTGGATCTCACGTTCCCCGGGGTTGCCCCTGCTGTTCTGAGGTCGTGTGCGAGGCTCTGATGTATGGAGTCCAGGCCTTCGGGTGAGCCCAGCTCAGAGCCAGCCTGGGGAAGGCCAGGTCTGGGAAGGCCGCTCGGGCCAGCGTGGTCGAAACGTGGGAAGCTGAGGGCGCATGAGAGAGCATCTGCCGGAGTCGCCGGAGGTGACGACAGTGAGGGCATCTAAGAGATCTCACGTGACATGATAAACAAGGACGTTGAAAGGATAAAGGGCCACCTGCATTAAGGAAAATCTGTTTGAGCCCAAGTCACTCTTCACCTTGAACCAAAACTATAAATAGTGATGTGATTGTACAAGAAGTTATCAGGGGACGCTCCAGGCGTGGGGTTCCTAGGGCGTCCTTTGGGCCCAGGCCTTTCCTGTTATCCTGGAATTGGTTCTGATCGAGGCTCTTATCCGGGAAGATTGTGGTTGCTGTGCAGTTGGACAGCCTTGGGCTGTGCCACTCGGGGTGCCAGCCTGGCGGGACAGGGAGGGCGTGTGCAGACCTGGACCCGCAAACCATGTCTTGTGTTGAGGGAGTCTTTACCGAGAGTGAAAACCCCCGCGTGAGACTGCGTGGTGCTGCTTGTTTCCATTCTGGCGCATAATTACTGCCTCTGTGTAGAGAGGCTCTGTGTATTGCTCAGTGTTGCTTGTTTGTAGGCTGGTTAAGAATGTGTTGTAGGGCGCCTGGGGGGCTCAGGAGTGGAGCGCCTGCCTTCAGCTCAGAGCGTGACCCCAGGGTCCTGGGATCGAGTGCCGCACCGGCTCCCCGCAGGGAGCTGCTTCTCCCTCTCCCTGTGTCTCTGCCTCTCTCTTTGTGTCTCTCATGGATAAATAAATAAAATATAAATATATACATATATATATATTTAAAGAAACGTTATGTTGTATGTAGCGTTCTACAGGATGCATGGACTCAGTTGTGTTGTTCAGATTCAGTGTTTGCATGTGATTATAGTGAATTATTTTTTATGATTAAATAAAATTCTTATTGTAAAAATCTATCACATTTTATCTGTTGCTCTACTTCCTTCCCAAGTTGGGCATTCTGTTGCGAGTCTAGTGGGTGTAAGATAGTATATCACTCTGGATGTAATTTGCCTTTTCCTGATTGATGGTGAGGTTGAGCATCTTTCTTTTTAGTATCCTTTGGAGAACAGTTTGTGATTTTAATGTGGACAGAATTTTCAGTCTTTCATTGTATAGCTAATGTAATTTTCTTCATTTTGAGATTTTTGGTTTTTTTTTTTTGAAGTATAGTCTAATATTCTCTTAACTGTGTGTGTTTGATTCATTTTCATTGCTTTTTTTTTTTTTTTTTTTTTTACATTGAAGCTTTTGTCGAGTTGTGTTCCCGTTCAGTACTTTTCCCTCTGCGGGTTGGAACACACTCTCTTTCTGTTCTGCTGTGGTTACTCTGAAAGTACACTGCGCGTGCTTCACAGTTTGGACGGCAGTCGGCAGTCAGGATGTTCATCCCCTCTCAGAGCAGCGCAGAGCTCACAGGCACCGCGGAGGAGCGTCCCCTCCTGTTGTGTGTTCCGCTCTGTACGTCGGTTCTGTTTCGCTGTACTCGTCAGACCATGGGTAACGTCCAGATGTTATGTTTACCTTTGTATGTACCTTTGCGGTGCTGGGATGTGGCTCCTTCAGAATTGTCCTTCCTTGGAAGCACTGGGTGGTAGCGTCTCCCGACCTTGGTTTACGTGAAAGCGTGTTCATTTTGCTCTCCTGGGTCTTCGCTGACAGTGGCTGTCTGGCAGCGGCATTGCCATCATATGGCTCGTCACCCCACGGCTTTGCTGCTGCTCTTTGGGAACCCGCTGTTAGGTCTCCCGTCCTTCATTCTTCGGTAAATGACTTGGCCTGTTTTGAGATCACTTATTTGTCACTGGGGCCCTGCACTTTTCCTGCCCTGCATCTGTGTGTGGCTTTCTGGTTTTTATCCTTTTTCTATTTGTTGTGTGCTCTGTGTCTGTGGATTCATGCCATTCGTTGGCTCTGAAAATTCCCCCGCTATTAATGCTCTGACCACTGTCTCTGTCCTGCTCTCTCTCTTTGCTCCTTTTGGTTTTCATAAGCAGGTCTTTGAGCTCCTCTTTGTCTTCTCTGTGTCTTTTAATTTGCAATTGATACTTTCCTTCCTGTCCTTTTTTCCGTTTGATTTTGGTAATTTCTTAAGATTTAGCTTCCAGTTCAATAATTTTCTTTTCAGCTGTGTTGAATTTTTTATTTAACCCATCCTTGGAGTTTTTAATTTCAATGATTATATTTCTTACTTTTTAAAAAAATATTTGATTTATTTATTTGAGAGAGAGAGTGCACAGCGGCAGAAGGAGAGGGAGAAGCAGACTCTCCCGTGGGCAGGGAGCCCCAGCATCGGACTTGATCCTGGGACCCTGAGTTGTGATCTGAGCAGAAGGCAGATGCTTAACCGACTGTGCTACCCAGGCATCCCTATTTCTACATTTTTATTTTTATTTTTTTAAAGATTTTATCTATTCATAAGAGACACAGAGAGAGAGAGAGAGACAGACAGACAGACAGGCAGAGGGAGAAGCAGGCTCCATGCAGGGAGCCCAAGGTGGGAATCGACCCCGGGACTCCAGGGTCCTGCCCTGGGCTGAAGGTGGTGCGAAACCACTGGGCCACCCGGGCTGCTCTATTTCTTCATTTTTAAAAGCTCAGTTTCTGCTTCAAGTCTGCCTGAGTATTTAATGGTCTCTTTTTTGCTGGCTCATTTTGGTTTTGTTTTTTACTTCATCGTTCATACTTGAAGGAACATCAAATGGAGTTCTTTCACGCCCTGCACTGGATGATGCTGGTATCTGGAATCTTTTGTGGTGTAAATCTGTGTTTGTGGCTTGTTTCCTAGTGTCCATGGTGAGTTTTGATTATGTGCTCATATGTGTGTGATAATTATATGTCAGAATGCTGAGCTCTTGTTGAGATTTGTGTGTGTTTGTCCTCAGAGCCAGGACCGTGTTTGTTTCCTTTAGGAGTCCTGGTTTCAGGTCGGGTTTTCCCTCCTTGTAGGAAGCGGAGAGCCTGGGTGTCTCATCCCATCCTGGTATTGATGTGGCCTCCAGGGAGACTCCCGCTCTTGTCTTTGCTCAGGTTCCGGCGTGCTGTCCTGCTGTACCTTCCTGGTGTTTGTTTCAATACCTGAGGCAAGCCAACGTATGAAAATGTATTCCTAAAAGTAATTTATCCAGAATCTAACTAACTGCAGCACAGCAGACGGGCCCTACAAATACCTAGCCCACCGTAATTTCTAAATTAGTAATACTCAAGCAATACTTCAAAGCCAGTTTTCTGCACGTGCCCTTTATCAGTTTTCTTTGGCTCTTAAAACTTTACCTGGAACACGACTGTGTTTTACCCACGGCTGGGGAATAACCATAGTGATCTCCCTGAGAGCTCGCTAAGCCATATCGAGTACTTGTGTCACGTAATGTGGCCTTATGCTTTTGCCAGGTTTTTTCTTTTTTTCCTAGTTAATCTAATGTACTAGTTCTAGTTAATCAACTAGTACTTCTTTCCTTGGAAATTCAAATCTCTACTTTTGGAATAACCCGTAGGCACACAGCTCTTATTCACTCCTCCTTTCTTCTGCTTCCCAATCTATTTGCTGTTCGAGTGTCATTTTTCTTTTTATCCAGAATCCCAGGTATAAAGATTCAGTGGTGGATCTCGCCTGTGGGTGCTCTCCTCACGTGGGGTGCAGAGGATGGGTGTTTACTTTGTGAACTAGGGGCGTAGCCTGCACAAACCCCCTGTCCACCCTGTGTGTCCCCTTCAAGGCATAGAAAACAGCGTGAAGTCTTTGATCTGTAAAATGTCAAGTTGCCTTGGGCGTTGGCACATGAAAACACGTTTTGTTTCGAAGTGGATGCCAGCCAAGGTTGCTGATTTAATAGTTTTTTATTCATTCTGCAGCAGAGTAGCCTGTGGGTTACTGTGGGCAAGCGCACTGACTGGTATCTGTGGGTTACGGCTCGGCGGTGGAAGCGCAGTGGGAAGTGTGTCCACACTGCACGGTCTTTGTGCTTTGTGGGTTACAGGGAGGATTTTTGTAATTGCAGGTAATCATAAAAACGGCAGGCCCTGAAAACATCCCTGGGAAATGCCGAGCTCTGCGGCTAGCCCTCGTCTGGAGGATCGCCTGTTACTACTGGCTCAGTACCTTGCCTTGGAAACTAGCGGCGTCATGGTTCTGCGGCTTTTCATCCCTTGGACAGCAGTTGCTTAGTCTTTGTCCTCATGTTTTGGATTATTGTTGGCTGTCAGTTCAGGCACTATGGAAGGCTTTTGCTTTCCAAGTGGTTTGGTTTGCTGGGTTCTCTGGAAGCTTCTCTGGGGAAGCTGGGCGGGAGATGAAGAGCTGGAGAAGCTTGCCAGGGGTGGCCAGTGCATCCCGAGGAAGCCCTGCTCAGCCTCTGGGGCCAAGGGCCACTGTGCACGAACGCCCACTGCCTGAGCGTGGGCAGAGGAGTCCAATCCCCCGTTCCGTTGCTCTGGGGTCAGGACAGTGATTGGGGAGAGCGGCCACAGGCCCTTTGGACGTCCCTATTCTCTTCATTCACTGTGAATGTGTGTCCCGTTGAAGCCTGAGATTTGGATCACTAGCATGATTTTAACCCAGTTCACCAGAATGCAGTTTCTTGTAGGAATGTCCTGACTCTGGCCCCATCAGAGTGATGCAGAGAGACAGCCCAAGTACGGGTCTCTCACATGTCCTCCCCAGTGAGTGTGTGAGCTGGGGCTTCACAGTCGCTGTCAAGGTGAGTGACTGTAAATCTGAGTGCTCACCAGGCCCCGTCGTGTGACCCAGAGCAGTGCGTGGTGGCATGTACTCCGCATCTCGCAACCTGGGTTGTAATCGGGCTTGTGTAAACCAAGAACGATGGGCTTCTCTGCTGACTCAGCACAGGGATGCTTGGCCATTCATGTTCCTCCTTTCCTGCACAGGTAAGGAACTTGTCTATTTCTAAAGAAGGTTTTGAGAAGCAGGCTTATTTTTAGCACCTTCTTGTCCAACTTGACCTCCATCCTGCTCGGCAGATTCACACGGAATGCTCATCGTCATACCTTTTACTTGCTGCCTGTGGAAATGCCCAGTCAGGGTTGGCAGCATGGTGTAGAGGGAGTCACACTGGGTTCATTGGTCCCCAGACAGCCTGTGGTCATGCTGAAGTTCTGTTCGTGGTCTATGTGACCTTGGGTAATTACTTGGCTCTTCTGGGTTTTATTTGCCCACCTAATAACTGCCTTCATCGGTTCATGTGCTGGAGCAGTCGTTCTCAGATGTTTTGCTCTTAAGAAACCCTTTCTACTGTTAAAAATTGTTGAGTACCCCAAAGTGCTTTGCTTCTGTGGCTTGTATCTTGCATTTTATGGTAGACGGGAAAACAGCCCCCAGAGATGTCCCCACGCTAATGCCCAGAACCCAGAACCCGTGGATAGATCACGTTACGAGGTGAAAGAGACGACTCCTGTGCTGAGCTGAAGGTCTTGAGATGGGGAGAGGATCCTGAACCATCTGGGGTCACCAGGTCATCACAAGGGCCCTTCTCCGGAGAAGCAGGAAGGTCAGAGCCAGAGACGGAGTTAGGAGGATGGAAGCAGAGATGGAAGTCATGCCACAGCTGGAAGGGAGGGAGCTTGAGCCAAGGAGCAGGGCCGTCTCTCGAAAAGAGGGCCTGCTTTTCTCCTGGAGCTTCAGGAGGAACTCAGCCCTGCCAACACCTTCATTCCGGCCCCATGAGACTCGTTTTTAGGCTTCTGACCTCCAGAACTATAAAATGATTTGTGTTATTTTAAGCCCCACTTAATTAAGTTAGATTTATATTTAAATTAAAAAAAAAACAATTCAGTTACAAATAACGAACCATTATAGGTTAGCATGAATTACTTTTGGGGGGGGAAATAAAATTTTTAACTAGCAGTGAGAAGACTGGCATTGCTTTACATTCTGTGAATCTCTCAAATTCTGCCTTAATAGGAGACAGCTGGATCCTCACGTGAGGCTCTGCCTACAGGCTGTTGTGGCATCAGATGTCACGTAGCCTCTGAAGACACGCCCGTGTGCTCAGGGCACAGGGAGCAGGGAAGAGGCAAATCATATCTTGGAGCTATAATTAAAATAGTTTTGGCCTCATGGATGACCTAAGAGGGCTGCAGGGTCTCCCCACTTGGGGACCTTCAGGGCTGGCACCGTCGACCCACGGCCACTCCTAGCCCCAGAAGATACTGGGAACTATGGGTCTTATGCTGGGGGTCCCGTTACTAAGAAAGAAAGGGAGAATGGATACCAAGGGGTGTTTAGCGCGCTCAGGTTCTTATTCTAGCAAAGTTCGATGCACATAGTAGGTCATCACCAAAGCGTTGGTTCCCTGCTCCTTGCCAGGGAGGTGGGCATTTCGCTTAGATGGAATCTGTTAGAAATACCTACGACAGCGCACAGTGGTGTGTAGGCAGAGGCATAGCTGCAGCGACTTGCATTTTTGGCATTTGTAGATAAATTATATAAGCTATCTTTTGTTTGCTGCTCACAGGCGGCTTTTTGATATCTTGTTTGGGTCTTTTGAACTTAACAATATGCTTTCTTTCCTTGGGTAGGAGGAAATTTGGAATTGAAATGAGATCCAGACCAGCTTTGATTCATAGTTATTCTTTATGGGTTTGACAATACAGGGGGCGTGACGTTTCCTCTGGGTCATCCTGCGAACTGGCGGCGTTCCGTGGCCCGAGAATATCCCGGTTCCAGTTTCTGATGTGAAAGGGCAATTAGGAACATTTGTGCTAAAGAGCTGATATTTGTAAAAGATGTGAATAAATAGAGTATAACAGTTGGGGTTTACATGGCTTAATGTTGAGCTTCATGCAAGGCTCAGTATCGATCTCACTAATTGACGACCACGTCTAATGCATCTGTCGCACGGTCCTCGTCTTTAAGTCAATTGTCGTAATAACCTTTTGGGTGAGTGAGTACTTGGGAGATACGTTTACATCTGACTGTGTGATCTTGAACTGATCCCCAGGCCTCCGGGGCGGGTGCAGTGTTGTGGCTCTGACGCCCCAGATTGTCCGTTGGCCAAGTGAAGTGCCCGGGACGGGCAGTGTGGGTTTGGGATGGGGGATGGGGGGATAGAGGAAAAGCAAGGGAGATAATTCTGGAGCCTGGTACACTTGTCTGGGAGCCACACCAGGGCGGATGCTTTAGGGGCCAGAGGGTGGCTGGTGGAAGGGTGTTCCTGTTAGGTTTTGAATATTTTTCGGACCATTATTACCTGGTGCTTGTCCACCCCACGCCAGCTGCTCTGGGGGTTCACCGGGCCTTCCAGAAGGGGAGATGTGGATCTGGCTGCCAGGCCCTCCCCTCTTCAGGGGCTTCACGGCCGTGACCGCTGTGCCCCCGGCCTGCCAGTGGGCAGCAGGCGTGCAGGTGCTGGCTGGGGTCACGAGCCGTGTACTGATTCACTGCAACAGCCGGTGGTTTTGAAAGTAGGGGCTGGGGTAATTTTCTGATACTTTCAGGTCATTGCAGTACAATGAAGATCGCAGAGAATTAGCGTTTTGATTGGGGAGTTCGTCCATTAATCACTAAACGCCCACCCATTCCTGTGGAAGAGGCCTGGCTGTCCAGGGCCAAGAGCAGGGGCTCACGGGCGTCCCCAGCTGTTCGCGGCCCCGGGGCTGCCCCTGTCGCTGGCCCCCGAGGCCTCTTGCGCACAGGGCTCTGGGGCTGGGAGACGGGAGGGCCCCGGAGGGAGCAGAGGCGCGGGCGGCGAGCAGGCCCTTCGTGCCCCTTCTTCCCGGTGTCCTTGTCGTTGTCGAAGGTCCTCGGGCCTGGAGCTGCCCGGCCCCCCCTCGTGTGTGTGCCGGCGGGGCGCCCTGCTGCAGGGGAGCTGGCCGGCGCGGGGTCCGTGCACCCTTCCTGCGGGCCCTGCCCAAGCCCCCCCTCCCCGTGCGCGCTGTGGCCCCACGGCCGTGCCCTCCCGTCTGCCTGATGGCTCCTGACCGCCTGCTTGGGGCCGGGAGCTGGCTGCAGATCCGGGGCTGCTCTGGTGACCGTGGGGCTGGGGAGACACGGGAACACGCAGTGGAGACGTGGTGGCTCCGTGAGGACACGGCGGGCTGGGTGGCCGTGAGCCCTCACGCTCGAGGAGAGCATCCTGCAGCCACCGGCAGCCGAGGTGGGTGCCCATGGCCCTGGTCCCCCTGGGTGGCACGGACAGCTGCACCCTCCTCGCTGCAGAGCCTCGGGTGGTGGAGTTAGACCCGCTGGAGGTGGTGGGGAGGGAGTTCCCCAGGCTGTGGGTGTGCCTCAGGCCACGCCCGCGGCCAGATGTCAGTTCTGGGCCAGGCCCCAACCTATACCTCCACCCGGGAAGGCCGGCCAGCCCCGAGCCTGGAGGCATGTTTGTGTTCCGCCATGAGAATTTGTTGGTTAGGAGCCGCCTGGGTGCACAGTTGGTGTAGCGGCCGACTCTTGATTTGGCGCAGGTCGTGATCTCAGGGTCCTAGATCCAGCCCCGCGTCAGACTCCGCACTCGGCACGGAGTCGGCTTGAGGTTCTCTCTCTCTCTCCTCCTCTCCTCTGCCCTCCCCCACTTGCGGTCTCACTTTCTCTAGAATAAGTAAAGATTTAAAAAGAGAATTTGTTGGTCGCAGACAAAGTGCTCAGAGGCTCAGATACTTAGATTCCTTGCTCCTGCAGCCTCAGATACTGAGTCTGGACGGGCCGAGGTCGAGGGACCTGCCAGCCCAGACCAGCTTGTGTCTACGGTTTACTTGTCCTTCACAGATGGTGCCGGTCAGTTTGTCGTCGTCTGCACGTGTTGTTTGAAAGGCAGGGAGTACTGCTGTCCCCGGACTTGGTATGTGACCCCGAAGTGATGGGACACCCCCATCCTGAAACCTGCACTTCTCTGCCAACAATGGTTTGCACGTGGCAGCCTGAGACTAGAGAATTGACTTCTAATTTGGTCCAAAGAAAGGGCACAGAGAGGCGTCTTCATTTTCCGAGGCCTCCCAGCAGATAATGGTTGTAAAAACCCGGAAAGGTCTTTTCAAAATATGCGCTTGGAGGGAACAGACAGTGGTAGTGACTCTGAATCTGTACACGTGGTAAGATATCCTAGAGCTGCTGCAAAAAGAAACAGATGACAATGACCAGGAACACGTAAAAGCTAATGAAATCTGGAGGAGGGCTGCAACTCGGGTAGCGGGCCTGTACTGACGTCAGGTTGCTGCTGTCGATGACCCTGCTGAGGTTATGGAAGGTCAGGGTGCCTTGAGGAGCCCCGGGAGCCTCGGGAGCCCCACTCTCTCGGCAGCCTCTACTTGAGTCTAAAATTATTTCAGAATCAAAAGTTAAAAACAGTTAATACCACCCCATCCCTGTTAAAAATGCCTAAAAATTTGTTAACCATGGAGGTTAAAACAAGAGCTTCTGCTGGGCAGTTGGGGGCAGTCGGAGGCTCTCTTCACTCCCTGAATATTTAATCAGGTGTCACCCTGTGTCCTCTCTTGGCTCCTTCGCCATGACAAATGTCCTGAGCAGAGTAGACGAGGTTTTGCATCGTGCTCGGTCTCGCTGAGACAGCTGCCATGTGAACCCCGCCCGCCTCCTGTGGGCTGCAGGAGGGAGGCCCCATCACGTTCAGTGTGGGAGGAGGGGGCTCATCTCTGTGCAGCAGCCTTTTGTCCAACCTCAACACAACTCGCGAACGTCGGCAGCCAGAGCTGGAAGATTGCAGTGGGAAATGGGAAACTGCGGCTCCAAAGCAGCATCTCTTGATCAGCAGCCTTTGTAGATCAAGGTCAAAAGCTGATTTTGGAGGGAGACCTAGGCACCGAACTCTTGGCTGTGATTTGGGGGGTTGGCAGGTACAAGGCCTGCTGGCTGCGCAGACGGAGCGGTGATGCCTGTCGGATGACGGCAGGCTTTCCCGCACTGGAGCTTCCCAGCTTGCTTTGGGATTAGTGCCCTCCAGACATCACGCCTTTCCTGGTCATCACCCAGGTGTCTTGCCCGTTAGCAGGTGGTGCCCCATCCCACAGGCTGCACCCGTCCCTGTGCGGCCCCGCCAGCCCCACCCTGGAGAGCCCTCAGGACCAGGCCCGGGCCCCCGGGCGACACCGGATGACACTGGACGGGAGCCTTGATTTACGGGTAGAATTGAGTCTGGTACAGAAACGAGAAAGCTGAGGCCTTGAGGCAGGAGGAGCTGAGTGCTGTGGGAGGCTATTTTTTATCTTTAATTAACTTTTTTCTCCAATTTTTTTTTTAAAGAATTTATTTATTCATGAGAGACACAGAGGCAGAGACACAGGCAGAGGGAGAAACAGGCTCCCTGTGGGGACCCCGATGTGGGACTCGATCCCAGGACCCCGGGATCACGCCCTGAGCTGAAGGCAGGGGCTAAACCACTGAGCCACCCGGGCTGCCCTTTTCTCCAATTTTATTGAGAAACACGACAGCTTCTGTGGACAGGGAATCATGCCCCAGACTCCGGGCAGAGACTGTCTTTTCTCTCTCCATGCCAACACAAGAGTTAAAATGAAAGCCTCACATTTACAGTAAATGTTCAGAGTATCTGAAAAGATACAAAATGCTAAGTCATTTACCCCATTTTTTCCCTCCTGTGTGTTCCTGCTGCGGCTGCACACTTAGTACCTACCCTCCCGTGGACCCGAAGCTGGCTGGGCCTTGTTGCGTTAAGATCGACACACGAGGCTCTGGGCTCTGCCCACCTTCTGCCGCTTTCCTGGGTTCGTGGCCTCCTCCTCCGTCGTGCCTGGGAGCTGTCATTCCTCGGCCAGCAAGCCCAGGGAGGGGTCCCCGACACCAGAGCTCCGCAGATGAGGTAGGCCCCCGGCTGACCCTGGATCCTGTCTGTGAAGCTTCTTTTGCCCTGTGAGCTAATACACTGCCCACCCCGGGGGAGGGGTGTGTGTGTGAGGGTGTGGACCTGGGCCATTACCCCGCCCACCCCCCTACCTCCCCCGCCCTTCCTGGCTGGTAAACTATTTGGACACTGAAGCTAGTAGACGTGATTCCTAGAGAATTTTATCCATTTGGTGGTCGTATGTAAAGTTTTATACCTTCTTTCCTTTTTTAGCACCTGCTTTTAAAGCTCGGCCCGAGCGTTCTAGTTGGCTGGTCGTACTTTCTTGTGAAGGTGACAGGCGGTGCCGCAGTGGCCATCCTCGGACGGAATTTTCTCCAGGTGTCCACAGGCGAGATCTACCGAATTGCTGGACTAAGATTAGAGGGTGGGTGGTTAACGGGGGAGGAAGAATTTGAAGGGTTGATCACAGGGAAGAGGGATGTTGGTAGAGAGAGGAGGTTCTTCAAGAGCGCGACGGAAGGGAGCAAGCGTTAACTTAGGGTCTACTTGCTGCCATTCCCGTGCTAGAGGGGTGACTTCCTGTGTCTCATTTGCTGTTTTGCTGCAATTTGGGCGAGGGGTTGCTGACCCCAGCCCGTCGGGGAGGCCGGTGCGGCGTGCAGGCTCGGTCACAGCCCTGGGATCCAGCCCCCGGGCTGTGTCCCCCATGCCGACGCTGGGACACCATCCCTGTCAGGGGCGCTGGGGACCCCTTGGGTCCCCTACATCTTTGTCCTCAAGTGTGGGCAGCAGAATGGCTGATTCTCTTAGATTGTTGAGCTCCTTAAACATTTGAGCTGCTCTTATGTACATTCTTATGTGATTTTTTTTACTTAAAAAATCTCTCAGAATGAATGACTTTTTTTTTTTTAAGTTTATTTATTTAAGGACTGTTTACACTCAGCATGGAGCTTGGACTCAGAACCCTGAGATCAAGAGCTGCATGCTTCACTGACTGAGGCACCCAGGCGCCCCCAGATTATGTGTGTTTTTTTTTTTAAGATTTTATTTACTTATTCACGAGAGACACAGGGAGAGAGGCAGAGACCCAGGCAGAGGGAGAAGCAGGCTCCTGCAGGGAGCCCGATGTGGGACTCGATCTCGGGACCCCCGGTTCACACCCTGAGCTGAAGGCAGCTGCTCAACTGCTGAGCCCCCGGGTGCACCTGATTATGGTTTTAGTGGCTGCACCACACCCTCAGGGATGTGCGTGGCTGCCGCCCGAGGTGGCCAGGGGCACTTGGCTGAGTGGCCAGGCTGGAGGCTCGCGCGGGGTGGGGGGGTCACCCCCGTGGGCCCTGCTGGCCCCGCGCTGCCCCATCCAACCGCGGCTCCCCAGCTCCCCCCTCCCCTTCCCCCCCAGGTGGCTCTGGGCGGCCTGCATTCTGGGGTTGAAGCCCCACGGGTGGTGTGGGGCCCTTTAGGGCTGTTTCTCGAGGAGCGCTGTGCCTGCCAGGCCGCTGGGGAACCCGAGGGTCGGGTCCGCAGCAGAGCCACTCAGGTCCCGGGGTCTGTGGCCTGGGCCCAGTCCCGGTCGGGAACCGAGCGGGCGACCACCGTGTGGCCCGGTGGTGTAGCTGGCTGGTCCCTGTGGGCTCGGGGCTTGGGCTCGGGGCGGCTGCGGGAGGGGACGCCGCAGGCCCTTTGGTTGGGTTTTGGCTCCTCTTGGGAAGCTGCTTAGGGTTTTCGTCGTGGCCCAGCGCCCTTGGGAAGGCCGGCGGCCGCGTCGCCTCATGCCGGGCTCGGAGCTCTGGGCCTGTGGGCGCCCGGCTCAGCGATCCGCCTTGGGCTCTGGGCCCTGGAGACCCAGCGGTGCCGTGGTTCCTGCGTTGCAGCAGTGGCGGGCTCCGCGGGCCGAGCTGGCGACTGCCCTTCCACGCCGCTGGCGGGGGTCCGGGGGGCGGGGGTGCAGCTGGGTGGGGGGGGGCAGGTGAGAGCCGCAGTGGGGAGCAGCTCCAGGGGGCCCCCGTGGGGGGCGTGTATTTCCCGCCAGACCAGTGGCTCCAGGATCCTGGATTCTCCTAAGGGGTCCCACTCCCCGGCCGCCCTGCCCCAGGGCTTGCTGCGCCTCCGGCTCACTGCCCCACTCCCGAGGAGAGTCTGGGGGCCGCAGGTTACAGGTGACCGAGTCTCTATGGTGACACTGAGAACCCCCTTGGAACTGTGTTCTGAGCGGGGAGCGCAGGGGAGCCCAAGGCTGGGCTGGCTGGTCCCAAGTCGGCTGCGAACCCCGCTGTTCCGAAGGCAGTGAAGTGCCCAAGCGCCTTGAGGCCCCTGTGGTCGACCACAGGGATGCCCAGACATGGTCGGAGCTCCCTGGATGGCGGGAGTGGGGCTTTAACCCAGGGGAGGGTGGGGGATAGCAAGTGCGCCTGCACGGGCTGCAGGGACAGTCAGGCAAGGCCCCTGGCGGTGACTGAGCTGCAGGTGTGACACAGGAGGGGAAGGTGTCCTCAGGCTGAGGGGCCGCCGGCAGAGGCCCTGAGGCAGAAAGCACCTGGGCTGGTTAGAGAAGCTGACGATGGTGAGCTCTGGGACGGGGCGGGGAACGCTCAGAGGTGGCCTGGGCTGGGCCCAAGGGACCTGGACATGGACCATCCGGATTTCATTCCAGAGAGCAGTGGGAGGCCACCATATGATCCATGTGTGTTTTTCAAAGACAACCTCAGCTCCCCAGTGGGGCTGGGAACGTAAAGGACGTGGGGAGATGGGTGTGGAGCTTCTGCGGCCATCCGAGCTTGTGATGATAAGGCCTTTTGTTGCTCAGGTGGGGACAGAGGTGACTACAGAAGGTCCCGTCTACAGGACGCAGGGGGAGGCGGGGAGCGGCTGGGAGAGGGGTGGCCCAGTCTGGGCAGAGAGGAAACGGGCATCTGCGGTTTGGTTGGGGGGGTGTCTGCTGGATACCGTCCTCCCTGCTGGGTACACGCTCCCCTGGATATAGGGGGGCTGTGCCGCGCAGGGGGTGCCCCTTACCAGGAGACCCGGGACCCCTGCAGCCGCCCTGCCCCTGCCCTGCCCGCGACAGCGCAGGCCGTGCAGGCCGACCATCTGCTTGTGCTCCTTGCTCAGGTGCTGATCCTCCGGGAGGACGGGTGCTCCTTCGGGCAGGGGTTTTAACCCGCGTGAGTCCGGTTGTATCTGCAGTACCGAGAACCGTGCCTGGCATCTAGAAGGACGTCCACAGGTGCTCGTTGCCGGAGTCGTGACTTTGATTCGGGTTCTGGTCTTCGTATATCCTTTTCAAACTTGACGGACTTGTAATTAACCTGAGGCTGGAGAGAAGTGGGCGCCGGGGATGTTTCCGTGCTGCACTGTTCGTCTCACTTGGCTAGACTTATTTTTAGGCAGGATAAGTAGAAACATTAGATTTTTCTTTTTCAATTCAGTGTTAGGTTAGATGTGATAGAGGAAAGCAACCGTGGAAATGTCTCAATACCACATTGTTTTTGGTGGTGGTTCTTTACTACTGAGTGTAGACCCCTAGCTCTCCATCTGATGTGTGGCTCAGATTTGGGGGCTAAACCACAGCCCCTTGCACTCTCTCTGAGCTAATTGCTAGTTTTTCTTGGACGGTCCGTTGGCCTCTGATGCCTCTTTTATTCTTTCTGGGGAGAGGTGTGGAGGCCAAGATCCAAACTCCCTGGAAGACCCTGAGAGCAGCATGGGATGAAGACCTCCTGTATCTTGGTGGATCTCTGCGTCTTCACAGAGCCAGAAGTCTGAAGGGACCGATAGTCTGGAAATGTTTTCCTAGACCGTTACGACTTTTTGGGACTCAGTCCAGTGCTATCCCTTGTGAAACAGGAGCAGGATCCGTGCCGTGGAAGAAGAGGCAGGGTAGGAATGGGTCGGTGTTGCTGTTGGAGCCTGAACAGGCGCCCGTCCCCGTTGCCCACTGGGTGCATCACCCTGCACAGGCCACGTAAACCCTTTCTCTGAAATGGGCATCACCAAACTTGTATTATGATTTGAGGGGTTTGGGGAAGACAGATACGCATCATTGTTACCGTTTATACGCTGACACAATCGGCGCTCTTGCTGAGTGGGATTTAAAGGTGGAATGGCCTTCGAGAGAACTGAGTGTTACGGTGTGTTGCTGGGCCTGTCCCGTGCTCCCCAGACTTGCCCGAGCTGAAGAATCTCCTCAGGTGCTTGTTAACAAGGAGGGCTGCCCAGGCACACCCAGGCCGCGGGGTCAGATATCCATGGGAGGGGCCTGGGAATCTGGTTAGGGGGCAGGGTGGTGATATACCAGGATTTTGTGAGCCCATCCTGGGTTGCAAAATCCTGCATGGTGGATTCCAGATAAGTGTGTGTGCCTGTCGGACTGTGTCCCAGCTTCGAGGCAGGAAGTCTGGTCGCTGTTGATGCAGGCCGCCTCATTCAGGGTGTCCGTGATCCGGGCGGACGGAGTGAGCTTCTAGGTCCCCAGGACCGCGAGGCGGTGCACAGTTGCCCACGGCATGGCGCTGGTGTGACGAGCTCGGCTCTCCTGCCTGCCTGCGTTCTTTCTCTTGGTAAAACCCGTATGATCTTAATAACCTGCCGTGTTAAACACATAGAGCAAACTCGGTTATCCTGACAGCTTTCCGTCCCCGTGGGTCTCCGGGCTGTCAGAGTGACGGTGACGGGAGCAGTAACTGCACAGGGAGGTGACCCCCGGGCTGTGATCGTTGGCGGCCAGGCCAGCAGCTTTGTTCTTTCCTCCTGTGAGGGCTGCGAACCAGGAAGGAACGTTTCACTCGACTGCACTCAGGACAGCGTGTTCTTATTCAGCTGTTCTGGGAAAACAGCGTTTGTTGTCCTCACACAAGCCACACAAGCCCGCAAGTTTGTCCCCGTCTGTGCCCGGGCGTAGCCGGTGGCTTCCCCTTACCGACGCAGGCCTGAGCGTGGGACGTCCACGGAGGCCTAGCTCTCTGCAGCCCTCAGGAGGGAGGTTAGGCCTCTGAAAGGACTGCAGGCCTCCCAGCCTCCAGCAAGGGGCGGGGTGGCTGGGGGCTCTCACAGGCTCCAGGAGACCTGGAGAATCTCCCCTGCAGCACAGCTGGCGTGGGCCACGGCTTCCGGCCCTTCTTTCAGTTCCTTAGCGCTCAGGCTGGCTCCCGCTGTATCCATTTATTTGCATCATCGTGGGAGAAATGGATTTGCCCTGAACATCTTATTTGGATGATAAGTTCGCTTTCACACCTGTGACAAATCAACCCACTTTTTTGGAGCTGTTAAGATCGAAAAGTTGATGCATATTTATAGATTTGCAGTTTTACTTCCTTAGAGCTTGTGAGTTCTTGAGGGCATCTGCCTAAACACATTGAGAGTTAAGGATCTGGAGATTGAAAGACGAGGGTGTCGTCGTCTTCCTCCTGCCCTGTGTTCTCAGGTGACAACATCTTGTATCTGCACGGTGGTAAGTAGCAGAACCCTAAAACTAATGAATTTAAAAACAACGCATCAGGAAAATGTGAAACGTGGCAGACATTTGTTGTTCTGTGGACAAGCGTGAAAGACCAAGGCTTCCCAGTGGAAAGGCCCGGAGGTGGTCTGTGCGTGGTGTTTGCGTGTGTGTCTGTCGTGGGCAGAGAGCAGGAAGCAGGTCCTCAGGGGGGCCTCGCCGCTGGACGCCCCACTAGGGGATCATGGGTGAGCCTGGGCTGCAGCCTGCCTTCCCGGCCTCCCTTGTCTGGCTCTCTCCTGCTTTCCTGATCCGTACATCGCCTTGCTGTGGGGAGAAGCCGGAGGTGGAAACTGTCACCTGTTACAGGCAGTGGGTGTGATGACAGGTGAGTGGTTCTGCTCAGCCCCAGCTGCACAAGGAGGTGGGTGTGCAAGGACAGGGAGGAGGCAAGGCCCACACCAGGCATTTCTCAGTCCTGCCTCCAGGTCTTCAAAATAAACACCTGGTCTCTGTCCGCAGGCAAGCCGTCTGCCGAAGAAACGAATTAGAGAAAAACCCCAAACCTAGTTCCTCCCTTCCCCGAGCAAACACACATACAACAAAAGTGACAATGAAGCAAGACGTGCAATTTTAATTTCATTAAATGCCCATACTTAAAATTGTGGTCCTGCATGCCGTTATGTCTGACGACCTAAGATCTTAGTCCTAGGACTTTTTTTTTTGGTTAAGGTTTTAATGATGCCGTGCATTTCAACATCCCACCACGTTGTCTGACCTCTTTTAGAAACTCCTGCAGCCCCAAACATAGGCCGGGGCGCCCTGTAGGGTGTTAGAAAGGATTTGTTGAACTGCCTGAAGCGTGAGTCAGTTTGTCCGTGTGGGTGGAATTAGGCACCACTTGCGGCGGGCGTCCACGTATTCATGAAGTGTATTTACAAGCTGTTTTAGCTCTAGAAATGCCGGCTAATTTTTCTCAGTCTGTGTGTGAATCATAGAATTATCTCTGTAAATTAATTTCCTTAATTAACCCACAGAAGAAGGAAAACTCAGACATGTTTCATTAAGTGCCTTGCTTAGGATAATTAAAAGTGTAACAAAGTACCTTTATACGTACGCACAGTTTTGTATAAAAATGTTGTATAAACCATGACTGGTAAATGGTGCCACTTAATTTCCAGGTGAGTAGGACCCTGTTTGCATTTGTGTTCCGATGGTGGAATTTGTAGCGGCGCCTGGAGGCTCAGCTGGAGAAGCCCCTGCCTCGCTCAGGTCACGATCTCAGGGCCCTGGGATCGAGCCCCGGGTCGGGCTCCCTGCTCAGCTGGGGGGTCTGCTTCCCCCTCTGACCCTCCCCCCAAATAAATAAATAAAAGATCTCTAAGAAGCCAACCAAACAACAGGATGGTAGAATCTGTAGGCCGGTTCCTTGCCTCTGTCCCGTCCTCAGTGGGGAAGGGCCACCTCAGAGGTGCCGTGGTGGACGGGGGGGAGGACCCCTGCGTGGGGGCCGTGGTGGGCACGGCTGCGGAAGCCAGGGCACAGGTCACAAGACAGGGAGACAGGCTGCGGGTGGCGGGGCCGGGCGCTGAGGGTGCGGGTGTCTGCAGAGGGGGCAGGAGGTGAGGGCGCAAAGGGCTGTCGCCCTGTGCGGGGTGCGGGGTGTGGGGTGGGGGCCCCGCAGGGGCTGCAGCCCTGCTCCTCCCTCGGCCCTCCTGGGCCAGCCTCGGGGGCAGGGAGGTCTAGCAGGTGCTCAGCAAATAGTCGCTCAGCAGGCAGACGCAGGAGTCAGTTTCTGGAATCAGGCAGGCCCTCGTTTCCCCGCTAGCTGAATAATTGGTTGGGGGGAAGCGTCAGTTCAGTGTGGACGCAGGATAGGACCTCACAGTTGGTCCAGGTTAGTATCACCAGGAAGGGACGGCGGATGCCACTGGCCTGGGACAATGCTCTGTGTCGTCCCCCAGTCTAGAATGTGGCATCGGAATGTGACCCTGAGGAAACCCTACACACACCCCAGATCAAGACATTCCCTGAAATGGCTGGTCAGTGTCACCGCGGGCTGTCCTGGATCAGTCAATGTCACCATGGGTCAGCGTCACTGTGGGTCATTGTCACCGTGGGTCATTGTCACTGTGGGTCAGCGTCACTATGGGCTGTCCTGGACCGGTCAGCGTCACCACAGGTCTGTGTTACCATGGGTCAGTGTCACCGTGGGCTGTCTTGGACTGGTCAGCGTCACCATGGGCCCGTGTCACCATGTGTCAGTGTCACCGTGGGTCAGCATCACCGTGGCCTGTCCTGGACTGGTCAGTGTCACTGTGGGTCTGTGTCACTGTGGGTCAGTTTCACCACGAGCTGTCTTAGGCTTGGTTAAGGAGTTCTTCCAAAAACAGACTGACTTCCCTTGCTAAATCTTGAACTACCAGTGGAAGATTAAAAGTCACACACCCATATATCATAGTTACTGAAATCAGAAAACAGTTTAAAGCATCTTAATGCAACAATGGTTGAAACAGTTTCTGGTTAAGATTTATTTATTTATGAGAGACATGGTCTGAGAGAGGCAGAGACACAGGCAGAGAGAGAAGCAGGCTCCATGCAGGGAGCCTGATGCAGACACTCGATCCCGGTTTCTGGGATCGTGACCTGGGCCAAAGACAGGTGCCCAACCACTGAGCAACCCAGGCGTCCCCAGTTTCTGGTTAAACCCAGAATAATCAGCCTAAACAGATTCCATTGCTAGGGCATGTCTATGTTTCCAGCCACTGCTTTGGGAGAAAGAAAGAGGTTTGTGTGAGCTTACCAAGATGGAAAATGCAGACAGTCTAGAAACCTGAAGCCAGTAACGTAACTAAAGTATTGGAGTGTTATTTTACACAAACGTTTCTCTATCAAAATTTTAAGAATAACTTAAATGCATTGTAATATTAATAGGATCTGAATCAGAGTCCCCATGAGATTAAAATTGTTAATAACTGTCAAGTGTTTAGAAAAACGCCCGGTGCACACGTACATATAAGGGGCCTAGAGGTGTTTTCCATGGTGAATTAGCACCCTTTCAATTGAACTTTTATTTTAAAATCCATTTCTATTTATTGGTTGGCTTAAGGGTTCCCAAATATTTTCTGTTTCACAGTGAGTTATTAGTAAATCCAAAGAAACAGAACTAACAGCAGGTATTTGGTCGGAGTTTGGGTTAAATGATTTCTGTCTTCCCCTCAAGCCCTGGGAGTTCACAGGAGATGCCGGGTGAAGGTGCAAGAGATCCCAAGTAGGCCTGTCTCTTTCATACAGGACTTGATTTAGCCAAAGCCACATGTTTGAAAGGGCGTCTGACATGGACTCTTCATTACTCTTCATTTCTCCGAGAGCAGAGAAAAACAATCTCCTCTCACAATGTGCTCCACCTTTCTGCTCTAACTAGATTTGAGATAATTTAAAATATGTGACAAGTGCTCGTTGCCACTTCAGCTTTGAGGTTTGAGGAGAAAAATGTGTAAATTGTATAGAACAAGCTTACCTGCGTCAACGGGGAAAGGATCTACATGTATAAAATGCTAAATATGAGATCTTTTTTGATCCACGTGTTGGTGGCATTCTGGTAGTCATGACTCATTCCCTCGTCCTCATCACCTGTCCCGTCCGTGACAGGACACCTGTCCCGTCTGTGAGGTTCCAGGCTCCAGGCACAGGCCAAGTGCATGATCCAGTTCTGTAATGCAATTCTCCCGACAGCTTGTAGAAATGAGTGTTTCGTAGATGAGTAACTTAGGAGCTTGGTTCCATTAATGAGTAAACTGAAGTTCAGAAAAGGCAGTTTATTAGTCTCAGAAGTGGCACTTTCAGATTTGAAATACAGGGTGATTTTGTGTCCAAAGTTTTCTGGTTTGGGCTTTTTTTGTTTTTTAAATCTTAGCTGCTCTGTGAAAATTAACCTCTCAGAATTATTTCTCAGCATACTCATGAGAAACAGATTTGCTAATAACATTCTTAGCTGCACAGGTGAGACAAAAACTTAGTTCAGTTAACCAGTTTTAAAGCTTAAAAAATGAAGGGTTGTCATCAGGATGGCCACTGGAAACACACAGACAAACGCAGAATGTGTCAATGCTGAAGCCCTGCTGGAAATGTGAGGTGGCCACAGTCACTATAGAAAGATACAGTGGTTCCTCCAAAAATTAAAAACAGAATTGCCACATGATCTAGAAATCTCAGTTCTCGGCATGTGCCCCAGGCCGCCCCCCCCCCCCGCCCCAGAATTGAAAGCAGGGTCTTCCAGAGATGTTTGCACCCCTAAGTTTCAGTAGCATTTTTCATACCGCCAAGCAGAAGATGCAACCCAGCTGTCCCCTGGTGGATGAGCTGGTCAACAAAATGTGACCTAGACAGACACAGCCCTAAAGAGGAAGGAAGTGCTGACACTTGCCACAGCGTGGATGCACTTGAAGACATAATGCTCAGTGACATACGGCAGCCACCGAAGGACAGACATGCTACACCTCCACGTACGTGAAGTCCCGGGAGCAGACGAGTCAGAGACAGGGTGGGACGGTGGCTCCCGGTGGCCATGGGGAGGGGCGTGGGTGGCAATTGCCCAGTCGGTACAGAGCGTCAGTCTGGGATGACAGATGGCGGTGGTGGTGGTACAGCAGCGTGAGTGGTCTTGACGTCGGGGAACTGCGTACAGGGCCCTGGAAGTCCTGTCTCGCAGCGTCGTGCCCCCGAGTAGAGGCTGCATGGGCTGTGATGCTGGGAGAGGAGGGCCCAGAGTCTCCAGTTGGTTGCCAGCCATGTAGTTGTCACCCTGCAGCCAGTAGCAGCGTGCTGTGTGTGCCGTGTGAGCACAGTCTCGGGGGCAGAGTGGCCCCCAGTAGGCCCCTTCCTTTCTGTAAGTGTGAAAAGGTCAACACAGGAGTTTCAGGAGTTTCGGGAGCATGTGGCAGGGGCTTCCACCTTATTTTGGGGTTGGGCAGGGAGGTGGGAGTGGAGCCAGAGTTCCTCCAGTCAATGATGGTCGGCCAGCCTGGAGAGGTTGGCATGGAGGCTGCTGGGGGGCCGTGGGGGGCGGTAACCGGGATGACCTCCCCTCCCCACTGTTAAGGTCACTTGGGCTGCTGAGAGGAAGCTAGCGTGGAGTTAGAGAGCGCAGCAGGGGGCTGCTGCAGGGTCGTCTGTGACGAGGATGGTAATTAATGATCCCAGCTGACACGCGTAGGGGAGTGCCTGTGTGTCAGCCTTACATGCCTCATTGTCACTGCAGCTCCGTGAGCCGTGGGTAGATGGCATTGCCTCCACGGCTTTGCAGATGCCGAAATCCTGGAGCAGAGGGGCTAAGCCGTTCACTTGTGATCACACACGTACACCACCCGGGTCCAGAAGGGCAGGCAGGCCCAGGTGCTGGTAGGAGGGAGCTGTTTTTATTGTCCCAAAGCCCTGTGTTGGCAGGAATGTGGTGTGAGAAGGTCCAGGGGTGGTCGATGGCCTTTCATCTGGGGTCCAGGAGCCCTGTGGTCTCTCTGGCCACATCGCTTGCTTCTTGGGACAGGTGACATCTGTTGTCCCATATCTGCCAGGCTGGCCCGAGGTAGTTGAGCAATGGGCCCGTGGGGGCGTCTGTTAGGGCTGTGCGCTCCCAGGTGCCTGGCTGCTCTTCTGGGTGGGGTGGTTCTGGAACGCCCAGCGTGATCCCGGGGGGACGAAAGCCCTCTGTTGATAGGCCCTGACGTGAGCGGGTCGTGCCAGCCCCTGGGCATTGGGCTGGGGGATGAGGAACAGCCAACAAACAGGGTGCTTTTTGTGATGTTTACTTTATGCAAGACTGTGTGCTTGGCACTACAGTAAGGGCGCAAGAAACTTAGGGCTATTAAAGAATTATTTATACAGGGATACAAAAGCAAACTTCTCAAATGTTTAATGGGCCCGTTTTCTGCAGGCATCCGTGGGAAATGTGTGCCTCACGTAGTAAAGTTGAGGAAAGGTAGGTAGCGGATTTGTACAGAAGCAGGGAACTATAATTTCCATGTTTTTAAAAAATCTGCCTTGGTCACGCTTGTCATTTAATATGTTGGATTCAGGGTTGAAGGCAAAATGATAGGTAGGGAGCATTTCTCTACTCTTACTTTAAAAAAAGGGGGCAGCCCCGGTGGCGCAGCGGTTTAGCGCCGCCTGCAGCCCGGGGCGTGATCCTGGAGACCCTGGATTGAGTCCCACACCCTGGATTGAGTCCCACGTCAGGCTCCCTGCATGGAGCTTGCTTCTCCCTCTGCCTGTGTCTCTGCCTCTCTCTCTCTCTGTCTCTATGAATAAATAAATAAAAATCTTAAAAAAAAAAAAGTAAAATGGTTTCTTTTTTTTTTTTCTTCTATTGGAAAATGAAACACATGCATGTGGTTTACAAACATTTCTTAAGCAGCACAGAAGGATATAGAAAGTGGAGAACCTCCCGTTGCTTCCTCCAAGGTAGTTTTGGTTGTCTTGTGTGGTGTTCTGTGCAAGTACAAACACGCACCGCCTGCAGTGTGCACGCTAGTCTGCGCTTCGTGCTTTGCATCCTGTAGTACTTCCTGAGATGGTCACGTATCGGCACATACAAGTCTATGCCATGTGCTGTAACGGCCACACAGGTCCAGTGTTTGCAGTGACTGGTGTTTATTTACACCCCCCACCCCCAGACTGTAATGCTCTTATCAACAATATCAAGAGGTATATCTTTCATTTTTTCACACACAGCTGAGTACATCTGTAAAATAAACTTCTCCGTCTAAGTACATGTCCATTTAAAATCTTTGGAGGGCTTACGCTTAGGTTTGGGGGAGCCAGAATTTTGAACATATGTTGGGTGAACGACCACCTGTCCTTTAGAATTTAGCCTGAGTAACATGGTGTCCATCCTGCCAGCAGCTGTGAAAAGGTGCTGATTAAGTACAACAGGTCTCTTTAAACCTTGTCTCCTCGAAGGTATTTCAGCCAACTATCACTTCACGCAGGTACAGCCTCATCATCAAGTGTCTCCCTTGACCAGATACAGGCCCATCCTGACTCTCAGCACCCAGCACCCCATTAAAATGCCGGAACCTCAGGCTGCTGTGATGGGCACGGGATGGCATTCGCTCGCTCCTTGGATGAGGGACTTCGGGTATGGGGACATGGGGATGCACTGAGTGTGTCTCAGTGGAGAGTGTGCAGCTCCTGAGGGGTTTGCAACTCGCTGTAGCCACGGAACTATCTTGTTGCTCTTTTCATCTGCACGTAGGTGTTACCAGTCCGTGGGGACATTTTTCTGCCAGCTTCCTGCATGTTAACCCATTGTGGGTGTGGAGAGCTTAAACTTATTGATACCTAGGCATTTCTGCAATGTTGTTGGCTCCTTTTCACCATCTTTCCAAAGTGTGGTCTTATGAGGGTGTGAGGATGTTCGAAGAAACTGGTATTGGGTTTAGTTGCTTGGTTACATGTCCCAGCATTTAGCCTGGAGTTTGGAAGCTGGGCTTCGCATTTGATCCTCTAGACTATTAATTATATTGTGGGATGCCCCTGGAAACCTCACTAGTCAATGACATCAGTATGTCTTTTTTTTTTTTTTTTTTAAAGACAAGACAAAACACTAGTTTGCAGGTTTGTTTTGAAAGGCCATTTTCTAAAATGTTACTGATGCACTAATGAATAGGCCCTACTTTTATTTTTTATTTTTATATATTTTTTCTAATTGTTCTTGTCCCTGGTGATGGGAGATGGGTGCAGTTACTGAGCTTTTGAATGTGTGTATGTGGGTTCCAGCATGGTGTTGAGTGGCCCCGGAGTGGGAGTGCCACCAGCACCCGTTAGTCACTAGCCCTGCACTGGCGGTAGCACAGCTGACGTGCACTGAGCCGCTACTCCACGGAACCCTGCCAGTCTTTGGCCTGAGTTTTTATGGCTGAGGAGACCAAAGAGGTTAAGCTGAACACATAGCGTCTCATAGTTTGTATGTGTAGGTCCAGAACCTGAGCATGGGCAGTTACTTCAAGCCCCTATCACGGTATCCCACAAAGAACCCTTTGTGGGAGGTGGATGGTAATTTTTCCAGTTCACCTACCACCAGCCTGAGGCTCAGAATGAAATGATGTAACCATAGGTCATTAAAGGGCAGCTCCTGAGAAACCGTGCGTTCTGAAACCAGGATTCCTCAGGGTTGCTCACAGTTGTTATTTAAGGCGGGACTGCCTGTGTGGGCCTGTCCCATGTGCTAGGCCATTGGGCTTCTCTGGACCCCACTCACTGGCTGCCAGTGGGCATCCCGATGATCGTGCCACCCAAGAATGTCCCCACATGTTTCTAATGCCTTCTACTAGATGTCATATTTACATTTCTTAATTTTAAATTTGTACCATGATACTACATTGCCTCCCACGGCAATTTTTTAATCAACAGTAATCAAACTCGACTCTTGCTCATAATTTTGAATAGTTAGAATAATTGGAATAATTGTAAATGCAAATCATTTCAACACAGAATCGGAGATGAGACATCGCATCTCACCTGGCCTCCTGTTTCACACATCTCACACACACACACACACACACACACACACACACACACACACACACACCCAGAAGCATGGAGATGGCAAAGAATAAATTGGCCACTGACTGGACTCACCCTCTGTGGAGGTGAGGACCTTTTCTTCTCATTAGCAGTTTGCTTTGGGCAAATGTATTTGAGTGAGCTGTGTTTATTTTCTAATGAGTGATTTTTGACCTTTCCAAGGGAGACATTTGGAGAGTTGATGTGATTGAGTTGAAACAGCACATTATGGAACTGCGGGACAGGTTTGTGGCTATTTTTGAAAAGTTACTTTGAACGTGGTCTTTCCTTTAAACAAATTAATAATGCTGACAGCACTGGGGACTTGTGAGGAGACTCATCACTTTCACCGCAGAAGGTGTTGTGTAGGCTGCCCCAGAATTGAAGTAGAATTAAAGGCAGAGTAAATAATCTCATATATACTAATCCTGATGAATCCCATCAGGGTTTTGGGGGAATGAAAAATGGTATTGTTTGAAGACCTGCACTTGTTTAGAAAATTTATTGTATCCTTGTCGTGTGGCAGATAGGAGTTTTAAGCTCTGTGGATGAATTGGGTATAGATTTTGGCCATTGTTTATGGTACTGGTAATTTTCATGCCCTTTCTGTACCCTCAGTAAAATATAATTTTAAAGGATCACTTGCTTACCTCCCCTGAAGTCACTCGACAACTGCAGTGCTCATTGTATAGGAACAGGGCTAGAAATCAGTTCTGGTAAACATACCCTCTCTTCATCTGATGGTATTGCTCTCATTCATTCCATAGTATGCCTATTGAATATGAAACGTGTTTTTTGAGAACACATTTAATGAAGAAGTTGATTCATTATGCAAGGAAGGTCATCAGATAATTATATCTTTTTTAAAAAAATCTTTAATCTCATGGAGTTGATTTGGCCTCAAATTTAGATGGTGTTGAAACCATCAACAAAACTAAAAACCTACTGAATGGGAGAAGGTATTTGCAAATCATATATCTGACAAGGGGTTAGTATCCAAAATATATAAAGAATTTACATGACTTGATATCAAAAACAAGTAACTTGATTTTAAAAATGAGCAGAGGACCTTGAATAGATATTTTTTCCTGGAAGACATACAGATGGCCAACAGGCACATGAAAAGATGCTTAAAGTCACTCATCATCAGGGAAATGCAAATCAAAACCACAATGAGATATATCACCTGTCAGAATAGCATCAAAAAGACCAGAATAACAAGTGTTACTGAGGATGTGGAGAGAAGGGAACCCTGGTTGTGCTGTTGGTGGGGATGTAATTTGGTGCAGCCACTGGAAGTTCTTTAAAAAATTAATAATAGAACTATCATAGGATCCCCGATTCCATTTCTGAGTATTTATCTGAAGAAAATTAAAACACCAATTTGAAGAGATACCTTTACCCTTACGATTACTGGATATATTTTTAAAAGATTTTATTTATTTATTAGAGAATGAGAGAAGAGAGAGAGAGAGAGGCAGAGACACAGGCAGAGGGAGAAGCAGGCTCTGTGCAGGGAGCCCAATGTGGGACTCGATCTCGGGACCCCGGGGTCACGCCCTGGGCTGAAGGCGGCTCTCAACCGCTGAGCCACCTGGGCTGCCCTGATCACTGCATCTTTATCTGCAATAGCTGAGATATGGAAGCAGCCTAAGTGCCCAACAGTAAACGAATGGTTAAAGAAGTTGGGGTGTTTATGTGTATGTGCACACGCATGAGCACACAGGAATCTATTACTCAGCCATGATATAAAAAATGGAATCTTGCCATTGCTTACAATGTGGATAGACGTAGGGAGTATTATGCTAAGTGGAGTAAGTCAGACAAAGACAGACACTATAGGATTTCACTCAGATGTGGAATCTAAAATATAAAACAACTGAACAAACAAAACAGAAACAGATTCTTAAATAAAAGAAACAAATGTTGATGACCAGCAGGGCAGGGGCTGGGGGATGGGAGAAATAGGTGAAGGGGATTGAGAGGTCAACTGCCAGTTACAAATAAGTCATGGGATATAACGTACAGCATAGAGAATATAAATAATAATATTGTAATAACTTTGGTGACAGATGGAAACTAGATTTACCATGGAGATTATTTCATAATGTATAAAAATATCAAATCACTATGATGTACACCTGAAACTAATAATAGGATATCGCATGTCACTTATACGTCAATTAAAAAAAAACAGCAAAAGTTGGATTGCGGTTAATCAGTTAAGCCATAGAACTTGGGGAAACTGATAAATGCAGAAAAGTCTTCTGATGAATGATGGGAAAGAATTTGCAGGTGTTGGAGTAAACCTTCTCCAGATGCCCTTACACAAATTTGGAGGTGCTGAGGGATATGCATTTGATACGGACTGTGGGAAAGAAGTTCATTGAAACTGTTGATACAGATCTTTCATTACTAATTCATAAAGCGGAGAGGTTGTTTTGAAATCATCCAAGTCGTAACAGGAAAATAATTCTCCTGCTCCTCCTTATATGGCGACTGGGAGTGTTACTTGGAAAAGTCCATTCGAATCAGTAACTCCCTTTGCAGACACTTGGATTGAGAGCTATTTTATGCCTTTTTTTACTTTCACAAGGGAAAGGCCACTGATTAAAAAGCTCGACAGTGGAGAATTCCTCCAAGGAGGAAGGGGGGGGCCTTGAGATGTCAGAAAGTCCGTGAGCTTCTGGGCACCTGACACTTCTCTGGGCAGCCTTTGGCAGGGACAACAGGGATGCATCTTTTACTTGGGGTGGAGACAGAGATACCTGAAGATTTAACTAGAGGAGAAATTCACCCCAAAAAGTCCCTTTTCTTTTATCTGGGCAGCTGAATCTCATTTATCAGTTTCTCATTTATATTGTTTGATAACTGAGCCATTTGAGGATGTTGTTTTAACTTGGGCCTCCTAAGGGAGGTGATGCTTTGTAGCCTGTGGTCCTTACTACCTAGTGATGTAAACCTGAGATACCAGGGCAGTGAGTGGTTGTTCAAGTGCTCAGGTCACCTTGGGGGGTGAGAGTCAACCCCCACCCCCACCCCACCCATGGACACTTAGCTCCTGGCTGAGGAATCACTCGGTGGAAGAAACTCAAGAGCCAAGCTAAGTGAATCATTTTCACCAGGATATGGATTTCTAAGATGTAGCCTTTGGCATGCTGAGAAGCAAGAGATGGTGGTGATTCACCGCAGTATTTTTTGGAGAGTCTCTGTGTGCATCAGCATTTTCAAGGCTCTGAGCAATTCTGGAGCAAAAGCAACGGCTGATAGCGGCCAGAGAAGAGGTCTTAGTGGAATTCCACAGCCGTCCAGGGAGTGGAGAGCCAGGGGGATGGGCCCTGAAGGGAGGAGTAGGCACTGGAGATTACAAGGAGGAGGAGATCTTTCTGGTCAAGGGGGTGCCTGTACAGATCTGGGAGTGACCTGAAACTTTTGAGTTCTCCAAACCTAAGGATGTGGTTTCAACGTTAGTCTTACATGTGCATGAAGCTTTAAATGCTTTCCTGAATGCGTTGTGATAGCCTTGAAAACTGTGCTTAAATACATTTTGTAAATTATGTAAATAAATTCCTATTTTAAGTCTTAGTAAGAGACTTGTTACTTGCAGGAATCTTTGTGATTTCTACTGTGTAAATCCTTAGTGCAATGTATTTTCATGCATCGCGGTTATTTATATTGAGAAATCATTGGCTTTTAGTTCATGGGTTTTCTTGTAACGTTTAGAAAAATGAATGACACAATTAACCTCCTACTCACTGTTTCTATAAAGTTATCTGCTTGATGTCTGTAGTTCTTTGTTTAAAGAAGTCCTGTCAAGTGATGGGTAGAGAACCCAAGGCCCCTGTTTTGGGGTGGAGTTTAAAGGCTCTGAGAATTAAATAATTGTGCCTATGTGCATGTGCCTCGCTTTGCGAATTTTGCTGGCTAGCTCTTTAGCTTGGAAAACTTAAGCATAAGGGCAACAGATTAGAACCAAGATTATTTTTTTTTTTTTCTGAATAAATGGAGTTGCTTCACTTTCTAGCTTGTGTGTTCCACCTGTCTTCACTGCATGGGTCTGGCTGTATTTTTAGCTGCTTTTACACACAGGCGTGTGTGCACACACACCAACTGCTCCATGCATCAACTTGGATTTTGTTTATATGATATCCATTAGGACGTAGATCCCTCACGTACATCTATGCAGCTGGAATTCAAGGCTTTCTATCAGTTGTCACGTACTGGTGTACAGGAAGGACCAGCAACGTAACTGGCTTTACTGGGGAAATAAGGGACTGCGACGGCATGGACATGTGTGTTACCCCTGGGTCGCTTGGTCCAAATCCTAGGGATCTGGCTCCCAGATAGCACGGGCCAGTTACTTCATTGCTGATAACCTGGCGGTCATCCCGGTCCTAGGACTGTGGATGCTTTTCTATATGTTTGTGATGGAGCAGTGTTTAAAACGGATCAGCACTGCTAAGGAACGATCTTCAAAAGGTTAGTGTTTCCTGTGGATGTAAAATGAACGTGTTATCATAGGTTTTATTGGACTCCGTGAGAGACTCAAAGGAAGATTGGAGGAATTGGGAAAAAAGCGGACGACTTGATTAATCTAGAACAGAGCAGGACAAAGTGCTGTGGTGGGGTAGCTTGTGTTTCAGGTGGAGAACGAGTCCTGCCTGCCTTCTGGGCGGGAGCCCCGCAGGCCCCTGACCCGGGCGCCCCCGCCCGCCGCTGCCCGCCCGCCGCACCGCGAGGTCCTGGCCGTCTGGTCTTCCCGGACTCCTAGAGGTTCTCCTCCAGCCCGGTCGGCTGAGCGCGGAGCTTCAGCCCTCGCGGGGCGCTCCTCCCGCAGTCGGGCCCTGCGCACCAGGCACGCGCCCCGTGTCCGCAGTCTGGCTTTGGGGCCCGGCCCCCGCTCCCCGCTCCGCTCCCCCCCCACCCGGCTCCCTCGCCCCCATCCCCCCACCCAGCGCAGCCCTGGCGCGGTCCCTGATGCAGCCGTCCCGTGACCACCGAGCGGCCAGCGCTCTGCCGCGTTTAAGAGGCAGGCGGGGGCCGGCATCATCGGATATTTGATTTTCATTAAACACCCTACCTATTGATTCATGAGAGACACGCAGAGAGGGCAGGGCCCCGGGCAGGGGGCCCGGCGGGGACTCGATCCCGGGACCCGGGGTCACGGCCTGGGCCCCGGGCGCTCCCTCGGATATTTTTTTTTTTAAGATTTATTTATTTATTTATTCATGATAGAGACAGAGAGAGGCAGAGACCCAGGCAGAGGGAGAAGCAGGCTCCATGAAAGGGGCCCGACGTGGGACTCGATCCCGGGACTCTAGGGTCAGGCCCTGGGCCAAAGGTGGGTGCTAAACTGCTGAGCCACCCAGGGATCCCCCTCGGATATTTTAAATGAACCACAGCCGCTGAGAAGAGGAGACCGCAGCGTTCCTCGTGCCCGTAGCCGGCTCGGGCAGCCCGGAGGGCGCAGGGGGGCGTCTCCGTGGAACGGGGTCCTTCGTGCCCTGGCAGAGGGGACTGTGCAGGCGACCCCGTGGCCCGACCCGCTGCGCCCGGGGCCACGCACCGGGAGGGGCTGGCGTCGGCGCCCCCCTTCAGGGACCCGGAGGCCAGGGTTCCAGGCCGACGTGTGATTGGCCGGCGTCGGCGCCTTGCGTTCCCGGCCAGCCTATGAGCGGCTGCGCTGGGGTCAGGTGCTCCCGCAGGTCCAATCCGCGGTGGCTGTGTGGCTGCGGCTGCCGCGCGCCGGGTCCCCGAAGTGGGCGGGGCCGCGCAGGCGCCCTGGGGCCTGAGTGCTCCCGCCGTTGGAGTCACGTGGTCCGCGTGGTCCTCGGAGCTGAGGCGACGACGGCCCCCGAGCGGGACGCGGCGGGAGAGCGGCTTCCGCGGCGCCGGGCCCCGTTTCCTCGCAGGGTCTGCGGCCGCTTGCAGGTGTCGGAGGAGGAAACTGGGAGGCTCCCGTCGGCGCCCGGCGGCGTTGAACACTCCCTCAGTATGTAAAGGGCGGCAGCACTGCCGGCGACGCCGCGGGCCTCCACCTGCTCCAGCCGGGAGGCGGAGGCTGTGGAGGCCGCGGGGCACGGAGGAGCCCGGGGGTCAGGGCTCGGGACGAGGCGGCGCGGAGAGCGGGAGGGTCTCGCTGCGGCGGGGGGCGGGGGCGACCCCGAGGCCCGGAGCCCGAGGGGGAGGGGGAGGGGCGGCGGGCGACCCCGAGGCCTCCAGGAGGGGTCAGAGCAAAGCCGAGGGCCCCAGTTGGTCCTGGCCCAGGGGTTCTTGGCCTGGAGACGCCCAGCTGTGGGGGTCTGGGGCGCCCAGGATCCCGTCACCCCCTCGGGTCCCTCCGCAGAGGTTTCAGACTTCAGGTTCCTCTGCAGCAGGATCCAGGCTCGGAGCAGGGAGCCCTGGGGGTGGGTGGGGGTGAGGGTGCAGGCCCAGCAGGGAGGGAGCAGGTGCTTCAGCTCCTGTGTCAGTGTGAGGTGACCTCTGCCTGTGAGACTTCCTGACCAGTTGGGGAGACGGTGTGTAAGAGGGAGGCTGCTGGGACCTCGCTGCCGGAGACCTCGTTGAGGTGGATTTTTTAAGGATTATAGCTTTTGATCATCTGTAATTAAGACTTTTCTGGATGGTGCCCAATGGCCCAAGGATGGTCTAATGGAAAGTAAATTAGGTTGATGGTGGGTGGGAGTCATTACCCATCCAGGCCTTACTGGGTGCACTTGTGACGTTTTGAGAACAATGTTCTTGTTAAGGAAAAGTCAGATCACGTGGAAAATTCCCCTATTATTATAAGTATGTTGACTTCCGATTTTTGTAAGCCTGAGGCCAGGCATGATTGACAAGGGAAGGCTGGTAGGGAGAAGTGCAGAGTCACACGTGTAACAATGAACAGATCGTTTGAAGGTGGAGAGTCCCTTAGCTTTGAAAATGATGACAAAGTGGGGCAGCTGGGGGCTCCGGGGGTGAGCGTCTGCCTTGGGCTGAGGGCGTCACCCCGGAGTCCCGGAATCGAGTCCCACGTCAGGCTCCCTACATGGAGCCTGCTTCTCCCTCTGCCTGGGTCTCTGTGTCTCTTTTTCTGTGTCTCTCAGGAATAAATAATTAAAATCTTTTTAAAAAGAAAGAAAAGAAAATGATGACTAAATGTGCAAAGTAAGGTGGGTGAGCTGACCTGAGAAGTTTGATTTGATAGAATACAGGATTTTGTGGCTGATGATCTCTAGCTGCCGCAGGTGCCGGAGCGTGATGAGCAGGGACAGAGCACAGCCCTGACCCCCGAGGAGCTGTGATTGACGTTGAGGAAGGTTGTATGGGCATATCCACGGTAGTGGTTTTGTGACCGCCAGACCCTCCTCCAAGGAGGAAGGGGGGGCCTTGAGATGTCAGAAAGTCCGTGAGCTTCTGGGCACCTGACACTTCTCTGGGCAGCCTTCGGCAGGGACAACAGGGATGCATCTTTTACTTGGGGTGGAGACAGAGATACCTGAAGATTTAACTAGAGTAAAACTACTGCGTTTGTCTGAAAGCCCTTTCTGTGTCCCAGACGTCCTCAGTTCCACCAGGAAGAAGGAGATGACGTTGGTGGGTCTCTCAGGCTGCTTTCAGGGGTTAAAATGAGATCCCTGCAATGTCCAGGAACGATGTCCAGGAACCGTGCGGGGCTCCTGGCAGGGAAGCGCCCGGACATCTGCTCTTCCCTCCCTGTACCGCGTGGCACCCAGAAGTGGGAATACCGCTTTGCGTGTTCCACTGCTGAACTGCAGGCTCCTTCTGAGGAGCTGCTCCCGCATCCCCGGGCCCCCACCCAGCCAAGGTCTGCCCAGCGGAAGGATGAGGGTTCTTTCCTTTTTCCTTCTCGGGAAGGCCCTTGCCTTCTCTCTGGGGAAGGGGCGCGAGGGGTGATTTTCGCCAGAGGTCACCCTCAGGCCTCCAAGGATTCGCCTCTGGGCAGTTACCAGTTCGCTCTGTTCCCATCGATTTCTCTGTCGCTTCCTGGAGTACAGTTGCTTTCTCTTTATCGTCTTTGGGAATGACTAAGTGCTTTGTATTTCTCTGAAAATGTCACCCCCTCCCCCAGATGCTCTCCCTCAGCTCCCACATGTTAGTGGGCTGCAGTTTGCAAACGTGTCCTTTTCTTTCAGATGAACCCGTTCCTCCAAACTCTTCTATTCAGATGCACTTTACAGAAGAGAAGGAAAAAGAAAGCCCTTTGAGAGGCAAGTTGAGAAGTCGCCAGGGGAGTTCATGGATGATTTCCTTGTAGTTTGCGTTTTTTTTGCGCCCTGGTGAGCAGCTTGGAGAAGGAGCTGGGGCTTCCTGGAAGAAGCAGGGGCTGGGGAGGGGGGCAGGAGACCCTGTTCCCTCTCGGTGCTAGGTTTCTGGTGGAAGGAGGAAGGCCGTGCAGTGAGGGGCAGCTCAAGGCATCCCTGGCCCAGAGGCCGAGGCTGCCGCCAGCAGAAGGCAGGTGTCTGCAGGTGTGCAAGTGCATGTGCCCCTTCCAGTCAGCCATGTGCCTGGGGCCCGCCAGCTGGCCCTGAAGCCCCCCGCTGCCAAGAGACCACGGAGCTGCTTCTCCAAGCAGAGCAAAGGAAAAAAATTGGATCCGTTAAACTGTGTTTGTTGAGTCTTATTGATTAGGAGGAAAGCACTAACTTTGTACTTTGGATTTTGAAGTTTCAAATTAAGTGTTAATTTGCATTTGCTGTTTATGAGTGAGAATGAGGAAACTTGTACTGGTTTTTTTTACTATTCTAATAAAGTGTAATTTTAATGAAAAAAGTAATAAAAATACAAAAGTGTAATTAAATTGATCTTGTGCTGTGACTGGGCTCCGTATCGTTCCTGTCTAATTTCACACCGTTACCCCCCCCCCCCCCCCGAGAAGAAACAACTGAATTATAATTGCACAGTTTGGGCCAGGGCTGCCAACAGCAAAGCATGCCCGCTGCCCTTTCCGTGTCACGTGTCCGGGGTGGACAATGGCAGTTGGTTTCAGCACTGTCGCCCCGTCGTCCTGTGGGCAGCCTCTCCCTCCCAACCTGTCAGACTGACCCGGCCCCCCCAGAGGAGGCCACTGCCCTCCCTGATCCAGGAGGAAGAGGGCTAGCCTGCCTTGCAGAGTGTCGTGACCTTGAATCTTTCCTCTCCTCAGCCTTGCCGCTTGAGCTCACTCCTCTCTCTCTCTCTGAGCTCTGTGCTCCAGGTGTGGTTTTCTTGAGGGGGAGTCAGCAGCAGTAGCACAGCAGGGTGAGTGCCACTGTCCACAATTCGTGAACAAGGGCAGGCTACCTTGCTGGGTGCTCTGCCCCCCAGCATTGCACCTGTGCCTGGGCCATAGCCCTACCGGTGTGATATGGATAAGTACCCTGCCCAGCCCCCAGGTGCTTAAGCTGTGCCAAGGTGAGCACAGTTCACCGGGCTTACTCCCAAGCCTCAGAAAGAACCCCCGTTATTTCTCTGCGGCGTGTGTCAGGGGTAGAAAAACCTGCAGCTCTGCTGTGCTGTCCCTGTGCCAGGTCCCATGTGCACACGGTCCCCAGGGGCTCTCAGCCGCTTTAACCGTTAGCTCCTTGATAAAAAGAGTCCATCCAGGCCTGTTTTTGTTTCTGTCCTCAAGCCACTCACTGTCAAGACCTTACCCCCTCTTGCAGGAGGAAGGCCCGCCTGGTAGCCTTTACTCAGGACAAATCAAAACCAATTTGAAACCAGGAAATAGTGAAAGAATCCTTAAGTGAATTGGAATTGAACAGCAGGTTTGGTGGCTTTCACCTGGGAGCCGGAACTGTCCTGTGTCTTTGGTCCCCTGCAGACTTGATGGGATCTCCTTCCTACTTGGCACTGTGGCCTGGTGTCTGCTCCCATTAGCTGGGGATCCCAACGCCTCCCCGCTAGGGTTCTCCTAGGATTAAATGCGACAGCATTTACTTAATTTACCGATGGTGTCCGGTGGTCCTAGCTCATGTCCTCACCATCGTCTTGTACCTGGCAGTGAGGATGCAGGAAGGCCCTATGAGCTACTTGCCCTTCGGCGAGTGCATCACAGAGTCTTATATCCACTCTTTTTGGGTATTTTCTTTCCTCTCTTCCTCAAGGAGAATAGAAAGTTCTCCTTTTTGAACTGTTTCCCACTTCTTGAAAGTACTTACAATTAAATATTCATGCAGGTATGGCATGTCGTTTGAAGGTGGAATTGTCAGTAGGTTCCTCCGTAACTTTCTGGTGGCACGTTGTCTCTGCGTCTGTGACTTTTCTGACGGCCATCATGTTCTCTAGATTTCCCTGCTGCAGTGGGAGAAGCATCTAGAGCAAAAAACAAATTAACACGGCAGAAAATTACATCTTGTGAAGGGTACGGATTTCTTTTGAAACTGCTCCTTTGAGGCCCAGGCAGATAAGTGGGCCTACCTTACAAGTGACAGAACTAGTCAGCTTTCCCGTAACTCAGAAGACTTCTGTGGACGCTGAATTACTTGGTTCTTTTCCTTTAAATGATTCATGAGTTGGAACCATACAGCATATTCTGTATTTAATTAGCCTGGCCTCTTTTCTGTGAACATTTTCCTTTTGGTTTTTTGGTGTCTCTACACCTGCATAGAAGCTGTAAAGACGAGCGAAATTGGGGGCGCTTGGGTGGCTCAGTGGGTTAAGCATCTGCCTTTGCTCAGGTCATGATCTCAGGTCCTGGGATTGGAGCCCCACATCAGGGTCCCTGCCCAGTGGGGGTCTGGTTCTCTCTCTCTCTCCCTCTGCTCCTCCCCCAACTCTTGGGCGCTCTCTCTCTCTTTCTCATGCTCACTCTCAAATAAATAAACTTTAGGAAAAAAAGAGGAACAGTTTTGCCTCACCTACTGTTTAGCTTGGAGTAGCACCCTTACCTGTTCTGAGACACAGAGTCCTTATCTGTCTGCAGGCTTCACAGCAATTAGAAGATCAAATGACTATCAGTACCTTAGCCTAGTTTTTAGCACAAAGTCATTTGATTATTACCTGTATTTTCATAGGTGTTTCTGTACCTACAGAAAGGAGAATCTAACTGCCAGTGGAACATTCATCTATTTATATCATAAAACATCTGTCCTACAGTCTCTAGAGATCCTGCAGGTTGACCTCAAACAACCATCCAATCAGCCAAAACACCTTCCCCAGACGTGTCAACATCTTTCTGAGATAAGTCCTTGTAGTCAGTGACTACCTGCATTTCTCTTCCCAGAGCATTTTATTTTGGTCCAGATACGGGGATTCGTGGACTCCCAGGCACGTGCCAGGGTAACAGCACCTTTCCCAACAGGCAACACGTATGCGTTGTATTTGAAGTCAGGGCAGTGGTGACCTTTGGGGAGAGTGGTGGCTCCACATGTGTATTTGCTTTAGCTCAACTAAGTGAGCCACTCAAGATTGCTGTGCTTTGCTGTATGCATGCCATATATTAACATGGATGCCGATGGATTTTTTTAGAAAGTGAACTTTGTCCTCTTCCTGGAGGTACCATAACTCACACCTGTATTGGAAGGGTGCTATGTCATTCTTAGTTGGGAAAGTCTTTAGTGAAATTAAATGAGGAAGCAAGTCCAAGCCTTTAAGGGGATGCAGGCCGAAGATGATTTCCAAGCTTTTCGATAATCTACGTTCATATATATGTAGTCTTTAGATGTTCCACTTGCCTTGCTAGGGATTGCGTTTGGTACAAAAGTGAAGATTTAAACATGGTGCTGCCCTTGTCGTTGTAATTCTTAGAGTTTGAGAAATGATTCCCTCTTGCTTTTTTTTTTTTTTTAATCTTTCTCTGTATCATCAATTAGCAAATTATCTGCCTTAGTAGAGGAGAGATAATTTATAAAAGCAAATGATTCTGAAACTCATGCTATACCATTAAATGCGCTTGGGTACAGTTTTTTATTCACAGGAGATTTAAAAGCTTGCTTTCCCATGGCTTTGCCTAATAACATCTTCTCTGTATACCATGGTAGCCAGAAACCAGCCGGGAAGTGGGAAAGCACAGGTATTGCTATGGGACGAGAATAAGAAGTAAACAGTGGTTACCCTGGATTTTAGTTTAGTTTTTTTTTTTTTTATATGTAGTTCATTATATTTTATTTTACTTATTGTTTCCTCCTAGGTTGAAAGGAAGGCTGATGCAGAGAAATAACAACACAATTCAGGTAAATGGGTTTTTAATTTCTTCCTGTACGTCTTATGCTCGGTTTATATTTCCCATGTTTTCCCCTGAGAAGAACTAAAAAAAAAAAAAAAAAAAAAAAAAACCTCCACAATTTTTGAATTTGTAAAGAATTTTTGAATATGAAGAATGTTTTGGGCACTTCGAGGTAAGAGTCAAATGCCTATTTGTAACAATTTAGTCAAATATAGTATATTTAATAATCATGTATTTTTATCAAACTGGGTATTGTAGCTAATGCCGTTTCCTACCTCAAGAGTATTTTCTTCCCAGTCTTTTTTTTCTTAAGATTTTATTTATTCATTCATGAGAGACACAGAGAGAGAGGCAGAGACCCAGGCAGAGGGAGAAGCAGGCCCCCTGCAGGGAGCCCGACGAGGAACTCGATTCCAGGACCCTGAGATCATGCCCTGAGCTGAAGGCAGAGGCTCTACCACTGAGCCACCCAGATGTCCTTTCTTCTGTTTTTACATACGTATCTGATGTCAGCATCTCTTTTATTGGTCACGTTTCTGAAGCATCCAGTAGTATTTTCCAGAGCATGTCACTGTGTTAGTTGTTTCCAGTGCAGTGCATTCGGAATCTGCATGTGATGCTATGATCAGAAGTTTTACTCTGAGCTCTTAAATAACTATGTGCCCCAGCTTAGGAAAGCTGTTATTTCAGAGATCTCCATCCACCAGGGGATGGTTTGTAGGTTTGCTTTGTTAAATATTCTTTCCTCCTTCATTCCATCTACTCATCCGTATATTCTGTTTATTTTGAGGTGATTACAAGCACATTGTTTATAATTAAAATAATACTATATCAGGGGTGCTTGGGTGGCTCAGCCAGTTAGGCGTCCAATCTTGATTTCAGCTCAGGTTATGACCTCAGGGTCCTGGGATCAAGCCCTGCATCGGACTCCATGCTCAGCAAGGGTGGGGGGGGGCGGCTTGATATTCTTCCTCTCCCTCTGTTTCTCTCCTGCTCATGCTTTCTCTTTCTCTCTCTAAAATAAATATATAAATCTTTAAGAAAAAAAAAATCATAGTTATAACGGCCATCCCCTGTTCTTATGCTGCCCTTACTCCTTTGCCCAGAGGTAGCCCTTTCAACTCTTTTCCTTACATTCACTTATATTTGCCTATTTCTAAACAGCACACCATATGCTGTAAATGCCATTTATTGATCTCTTTTAAAATTTTAGACTTCTATATTGATTTCCTGCTAAAGATTGGGCCCTCACACATAACCTTTACCCTAGGTAAGCGCCTCCTCACCCCGTCTCTATTTTGTATCTGTAGTCCTGTTACAGTGTGTGGATACATTAATATTTAATGTTTGCTTTATTATAAAGACTGTGTTTTGATTGTGGCTGAGCTTTGTGATACTTACTTTGAAATGTCTCCGGCCATTCTGCTTTCCAGTTGGCTGGTTGTATGTGAACTGCTTTCTTTCTCTCGAAAATGTTTGACTCTTTATCCCCAGAATGCTGAAATTTCCAGTTGGGACATAGGTCTTAGGATTTCTTGATGTCAGTGGTCCTTTCAGTTTGGGAAATTTTCTTGTACTACTCTCAGATAATTTCCTTTCCACTCTTTTCTCTCTTTCCTGCAAGAATGGTAGTTGGATATTTGAACTCACTGGTTTGATTATCTCATTTTCTTATGTTTTTTTCTGAACAATTTTTTTGTCTCTGTGTTTTTGTTCTACTTTCTGGGGGATTTTCTTAGTATGTTGACATTTTATTTTCTGCTAGCATGTTTTAGTTTTTACTGGTCACTGAATATTTGAATATTTTATTTTTTAAAATAATATTCTGTTCTTGTTTCATGGAAATAAGGATGGTTTGTCTGGCCCCATTAGCTGGGGGAAAGATCTGGGGTTCTAATTGCCCCCTCTTTTTTTGGCTTAAAACAAATAGCATTTTTTGACCTTACCGTTCTGTAGGTTAGAAGTCTGATGGTTCTCGAGATGCCTGGGTGGCTCAGCATGTGACCGTCTGTTTTCCACTCAGGGTGCGACCCCGAGGTCCTGGGATTGAGTCCCACATCAGGCTCCCTGCAGGGATCCTGCTTCTCCCTCTGCCTGCGTCTCTGCCTCTCTCTGTGTCTCTCAGGAATAAGTAAATAAAATCTTTTTTTTTTAAAAAAAGTCTGATGGTTCTCACTGGGCCGTAGTCAAGGTGTCTACACAGTTGCATGCCTTTCTGGTGGCTCTAGAGGAAAATCTGTTCCCTATCTTTTTCTAGCTTCTTGAGGCTGCATTTGTTGGCTGTTGGCCTCCTTCCAGGTAGGGGCCTCTTTAAGTGAGCAGGTCAAGTACATCTCCTGTTACATTCCTCTGTCCTCTTCTCCCTTCTTCTTTCACTTTTTTTGGACCCTTGTGACTACATTGGACCTACCTAGATAATCCAGGATAATCTCCCACTTTTTTTTTTAATTGTGGTAAAAAAAAAAACATAAAAAATATAAGATTTAGGGGCACCTGAGTGGCCCAGCAGTTGAGCATCTGCCTTTGGTTCAGGTCATGACACCGGGGTCCTGGGATCGAGTCCCACATCGGGCCCCCCACAGGGAGCCTGCTTCTCCCTCTGCCTCTGTGTGTCTCTGCCTCTCTCTCTGTGTGTCTCATGAATAAATAAAATCTTAAAATATGCAGTTTACCATATGAACCATTTTTAAGTGTATATTACAGTAGTGTTGACTATATCAACATTGTTATGCAAAGACCTCTAGAACTTTTGCATCTTGGAGAATTGAATCTCTGTACCCATTGATCCAGCTCTCCCTTCCTCCCTGCCCTAGCCTTTGGAACCACTCTTCTACTCCCGATTTCTAAGAGTCTGACTGCTTCCGGTACCTTATGTATGAGGATTCTTACAGTATTTGTCTTTGGGTGCCAGGCTTCTCTCACTCAGCATAATGTCCTCAAAGTTCATCCTTGTAGTAGCATATGACAGGATTTCCTCATTTCTTAAAGACTAAATAATCCATTTTATGTCTGAACCAGTTTTTCTTTATCCATTCGCTCGCTGTTGGACATTTAGGTTCCTTCCACCTCTTGGCTATTGTGAATAATGCTGCAGTGAACATCAGTGTGCAAATACCTCTTTTAAAAGTTCATTTTTTATTTTAAAGTTTTTCCATATTTTGTTCAACTATAATTAACATACAGTGTTAATATTAGTTTCCTGTGTACCGTCTACTGACTCAGCATTCTGTACATCACTTGGTGCTCATCATGACAGGTGCACTCCTTCATCCACATCACCTATGTCCCCCATCCCCAACTCACCTCTCCTCTGGTGACCATCAGTGTGTTCTCTGTAGTTAACATTTCGTTTGTTTGTTCACTTATTTCTTAAATTCTGCATATGAGTGAAATCATACAGTATTTTTCTTTCTCTGGCTGACTTATCTCATCAGCATAATCCTCTCTAGCTCCATCCCTGTCATCGCAAATGGCAAGATTGCATGCTTTTTGATGGTTGATTGATACTCTGTTGTGTATATGTACACCACGTCGTCTTTATCCATTCATCAGTCCATGGACACTTGGGCTGCTTCCATGATTTGGCTATCATGAAAAATGCTGCTATAAACACAGGGGTGCATGAATCTTTTTGAGTTAGCGTTTTCATATTCCTTGGGTAAATACCCAGTGATGCAATTACTGGATTGTAGGGTAGTTCTACTTTTCACTTTTTGAAGATATTCCATCCTTTTTCCAAAGTGGCTGCACCAGTTTGTATTCCCACAAATAGTATAAGAGGGTTCCCCTTTCTCCGCATCCTTCCCTCCTTCCCTCCTTCCTTCCCACTCTGACACGTGTGAGATGATATGTCATGTGGGTATTGATTTTCATTTCCCTGATGATCAGTGATGCTGAGGACCGTTTTGTATCCTCGTTGACCAGCTCTATATCTTCTTTGGAGAAATGTCTCTTCAAGTCCTTTGCCAGTTTTTTAAATTGGGTTCTTTGTCTTTTGGGTTGAGTTGTAAGAGTTCCTTATATATTGTTTATTAATCCCATTATTGTGTATGTAGTTTGCAAATATTTTCTCCCACTTCATAGGGTGCCTTGTTACTGTTTCATTTGCTGTGCAGAAGTTTTTCTGTTTCACATAGTCCCATTTGTCTATTTTTGTTTTTGTTGCCTGAACTTTTGGTGTCCTATACGAGAAATCGTTGCCAAATCCAGTGTCATGAAGCTTTCCTTCCGTGTTTTCTTCCAGCAGTTATACATTGTCAGGTCTGGCATGTAGGTCTTGAATCTGTTTTGAATTAATTTTTGTGCATGGTGTCAGGGAAGGGTCTAACTGCTTTCATGTAGACTTTTAACCAGTCTGCCTCCTCCCAGCCCCTTTCCCTGTCCTTTGGAGGAACCACAGCCCTGTTTGTTGAGCCTTTCAGGAGCAGTCAGCTGGCTCTTGTTTGCTTCCCAGGTAGTAAGGTTCCAGCTGGCTCTGCTGGGCTCGGCAATCCTCTCTGCTCTTGGCTTCCAAAATGCCACCGATGTCTGTTGTCTGCTCTCATCTACTTTTCTGTTCTCTTTGTCCTCAGGAATTTTTGTCTTTTCCTCCCTTCTACTATAGTCTTAATGAGGATTTCGAGGAAAACAGAGATAAACCACCTCGTTACCCCAAAATCCGGATTGCTTTTTAAAATGATGTGAAATATCATTTAGTTTTTATCATGATATTAAATATGATTGAAAAAAGCAATCCGGATTTTGGGCTTTTAAAAAACATTAGCTCATAAACGCCATTGTTAGGTTGTACCTCTATTCTTTTGCTTCCTTTTTTTTTGTTAAAACATCCAACATCCAAGGCTAGCACTGATTGAAGTTCCTTTCCCAAACATTATTTTGTAATTCAAAATAAACAGATTTTGTTCATGATATGAGATCTTGAATATGAGATGATAGCTGTTTCCTGAGGTATATTTTCTCGTAGGGGGAAAAGTCCTGATTTATCTTTAGGTGTATATACTCTGTGTTAGTATCATCAGGAGATGATGTTTGCTTGTGTAAATACATTTTACTCTGAAGTTTTAATCGAGCACTCTTAAGCCAATGTAATAGCTAATTTTTGTTAGTATTTTTTGTCAGTGACAGCAGCTTTCTTTGCGACTGTACACATCTTCTTCCACTTACTGTGGGTTTATATCATGATAAACCCATCTAAGTTGAAAGTATTGTGAGTTGAAAATGCATTTAATATGCCTAACATACTGAACATCATAGATCAACCCAGCCTCCCTTCATCCCGCTCAGAACACTTACATCAGCTCATAGTTGGGCAAAATCAACTAACACGTCTGTTTTATAATGAAGTGTTGAATCAGTCATGTGATTTACTCAGTACTGTACTGAAAATGAGAAACAGAATGGTTGTGTGGGTACAGAGTGGCTCTAAGTCAGCCTCATGTCTCGTGGCTGCCTGGGAGCTGAGAGCATCCTGGGAGAGTTTACCGCATATTGGTAACCCAGGCATAGATCAGAATTCACATAGGGTCTCCACTGAATGTGTATTGCTTTTGCAACACCAAAAGTCAAGGAATCCTAACTTAAACCGTTGTAACCCAGAGAACACCGGCATTTGATTATTTACAGGTGTGGCTCTTTCTCAGAGACAGGATAGAGCGACAGTAATTGGGGGACTGCCTCAGGCTGTATGACTAGGTCCTGAGAGCTGTTAAAGGAGTGATGTCTTTTGTTCCAAGATTTGTTTCCTCACATAGTTAATTCTCTTGGTAGGCTCAAGATGTCAGCCATCCTGATTGGTACATGGCCTGAGGATTTTTATCCTGGGGTCCAAGGATGGGCTTCAAAGACTTGATGGTCTTTCTGAAATTTGAGTGATATTAGAATAGTCTTTGCTATCATCAGCCAGTCAGTGATGTAGGGCTTATGTGAGCCCAAAGAGTTGAGAACCTAGTTCTCATAGATGGTTCTAGAGAGAGGAAAATAGAATGCTATTGATTAAACATGATTACAATAAGATGCCCTGTAGCCAGCTGCCATTAGATTGCACATTCTTTGGTGTGGAAATACAAATGGCTGTACAAATGAGGGACTGCATGAAGAACCCTCTTTGTTCTTTGTCAGATGCAAAACATCTCTAGCTTCCTGGTTATACAGAAGCCCATTTCCACATATGTCACCAGATGAGATATTGTTCATGAGGGTAATGGTTTGGCCTCCGAGGAATGAGCACCTTTTCATTAACTTGTAAAGAGGGTAACAGTACTTACCTTTGTTTTCATACTGAGGTGGATGCAGTTCATTTGTCAGAATCAGTTATTTGTTGAGAAAGAATGGAGATAATTTATAAAAGGAGAAATGCCTCTGTGACAGAGAATTTACAGACTTTAGTTTTCTGTTAAAAGATGGGGTTTAGCATTATGTATATTTATGGCACAAAAGAGTGAGAGAGAGAGAGAAAGAGAAAGCTTTCAAAATGGAGAAAGGAAGGAGGAGAATGGGAGGTTGGGGAAGGTCAGTTGTGAATTTTTTGTTTCCCATCCAATACTTTAATGTTTTTGCTCACAGTGACATGGACTGGATTTAGAAGGAGTGTCTCAGCTTTAGGGCTTTATGGTTCCATTTTCACAGTGGCCAAGCTTCAGTTGTTCATCCATTGCAGGATCATCATTGAGATTTTGGAGGATTGCACAAAAGCATCTGGTCGGGAACGTCGTTATGAAGGAAGAGACGAGACCCTGCCTGAGGAGGCACATACGAGAATAACAGAAAAGGAGCCTGTGGATAAATACAGAAGAGCAGCTGAGGAGGTAGGTAGCAGCCAGAGCTGCGGCTGGACCTGGCATGGCTACTTCTGCTGTCCTCGGGCCCATCTCTGGAATGGAGGTGGTTCTTAGGGCAGCACAGTCACTCAGCTTCTGGCCCCAGAAGCAACTTGACCAAGCAGAGGGATGCTGCTCTTAACTCCTCCTAGAGCAGCCCTGATGCAGCCCCGCGGACCCCTTCCTGATGCCCCAAGGACAAGAAAGACCATAATGGGCACCTTGAAGCTCTGGGCAGGTGAAAGGGATAACACATTTGCAGCCAGATACCTCCCTGCCTTTGAGTCTGGAACAGGGAAGCCAGTAGCAAAGCTCAGTGAGCACGTGGCCTCTGAATCAGCTGTCCCTTCTTGGTTTCACTCTTACCCTGACGGATGCCCTGTTGGCCCTGAACTGTGACCTGCCCCGACGGCCCCTCCCCCTACAGGTACAGTGGGTAGTGATTACTTTATTTCCTTCTCGATAGCCTACAGTTCTTATCTCCTCAATAAAGTTTGTTGTCAAGGTCAGGGTCGTCGGTCATTTCATATCCTGTGACCTCCAGTGGATGTCTTTTGATATGCTGGCTCCTTATGGAACAGGCCACATCATGTATGTGTCACCTTGATCCTTTAGGTTTTTTTGTTTTCCTTTTAATCTACAGACTTAGAACACTGTGGATGGGTCTGGGGCCAAGTATTTTATGTCTGTGGTCATCACGTTATCATGGGAACGTCAAGCTCCCTTTCCTAGACGAGGGTACTAAGGTTCCAAGTGGTTATGTGGCTGGCCTGCTGTTTCCCACAGTGCGCCTGGCCAACACAGTGGGCGTACGGTAGGTCTGTCTCTCAGTCTGTGCCATGGAGACCGTGTCCCGTGCTGTCTCCCCTTTTTGAAGCGAGATTTGAAAAATACCCTAATGCTTGTGGAATTTAAATCTTCCACTCTGCTTTCTCCACCATTTTTCCTACTTGTTCCAATTTCATGGATTCTTGTTTGGTTTATGACTACACTTACAACATTTAATAAGCATCTTTTTTTTTTTTAAGACTTATTTATTTATTTATTCATGATAGACACAAACAGAGAGAGAGAGAGGCAGAGACACAGGAGGAGGGAGAAGCAGGCTCCATGCTGGGAGCCCCACGTGGGACTCGATCCCGGGACTCCAGGATTGCGCCCTGCGCCAAAGGCAGGTGCTAAACCGCTGAGCCACCCAGGGATCCCCTTTAATAAGCATCTTAAAGTTTAATATTTCTAGCAGTTATTGTTTCATAACTTTACTGGCATCTGAGACATGAAGAGTGCGCCTTGTCTGATGTAGGCTCTCATATCTCCATTGATACGTTCTGAGCTGATGAGGCCAGGAGAGGCAGTAGGAGTGGGCTTGCATGTTTCTGATGCAGCAGCATTACCCAGATCCTTTCCGAACAGGGTCCATGAGGATGACGTAGCACAGACCTGCTGTTTTGCCAAGCGATCTTCTCATGGAGTTCACAGAGTTGTTTCAGAGCCCATAGCCTTTGAAACATAGACCATCTGTTCAAGTTCATAGTGTTGGCTGGGTGGTCACGTCAGTGTGTGCAGCTAGGAAGTTGCCCTGCAGGATGTGAGTTTTAAGTTTGAAGCAGTTTGAGAATAAGTAAAATCCACTTTTTTTTTCAATAGTGGGCTACATGATTTGAGAATCTGTGTATTTAGGCTTCTAAAATATTTTTATTTAGTTGGCAGATGCTGTATGTACCTGTAAATATTTTAAATCTTCACTAAAGCCTGGGAGGTAGGTGTGTCTACCTTCTCTGAAGCATGAGTCAGCTGAGGCGGTGACATTATGAAGCCTGCCCGCCTCAAGCAGTCAGAGACTGGTAGAGCCAGTGCTTGAACCCAGCTTGGCTTGATTTCATTCACTGTGCTTTGGACAATTAACGCTGCCTCACTGTTTGCTCACAGCCATGACACTTTGACGGCAGACACGTCCAAGGGTTTTTTTTTTTTTTTTGTGCTTTGCATTAATACAAAGGCAGCCTTACCACCAACAGTTAAATGAGCCTTGTCTTCACAGAAGTGAAGGCTTCTAGACGGGCCTGGTGCTGTCACTGGTGAGGCTGTGCTGCGTGGCTGATGGTGGACTGAGCCACCTTTGAGTGGCTAGGAGGAGCGTCTGTCTGCTCTGGCCACATGTCCTTCCCTGTGTGCTGCTGGGGCAGCGAGGCTTGGCTCACCTGAGCTGTGGCATGAGCTGCTTTCTGCTCCTTTCGAAGGAATGCTGTCTGGAGTTTGGCCACACATGCACACAGGTTGGGGCAGCCCTGGCCTTTCTACAGGAATCCCAAAATTTACAAGATATGCAAACCTCAAAATTTCAGATATATTGAATCAGTGTCACTGTAAAATTTCTTTTTGTTTTTAAATGTATCTTTTCCCTGACATTACACCAGAGACGTGGTAAGCACTGATGATTTCAAACAACAAAATGCCCACTACCACTCAGGTAGCCCCTGATAACATTTTGGTGTGGATGCTTCCAGTTTTTATTCTTATGAGTGAGTATATCTCTGAAAAAGTACAGAGTTGGAATGATAGTGTTCTGGATCCACTTTTACTTGCTATAACTTCCATGTTTCCCCCATCTTTTAAAATTTTCTTTTATGACATACTGAAAATTGACTATAAGATGTTCTCTGTGGGCAACTGCGTAAGTGGTTCCATCTGGTTATCTGAAAGACCTGATCCTTACCCGCTCAGCTAGTACTCCAAAGTAGGCCATGGCGCTCGGACAGAAGTATTAAAATAAACATAATTGCCAATGGTGTTCATACGTCCTGTAAAATGACTAATGATGGTCAAGACTCAGTGATGAGAAAACCCAGGTAATTTCTGTCACATTATGCAGTGACAGTGACTTGTAAATTCCCCGGGACAAACGCCATGCATGAAGGGAGCACGGGAAATTCTCTCTTGACCAGGACACTTTGAAACCTGCTTTTCCTTTTATTGAGGTGACTCACCTTTGGGCTTTTTTGGGTTTTGGTTTTTGGTTTTTCTGAGAGAAAGGGAGAGTGAACAAGCACAAGTGCATGAGTAGGGGGAGGGGTATGGGGAGAGAATCTCAAGCAGGCTCCATACTCGGTGCGGAGCCCGGTATGGGGCTCCATCTCATGATCCTGAGATCATGACCTGAGCTGAGATCGAGAGTCAGGTGCTTAACCGACTGAACCACGCCAGCGCTGTGGAGGTGACACAACCTTTGACAACCAATTTCTCCAAACTAAAGTGAAACTTCTCAAACTCTGATCTGCAGGTTTTCACCCTGGTAGTTGCTTAAGGTATATGATAATTCATGTGCTATCTCATTGAGCATTTCCCCTCCTCCCACTTTCTTTGGCTCTTTCATGTGGGTTAAGCCCTAGGTCAGACAGGAGGCCATAGGTCCCCTAAACGATGCTGCTTTTGCAGGTTGCTGGGGGGGGGGGGGTACATTCCTGGTGCAGCCCGAGCATGGCTATGAATCCAAGAGCTCTGTGCACCTAGCCATTGGAGTTCCCCGACTGAGGGGCTTACAGGTGCCATGGGTAAACATTTAGTAGAAGTGCTCCAACAGGCTGGCATGGGGTGGGGACTGTATTGTTCCTTCTTCTTCTCTTAGAGGCATCGTTACTAAGTTAAATTATCACTGTCACCACCATCATTGCCATTGCCATCCCCACCAGGTCACTGCTCTCTAGATCTGGTTCCTTGTTGCCTTTGGGATTCCAGTGTGCCTGGGGCTAGGTTAGGGCCAAGGGAGGAGGACAATGTCTATGACCTGCTTATTGTCCCATCAGCCAGTAGCTCTGCTTTTCTATGTTTTATTTATTGAATGTCCACAAAGTTTTGTTTCGAGAAAGGACTCTGCTGTTTAGGGAGGTAAAGACAGAGTCTCTGTGGCATGGAGACCTTACGGGAGGTTGACAAGAGAAGGAAGACACATGGTCACACAGGGTTGCTTTACATTTCCCTCATGCCCATATTTCTCCTGCAAGGACATGACACTGTGCTTCTTGGGCTTGATACTTAACATAATCCCTCCAGTTGGGATTCCCATAGACTGACATGCTTTTAAGATCGTAGTTTCCATAGATGTGCCTCAAAAGTTGTAAGGTTAAGAGAGATGGTGGGATAACCTTACAAGCATGGGCGGTGGAACATAACTTTAGTGAATGGGGTCAGCAAAGGGTGGTAGTTATAACTTGTCAGGGAGGGGCCCCAGGAGACTGGTGTCTGTGTTGGGGTTGATGTGGATACTGGGAAGATGTTCTTGATGTCAGAGTGATGTGGCGCAGGAAATTGAGCCTGATAGTTTGTGAAATCTTCATTACCTATTTCTACATTCTTTTAAAACATTTTTGGTAGGCAGTCTTAAATTGAAGGTTGATATTGATGAGTTGCAGAACTGACCACTTCTGAATCAGGAACATTAAGGTATATTTGTACCACAGCTCAGTCGACTATGTAAACAATTTCCCTAAAGACATTTGTGACCAGGGGAGAATAAGGAACTGACTGCAGAATTTACAATGTCTAGTTCACAGCTGGAGCTCAGAATCCTTAGTCAATAGTTAAAAATATTAACTGCTTATTGACAGGTTAGTTGATGCAGGAGTGTCCACATGGGAAGAGCTTAGCATGAATGTATATTCGATTATTCAAAGAACGAGATTAGTCTTGTGAAAAAGAGAGAAAATTCTTGTTTATCTCTAACAGGAAAGGAGTAAATTTGCCCAATTTCCAAATGTAACAGGATACATTGAAGTCAAATAGGGTCTGAGCTGTCTACCTTTTGGCTAACACCAGCTCTTGGCCTACTTCCTGCCATAGTATAGGGCTCTACTTTCTGTGTACTGTACAAGCCACTCCATGTGAATTAATGGTACTCCTGGAATTGTGCCGTACTGCAGTCCTGAGTGTATCCTTCCATACATCTACCCACCCATCCATGTGCCCACCTATGCATCCATCAACCCACCCACCTGCCCATCCATCCATCCACCCATCCAGTAGCTATTGATTATCTCTGCTTTATGCTGCACACGATCTAGTTATGAGTCAAGTGGCGAGCAATGCAAACAAGATCTCTTTCCTCATTAATTGTTTAGTCCGGTGGGAGTGGGTCAGGGTGGTTTAGGGAGACAAGTGATGCAAAGGTAGATAAACAAGACTGTGGATAAGTGCTGTGAGGAAACTAAAAGAGGGTGACAGAGTTTTGGCATAGGAAAGACTACTTTGGATTGAATCCAAAATGTACAGCTGTGTATGGTTGGCTATTTACCTCTTGTACTACCTGTACTTTTACATTTACTGTCTTCAGTAATCCTGAGAAGAGATGAGACTCCTTTGTGTGTTCTGTAGGAACTAAGGAATGAAATGTTTCTCAAGGTACTAGCATTCATTGGGGGAAACTGAGGTAACTTGCTTGTTAAAGTAGTTTGTGGAAGTAGAATTTAAAATAATTTGTTGCCGACCCATAACACATAAAGGGAAATTTCAGATCCATCCCAGAAAAAAGTGTGATCTATTTGTAAGGGTAGAAGATGGAGGAATTGGACTGATTCTATTTAAGTCTCACAAACTTTCACGGACTCTCACTGCTGGGTTTCCTTTACCATGTCCCCTTTGCCTGCCTTATTTTGTCTCTTTCCACTAGTTGATCACTGCCCTGGGAAGGTCCATGTTACCGTAGACTGGTCTCTAGTGGCCTTCCCCCTGGCTGGCTCTGCCTCTGGTCCAGCTGAGCGGTTAGTTTTTCTCATGCTACTCCGGGTTCTGTTCCTTCATCAGAGCCTTGAGGGATGACTGGCCCCTCATTTTGTGATATAAGTGGACTCTCTAGCTTGGCATTTGAGGCCCTCTCTGTCTCCCACCTCGTTCCTGCTGGCCTCCAACGCAGACCTCGGGTTCCGCCCTGACCTTCCACCCCTGTCCTGTGCCTGCTTAGCTCTTGTGTGATGATCCAAGTCCAGCTTACATAGCTCGGCTCTCTTTCTGGCTGCTTTAAAGATTCTGCTTTGTCTTTGGTAGTCATGATTTGCATATGTGTCCTTCCTTTCCTTTCTCCTGATTATGATTTTGGGGTTTTCTGAATCTGAAGATTGATATTAGGAAAATTTTTCTGTTATTCATTAGAATAATGCCCGTTCCTTATTTCTTTATTATTTTCTTCAAAAGGAAACTCCACAAGACATATGTTATACTTTCTCACTTTCCACTGGGTGTCCCTTTTTTATTTTTGTTGTCTTTGTCCTTAGGTGTACAGTTCTGGACTGTTTCTTTGCATTTGTCCTTTGGTTCACCAATTTCTTTTCAGTTTGTTCAGTTTGTTTTTAATCTGCTGTTTAGACTGTCCTTGATGAAATACGGATTTTATACTCTCAGATTTAATTAATTAATTAATTTATTTTTATTATACTGCTTTATCTGCAGAGCCTACACAAAGGTACAATACTGAGTACATAGGTAATCAATAAATACGTTTTTTTACTTTTAAAATTTTAAACCATTATTTTTGGTCCCTTCTAAAGTCAGTATGGTAATATTTTTAAAATAAAATTTAAGCAACAAAAACAGGTCTTTCCTTCCTGCAGAGTGACACAACTACCCCCCCCACTCCGAATGTGCTCACTTTAAGAAGAAATTGCCTGTATCCCGAGGGCATAGTTCTGTGGGGTCCCGTGTTATGCCAGGATCTGTTAACTCAGAGCTGAGCAGGCCTGGTTTATCTCCTCTTGTGCCCATGTAAGAATTGTAATGGAAGGTCAGGTGTACTGGGGTTCTTGTTTTGGTCCTTCTTCTGATGTCTCTTGATTGTCACCCAAACTGGTGTATTTAAAAAAGATGTATTTCCTTAGTTGTTGGGTTTTTTTTTTTTTTTTTTTTTTTTTTTTTTTTTTGAGCTAGGGTAGCTGTGTCATTCTGTCGGAAGGAAAGACCTGTTTTGTTGCTTTGTTTTTAGTAGGCGCTTCTAATAGATGAAGTAAGAAGGCAATACTTATTGAAATGAGATTTAGTTTTGTTCATCGATTTTAATTAGCTGTCTCATGTTTTATTCTATCATATAATTTTACCCTTCTAAGTAAATTTTTGATTCCCCCAATATGATATCTGCCATGGGTCCTCATGGTGATGTCCTGAGAGGCTCTGATGGAGGTCAGTCCTTTTATTCTGTGTTACTTTGATTCTGAATGAGTAGATTATTTTCTGTAAGTGAAAATAGCTGCAAGTGGTAGACTGTGCAGTGATGTAAACAAGGAATCACTCTTAAGAAGAAATCCTTGATGTTGTGGTTTACCTGCACAGTGCGCAGACCTGCGGAATCAGTTTTATGATTTGAAACTTCAGTTGGCTCTGTACTCTGAATAAAACCCAAGCAGAGCTCTAGATAGTGAGAAGCTCTGCCATCTGATAGGATTGTGTAACGTGTCTGTGTGCCACTCGTGAGCCTGAATGAATCACATACTCTGTTGTGAGCCTCAGCCTTTGCTCTTTGAGAATCCCATCCTGGATTAATTTTGCAGAAAAGGACCTGCCATCTGAGTCATGCGTCAGCACCACCACATTAGACCACAGTGTCCTGGAAACAGCGTGACTTGAGCTAACAATTAATTGTTCAAACATATATTATGGTACCAAGCAAATGTTAAATGAAATAGGGTTTCATTTGGTTTAAAGTTGATTTAAATTGGTAGAAAGCACAAGTAGAAAGCACTGACCAGAGTAGGGATAAAAATTGCCTGGTACAGATAAATATTCTGAACTCTTGAAAATGAGGTCACCTGGGTGGCTCAGTTGGTGAAGCGTCTGCCTTCAGCTCAGGTCGTGATCTCAGGGTCCCAGGATGGAGTCCCATGTGGAGCTCCCTGCTCAGCAGGGAGTCTGCTTCTCCCTCTGTCCTGCTCTCTCTCTGAAATAAATTAAATAAATAAATAAATAAATAAATAAATAAATAAACTAATCAATCATGAAAATAAGTAGTGTACTTTACATATTTGCTGGGAAAAGAAGTGGGAGCATTCCATGGTAAACATGCCAGCTGGATTACGAGCATGACTTGTCAGCCATAGACTTTTACATAAGACCACATTATGATGAGTAGTAACAAAATTAGTATTCCAAGGGCTTAGAGGAATTAATATCCTAAGTTTTTTTCTGATTTAGAATTTTAATTTTATAAAATGTTAGCATAATGGATCTTCACATTTAGTCATGAAGAAGTGGCTGTTTTTAAGATATTGTAATGTTTACTTTGAGTTGGCATTGGTGCAAATGGTTTCTAACGAGGAAAATGGTTTGCAGCCCACATTATGAATATCTTTAGGCTTTTAAATAATTTAATCCAAAGCATTCACTATTTATTGTTTTTTGCTCAAAATTTGATAGCATGGACTTTTCCCGGGGTTTTCCTGTCCTCAGTTGTATTTTTTCATGTAGTGAATGCATTTCTGAAAATTATATTAATATTTTTAATAAATTGAATTAATTTAGGTGCCAAGGAAAGTTCACTGATTTAAAGAGGACTTCTTAAGAAATCCTTCAGTATAATGAAGAAAAGCCTTTTTGATGTAGATCAGTCTTTTGCTTTTTGTGCAGGGGGTTTTAATCTTGGGTCACTCCTTTGATGATTTATTTATAGCATACTCAAAGATGTGTTGGGTATTTTTGTTTTGACTGTATGTACTTATCTCCACCAATATTAATTTGAGAAAGAAACCAAAATAGAAGCAAAGATTATATAAGTAATAGCTCACTTACAGAATCTTTTTCTTCCAGCATAGTGGGTGGAAAAATGTTAATTATTAACAGAATCACTTACAAACCACCACATGGTCAGAAAAGCCACTACTAAGAAAAATATTTGGAGGCATGATTATTGTCCTGACATTCTCACATCCTGTTGGTTTTCCCTTCTGTCAAAATGAGTGAATCAAAATAAAATAAAACCCACTGAGTGGTCTTTCTCAGTGATGGGGCCCAGCTGTTGGGGGGTGAGTAGCTCCGTGGTGAAGAACACGCAGTGGGCACCCGTCCACTTGCAATCCAGAGTCTCTTTGAAACCCAGTCCTCTTGGAATCCTTGTTTACCATGAAGACTCTGTAAAGTTCCTGGTTTCATCAGGTAGGATAGCCCGGAGCCGTCTCACACCTGCCACCCCACCCTGTGGGTTTATAATAGTTCCTTCTTCTGCACTCCTTTGCTACTCCGTGAGCAGTTCTGTGTCATCTCTAACATTGCTGTTTGCTTTATTTAAAAAATATTAACAGTTTCAGATCGCCTCTTCTCTGAAGGTAGTAATACCTGCGAGTGACTTCTAGATCCTCAGGACTCTGCCACGAACAGAAACCCTGGGACCTTGCAGGGACTTTCAAAGCTTCCTTCATTCACCAAATTTTTGGTATCACTTTACATTCTAGGCCCTCTTTATGTACTTAGGTAGTGAACCACTTCAAACAGAAAAACAAAAAGCCCAAGCCTACACCTTGGAGCTTGCAGCCTACTGGGGGAAGGACTTTGAATAAAAGAGATGAACAAGTAAAATGCTCGTGTGCTGGATGATGATCAGGGTTCTGGCCAAACCAGCTGAGAATTGGATGGGAGTGTCAGTGTGAGTGGGCACTTGTGTGCATGTGTGTGAGATGCACCCCGTAGCACGATGTCAGGAAGGCAGGGGAGGCCTTCATGTGAGGGTGACCTCCCAGTAGGACATGAAGGAGGAGGGGATGAGCCTGCTCTTTCTGGGGCAGGGAGACTGAGGCCCAGATGTTCTCTTTATTTCAGATCCAGGAGCCAGGCCCCACCTTGCACAGGCACAGATCGCTGGTTGAAATCCAGGTTGTCACAGCCACACCCACTCTCTCCACCTCCTGGGTGCCTTCAAAGGGGACTTCCTGTTCATTGTCTGAAACTTCCCAGCTCCCAGCAAAAGGTGTTCTACATCATGAGCCCGAGGATCAGGCCATGTCTGTTCGCAAACAAGCGAACATCTTAGACAGGGAGGGATGTGGATTAGTTTTATCTGCTCAGCTTGCAGAGCCCCAGATTTATGTCTTCCTTCCTCGGGTCTCTTAAGAAGGTTAAGAAAGAACTTTTAGGGGAACCGCCCTTTCTGCTTTTCCTTTTCTCTATTTAAAGATGTTTAAAAGTGACTTTACTTTAAAAATATTTCTGTTCTCATATTATTCGGGATGTTTCAAAAGAGCATGCTTGTAATTGTGTAGAAGCCCATAGAAGTCGTAGCTTCCGGGGAGAGAGTCCAGCAGAGCCAGAGACCAGAGTCAGGCCGCGTCTCCTCCATCCCCTCCAGGATGTCTCCTTTACTGTTGTGTATTTTGGAGCTGGGAAAAGGCAGTTGGCTTGGATCATTGGGTGCGGTGTTTTGTTGGAGTCTGAATAATGAAACACTGAATTGGGGGCGAATTAAAGCAAGGCCCCACCATGGGCCTGAGGAGGAGATGCCTGGTCCTGAGCTCCTCTTCCCCACAGCCTGCCAGGAAGGACGGTGGGTGACCCCACTGCTGGTGCCCCGCATCGCCCAGCGGGATCTGGGGGTCCTCGTCATCATCTGAGTCCGTATGTGCTACTTTTCCTTCTTGCTCAGGATAAGGAAACGTCTTTATTCTTTTCGAATAAAATCTTTGTCGACTAATGTGCTGTTAATGGTTTTGTGACTCTGATTTATATACTCTTAAGTAACTCTGATGCTTGCTCTTAGACGCCTGACCAAAGTGATTTGCTGTGGGCTTTTCTAGGCAGACCCACTGAATTTCAGTGGCAACAAGGATTTCATGTCGTATAACCATTAACATTATACTGTTGCCCCCACTCTGGGAACCTTCATAAGAATGGCTGAAAAGTCCATGTGTGTAGGCTGAGGGTTTGCAAAGTAGACTAGCAGACTGGTCATTTTCCTTTGCACCGGCCAGTCATTCTTTTTTGTTTAAGATGTTTGCGTATTTTGAGTGAAGCTTAAATTATCATTTACTTCCCTGGCCTTCATAGAGGTAGAAGCCACCCAGCTCTTGTCTTCTTTGTCTTGGGGAGGCTGCTTCTCCCACATTTATAGCTTCTGCTCCTACACAAGGCTGGTTTGTGTGGGGCTCTCCTGGCCTCTCTCTACTTTGTTGTCACTTTGGGCCTCAGTTTTGTTTAATTTCTTTTCTCTTTTTTTTTAAGATTTTATTTATTTATTTGACTGAGAGAGAGCACAAGCCTGAGGAGTAGTAGGCAGAGGGAGAGGGAGAAGCAGGCTTCCCACTGAGCAGGGAGCCTGACATGGGACTTGACCCCAGGATCATGGCCTGAGTGAGCAGAAGGCAGACACTTCACCAGCTAAGCCAGGCGTCCCTGGCCCTCAGTCTCTGATGCCACCTGGACCCATGTCTCTGTTCATCCACTCAACTACCGGCCTTGAGTGCCAACTCCATAGGCACTATTCTAGGTACTGGGGTATAGCATGAAGCCAGAGAAGGTCCCAGCTCTCATTGTATTGGGAGAGGGAGGAGAGATATATATGCCAGGTAATGGGGAGTTTGGGAAGAAAAATAAAGCAGAGCAAGGGTGTGGAGTGATGGTGAAAATACCATCTTTGATCTGGTGTGCTGTGTGAGTGCTGACAGGGGCAAGCCTCAGACCCAGGCTCTCTGAGGGAAGGCTGTCTCAGGCCGAAGAATCTACAGTTGCAGAGACCCTCATACAGAACACACTGTATGAGCACCAGCCACGAGGCCGGCATGGCTGGAGAGGAGTGGTTGAGGGGGTGGTGCAGGATGCGGCTTCAGGGAGGTCATCAGTGCCTCTGTGGGGTGTGATGAGGACTCTAGCTCTTGCAGTCAGGGAGGCGGGAAGGTACCCGGGGCCGTAAGCAGAGAAGTGGAGCCATCTGACGTATGCCTTAAATCTTCCTGTTGCTGTGTGAAGGGTGGGCTGTAGGGGAAATAGGAGGATGCACGGAGACCGGTTAGGAGGTTCTTGGCAGTCTAGGCCAGCCGGGTAAGCTTGGATAGGTCGGGGGGAGTAGTGAGAGGGCTGAGGAGGAAGTGGTCGGGTTCTGGATATACTCCCAAAGAGGGCTAAGTGAACTTGAGTGTGGTCAGGTGTGGATTTGGGAGGGAGAGGCATGCAGGGTTTCTCCACAAAGATTTTGTCCTGAGCTACTGATGAGTTGTTATTTCCTGAGGCATGGAAACATGCAGGAAGAAAATGTTGGGGCTGTGGGGAGTCAGGTCTTTATGAGTTCAAGTGCGTACCTGTGGTACTTTTGTTGACGTGTAATGGGCTTATCGTTGCTTATAGATGAATAGATAAATACTTAAGAATTTTCTCAGTTTTCAGTCATAATAACTGTGTATGGATGTAACCCTCATAAACAAGAGAATTTTGAGCTCCTTAGCCATTTTTTAAAAGTGTCAAGGGGTCGTGAGAGCAAAACACTTGAGGACTGCTGACCTAGAGAGGGAATGACAACAACAGAGAAGACATTGGAGAATTGATTGACCCTTTGGGCCCTTGCAGAGCTGAGGAAGAGCCTACAAAGGACAGTGAGAAGGATCTGCCAGAGGGAAGGCCCATGAGAGAGTGTGTGGAGTTCTGGGGGCCAAGTAGAGCCAGCGTTTTGAACAGAAGCAAGAGGTCACTTGTGTCGTGGGCTGCTAATAGGTCAGATTAAATGAGAACTGAGAACTGCCCATTGGCCTTAGCAGTGTTGAAGCTCATTGATTTTCAAATGATAATATCAGTGGAGGGGACGAGAGTAGGCCCAGGAGAAGGGAAGTGATGTGTATCACAGTTAGATTCTGAGAGTGGGAACTGACCTAGCTCATCGCTTCACTTTGACACTGGCCTTCAGATTTGCATGGGGAGCCACCCCAGGCTGACCAGCTCTGAGGCTGGAACACAGGATGTGAGCACGTAGTACCAGACAGAGGTGCCTCATCCCTTTTGCTGTGCGTGGGATAATTCTCTTTAAGAAGGTATATATGGGCCGCGCCAGTTTGCATTCCCACCAGCAGCATAAGAGGGTCCCCTTTCTCCGTATTCTTGGAGTTTACATAAAAACTTATTTAAAAAGGTACGTGGGTTCTTTTTCCTGGAGCTAAGAAACATGATTATATGGGATTAGTTAATAAATAAGTTTTTCTTTTTTAAAGTTAGTTCAAAAGGAAAATTTTTTATATTTACTCCTTGTATATTATTGGTCAATATTAAATGTTATGGTTTTAGAGGGAAAAGAGGAGATACAGTTTCCTCAAGTGAGGTCTTAACCAATTTATGCTCAAGAATATTTATTTGCACTTTAAGGTAATTGTTTATATATATATATCACGTCCATCAGACTGAGAACTTTTCATCAGTAGAGTATGAGTTTTCCCATTTTATTTCCTTATAGACTATCATTCTACATGGACTACAATAGGAATTTAATAAATATTTTAGAGGGAGTAAGATACTAGAACATTCAGGTATTATGTTTTATAGTTTATTTTTTGAGTAATTTCTCCATGGTGTTAAAAGTGACCTTTAAGTGGGGTTAGTAAAATCAGGTAAAACCTAAAGGACAGATTGCTTTTAATTCTAGGTTGAAACAAATGTTCAGAGGCTGTTTTGACAGGAAGCAGATAACAATACTTTTTCCTTTGCTTTGGTTGGGTGTATATTTCAAAAATGGAATAACTGGACAGACTCCACACACTGTTTTTGAGGCCTTACACGTCCTCAAAGTAAGAAGAGAAGTAAGTTTGACCTGTGAGAGACAGTATCTTCTTTAGAATTAATTCAAAGAAAATTTCTTGTAGACTATTTTAAAATTTGGATATAATTTATATGCCATACAATGTATTAAGTTTCAAATGAACGGTTCAGTGTACCGACATCTCTCTCAAGATGTAGGACATTTCCATCACCCGGAAAATTCTCTTGTGCCACTTCCGGTCATTTGTCCCACCACAGAAGTCAATGGTAATGTGATGTCTATCAACAGAGCTTAGTTTTGTCTCTTCCAGTACTTCATACACATGGAGTTACACATACAATACGCATGTATGTAGCTTTTGCTCTTCAATTACAGGTGTTTTTTGAGATTCATATTTGTTGTTTACATATCAGTAGATTGTTTCTTAATGTTGATAAGTCGTATTCTGTTGTGCAAATTTACCTATTCATCTGTTTTGGTGGGTTACAATTTTTGACTCTTATGCATATAACTGCTGTGAACATTAATGTACAAGTCTCTTGGTGGACTTATGTTTTCATTTCTTGTGCATATACTTAAAAGTACATCACTGGATAAGTATATATTTAATTTTTTTTTTTTTAAAATTGTCAGACATTTTCCTAAAAGGCTTCTATAGTTAAACATGCCCACCATCAGCAATGTATTTGATGCTCCAATATGCTCTGAGCCTTTGCCAACACTTGCTGCTGTTAGTCTTTTCAATATCAGCATTCTAGTGGGTATAACGTAGTACTGTGTGGTTTCCTATGATTTCTTGGAGCATAATGATGTTGAAATTTTGTCACGTACTTATTGACCATACCTGTGTCTTCTTTTATGAAGTGATCTAGTCAGGTCTTTTGCTTTTTTAAAAACTGGGTTGTGTGACTTTAATTTTTAACTTTCTGTGCTTTTTAGTTCTTGAATTATAGCTGTTCTTTATGTATTTTGGATATGTCCATTGTCAGGTATGTGTATTGTGAATATTTTCCAGTTGGTGGTTGTCCTTTTATTTTCTTAACTGTGTCTTTCAAAAAGCAGAAGTTTTAATTTTGATGAAGTCCAATTTATCAAGCTTTTTTTCTTTTATCCATAGTGCTTTGCCTCGTTTATGGTCTCCCATGTTTTCCTGGTTTATAGTTTTAGCTTTTATGCTTAGTTCTATGTGAAGTGTAGAGGTGAGGATTCATTCTTCTTCCCAGGTGGACATCAGTTTGTTCCTGCTCAATTTGTTGAAGAGACTTTTCTTATACCCATAAATTTTTTGGGTACCTTGGTCAAAAAAAATCAGTTGACCATAAGTGTGTACATCTGTTTTTGGCCTGTGTTCTGTTTTTACGATTTATTCATCTGTCCTTACACCTATACTATATTTTGTTGAGGATTTTTGCACACGTTTTTTGAGTGATACCATTCTGTTGTTTTCTTTTATTGTCTTTGTCTTGTTTTTGTATTGAGATCGTGTTGGAATATACTTTCCCACATGTTTATCTGTGTCTTTGCATTTAAAATGCATCAGCCATAGGTAGTATATAGTTGGGGATTGGTTTTTTTGTGTGTTTTCTGACAATCTCTGCCTTTTAATTGGAATGTTTGGTCTATTTACTGTTATTATTGATGTGGTTACTTTTAAATCTACCATTTTGTTATTCTTTGTCTCATCCTGTAGACATTCTTAAAAATCCTATATCCCCTTTTCTAATGTTTCTTTGTTTAATTAGATATGTTAAATTTCTCTCTTAGGCGTTCAGCTATACCTCTTGGCCTTCTTCATATAGTTTCTGTACAGATTACAATATTTATCTATAATAAGTCTTTTTTTGAATTAATATTTTACTACTTTGCATAAAAAATGTAATAAATCTACAATGTGGTTTCATTTGTCCCTTCTGGTTTATTTTACTGTCCTCATATATTTTAATCTGTATATGTTACAAACTAATACACTTCCATAGGTTAATACAGTTCCTATTAAGTGTATATAAATAGTATGTGTATATCCACACAGTTAATACAGTATCTGTAACAAATATGTCCTAAGGGAATGAAGAGACATGGTCTTTCATGTTTACATATGCGTTTACCTCTTCCAAGGCTCTTCATTCCTTTTTGTAGATTGAGTTTTACATCTGGTATCACTTCTGTTCTTCCTGGAGAGCTTCCTTTGGCACTTCTTGCAGTGTAGGGCTGCTGGCAACAGATTATCTCAGTTTTCATTTATATGAAGATTCTTTATTTTTCCTTTATTTTTGAAGGGTTTTTGTTGTGCATAGAATTCTAGGTTGACAGTTTTTTCCTTTATCCCCCCCTCACCCCCCTTTCAGTTCTTTAAAGATGTTTGCTCTCTTTTGGCCTCCTATTTCTCATGAGCTGCTTGCTGTATTCTTATTATTATTCTCTGTCGTTTCTTCTCTGGTTACGTCTGTACATTTTTGTTGCTGTATCTTTGGTTTTCATGTGGCTAACCGAATACCCTGCTCTGGCATATTGCTGTTTTTTGCTCAGTTTTGAAAGTTTCTGCCCCATTCTCTCTACTATCCTCTAAGACGTAAATCAGACTACTTGATATTGCTCTCTGGTCTTGGAGGCTTGTTTTAAACCATTGTTTCTTTTTCTCTGTGCTTCTGCCTATATTCTTTATATTGACTTGACTTGAAGTTCACTAGTTCTTTTTCATTATTGTGTCTGCTTGATACTTTCTTCATCCAATTGAATCTTGTTCGTTTCAGATATTGTAGTTTTTCGTTGTCGAATTGCCATTTGTTTTTTTTTCCCTTCAGTTTCTTCTGAAACTACCTCTTTCTTTACCCCTTCTGTCATTCTTTAAATCCTTCACTATATTTAGCATTGTTACTTGAAAATCCTTGTCTTCTAGTTCCATGTTCTTGGGTTCTATGTAGGTCCATTTCTGTGGACTGCTTTGACTGTGGAGTTACTGCTCCCATTTGTCTCACTTACATATTAATTTTTGATCTTATGCCAGGCATTGCACATGCTGCAATGCAAACATTCTGTTCTGTTCCCCTGAGAAAGGTTGAGTATTGCTCAAACAGGCGGGTGAATTAGTGGCAAATCAGCTTGAATAGTACAGAGACTCATTCCTAGGCTTTGCTGTTTCTGTTTTGCCTGTATTTCCCAGGAAATGTCCACTTGTCTGGGGAAGTGGGCTTGTGCCTTTAGTCACAGTGCTTCTGTGGTTTCAAAGGAACGTCTGAGGCCTTTATCAGGCCCCTGGAGCCCCAGACTCATTCTGACTCTTCTGACTCTCTTTAGCTGTTGGAACTGGTCAGGTTCTGGTTGTTTTCCTCAGGATCCTTAGACTTGTAGTTCTCAGTTTAGCCAGCAAATGTATTTATTTGCAAATTTAGGATTTCACCCTGGATGGCTTCCTTATTTTGGAGACTTTCTTCCTCAATTTTCAGCCACCGTGGCAGGCCTGTATTCTGACTAAAGGCTGTGTGGTTTGCACTGAGTTCCATGTGCTGTGGCACAGGTTTCTTTCACTCTCCTGCCATAACATAAATTATCATCGAGTGTGATTCCCTTCCTCTCAGGGGTTCTAGAGTTTCATTTCTGCCTGGTTGTTTCCCCCTGCCTTCAAAGCTGATTTTTATTTTCATCCACCATTTATAATTGTCACTGGATGGAGGTCAACTCTGCCACTGGATAACCAATCTCTGAAGGAATTTGTTCTGTGTGGTTTATTTCAGTCATTTAAATAAACCACAACCTCTTTCCTGTGGAGCTTGAAAATGTCCTCAAGTCATGTATAATGGATGAAACTTGTTACTGGTCAGTAGAACAACATTGTTTCAACACAAGATGGTGTTTATGAGATAGTAGTATTTATGGATAGTTATGGATAGAAATAGAAGATATTAAAACATACTCTAAGAAGGGGAATTTGGTAATCTCTCTGATTTACACAGAGGGTGATGTTAAAGAACCACTTTAGTTGCAATGAAACTAACTTGGTGCATGTTCTTGGAGATTCCAGTGTAAACATGGAATTAAGCTTCAGGTAAGTACGGGGATATTCCTAATGTCTGCCTGGCAATTTCTGACCTATACCAATAAGCTTTAAGAGAGGAGACTTAGCTTTTGAAGTTTCTTACCACCAGGAATTCCTTTTGGTCACTGAAATTGGCTAGGTGGTTTTATGCAGTTAGCAGAGTCCAAGACCAGAGAGAAATTAGGCCAATTTGAAATATATCATGCTCCAGGAAAAGTAACAGTGCATTTGGAAGCTGAAATTAATACCATCAGCATTGGTGCTGTTTTGCTTGTGTGCCAATGCTCACCCAGGTGAGATGCATCCTCACTGCGATACTGGTGGGAGTGGGTGAACATTTAAGCAGGTCAGAAACTTTTTTTTTTTTTTAACTATGTCAGCAACACTATGTTAAATAACAACAGCATTGCCCTGTTTCATGTTTTCTCTCTCTGTTTCTTTGAAAAGGCTCTGAAGAACTGTCCAATCAGCAGATTTTTTTGTTTGAAATAACTTTATAAAAGATTCTTTACAAAAATATGTGGTCATTGTATAAAAAAAGAAAAGAAAGCCCTGTTGACCCTTGAACAATGTGGGGTTTAGGGACACTGATCCTCCCACCCCCTTTTAACCATGGTTAAAAGAAATCCGTGTATAACTTTTGTCTTTCCAAAACATAACTACTGTTGACTGGAAGCCACCCTATAACAGAAACAGTCGATTAACACGTATTTTGTATGTTGTATATATTACATACCATATTACGATAAAGTGGTCCAAAATGGAAAATGTTCTTGAGAAAATCGTAAGAGAAAATGCACTTACTGTACTGGATTGTTGTATTTACTGAAAAAATGATGTATAAGTGGACCTGCACAGTTCACAGGGTCAGCTGTTGTTCAAGGGTCAACTGTACCAAGAGATAAAAAAGGAGAAAATAAAATTTTCCAGATCCCCCTGCCAGCTATAACCACATTGGGGAGGAGGGGGCATGCATCATTTAGCTAGTTTTATTTTAATTTACAAAAATGGATCATAGTATACATATTTTATGATCTGCCTTTTTTCCTTCTTAGTTCCAGCAGTTTTGTATGTATGTCAGTGTTTGTGCTTTTATATAAGCTGTCTGTGTATATTTAAACAAGAAATTGTGCAGATAGTTGTTTAAAATCCATCCAGCTAAATAGCTTTGAATTTGCTAGGGCCTAGGTTAGGGAGCATTTTATCATGAACTAAAACCACATTTGTTCTTGTAACTGAGAAGCATGAGAGAAAATGTCTTCATAGCTTCTACTTTGGCCAAGTGAGAATGGGTTTCCTGCCCTTACTCTGTTGAAATGCAGGTGCCCACTGCTTCCTGGCACGTGGACACAGTACAATCTTCTCTCTGCCTTTATTCACACTGCACGCGGTACAGGCTGGAAAAGCTCCAGAGCTGCTCTGCAAAATCACGCTTGGTGATTTGGTGGTGACCAGCTATATCTCAGTGCAGGGTCACCTTGAAATGCCAGAGCCTTCTATGTAGTCGGGGTCTCATTGCCAGTCTTGTATGTAGGCGTGGAGCAAGGCATCTCTCTGGAGCTTGTGGTCAAGAAGGACAGCAGACCTTAAGCTCAGAAGGAGTTACCAGCGTGCCAACGGTAGTGAAGGAGTTTAGGGTCATAGGCGTGCATGGTGTCTTACAGACCAGTTCTTTGAATGGTAGTGATTTGGGATGAACTGGCAGTGGACAGACGTATCCCTTCCATCTCTTCCTCTAGGGGTGAGGCTGGGCCCCACGGTCTAGGTGCTGTGGGAGTGGCCCCTGGAGTTCTTGCTGCCTGCTGGATTGGGGCTGTTGCCCCAGATTTTTTAGGTGGGCTGTAGCATCTTTCTCCTTGCTTTTATTAGTACCTCATGGGTTTATTATGGAGGTCTGGTGACCATCCAGGCCAGGGGTAGCTGACGACAGCAGGAGGGCCAAGGCTGGCGCCAGGCCTGTGTTTACAATACAGTTCTGTGGGCTCACAGCCATGCCCTGTTGTTTGTGCATCACCCACGGTGCTTTTGCACTGTGACTGCACAGCTGAGTGGTTGCAGGAGATGCCATGTGCCCTGCAAAACCCGAATACCGACTCTTTGGGCCTTTCCAGAAAACATCTACTGACTGTCTAGGCATGATCCATAACCAAATGCCCCACATAATTTCTTTTTTTGGTTGGTATGTATTTCTTCCCCTATTCTCCACAGCCCATCTGTTGGGTCCTTTTCATAGGATTTTTTTCTTTCTTCTCTCTCTTCTGACCGGTTACTCTCTGGTGAGCTGGTGAACAAATGGGGCTGACGTCACATGGCCTCATAGTGCACTACATCACCACCACTGTCAGCCTTTGTTTTTGGCTCTTCTCCACTTAAATTTTTAAATATTTATTTGTTTGAGAGCAAGAGAGAGTGAGTGGAGATAGGAGCAGATGGAGAGGGAAGGGCACACTCTGCTGAGCTTGGAGCCCAACAGGGGGCTCGATCCCAAGACCCTGAGACCGTGACCTCAGCCAGAATGAAGAATTGGATGCTCAACCAACTGAGCCACCCAGGGATCCTCTCCACTTCAGTTTTGCTCAGAAGCTTTTCTCATCCTTTCCATTGCTTCATAGAGGCCTACAGGGGAAAAAGCACAAATTTTGGCTCTAAGAAAATGGTTTATTTATTTGTTTATTTTACATAGGCTCTACCCCCAGTGTGGGGCTTGAACTCACAACCCCGAGATCAAGAGTCAGATGCTCTACTGACAGAACCAGCCAGGCGCCTCTTCTCCAAGAAAACTCCTTAAAGTTGAGCCCTGCCACTACAAAGTAGTTACCCTAGGTGTGTCCTGTACTCCTCTGAACCTCAGGCTCTTCTTCTGAAGATGGGGTCATACCCTAGCTGCCTTACCTACCACATCAGGGGTGTGGCATGATGGGGGCGTGTGAGTGTTGTCAAATCTGAGATATGTTCTTTTTTTGTGAAGGTGGCAATGCTAGATGACTGACTTCCTTCACTCCCGTAACTGTATTTGTGAAGTTAATTGTGTTTTTAAATGTATTGTGGAATGAAGGTGGTGTGTTTTTATTTGAAATTTTTGCTTAGAGGATGCCTGGGTGGCTCAGCGGAGGAACATCTGCCTTCGACCCAGCGCGTGACCCCAGGGTCCCTGGATCGAGTCCCACATTGGGCTTCCTGCATGGAGCCTGCTTCTCCCTCTCCCTCTTTTCTCTTTGTGTCTCTCATAAATAAATAAATTTTAAAAATCTTTTTAAAAAAATGTTGCTCAGATAACACCAAGGAAACTATCCTCATTAAATACAGTTTGAATAGGATGAAGCTCAAATGATCTGCATAAAAATATCCCCATAGCAAAACCAAAAATCAATATTACTGAATGAAAGCCTTTTCAGTGCATTTTTAAAACCAGAAACACTGCGTTTTGAGAGTCCATGGAAGTTCAAGTGAGAAGTCAGGAAGTTAGAGGCCTTTTTATTTTCGGATGCCCGCGTTGGGGCTGTGATTTTTGTCCCTGTACCCTCTGTGGTAGGAATGTCACGCAGTGGGTCACGTACGGGCCCTGCCAGCCAGGCTCATACACCTCTGACGCGCCTTGTGCAAAAGTGATGCAGCTACTGATGCCAAGTGAGATCCCACTCCCTACATTAGGGTGCTCCAGTGGCAGAGGCTTCCTGTGCCCATTTTACATATTTGGAGAGGAGATGGTGTTCTTAGAGCCAACACGGAGAAGAAAGTAGAGGGTTGGCCTTGTCTTTTAGATGCCGCTGGACAGTGAGTGAGAAGAGTGTTCTCTCCTGAACTCACCCTGCAGACTCTGGTAGACTGTCATTTCTGTTCTTGTGTCCCTTTGGGTTTGGGTTTCATTTCTTTTGTCTTTTCCTTTCTTTTTCCCTCCCTCCCTCCCTCCCTCCCTCCCTCCCTTCCTTCCTTCCTTCCTTCCTTTCAAAATATTTACCTTTTCCACAAAGGTCTTGCCACCTGTTTGAGCTCTAAAGCTTGTGTCAGGTCTTGAGAGGATGCATAGTGGACTGATGCCTTTGTTTCTCACCGGCCTTGGGCCAGTGGATGGACCAGTGGCAGTTAGCCCTGCAGAGGTTGATGAGGGGAGTGGGGCCCTACAGCTTTTCTGGACTTCCGTGTGTGAGTGAGACCGGTCTCCCCCTGTCATGGGGCAGGGAGCAGCCTGCACTGCCCCCGTCCTGTGAGGAGTCCCCATGGCCCTGAGAAGAGGGGGAGTCAGGAGAGTCTGGGCCGTGTTTCCCAGGCCCTGCTCCCAAACCCACCGTTCTCCTAACTCCCCTCACCCAAGGAAGATTCCAGACGGCCACCTGAGGCCACGGGGACTGGGGGCCTCCCGCCAGCTCTCTGTAGGACAGGTGGGCGTGTGAATGCTGTGCGTTCTCGGTAACTCCACCTCACGTTGCTCTTGTGTCACACTAGGGAACAGGATCCCCAGCCCTCATTGTGCTGTTGTCCGCTTCGGTGAGTTTGTGCGTGTGCAAATTTAGGAGAGTCCCGTGTGTGGGGGGACTGTGCCTCGTGTACCTTCTGCAGGTTAGTAGGACTGTGTCGGAGCGCTCACACCCATGCAGAACACGGACTGGTTAAGTGAGGTCCTGTCCTGGTCGTTCCTGTCGAGGCGCAAGTTCACGTGGAGGAGAGAAGCCTGCTGCTACAAGGGAGAACATAAGCCTTTAATTCTTCTTACCTTGTCTTTTTTTTTTTTATTAATTAATTAATTTATTTATTCATGAATGACAGAGAGAGAGGCAGAGATACAGGCAGAGGGAGAAGCAGGCTCCCTGTGGGGAGCCCAATGCAGGACTCGATCCCAGGGCCCCGGGGTCATGACCTGGGCCGAAGGCAGACGCTCCACCACTGAGCCCCCCGGGCGTCCCCTTCTTATTTTGTCTTAAATATATGTTTATTCTTGGTACTGAGGAAAAGATTAGGAAGGAGAATATTGAGTCGATTGACTGCTTCTTTTTTTTTAATTGGTCTCAGGCTGTGGAAAGGGTCCCATGATGAGTTCTAAAGGAGCATGACCTGGGGATGGAGGGCTAACCCCTTTGTTTTGGCAACTCCCGCTGCTGTTGTAGGTGTGGGATCATCACTCATCACAAAAGCAAGGTGCTATTTATCTTAAACACAGAAGTTTCCAGGAGAAAGAGAACTGCGATCTGTGTTCCTAACAGCCTGCGCACACACAGATCCTGCATTCGGGATCTGCTGTCTGTGGTTCTTTGCTTCTTCACATGGGGTTACTTCTGCCGGAGGCACTGGGAAGCATGACTGTGTGTGTCCAGCCAGGCCGCATGTGTACAGGTCCTACTGCGGTGCCTTGGCAGAGGAGGTAGCCCCACAGTGTCTGGAATGGCTCAGTGGGCTTGGGAGCACAGCTGTGTGAAGCAGTGGCATGGACATGCTTGCACAAGTGTTTGTTCTTAGCCTCTTGATTTGCTTCCCTGGTTAACGCCTATTTAAAAAAAAAAAAAGTGGATCTTTCTTAAGAAAAGGCAGCCTATTTTAGGGTCATCTCCATTTACTCAGAAAATACTATACATCGTTTTTGAAAATGAATTGAACTTTTAATTTCGCTTGTCACAGAGCCTGTTCTTTATAAGTAAGAGCTTTATAGTGTCGTGGAAAGTTCATTCCAATTTTGTTCCTTACAGAAGATCTGATACCACTTATTTCTGGCTTGAAGCTAAAGTTTGGTCGACGTGGGTAGAAAGAAGCCTGAGAAACAGAAGGTCTAGGTTGTGCTTCTGAGTGATCCTGAACGGGTAGGTCACTTAACATCTGTGGGTCGTGTCAGCATCCGTCGCTGAGAGCCTGGGACTAGAAGATTAATGAGGATTTCCCAATTTTCAAATGATGCGATTATAGATCTCCCCACCCATGTCTGCTGGAGGGAAGATGGCCTGTTGAGACAAGAGGTCTTTGGCTCACCGCGATAGTCTTAGCTGCGTGCTCTGCTTGAGAACTGTTAGTTGAGTTTATTTGTAAAAGCTATTGGTTCTTGTTCAGAAGACATAAGTATATTTATTTTGGGGGGGCGGGTGCCTGGGTAGCAATAGTTTAAGCATCTATCTGCCTTTGGCTCAGGTCATGATCTTGGGGTCCAGGGATTGAGCCTCCATCGGGCTCCCTGCTCAGTGAGGGGTCTGCTTCTCCCTCTGCCTCTCTCCCTGCTGTCTCATCCTGTCTCAGATAAATAAATCTTTTAAAAAAACAAAAGCAAATTAAAAAACTCCACCCAACAACACAAAGAATATTTGTATTTGGATTTTAAAGAGCTCGTATTAGCATAGTTTAGATGGAACTTTGGATGTTTTCATTTCTGTTCTGTTCTCAAGACCACTAATACAGAAAGTCTCCAGCTTGTTTCTCTAAACATGAGTTTTATGAAGTGTTTTAAGTCTGTTACATCACCTTAAAAATACTGTTTTGTTGGAACACCTGGGTGGGTCAGCGGTTTAGCCCCTGCCTTCAGTCTAGGGCGTGATGCCTGGGTCCTGGAATTGAGTCCCACATTAGGTTCCCTGCATAGAGCCAGCTTCTCCCTCTGCCTGTGTCTCTGCCTCTCTCTCTCTCTCTCTCTCTCTCTCTCTCTGTCTCTGTCTCTCTCTCTCTCTCTCTGTGTCTCTCATGAATAAATAAATAAAATCTTTAAAAATAATACTGTTGGGATCCCTGGGTGGCGCAGCGGTTTGGCGCCTGCCTTTGGCCCAGGGCGCGATCCTGGAGACCCGGGATCGAATCCCACGTCGGGCTCCCGGTGCATGGAGCCTGCTTCTCCCTCTGCCTGTGTCTCTGCCTCTCTCTCTCTCTGTGACTATAATACATAAATAAATAAAAAAATTAAAAAAAAAATAAAAAAAAATAAAAATAATACTGTTAAAATTGTTTTATGAGGGGTAGGATCCTGACATAGCTCCTATGATGATCGAGATCCTCTTGCTGTTTTAATATGTCACTGTTTGGCATGCTGAATCCCCTTTGTAGGGCAGCCGATGACCATTTGTTTATTATTTCCTGGGTAAACGTGTTCCAGTATGTCCTGTAAATGGCAAGAATGGGGTGTGAGGACATGTGTGGTAAGAGAGGAGATGCAGAGTCTGAGCCAGAGACAGCTCAATGGCAGGATACATGCCAGTGGACAGGCAGCTCCCTGTCCCGAGTCCTGGCCCCCAGCCTGGTTGTGTCAGGGACTCCGTCTGCACTTCCCTTCTGCACGAGTTAGCTGTAGTCACAGAACACTGGTGCCCCAAACAAAGTGGCTTCAGCAGCGTAAACACCATCTCCAGGTTTCTGTGGCCAGGGGGGTCTGGCTGTGATTGAGCTGGGCACAAGTTTAAGGCTGTGGTCAAGACATCAGCCTGGGCTTCTGTGTTATCTGAAGCTTGACCGGGGAAGGGTTTCCTCCTAAGCTCATGTGATAGTTGGCAGTTTCTTGTGGGGTCTCAGACTGAGGGCCTCGGTTTTGGCTTCGTGTTCACTGGGAGCTGGAGGCTGCCCTCACTGCTGCTTCTTCAGAGCCAGCAGGAGGGAATCTTGTAGCAGAATGGATGTTACAGTCTTGTGTGAGGTAACCAAATGTAGCCCATAATTTTTGCTTATTCCGTGTATAAGAGAATCTCAGGCCCCAGCCTGCTGAGGGTCGGGGGAAGTGACACAGGGACAGGGACCTTGGGGCCATTGTAGAGTCGGCCACAATGAGGCTGACCGGGAGTATGGATTCCGTGTGTCCCCACTCCAATTCTGTGGAATTGGATTCCTCTGCATTTTCCCTCTTCACCCGGAGCATGCTTCTGGTCCCTCCTGCCTTCTTTTCTTCCTCTGACCTGCAGAGAGCTCAACACCTGAGGGTGGCTTTTCCTCCTCTCTCCTGCTATAGAAATTCAAGGGAAAGGTGGCAGGAAGCTGAGCGGCGCCCAGGCTGTCAGGGCCCTGCCTGAATGGCTGGTATTTTGGGTGTGTGACACATCCCTAGCCGGCATTTCTAGGTCATGACGTGCTCTATAGAAACGACCCAAGTGGGGTCTTTTCAGCTTTTGTGTTTTGTGGTCACTGCTGTCTTAAAGCAAGTGCTGATTTCCAAAATGAGTTCAGATTCCCGGTGTCGACCACTTAGGGGCTCTCGCTGTGACTGTGCCTTAGATTTTAATTTAGAATCATTAGTGGTTTGGGTCCTTTCACTTTCTGGCCCTATTACCTGATCCTTGGTATCATTATCTCTTTAGTCCTCTTTGGGGTGGTCTGTCTTGGTCTGTCTTCCTTGCCAAGGAGCCAGTGTGGTGTGGTTAAGAACTGAGGGCAAAGCCAGGCTGCCTGGGTTCGAGTCCTGGCTCTGCTCTCTCTTAGCTGAGCATTCTCAAGCGTGTGGTTCCATTTTGTTTCTTTGTGGCAGGTTTTACCACTTCTGATTTTTCCACTGACTGCGGTGGCCAGTGACCTCTGACTGCGGCGGCCACTCTCACTTTGCTCCCAAGTTATATACATGCTGCTGATAGGAGCAGTTTGTGCCTTATTACTAATCAAATGTCCCTTCAAGCCTTTTTCTGGCCTGGTCAAGTGGCCCACAACATGCGTGAGCTTGCGAGGACACCTCTGTTTTGGTGACCTTGCCCTGGTACCTGCTTTGCCTCCTCAGGATGAGGATAGCATCTTTTTTTTTTTTTTTTTTTTTTTTGGGCGTGAGCTTGATGGGACTGTTTGCAGGCAGGGTGTCTTTCGGCCCGTGTCACCACACTGAGCTGTGGTAGTGCTGTTGCTGCCCTTCTCCGGATGAAGAATTAAACACCATGCTCCAGGTCTTCAGGGTCCATTGGTCTTCAGCCTTGTTCTGTGTGACCGTAGAGCACCTGCTCTTAACGACTATGGGACACCGTCTCTTGTAGAGGAAGCCCCGACCCACCTTAGTGAACCAGCTCCTTGGGAGGGAAACGAGAGGCCAAGTGTTGGAAACAGCACATCTTATGAGCATGAGAACTTTTAGCCTCTTCTGCTGCCTTCACTCCACTTGCTGTCCGTGAATATCTTGACACCTACGTGTGCCTCCCTCCTCGGGGAGCCAGTGCGGCCTTGCTCTAGAGGACACGGTGTACATTCAAAGTGGGAGTGTGGGGGCGCCTGGTGGCTCAGTCAATTAAGTGACTGACTCTTGGTTTGGGCTTAGGTCATGCAATTGAGCCCCACGCCAGATTCTGTGCTCAGTGCAAGGTCTGCTTGGGACTCCCTCCCCTCCCCTCCACACCTCCCCCTACTCTCCCTCTCTCTCTAAAATAAATGAATTTTCAAAACAAAACAAAACAGTAGTGTGTTCCTTTCAGCCAGGTTTTTGACATGACTGATGGGGAATCTTAACAGTGCATAAGCAGCATGATTGAGAAGTCACTGGGTTGTTAACAGTCTCAGCCAGTAGTTACATATCCAGATTATTCTCTTTAGGTGCATCAGATAAGTTAATTGCTTATGTTCTGGTGATACTACCCTTGCACTGCATTCTTTTACATGCACTTTGTCTCCACCACCTTCTAACCCTTCCCCACCCCCAGTACTTAGCACAGCGTCTGCTGCCAAAAGGGTGGTTCATTAACATCACTTGTTGAAGTCGCTTATTCTTTTGAATAGTCATAGTGGTGGCAAATTACCAACTTGGAAGAGGAATTGGATTCCGTGAACCTATTAAAATATTTTCTGTGAAAGCAAAGAAAGTAGGACTTGTTTAAAAAATCAGGATTACATTGTAATGAGACCGATTTTCTTCTGGGCATTATAGGCTGGTTTTGAAGGTAAGAGAAGAGTGGCCAACCTGTTCTGAACAGTCTGCATCATTGGAGTGAGTTCCAAAGACGATGATGTAGAAGGGATCAAGGAGCACTTTTTTTTCGGAGAGAAAGTTCTGTTTAGGGGCACCTACCTGGGTGGCTCAGTCGGGAAAGCATTTGCCTTCAGCTCAGGTCAGGGTCTCAGGGTCCCTGCATGGGCTTCCTGCTCAGCAGCGAGCCTGCTTTTCCCTCTGCCTCTCTCCCTCCCCCTGCTTGTGCACTCTAGCTCTCTCTCAAATAAATAAAATCTTTTTTAAAAAGTTCTGTTTAAAAGCTGCTGTTGCCTTTCTTGTAGGTCTTCTTTTTTCCCCCCCTCTTGAAAGCATAGCTGACAAACCCATGCTGTTGATGATGAGGCTGTAATGTGAAGCTGGCCGTGGCGATAGGCCGCCTGCTATTCTCAGTGTGGCCGTTCATTCCCACAGGTGCCTGCTGAGTACTTGGCACTGCACACCAGAAATATTAGCACTGATGGAAATGATTCATTCCTTCTTTCAAGAATTTATCGTCAAAAAAGGAAACGCAGTGCTGCTCTGAAGAATGCTCACACATGCACAGCTAGAGCTTTCTGCATGCATGTTAGTCAAGGCTGTTTGCTAAGATGGGCATTTTTATCGGACATTCTGTTCAGAACAGCTCAGGAAAGTTTGATATTCTTGTCAGAAGTCTGATTGACCTGTCTCTAAAATGTTCACATAGGGCAAGAGTCTGAATTTACTGGGCTGTAAACTGTAATTGCAACTGTGGCCATTGAATTTACTAGTTTTTGATGCTCACATTAGCAAACATGGTCATTGCCAATATGTCTTGGGAACGTGTTCCACGATGGGCACAGTTGGTGCATCCTCTCTAACACACATAACTTCTCTCCACAGTACGTGTCCTTGTCCTTCTCTTACAGGCCTGGAAACTGAGTTTTGGAAGGATTCAGAAACCCGACAAGCAACCACCACACTGCGGGTACACGGCAGAGGTGTCCGCCAAGCCTGTCTGCCCAGAGTCAACCCCTTCTCCACTGTCTACGGTTTTGAAAGTCTTCGGCGCTGAGTGACCAGCACAGAAAGCTCTCGCCAGCCAGGGAGCACAGGGCTCTTTCCTCTCAGTGTTGGGTATGATCTCTTAAGTCCCTAACTTTTGAGTCCCTGCTACTGTTTTGGATGTCGGCAAGTTCTTTCCTCGTTACTAGGAGGTTCTCTGGACTTACATGACATTTGTTGTATTGCTTCCCTCACTCGCACACAACCCCTACCAGTTTGGAAAACTTAAAGCTTCTCCCTATTTTCTGAGATGACAGTGTCTTTTTTTTATAATTAACATGAGTCTCTTCTCTCTGACAACACTGACGCTTCAGATGAGGAAGAGCAACAGTTTCCTATCTTGTAAGCGTCTTGTCTACTTGGAGCCACATGTTCTTCATAGAAAATGAGTAGTAGTTGCATTTTACTGGTGCAGGCGGGGTGTTTTCACTTGGGACTCTTCTGTGAGGGGAAAGAAAGCAGAACGTCTTGTCCCTAGGCCGTGGACCCTAAAATATTATGAAATTAAAGAACAAAAGTAAAGCGTATTCTGAAAGCTTGGCTCTTGGAAGAAGGCAGGCACTTTGCTGGGCATCTAACATGACTCCCTGAATTATATGACTGACTCTCCAGTATTTGAGCTGGACACAGATAGGTTAGCAAGTCTGAGCATGGAGCATGGGTGCCCCTGGTTCCGGGATAATGCCCTTTTGGATCTAAGCATGCCTGACTTGGAGATTTTCTTGCTCATCTTATTTAATCCTCTGAACCACACAGTAGAGTGGGGAGCATTTGACCCTCTTTCAGAAAAATAGAAGTTGAGGCTGGGAAGAGATAATGGACTTTGGGAAGGTCGCGTGGCTAGTAAGTGGTAGGACTTTGAGCCACGGTTTTGTTTGTGTGGTGCCCTGATATTGGTGGTTTGGGTTTCCTAATGATCTTTCCTAGCTTGTGAGTCGTAAACAGTGTGGGAAATAGAGCAAGGATCTTATGGGAATCAGCAGAGCTGGTCGTTTAATTACTGGTAAAGCAGGATTGGAGACTTCACAAGCATCTCTGAAACTACGATGTGCATTTGACCCAGACTTGCGGGGAGCTGGAGGGAGCCCCTCACTGCCCCACTCAGCGCAGGGGCTGAGCACTAAGCCAGAGAGAGCTTCCTCGCAAACTCCCAGGCACATTTGTCACTCACCTTCCAGAAGAGTGCAAGGAGGGGCAGGGGCGAGGGAGAGGTAGCTGGCCTCCTCCCAGGAAACAGGCGCACATCTCTTCCCAAAAACATAAGGTAGGGCATTGTAGGGGCTCTCCACCCCAAGCCCCAGCAGTAGAAATACTGCTCTTTATATCTTTGTTTTTCTTGGGGTGCTCTGTGTTGTTATTCTTTTGAACAGAGCATAGCTGTGTCCTTTTTTGATTTTGAAGAGAAAGGAACAGATGACTATTTGTCTGTTTTGGTTATAAGGGGAGGAAAAGATGAATGTAGAAATCCAGAACTGGTCTTCCTGAGACGTGTTACCAATCAGACCCTTTCTCCTCATGACAGGTGATGGAAATGTGCTGGAACGATGGGAGAAGCTGGTAACTTATAGGAAGCCAAGATGACAAGAATTCTTTTAAATAATCAGTAAGTAAAATTTTGTTGGCCCTTTGGAAGTCTTTCAATTACTGGGTGAACATTCCCTGAGAAACCACAGAAAAGCATAGCACAATCAAATAGCATAAAAGTGTGAAAGAGAAAATGCTTAAAAAATAAACATTCAAACCCTTCAAAAAGTTGTTGCTACCTTTTGTATAATTATTCTATCCTGATCTGTATGTTCTTTTATGTTGGGTGTAGCAGTTGGGCAGATAGAGCCTAAATATTTAAAGGATTAAAGGAGGATTTCTTTCATATTAACTTTGGAGAAGCCCTGCTCAAATACAGCTTTAACTGGTTCAGTGAGCTCCATTTCTCAGCAATGGTTGGTATGGACATTTTGGAAATCAGTGTGAATAAACTTGGGGAATGTGAATAGAGTTGAGCTCTTTGCCTGCTCCCCTCCCCACGTCCCCCTTTGAGTATCTCATTTTCTACGCATCAGAGGCTATTACTGGTTGCCAGTGATCTGACAGTTAGATGCGGTTACTTCTGGTTTCGTTATGACGATGATGGTGTCAGTATGAGGGCTTGCCTAGTCAAAAGGTACATACGTCTGGGTCAGACGGTCACAGGCCTGACTCTTATCTTTGTGCTTTTGGGCAGTTATTCAGCCTCTCAGCCTGTGAATCCTGGGCTTGATAGTCCTCTCATGAGAGGAAAGACGGTGGGTAGTGCTTTGTGCTCTGACTGGTACGTTATAGGGCTGCTGTAAAAGTACAGCTGACCCTCGAGCAGCACGGGTCTGAACCATGCAGGTCCACTTGTGCAGAGGTTTTATAGTACGGTTCTTTAAATGTATTTTCCCTTCCTTGGGATTTTCTCTGTGATATTTTCTCCAGCTCACCTTGTTGTAAAAATATAATATGCAACACGTACAGCATACGAGGTGCGTGGTGTCGACCGTCGATGTCAGTAAGGCTTCAGTCAACAGTAGGCAGTCAGAAGTTCAGTTTCTGGACAGTCAAAAGTTACACACAGATTTTTGACTGTGTGGGAAGTTGGTGCCCCCAACCCAGTGTTGTTCACGGGTCACCTGTGGCTATTCCCCTTCCTTATGTTTGTATCGTGATGGTCAGTGTACAAGCCTATATTTGACACAGCCTGGCCAGCTGGACTTCCTTAACTACTGTCAGGCCGTGGTGGGTCAGCATCGCAAGCATCGATGTACAGAGGAATGCTGAGACCTGACCAGCCAGGAGGGGGTACGGAGGAAGGCATGGAGGGAGGACAGAGGGGAGGGAAGAGGAGAAGGAGGATGGGACGGAGGATGGGAAGGTGAGAGGAAGGACAGGAGGGGGGACTGGAGGGAGGATAAGAGGAGGATGGGAGGATGAGAGGAAGACGGAAGGGAGGACTGGAGGGAGGATGAGAGGAGGATGGGAGGGAGGATGGGAGGATGAGAAGAAGGACTGGAGGGAGGAAGAGAGGGAGGATGGAAGGGGAGGACTGGAGGGAGGATGGGAGGAGGATGGGAGGGAGGATGGGAGGATGAGAAGGACTGGAGGGAGGAAGAGAAGGAAGGACTGGAGGGAGGATGAGAGGAAGATGGGAGGATGAGAAGAAAGACTGGAGGGAGGATGGGAGGAAGAGAAGGAGGATGGGAGGGAGGATGGAGGGAAGATAAGAAGGAGGACCAGAGGGAGAATGGAAGGATGGGAAGGAGGATGGAGGGAGGATGGGAGGAGGAGAAGAAGGACAGAGGGAAGATGGAGGGAGGATAAGGAGGAGGGCTAAGGGAGGACAGGGTTACAGTGTTTGCTGAGTTCTGTGATGTCAATACTCCAGCGTGGTTGGTTTTCCACAACGACACGGTCACTGTAAGCAGAGTGGGGGAGGGATGGGCAGGTGCTCACCTCTGCATAGTTTAATACCAGCCACACACTGCAGTGCAAGCTACACCAAGGGCATAAACTGTAATAAAATTGGAAGTGGTGAGTTTTGAGTATTTCTTATCTTTGTGTTAGTCTAATTTATTTTAATTGTGTGTTTATATAGTTTAACTTTGAATGATGGCTGTGCTGAACCACTGCTCACAGTCTGCCCCAGTGGACTGGTAGGACGGCCAGGCTGTAGGTTTCCCGATGGGAAGACAGTTGGAGGCCACAATTCTTCAATTACCTGTCCTAGCCCTGGTGGTAAGAGTTTGGCTTGACTGGTGAAAGCAAGGTTTGCTCTTGAATCTGTGCTCGAACCCTCAAGTTGCCAAACTCACATGGCTTCTGGAGCTGAAGATAAGTCCTGAGACCAATTTAGAATGGAAACCCGTTGCCTGAGGCTTGTTGACCTCACGGTGGCACTGCCCCGGCACCCTCGCCTCTCCGGGCTGTGCAGTGACAGTGGCTGCACACAGGCAGGCTGTCCACTCCCTTTCCAGTTTGTTCTGTGCCTTTGCTGTGCTCCCTGGAACCTACACCTCGTCAGGTAGTGACACTGCAGGGACCAGCAGCCAGGCTTCCTCCTCACCAGCGATGGCTCGTAGCTTTGCTTTTGTTCAGAAATGAAGTTTTCATGAAAGTACATTGTTTCCAGAGAGAGAGAAACAAAACAGGACGGTGTCAGGTTCACACTGGCTTGATGCAGGTCTTTGGGAGGGGGATGGAGGGTACCAGGGACCCTGGAGCAGGTAGCCCGTGCTCCCCCAGCCCGCTAGCTTGCCCTTTCCAAGGGACAATGGGAGCCTGAAATCGCTCAGTAACAGCTAAGATTGTGGTGGTGGTTTTTATTCTAAATCTCACCCACCTCGCTCTCAGAACACATTCTTTACTGAACCTTAAAAAAAAGTCTTGGGTATTTCAAAACATTCGTTTGTGTCAGTTCCCTGAAACGGACTTACATAATCTTAAAACATTTATTTCCCTTATTTCCTCCTGAAACAATAGATATTTATAGCTCCTTCTGAGTCAAGAACGGACTTAGATTATTGCAAAAGCAATTCTTGCCCCTTTCATGCTGAAGCTGATGGATGGAAACCTGAGACACTTGCCCCTGGATTAAGAAATATTGACCTGTGTTTCAATCAAGATGAATAAGGGTGTCTTGGGTCGCTGTGAAAGCAGACTTGGGAGAAATAACCAGCCGAGGAGCCTCACCACACATAAAATATTCTGATTTATGATTTCTCTCCCAGGAAGGACCTGATGCTATTTCTGGGCATCCCCAATATGGATGCGAGTTTGACTGGAGAGCTCGCAGGTGTGGCCTTGGGTGTGGGGAGGTTGCAGCCTGGCACGGTGGTCGATCAGCGCACTCCGAAGTGTGCTCTGTACTTGGGAGTCGCAGGTCGTGATGTGGTCGATGTCATAGGAGATGCAGTGAGTGTTTTGGAAATCAGTCGGAGAGAGAAGTGCCTTGTGTGGTGGGAGTGATGAGGTCAAGGAGACTTGCAGCAGCACATGACAGGTGCGGTGGGTATTTAGTGACTGTGCTTTTTAATTCAAATACCTATTTTAAAAATCATAAAGGTTAACAATTGGAAAGAATTTTAAAAATGTGAAAGTTATTAAGAATTGAAAATTTATCAATATCATCTACCTACAGATACCATTATTGACTTTATTTTTTTTATTTTTTCATTTTTTCTGTTTCTTTCTGCATCCTCTTCCTAAGCCTGGAAGGGTTGACATGCATTTTTTTCTTCTAAAATGGATCTTTTGTGGTAAATATCATTTGACACCTAATTTGGTTGACTGTGTACCTAAACCATACCATGTTGATAAATACATCCTGTTTGGCAGCGGTTCCTGTGTTACGTGGCCCGTATTGTTTAACCGGATCCCCAGGAGCGGGCATTTTGGTGGTTCCCCGCTCCTCCTCCTCTTTGTAAAGCTCACTGTGGTGAACATCTCTGGGCATGCATTGTGGCACACCTGCCCCGCTCCGTGGGCAGATCTCTGAACAGAGTCAGGGCGGTGCCTTCAGGAACATTCCAGCAGGAAGACAGACTGTGAGTGAGCAAAGAGGTAGAGGCAGGAAGGGAAGCTCTCACTCTGGGGAAAGGCGGGAGGTGCAGTTGAGCAGCAGGCCACGGGGGAAGGCCCGCTAGCTGGGGCTGTCGGTGGGAGATGGGGCCTGCCGGGCCCAGCCCTTATTCATTCTCAGTTGGGAGCCATGTGGGAGTCCATAGCCTGCCTCATACAAAGATTCTGAGAATCTTCGGTTTTCCTTAACTTACCTTATCTGAGGAGAAGTGATTAATTAAATGTTATAGGTAATAATTATTCATTATGGGTAATAGATAATTAATGGTTCTACCTTCTAAAACTTCCTGAGAGCCTTAAGAAACCAACAAATTAGGGAGTGAACAATTAATGGAAGTCGGGAAGAGTATGTATATATAGAAAAAATTGTAAGATTAGAGGGGCCTGTGGTTTTGAAAAGTAAAGGAAATGACATTAATTCATGTATTTTATACACTTCTTAACAAACTGAATAAAATTTAAAGACAATTTGGGAAAAATATGGATTAGGATACAAGTATCATAATTTAAAATAATACTACCTTATGCTTACTTGCTTTCATGTGCTTGTGTGTTTGAAATGCATCGCCTTCCCTAATTTCCCCTAAACTTTCTCAGGAGAGTACAGGATTGTCTCCACTCTGTAGGTGAAACAGAGGCCTCCAAGGCTGGCTTTGAGGAAGTGACACCGGGCTTGCAGTTGGAGGGAGGGGCTGGTAGGGCCCTGGGTAGGTCTGGGGACTTCCCTGGAAGGGTTGTGAGGCCACAGTTAGACTTGAAAGGTGACAGGGAGGGACTGCTTTCTAGCCCACAATGGTCTCTTTCATTGTCACTGAAGAGAAGAAAACACTTCCTCAGCCATTTTCTGTTCCCTTTCCCTTTGTGGTAGGTGACATTGTTGTCAAATCACTTGTCCCTGCCCACCCTGTGGGAGGATTACACTTTCCTTTTTTTTTTTTTTTAAGATTTTATTTATTTATCATGAGAGAGGCAGAGACACACAGGCAAAGAGAGAAGCAGGCTCCATGCAGGGAGCCCAATGTGGGACTTGATCCCAGGACTCCAGGATCACACCCTGAGCTGAAGGCAGATGTGCTTAACCACTAAGCCACCCAGGTGTCCCATAGATTACACTTTCCCACCCCACTGAGGGTTGGCCCCCGTGGCTTTCTTGGCCATAGGACCTGTTTTTGGCCAAAACAATGTGAATAGCGATGACACGTGCCATTTCCTGGTAGAAGCTTTAACGAGGCGTGGCCTGGGTCCGCCATGTCTCCCTTGTCCCTGCCATGGGACCAGTGTGTCCCACTTGGGGTGTTCCTTCTCCTTTGGTCCCTGTGAAGAGGACACAGCTCACCTCCATGAAACCAAACAGGAGCCAGGAATAGTAAGACCTTTCTCTCATGTTGGCCTCCAGAATGTTGGCACTCTTTGATACTGACTGCAGTGTGACTTAGCCTAAACCCATAGAGGCCCGCTGTCCTGCTGTCCTTCTCCTGCATTGGAGAGGTGAACCTTCTTCACACGTTATCACTTCAAATAAGGCGTTTAACTAGGTGTGTAGGGTTGACTGAGTTGCCCCTTCGTTTGTTTGTTTATTTATTTATTTGAAAGAATGAGACAGAGTGAGAGAGCACACAAACAGTGGGGAAGGGCAGGGGCAGAGGGAGACGCAGACACCCTGCTGAGCAGGGAGCCCAATATGGGACTCAATCCCAGGACCCTGACATCATGACCTGAGCTGAAGGCAGATGCTTCACTGGCTGAGCCACCCAGACACCCCCCTTTATTTTGTTTCCTCAAACACTTGCAGAACATGTTCCAGGTCAAGGTCTGGATGTCTAGAGGTTTTAAATAATCCAAGCCCCTGCCCAGCCTCAGGACCCTGGGAGCATGGCGTGACTGGGTGCCATGTATTCAGTGGCTGTGAACAGGGCACGTGGTTGGGTCCAGAGCCCAGTGTCACATGGTCACTGGTGGGCTGTGCTCAGGGAGGTGAGCCCCCTGATGGGTGCCACCCTTATGATGCCCTTGCAGTGGCATTCCTCTCCCATCACTCAAGCTCATCTCCCCCCCCCTTCCCTCCCCCGCAGCCGGAGCACAAACTAGTTTGTACTCAACACTAGACTTCCTTATTCCCAACTTGCATTTTTAGTGAAACGTTTTGTAGCAACTCATCCACTACATTGGTGTATGTCATTTCTCTTGATATGTATCATAAACCATTTAACTTCACAGACAACATATCTTAAATTTTTTCCTTGGCGTATAAGTTGCTTAACATGTTATTACAACAAAATTAAACATTCAGTAAATTATTGACCATTTTTGTTGATTCTCTCCCCACTGCGCCGCCGAAGTTATTGGTTCTTTTCTCTGTGCTGTATGAAGTAGAGGTTGCTGTTGTTAGAGCATTCCTTTGCATTTTCTCTTTGTGGTGTCTGATGAGAGAAGACTCTGCATGGGCTTAGTAATACCTTGCCTCAATTTGGAATAACTTGTTGGAGTTGTCCTGTCATATTTCAGATCCTGTGTCTAATAATCGGACAGGTGTTCAGGGGATCTAACTTGATTTCATGCTCCCAGTGACTCACCCTGGCTTTGGACCATGGCATGACACCAAAAGCTCCAAGAATTAAGTAGTCTAACTAGTGGTTTCTGGGCTAAGACAATGCACGATGTAGTTTCCCAGTCATTCAGCTATTTCCTTTCTCGCCGCTTCTGATCCCTTCTCCACTTGCATTTCAAAAGGCACATGACTAATTTATTATTCAAGTCCCATCTTGAACCAAGAGCCTTCAAACTTTTTTGTCCAATATGCGCAGAAAAAAAGGGTTACAGCCCCAGACAGAGGAAGGAATACTCAGAGAACTGCCACTGTGTGTCCATAGTGGTCTGGTCTTAAGGTTGGGTGGTGGGTTCATGATTGTTGATTTTAATATTATTTTTCCTGACAGATACATTAAATAAATTCTCTTTACGTATGAAATACTATATAACCAAAAAGTTTTTTTTTTTAAGTGTAAAACAGTACATGCTGTTAAATGCATCCATTGTGTTTATATTGGCAGCATTGAGTCCTGTCAGGGGCACCTGGGTGGCTCAGTGGTTGAGCATAGGCCCTTGGGCTCAGGTCAAGATCCCAGGGTCCTGGGATTGAGTCCTGCATCGGGGTCCCCGCAGGGAGTCTGCTTCTCCCTCTGCCTCTCTCTGTGTCTCTCATGAATAAACAAATAAACAAAATCTTAAAAAAAAAAAAAAAACTGAGTCATGTCAGTTTTACGATTTTAATTTTCTTGTAAAACACCTTAGATGGGTGTTTTAATAAATAGTGCTCTCTTTCTTCAACAGAGCAAAATAATTTTATTTTGAAGACACTATTTATTGACCTTTAATTTTCAGAGGGTCTTCCTATCAACATAGGCATCGATATAGTTTAGGGCTCACCCACAGAAATATTTTCTTTTGTTCTACCACAGAGAAGTATCCTCTGTTGGGGAGAATATAGAAAGTTAATGTCTGGTTATTGACAGTGACTGGCCACTTGTCCCTTCTCTTTTTTGCAGGAAAACCTCAGTGTTTACACAGAGTCTGAAACATTAGCCATCCGTACTCTGAGCTGTAAGCCCAGGCCTGTTTGGCAGCTGTGGGGATCAGACATTAAAACCCCAGGTTTGGGGTTAAACATCCATAGTTTTGAAGCTGGCTCTGACTCACCTTGACAGTTGACCTTGGGCTCAGAACCTTCATGACTCCTAGTTAACAGTGGGCTCAGTACTGCTGCGAACACCTGCCTTGCTGTGTTGTGTACATATTAAACGGGAAATAATGTGTGTACAGCGGAAGGCACTATCGTGACTAGATCCTCAGTAAATGAATTACATTGAGCAATTTTTTTTCTTGTTTTAGGTGCAATTTCAAATATATTTTCCTATAGGGACAGTGTTAAGAATGAGGTTTGAGTACAATATTAGAAATATTATTAACATTATACTTGAGATCAATCATAAGTTAAATAGGCTTCTAAAGACTGGCCAGAGAAGCCACTGTCTATGTTTTGTCTGTAGTGAAATGCATTTCAAATGCCACATAAGTTCATTGACTTCATACTTAGGAGTGAACTTTTAGAATGTAATTTATTACCAGGTTGAGGGCTGACTATTTAGATAACCTTTTGCTTGGACATAAAATGGAATTGCTTGATAGGCGGTAGGTTTTTTGGGGGCACATGAGTCCTTTTTTCTACTTCTAGGAAGTCCGCTCACCTTCTGGAGAAATTACTGCTCTTCTTGCAAATATAACCAGGTAGTTTTATTGTAGACCTGCCAAACAGAGGACCTTGACCCACCGGGTGGGCGCATGGCCCCAACTGGGACCTGTGTGAGTTTTTTCCGAGAATCTTTAAAATTATAACTATAGTATAGTCCCTTTTACTGACAGAGCCGGGATTTAAGCGGAAGAAGACAGATTTCAGAAAGGAAGAATGAAACCATCTGGTCCTGGTGGAGTTTATTTTGAGTTGATCCTAAAGCCCAGCTACCCGTATGACTCTCCTATTGCTGGGTTACTTAAGTCAACACATTCCACCTTTTATTTTTTTAATTTTTAATTATTTACTTATAATTTATTTTCTAATTTAAATTCAATCAACATATAGTGTATTATTAGCTTCAGAGGTAGAGGTCAATGATTCATCAGCCTTATATAACACCCAGTGCTCATTACATCATGTGCCCTCCTTGCTTTTACTGGCGATGCTTCAAGTGCCATTTCTGTTACCGGCAAGTTAGAAAAAGGTGACTAATTCATTTGTTTAGACTTGGAATGTTTAAGAAGTTGTGTCTTTGTCATGACAATTATCATAAATATAATTACATAGTAGGACAGTTGATTTATGACATAGCTTTTTGAGAACAATGGTAGTGTTTATGCCTATCTCATAAAAGCAGAAATATATTAATTAGCACTAATCAAAGGATACCAGTGACTGTGTGTGTGCGTGCGTGTGTGTGTGTGTGTGTGTGAGAGAGAGAGAGAGAGAGAGAGAGAGAGAGAGAAATAATGACTCTTAAAACACACTGATGGTCACTGGAGGGGAGGGGGGGGACATGAAACAGGTAATGGGCACCTGTTGTGATGAGCGCCGGGTGATTAAAATAAAACCTTTTTTAATTTTTTTTTTTAATTTTTTTTATTTATTTATGATAGTCACAGAGAGAGAGAGAGAGGCAGAGACACAGGCGGAGGGAGAAGCAGGCTCCATGCACCGGGAGCCTGATGTGGGATTCGATCCCGGGTCTCCAGGATCGCGCCCTGGGCCAAAGGCAGGCGCCAAACCGCTGCGCCACCTAGGGATCCCAATAAAACCTTTTTTAAAAAGTAAGAGAGATAATGATTCTTGATAGGACTTTGTGCTAATATAGGCATCTATAATGTTTGATTTTAAACCATATAAACAAACATATACATATGATGGTTCTAGTAGTTATAAGTTGTATTGAAGACTGCCTTTTGCTACTGTTTATAATTAGGAGCATTAGTAGGTAAGCAGGTAGATGCTCGTGGCTATACCATGTATGTTGAGAGAGACGTTTATCTTGACGGACAGATTGGCACTTTGGCAAGATGACCCAATGTGTGTGTGTGTGTGTTCCTTACTAGTAAGGGAAGATAATAAGACTGAATCCTTTTGTTTTCTTCAGTGGCTTTGTGTTGGAGAAACTGAGATTTTATGTGATGACACTCTTTCGTAAACCCTACTTCCTTTTAGGAAGTACCAATTTGTGCTCTCAGTTGTAGCATTCGGTATTGTTGGAACATGTCAGAGAGAGCAAAGAAACGCATCTGCCGCTTGAGTTCTGCCTGCCAACTGGCTTGGACAGCTATAATATCTGCTTATTCCTGATGTGTCAGCAGTTAGGAGAAACGTTTTCCCTTCTCCTTCATGGCTGTTGTAGAACTGGAGCATCAGTCACATCAACATGACTGTGTATTCAGAATCTGCCGTGTGCTGGGGATACAAAGCACAACCTCATCCTCAGAGGGACTTGTATCATCTGGCCAGAGAGAAAGGTCAGGGAGAGATCTTGAATCAAAGAGCAATGCTAAGGTTCTGTAAATCAGTTTTGAGATGGAGGTATAAAAAATAAGGTCTGTAGGCATTTGAGGAAAGGAAAGTTCTCCAAGGCTTGAGCCAGTGGGGAGGGTTCTAGGAAAAGGAAGGGTCTGGAAGGTCATGACTAGTATGAAGAGTGAGAGAAGGTCTACCTACTGCCAGGGGGTGTGGTGTGGGCCTCCACAGGAAGGTAGTGCTGTGCCCACTGCCTTAGGGGGACAGCAGGTAGATCAGTTGGGTTATTTGATGGAGAGTTCCTAAGATGGAAGATGGGGGTTGGAAAGGTGAAGGCCAGCTTTTGAATGACTGAGCAACATGGCATTGGGCGGGTGGGCTGATCGTCACTTTTTTGAACTGTACAACGATAGCCTGTACTACTGATAGTTTTGTACTTTAGGCAAAAAAGACATCTGTAAGGACGTTTTGGCAACATTGGCAACTCTGTCCTTGCTTTGGGAGCATAAGGATTATTGTAAACAACTTTCAAGTGCTTTGAGTGTTAGGATTGTAGGTAGACATATTTATGAAGCTCTTCTTCCTGGACAGAGCACCCACTCTGTGAATTTTAAGCCTGCCTGGATCCTAGGCATTAGAAACAAACTAAATTCTCTCTCTCTTTTCTGGACAGCTGCCTTTCCCTTCCTCTTTAGTGTATCTCAGTGTATCTGTATATATCTACACACATACAATTGCATTTTTCAGATTGCAGGTGATAAGTTTACTCAGTTGCTCAAATACACAACAGTTTTATATATATACAACCTTCCCATATAAAAGAGCTGCTATTCTTGGTGTAACAGCCAACATATCATCAGTTTGGCCAGTGTTAACTGCTTATAGTATTTTTGTAAACAGAAAATCACCGTTCTTAAAAATACATATTAATTTGCATGAATGTTTGAGGAAAGTTGCCCAAAAAGTGGATGTTTTCTTTTGGATCTCTACTATAAAACCATAGCTGTTCAACTGATAGAGGGAAGGTTTCTGACATGGTGGCACACTGGACTTTTGCATGTATCATGTGAGGGTGATGCTGCTTTGGGAGTAGAGAGGGGGACTTGGCAGCTGGAACAGCAGTCGGGGACACTCAGCCTCGGTGACCTGGCACGGGGGGATGAATACCTGAACCCGGAATGGGAAGAATGGTACAAATAACGGGAGATGACTAGGAGGCTGTCATCATACCGGTTGATAGTGAATGAAAGAGAGTGTGTGTGTGCTCAGATGACTCCAGAATTTAACTCAAAGCATCTAGGACAATGAGATTACCTTTATGTGAGAGTCAAGAGAGATTTTCAACCTTATCATCTAGACTATGGGCCCACTGATGCCTGTTGCTAGGAAAATTTTGAGGTAATAGGCTTATCTTGTGCCTGCCTGTTTGGACCACAAGTTGGTCCTTCAGGTGGAAGAACTTTTGGAACTCTTGAGAGAGATGAACCGGTTTACCTCGCACCGCATTCCTGGTCTCTTATGGGCACAGCTGGGATGAGGGCTGGAGCTCCTGAGTCCTGGTGCTCTGTTCTTTCCATGCTGGTTTGGAGAAAACCCCATTTTAGGAAGGGCCTTTGCTCTCACTTTAGATTTTATCTTTGGCCAGTGAGTATTTTGGAGAAATTTTGGCTTATGGAATGAGTGACCGGTTCTAAAAAAAATACGAGGAAGTTAAACTCAGGAGATTTTCTCCAAAGTTAGAAGGTTTAATTTGTTACTTTAAAAAAAAAAAAAAAAAAAACTTCCTCTGTTAAAACACTCTACTCCTATTAGCCATCAACTTCTTTTTTTTTTTTTTTTAAGATTTTTTATTTATTTATTCATGAGAGACACACACACAGAGAGAGAGAGAGAGAGAGAGAGAGAGAGAGGCAGAGGCAGAGGCAGAGGGAGAAGCAGGCTCCATGCAGGGAACCCGACATGGGACTGGATCACGGGAGTCCAGGATCATGCCCTGGGCTGAAGGTGGTGCTAAACTGCTGAGCCTCCAAGGCTGCCCTGCCCTATCAATTCGTTTCTTAACTGGTCCATAGGACACAGTAGTTCTGGAGTCTTCTGTGATTTGCCAATTCCCAGTTAACCTAAAACTCCCTTAAATATTTTTTCTACAATAAAAATGTTTATTCTATCATATAAAGTTTCCCGGCTCCCTAGCCTTGCGCTCTCTGCTCTGGGCTCCGCGCTCCTGCACCCGCTCATATAGTTTCCTTTACATACTACAATTTAAATAGTTTTTATTCTATAGTAACCCAGATAGAGTGATTTGCAGAATCTTACTTTTTTAAAAGTTGGTTTAGGGATGCCATGGTCGCTCAGTGGTTGAGCATCTGCCTTTGGCTCAGGTCGTGATCTTGGAGGTCCTAGAATCAAGTCCTGTATCAGTGAGTGTAGTTTCCCTCTGCCTGTGTCTCTGCCTTTCTCTCATGAATAAATAAAAATCTTTTTAAAAATTAAAAAATAATAGTTGGTTTACTGTGGCATAAATGAAATTGCTTCAATTTCAAACCTTTTTTTTTCATAGTAAAGTTCCTGTTGTATAATAACATTAAATCCAAGAATCCTAAACCAAAAGTTCCTTTAACTGCTTAAAGTCTACAGGACACTAAAGTACTATTTCAGCTGTAAAATTATTTGCATATTTTAACATTGAAAATAATTTTTAGGGATCCCTGGGTGGCGCAGCGGTTTAGCGCCTGCCTTTGGCCCAGGGCGCGATCCTGGAGACCCAGGATCGAATCCCACGTCGGGCTCCCTGCATGGGGCCTGCTTCTCCCTCTGCCTGTGTCTCTGCCTCTCTTTCTCTCTCTCTGTGTGTGTGACTATCATGAATCAATAAATAAAATCTTAAAAAAAAAAAATAAAAATATTTAAAAAAAATAATTTTTAAAAAGTGATAGCTGGTTTGTCCATAGTTTTGGAGATGGAACCCATCTTACAGGGGCCAAACCCAGCATGGTGTGAGCGCCCCACTGAATGTCAAGCACTGTGCCAAATGCTCCGTAGAAGCCGTTCCACGAAGTGGAAGTGTCAGGTGGGCGTTTCATCGGACGCCCTCGCTGCGGAGTTGCCTTGCCCGGTGTCGGCCGCGGTGTCCAGCTCTGACCCGCGTGTGTGGCGGTGCCAAGCCTGCGCTCCTGCACCCAGAATCGCAGCCTCGCTCACGGACTTTCTTACAGCAGTAGCACTCACCTGCACCCGCCGGTCAAGCATGTCCTGACCACTGACTCTGGCTTTGAAAGAGTTTTTAAAGAGCCTCTGCTGCGTTCTTGGAAGTTGTTAAAGGCTGAAGTTCGGGGGGAAAAAACTCTTTTAAAGGCTGTACCGGGCTCCTAAGCCTGATATAAATCAAGACAGGCAAGTTCCGCCTTAGCCGACAGTGAACACGCTTATTGGTTAGGATCCCACGGGCTGACTCATTTCTTTTTTGCTGTGTTAGAGGGCCACACCCTGCATTCCAAAAACCTCGGCTGCCCGGCCACACCCGCGGCCTCCGGCCGGAGCCTCCGGGTACGAGCCGGCGCGCCTGCCGCCCGCGGCCCCGAGCGCGGGAGCGCGGAGCCCGGAGCCCGGAGCGGAGAGCGCGGGGCCGGGAGCCGGGAGCGCGGGGCCGGGAGCGGGAGCGGGTGTCCCCGCCGCCCTCCGCCCTCCGTCCTCCTCCTCCCCGCCCGCCCGAGCCGAGGGAGCCGCGCCGACCTGCCCGCGGGGAGCGGAGACGTAAGTGTGCGCGCTGCGCGCTCGGGGCCGGGGGTGCGCCCGCCGCCCGGGGCCCTCCTGGGACGGCGGGTCGTGCCGGGGCGGGGGCCGCGCCCGCACAGGCTCTCCACGCGGAGGGCGCCCGAGACCCGAGACCCGCAGGGAGGGAGGGAGGGGTGGCATCGCACCTACGCGGGGTGTCCAGCCAGGGGCGGCGCCCGCTCCCCGCAGGCCGCCCCCCGCCGGGAGCCGCCGCCGGAGCCGGTGCTGGGCCACAAGGGCGCACGTGCTCCGTGTGCTCGCTCCACGGCCCTGCCTCCCGCGTGTGCCGGCCTCTGACGGCTCCCGTGGGCTTCGTGGAAGTGACCGCCCGACGGGAATGCGCGGGCTCGGAAGTTACACCGGAGGGAGCGGAGTAAGAACCCGGGACACCTGATGTCCATTCTTACCACCGTCCATTCTTACCACCGTCACCTTTCCTTTCCTTTTTTTTTTTTTTTAAGTAGATCAGGTATGAGTCTTTTTAAAAAAATAATAAATTTATTTTTTAATGGTGTTCAATTTGCCAACATACAGAATTACACCCAGTGCCCATCCCGTCAAGTGTCCCCCTCAGTGCCCGCCACCCAGTCACCACCACCCCCTGCCCACCTCCCCTTCCACCACCCCTAGTTCATTTCCCAGAGTTAGAGGAGTCTTCCATGTTCTGTCTCCCTTTCTGATATTTCCTACCCATTTCCGTAGATGTGAAGTCGTGCCTCTTCCTCGAGAACCTTTCCATGTAGGAAACTAGTCTGCAGAGGTGTAGAGATTTGTATGGTGGGGTCTGTTTTGGAGGGTTCTGCAGGAGGAGGGGGGGAGATGTAGGGGCAGGAGAAGCGGAATCTTGGGATTGTTCTGTTTGGGTAAAAGGACCAGCACAGGGCAACAGGCGTCACCACTGCCAGCAACGCTGTGCCGCCAGCAGCATCAGGCCGGAAGAGGAATATTGCAGCTGCCTTATGGAGTCACGAAGCGAACCACGCTGTGAACGGTCTTACTCCTCCTTTACGGAGAGAGAGCCTGATGCAGTAGTAGGCAAGATTCTAACAGAGACCATGAACTTCTTTGCAGCTGACTTTTCAGGTCTATGAAGGAAACGTGCCTAGAAAGAAATCCCTTCTAAAGGCACTAAGTAAATAACTGGATAGAATTTTTAATGAGTTACTCTTTGAACTCCTAGGAGTGCTGTTTCCAGGCTGGAAGGCTTGTTCAGCTCTGCTGCTTTGAGTTTAACTCATGAAGTGCCTCGGTGTGCATGGGAGGGACTGGGGACACCCGTTCTTTTGAGAAACAGCCTGTGGTGTTGAAATCCACTGGGGTAGTGGGAAAATCCCCCCATCGGGCTGTGAGAATGGGAAAATACTCTGTTAAATCTCTAGGATGTCTAAGATCTAAACTGATGATTAGATTTTGATTCAAGTTTTATCTAATCCTTGTGACAGAGCCAAACATTTAAGGATGTACTTTTATCAGGCAGATGCTTTGCACCCGCTACCTCATTTAATTCCTACAATAATACTGAGAGAGGGAGGTATTATTATCTTAATTTTATAGTAGAAGTGGCAGCTTTGGCAGGGTTATATAATTAAACTGGAAGACAGCGTTTGAGATTTTATTTTTCCCATGTGGCTTCAATTACTCCTAACAGCGTTAATTTTTCTGCATGAAGTGATCCAGAGAAGTTTCTTCATTTAAAGCAGATTCATTATTATTATATTATTATTATTATTATTATTATTATTATTATTATTATTATTATTATTATTTTGGTAATTTTAAAAGCTCCTTGTTGCCCTCATGCCAGGATATCAAAGTTCAAGGAATAGTGCATTTACTCTGGGAGCTCATGGTTTTCAAATATTAACTAAGCGAGCCCTGTTCTTGATGTTATTAACACACATGGCAGCCTAACGGTTGTCGACTTGGGGGTGACCTCCTTCTTTTTTTCCCCTGAAGCCCTTTTAGTTCTAGACTTGCATCTCATTCCTGCTCCTCACTCACAAAGTACAACCCAGGCATTCCCTGATCATTGAACCAAGCAGCTGGGGCCGCGGATGTCCAGCGTTGCACTGTGAGTGCACACCAGTGGGATCTTCTGTGCTACGTATATCGAAATGCTTTAAAATTGTTTATTGGCACTTAAGTTAGTGTTGAACCTCTTTGTTAAGAACTGTGAGGTCATAGACGGCACACTCTGTGGTGCTGGAACTTTTCTTGCTGGATGAAGGTGAGAAAGTCTCCGTGTGTCTTGCCAGGGGCAGCCGATACCGCAAGGGTCCATCTGCTGGGCCAGCTTTTGGGAGGTCATAATGAAAGAGAACAGTGTCACCGTCGTAGAGACTGCCATGAGCTCCAACATCTCTGCCAAAACCCGGGTGTTGCCCACACCCCACCTCATGACTGGCACCATCTATTTGACACAGAACACCCACCTACTTCCTAAAGCAAAATAAGAATGCTGTGGCCTCCTCCCTAAACCTCTCTACGTCCTAGCTGCATTATGTGACTTGAGTTCTTGAGGATGTTGAAAGCACATGCCGGTGTGATGATCAAACCACTTGGGGGTAATCTTATGAAAACCATGGAGAGGAGGAAGTGTGCCAGGCAGCTTGATTTTCAAAACTGGGGACATGGTAAATCTTGGAAACTCGATATTCAGGACTTATGTTAGTATCTAGCAGAATTGTAAATGACATTTTTGGAAAGGTGGATGGGGATCGATTTAGAAAGAGGGGTGATGACCGGTGTGCAGCATCACTCGTCTCCATCTGACCTTATTTCTTTTTTGGTAGTTACTGGACAGGTACATCAGCATTGCCACACATGATGACAGGTCTGCTTCAGCCAGACGTTTAACAGAGTGCTGCATGTTCTTTACTCAAGGTGGACGAGTGTAGGTTGGACAGCAGTATAGATGAGTGGGTTTGTGTTTGCCGTTCCACAGAGGGATGGTCAGGCTTGCTAGGTACCAGCACCGTGGGGCAGTTGATGTGGCTGGAGGTGGAAACTCCTCCAGGAGTAGACATAGAGAATTTAGAACCAGGCGGGGGACAGCCCAGGGTTCTCTGAGGCACTGTAGGCAGTGGTTAAGAACAGGGACTGGGGGGCTTCTGCGTGGCTCAGGTCATGGTCTGGACGCTCAGCCCCTCTCCCGGTCCCTCCCTCTCCTCCTGTCCCTCTCCAATCAATAAATAAAATCTTAAAAACAAAACAAAACAAAAAAAACAAGGACTCTGGCTTGACCTCCGATAGGTTATTTGAGTGCTCCCTTCCGCAGCCCCTTCATAAAGTGGCAGATAACACTGCCTCCTTATGGTCGTCGGAGATGTTGAAGGATGACAGAGGCAATCCAGGTCAAGGGCTTTACAAACCTGAAGTGTTGGTGCTAGTCTTCTGTGGTGGTTCCTCCTTTTACTGCTTTGGGCAGCATCGTGTCCGTTTCTTGGTCTGTGTGCAAATGTGGGCCCAGAACGGGGCAGTCACGTTTGGGCGAGGGTCTAGGAAGCTTGAACAGAGGTTGAAGACACGGGGGCTGCGCGTACCCCTGTGTAGAAGCTGAGGGTTGGCACTTGCATCCTGCCAGTGAGGCACAGCTGGTCCTGTTCTCAGCCCTGCACCTTGTAGCCCGTCTCACAGGTGCTTTCTCTTAAGGAGCCGTAGCTTGGTACCCTTCAGTCTCCGTCAAACTAGGCTCTGGAAGAGCTCTTTCTTGGTACCAGTACGATGGCGAACCCGTGGTGTGGGCTCAGGCGCTCAGCTAAGCTCCGCGGTGCTCTGGGGTGACAGGGAGGCGTGCTGCCGGCTTCGGCATCGGGTGGGCGGAGGCCAGGATGCTCCGGCAGGCCACAGTGCACAGGACAGGCTCCCCAGCGAGGAACTGTCCTGTCCCAACTCAGTATTGCCGATGGGGAGAAACCTCCACTTCACTCCAGTGTATGTGTCTCTGTGAAATTTGACTGCGAGTCTTTGCTTTAGCAGCATCACAGAGTAGCTTTAAGGGGATGTTTATGAAGGGCCTTTGTGAGCTAATGCGTGCTGGAATCTGCAGATGCGGGCAGCGTATATCTTTATCAGCAGCAGCGTTTGCTCTGTTCTCTAGAGGAAGACATTACCGTGCTGGGAGAGTCAGATAAGCCCGTGCTTGCATCCCAGCTGTACTGATTTAACCTGCTCTGTGATCGAGACAGGTTTCTTCATCTGTGAAAAGCCAGTCTCTGTTTCGTAAGAGTGACGGGACTCCTGTGTAAATCTTGCAGTGCCACTCAGGCACCATCGTTAGCCATTGTTTTTCAAATTAACTTTTCCTTTTTGGTCATGGGATTAACTGATGGTTGTGAAAATGTAAGCCTTGGAGAGCTGATGCATAAAGAAAGTGCACTTGTGATAGTTGCAAGATAAAGCTGAAAAGGAGGGATGCCTGGGGGGCTCAGCGGATGAGTGTCTACCTTCGGCCCAGGGCACGATCCTGAAGACCCAGGCTTGAGTCCCACGTCAGGCTCCCTGTATGGAGCCTGCTTCTCCCTCTGCCTGTGTCTCTGCATCTCTCTCTCTCTCTCTCATAACTAAAAGCTTTAAAAAAAAAAAAACCTGAAAAGGGTCTGGTTGTCAGAACTCAGGAGAGGTTCTGTCTTTGGACATGTTAAACAGTGGCCCTGCAGGGAAGGATGGGACATGCCCTGAGGGCAGAAGCACTACACAGTCCTGCTCCTCATGGGGCTGGAAGCAGCCAAGAGTAGCATCTTTGTGTTTGTGCATTGCTTCACTGGAAAAACTGGCCACCTTTGTTGTTCTTAAGCAGGGTGATTAACTCTGTTTCTTCATCCTCCTCCTCAATGGTAGGGTTTCTTCATGTATTTTCTAGTGCCTTGAGACATAAGCCACACACCCAGCCGTCTGTTCACAAGTGTCAACTTTGCAGGCTTAGCGGCTTCCTGGACCCACTCAGCCTCCCCACAAAAGACGAAGCAAAGCTTTCCTGCGATGACTCTTCCTGTCACCCCCCACTGGTGCCCCAGCCAGGGAGGTAGAGTCTGGAGCCATCCACAAGCCCCTCTGCTCTCCAGCTGTCCTGGCTGCCTGTGGCAGCGCGTAGCACATCCCTGAGATCAGCTGAAAGTTGACGCATTTGACTTCATGGTGATTTTGTTTTGTTTTGTTTTGTTTTTTCTTTGAGATGAGCCTGGGGTGGAAAGCTGGCCACGCCGTCCACTGGTCCACTGTGTGTACGCCCACCTGCTGTCTCCTCTGTAGAGGGAGGAAATGTTGCAGCTCTGTTGGTGTCCAGGAGGCGAGCAGTGAGACCCGCAGCAGTGGAAAAAAAAGTTCCCTGGCTTAGAGAGAGAGGCTCTTATGCAGGTCGGAGGATTGAAGTTTGTGAAGTTTTGAAGAAATGTTATTTTCTTACTCAGAGTCCCTGCTGCAGTGGATGGAGTCGTTGCCATCTTACGAATGCGGGAGGTGAGCCTCACGTGGGGCACGTGTCTGCGTGCCTCCACCAGCAGCCCGCCTCTGACTGGGTGTCCGGAAGGCTTTGCCCTTGGAGCCAAGGACCGATGACACACCACTCCACCAGTGGCAGCCCCAGGAGGCAGTGCGGCGGCCATAGCCTGAGTGGCTCGTGGAATAGGAATGGGGGGATCAGAAGCCACTTCTGAGAAATGTGTAACCCAGACTAAGCCCGCAGCCCTTGGAGGCCTTTGCTGAGCTAAGCTCCAGGCCACACAGACGCAAGGCGAGGCTCTAGACTCATGGTCTCTGGCTGTCCCAGTGCCGCTGGGTTTAAAACAAGTTGACGAAATACCTCAGTGGTTCTGCCGGAGTCCTGAACCAGGGACACGGAGTTGTACGCCTCAGTGGGGTCAGAAGGCAAGAGTTTGACTGTCGAGCCAGGCCAAATGTCCGGTTACCAGTAGACGAAAGAGAGGACAGACCAATGACAATTTTAGGTGGTCCCAGTGAGCATGGTTCTTGAAAGCAGATGAGATTATTTCTCCGCTGCGGGTTCATCCCTGTGGCTTTGCCTTCGCGGATGTGGGTGAGACTAGCAAGTCCATGAGCTGCTGTCCGAGTGTCGAACATCCTCGAAGGCGTCATCCACCCGGTGGAGCTCTGCACTGTTTGCTGCCAAGATCCCCGGTTGTAGACTGGTGCTGGGTCAGCACACGTTAAGATAGATTTCCTTGCGTTTTGAAACTAGAGTCCCTCCAAAAGGCCCAGGTGCATTTTAGACACAGAAGGAAGAGGAAATTGAAGATGTCACAGTAGAGTGCGAGGGTGTTGCCCTTTACCCTTGCCTGTGCGCTTGCCTCTAAACTTGGCACTTCAGGAATTCTTTGATCTGCTAAGTCTATTCAGTGGGTGTAGTTTGCCCTTTGAAGAGAGGTTGCTCCCCTCCCAGACAAGTGCGTGTGGAAAGCCCTCACTTCCTGGGAATTGCTGGTTTCCACTGTGAGTGTGGCTGGGCTGTGGGTACCCCACAAGAGCATAGACCCCTTGCCCTTTCTGACTTGGAAAAGACAACAAGTAAAACACCTGCAGGGCCTGGAGCTCAGCAAAGGTAGAGTGAGTGCAGAGCCACTCGGCTCCTCCAACAGAGTTAGCACTTGGTTCCAGGTGGTCTTCTGAAATGGCCTTTGGAGGGGAGTGTGTAGACATGGAGCCTGTGGCCGGGTGGGGGCGGGGGGGAGCTGCCCTGACTCTTGTGCAGCCTGAGGTCTGCGGGGGGAGCCTGGCCCTGGGCTGGGGCTGTCCCTGCACTTTTCAACTTTTCAAATCAGCACGGCAGAGCCCGCCCTGACCTTGCAGTGGGGTGTTGGGCCACGCGGGGACAGTGTGATTCTGTCCCCTGCCCCCTATGCGTTCCCTGATTGCTCTCTGGGCTCCGTGTGAATTGTGCTTCTTTGAACATCCCCATGAGCACGTACCATCTCCTGATCACCCTGTTGATGGATCGCAAGGTAAAGGGGCCAGAGCGCCGGAAGCACCAGCCCGAGTGCCCTTTTCTCTGATGGCTAACGCAAGAGTGATGACCATCAGACAGCTGGTACTTTCCTTTGCCTTCTAGACAATGTTGAGAAGAAAAATGAGTGTAACTGAGTGCTTATTCATGCTGGAAATGTGTTCTGCTGTGTGAGTGACTCATGTGAGCATGAGTAAAGCAAACCGGAGTCCATTGTTATAGTTACGGTGTAAACTCACCAACTCCTACCCTGCTGGTTAGCAGATCCTGTGATTCTCATTTAAATTGCACGGATTACCAACCGTCTGTAGAAGTCCCCGGTCAGAGCAGCTCCTGGCCAGAATTTCACTGAAGTTTTTCATGGTTTTGTGTCACTAAGATTCTTACAGATTTTAAATAGACAAAAGTAGAGTTTTAAATAAAAGAAGGCTACTTTTCTTTGGCTGTTGAGATAATATGCCCCAGTCTTTTGGGCATTGGGGTTCCGAAAGCCATGGTGCTTTAAAAATGTACTCACATAAGGCTGTCCTTTTAACATTCCTCTATTCACTCTGGTGTACTGAGACTTCTGCAGTTGTGACCCTGATGTTTGTAGTGCTGAGTAGTTGCTGGAGAAATACCAGTCTAGTGGCCCGGGCGCGTCCTCTTAAATCCTTAGCCTTTGCTTTCAGGAGCAGAATTCTCCAGAGAGTCAGGAGCCCGATGTCATTTACTGATCATGTCCTGGTCAAGGGTGGAGATACGGAAGTTCAAAGTGTCCAGCCCAGACAGAGGGACTGCCTCTCACAGTGTCCGCAGTGCCAGGGTGGCCAGAAGTATGTCTTAGGGAAACCAGGGAGTCGCAGGAAGACTACAGGGAAATCCTCCCGGGAGGAGAGCAGGGGCCCGGGTGGGCATTATGCCCACCGGGTGGAAGACTACGGAATCCTGTCCTCGAGCTCCACGCTCCACTGAGAGCTCCTCCCCTTCCCAGCCCTGGATTCCACACTCAGGCCTCTCCTCAGCTGCTACCATGCCCTCCGACTTCCTTCATCAGCCGCCACTGTGTTCCAGGGAGCTTTAGTGTCTGAAAATATGGTAGCTAAATTATCTGAACAAATTGTGTCTGTGTGGGTGGGGGTTGGGGGGGGGCGGCTGGGAGTCGCTGTATTCTTACACTGTGAATAGAGTCAGAGAGGCTGATGCTTCTACTCTGCGACTGTCTACACCTGCCCGTTGCCCACCAAGCACATAAAATGCCAGCAGCACCCCTTCCCTGCAGTGGGGATGACCGTGGGTCATGCTTTGCTGTCTAGAACCCTAAGCCGCTGGCCACGGGCAGACATTTACATTAAATACATGAAAATGAAGAGTTCTGTCTCTTAGTTGCACTCACTGCATTCAGGTGTTCGGTACCCTACCCTCGTGGAGTGATGTGGCTTCCACGGGTGAGGTGAGCAGGGGCATGGAGAAAGCCCGAAACCACAGGTCCTTGTGGCCTTGGGCTGGATGAACCGACGGGGGAGCCTGTGATAGGCATGCAGGGGATGAAGCCACAGAGGACATTCTGAGAGGTCAGCAGAGGGAGGTGAGATGTGCTTCTGGCAGCTTCTGCTTTCTTTGTAGGTCTTCCGCTGTGCCTCCCACTGGCTCTTTCCGGGGGGGGGGGCGGTAAAGCCAGCAGTCGGGGACAGGAAGGGCTGGGTCTTCGGGCCAACAGGCTCAGGACGGACACCGTCCGGTCTGTGAGCTGAGCTCCTCTTACATGTAGGGTCAGCTCCTGTGCCGCCCTCCTTCGGGCATGCACAGTGAAGCACTTCTTCATATGTCCGTGAGCAAGTGGCATTAACTGTGTTTCTCCAGAGATGAACTATGAACTCCTTGGGGACAGGGACTGTGTCGCATGTGACTTGGTATTCCAAGCCCCTGGCACATAGTGAGTGCATTTTTAGGAATCTAACAAATTGGTTGAAAACTCACTGAAGTGTGTTGTTTGGAAGGTTTCTTAACAGATATTTCTTCATTTTTTTAAGTTCCTATTTAAATTTCACTTAGTTAACATATGGTGTGATGTTAGTTTCAGGTATACAATATAGTGAGGCAGCACTTCCATACATCACCCCGTGCTCATCACAACAGGTGCCCTCCTTCATCCCCATCACCTGTTTACACCTCCGCCCCGACCATCAGTGTGTTGTCTACAGTAAGAGTGTTTCCTGGTTTGCCTCTATTCTTTTTTTAACCTTTGCCCATTTATTTTGTTAAAACCATGTATGAGTGAAATCATATGGTATTTGTCTTTCTCTGACTGATTTAGCATTATACTCTTTAGATCCATCTATGTCATTGCAAATGGCAAGGTTTCATTCTTTTTTATGGCTGAGTAATATTTCACCATGTATATACAACACATCTTCTTTATCCATTCATCAGTCTATGGACACCTGGCTATTTTCATAATTTGGCTGTTTGTAGCTAGTGCTGCTGTAAACATCGGGGCATATGTATCCCTTTGAATTAGTTTTTTCTTTTCTTTTCTTTTCTTTTCTTTTCTTTTCTTTTCTTTTCTTTTCTTTTCTTTCTTTCTTTTCTTTTCTTTTTTTAATTCTTTGGGTAGATACCTACTAGTGCAATTGATGGATCACAGGCTAGTCATATTTTGAACTTTTTGAGGACCCTCCATACTGTTTTCCACAGTGTTTGCACCTGTTTGCATTCCCACCAACAGTGTAAGAGGTTTCCCCTTGCGCCTCATTCTCACCAACACCTGTTGTTTATTGCGTTTTTGATTTCAGCCATTCTGAGAAGTGTGAGGTGATATCTCATTGTGGTTTTGATTTGTATTTCCCTGATAGTGAGTGATGTTGAGCATCTTTGCACATATCTGTTGGCTATCTGGGTGTCATCTTTGGAGAATGTCTGTTCATGTCTTGTGCCCATTTTTAAATTGGATTATTCATTTTTTGAGTGTTGAGTTTTATAAGTTCTTTATGTATTTTGGATACTAATCCTTTATTGGATGTCATTCGTAAACATCTTCTCCCACTCGGTATGTAGCCTTTTTAGTTGTATTGATTGCTTACTTCACAGTGTAGAAACTTTATTTTGATGAAGTCCCAATAGTTTATTCTTGCTTTTGTATCCCTTGCCTTAAGAGACATATTTAGAAAACAGTTGCTGTGGCCGATGTCAGAGAAATTACTGCCTGTGCTCTCTTCCAAGGACTTTTATAGTTTCCTGTCTCACATTTAGGTCTTTAATCCATTTTGAGTTTATGGTGAAACCATTTTTGTGTGTGGTGAAAGAGAAGGGTCCACTTTCATTCTTCTGCACGTGTCCATCCAGTTTTTCCGACACCATTTGTTGCAGAGACTGTCCTTTTCCCATTGGATATTCTTTGCTGCTTTGTCAAAGATGAGTTGACCATATAACTGCGGGTTCATTTCTGGGTTTTCTGTTCTGTTCCATTCAACTATGTGTCTGTCTTTGTGCCAGTACTATACTGTTTTTGATGACGACAGCTCTGTAATACAGCTTGAAGTCTGGAATTGTGATGTCTCCAGCTTGACTTTTTTTTTTTTTTTCCAAGATTGTTTTGACTACTCAGAGTTTTTTGTGGTTCCATACAGATTTTAGGATAGTTTGTTCTCGTTCTGTGAAAGGTGCAGTAGGTATTTTGATAGAGATTGCATTAAATGTGCAGATTGCTTTGGGTAGTAGAGATATTTTAACAGTGTTTTCCCAGTTCATGAACATGGAATGTTTTTTCATTTTGTTGTGTCATCTTCAATTTCTTCCATCAGTGTCTTATAGTTTCAGAGTACAGGTCTTTCACCTCTTTGGTTAGGTTGATTCCTAGGTATGTTATAGTTTCTGGTGTAATTGTAGATGGGGTTGTTTTCTTAATTTCTCTTTCTGCTACCTCATTGTTGGTGTGTAGGAATGCAACAGATTTCTGAATGTTGATTGTGTATCCTGTGACTCAACTGAATTCGTTTATTAGTGGAGTCTTTTGGGTTTTCTAAATATAGTATCATTTCCTCTGCAAGTAGTGAAAGTTATACTTTTTCTTCGATGATTTGGATGCCTTTTATCTCTTTTTGTTGCCTGCTTGCTGTGGCTAGGACTTCCAGTGAAATGTTGAATAAAAGTGGTGAGAGTGGACATGCCTGTCTTCTTGACTATAAAGGAAAAGCTTTCAGATTTTATCCCATTTCAGTTGATATTAGCTGTGGGTTTTTCATAGGTATGTTCCCTCTACACCTACTTTGTTGAGAGTTTTTATCATGAATGGATGTTGTACTTCATCAGATGCTTTTTCTGTGTCTATTAAAAAGATCATAGTGGTTCTTACCCTTTCTCTTTTTAATATGGTACATTAATTACATTGATTTGTGAATATTGAACCACCCTTGCATCCCAGGAATAAATCCCATGTGATTGTGGCAAATGATTTTTTAATGCATTGTTGGCTTTTGTTTGCTAGTATTTTGAGGATTTTTGCATCTGTGTTCAGCAGGGATGTTGGCCTGTAGTTCTGGTTTTTGCTGATGTCTTTATCTGGTTTTGAAATCAGGGTAATGCTGGCCTTGTAGAATGAATTTGGAAGTTTTCCTTCTTTTCTATTTTTGGAGTAGTTTGAGAAGAATAAATATTAACTCTTTAAATTTGCGTGTGAAGCCACCTGGGCCTGGACTTTCATTGTTGGGAGTCTTTTGATTAGTGATTGAATTTCATTGCTGGTAATCAGTCTTTTGAAATTTTCTTTCTAGTTTTGGGGATTTATATGTTTCCAGGAATTTATCCATGTCTTCCAGGTTGTTCAATTTGCTGGCATATAGTGTTTCATAATAATCTCTTATAAATGTTTGATTTCTGTGGTGTTGGTCTTTCTCCTTTCTCATTTGTGATTTCATTTATCTGGGTCTTTTTCTTTTTGATAAGTCTTGCTGGAGGCTTATCTGCTTTATTAATTTTTTCAAAGAACTAGTTTTGGTTTCATCTGTTCTCTTTTTTAGTTTCTATATCATTTATTTATGCTCTAATCATTATTATTTCCTTCCTTCTGCTAGCTTTAGGCTTTGTTATTTTTCTAGCTCTTTTCATTATAAGGTCAGCTTGTTTATTTGAGATTTTTCTTTCTTCTTGGGATGGGCCTATGTTGCTGTATACTTCTCTCTTAGGACCGCTTTTGCTACATCCCAAAGGTTTTGGACCATGTATTTTAATTTGTTTCCACGTATTTTTAAAAATTTCTTCTTTAATTTTCTGCTTGACTCATTCATTGTTTAGTAGCATGATATTCATCCTCCATGTATTTGTGGTGCTTCCAAATTTTTTCTTATGGTTGACTTCAAGTTTCATTACACTGTGGTCAGAAAAGATACAGGAAATGACTTTGATAGTCTTGAATTTGTTGAGACCTGTTTTGTGGCCTAATATGTGATCTGTTCTGGAGAACATTCCATGTATACTTAGAAAGAATGTGCATTGTGGTGTTTTAGGATGGAATGTTCTTTTTTTTTAAAATTTTTATTTATTTATGATAGAGAGAGAGAGGCAGAGACACAGGCAGAGGGAGAAGCAGGCTCCATGCACTGGGAGCCCGACGTGGGATTCAATCCCGGGTCTCCAGGATCGCGCCCTGGGCCAAAGGCAGGCGCCAAACCGCTGCGCCACCCAGGGATCCCCCGGGATAGAATGTTCTGAATATATCTGTGAAGTCCATCTGGTCCAAGTGTCATTCAAAACCATTGTTTCCGTATTGATTTTCTGTTTAGATGATCTTTCCATTGCTGTAAGTAGGGGGTTAAGTTCCCCTACTATTATTATACTATTGATTATTCCCTTTATGTTTGTCATTAATTGTTTTATATATTTGGGTGCTCCCAAGTTTAGTGCATAAATATTTACAACTATTAGATCTTCTTGTTGGATTGTCCCCTTTATTATTATATAATGCCCTTCTTTGTTTTCTGTTACAGTCTTTGCATTAAAGTCTAGTCTGCTCGGTATAAGTGTTATTATTCTGGCTTTGTTACGACATCGATTTTTATGATAAATGTTTCTCCTTCCCCTCACTTTTTGATCTGCAGGTGTCTTTAGGTAAAATAAGTCTCTTGCCAATAGCATATAGATGAATCTTGGGTTTCTTATCTATTCTCACAACCCTATATCATTTGATTAGAGTGTTTAGTCCATTCAGAGTGATTATTGATAGCTGTGTATTTACTGCCATTTTATTACTTGTTTTGTGATTGTTTCTGGAGATTTCCTCTGATTCTTATTTTTTTTCTCATAGTTTACTGGTTTTGTTTAGTGATATATTTTTACTTCTTTCTCTTTATTCTTTCCATATTTATTAGTTTTTGATTTGTGGTTATCATTAACTTTGTATATGATAGCTTCTGCATGGACCAGTCTATGTAAAATTGTTGGTCATTTACTTTTGAACCCATTCTTTACTCCTCTCCTCCCCCACGTTTTAGGTATTCTCATATTTTACATCCTCTTTTATTTTGTGAGTTCCTTGGCTGATCTCTTAATAGAAATATTAATTTTTACTGCTTTTCTGTTTCCTACCTTCATAATCTAACTTACGTTCTTTCCTTTCCACCCAGAGTCTCCTGTAGTATTTCTTGAAGGGCTGGTTTGTGGTCATGAACTCCTTTAATTTTTGTGCGTTTGGGAAACTCCATCTCTCTCTCTCTCTCTCTCTCTCTCTCTCTCTCTCTCTCTCTCTCTCTCTCTCCTGAACAATAGCCTTGCTGGATATTGTATTTTTGGCTGCAGATTTTTCCCATTCAGCACTTTGAATATATCCTGCCACTCTCTCCTGGCCTGCCAAGTTTCTGTAGAGAGATCTCCTGCTAATCTTATGTGTGTTCTCTTGTCAGTTAAGGAGGTTTGTCTTGATGCTTTTACGATTTTTTTATCACTCTGTTTTGCAAATGTAATTACAGTATGTCTTGGTGTTGGCTTGCTATTGTTGAATTTGATGAGCGTTTCTGTTCCTCCTGGATCTGGATGTCTGTTTCCTTCTCCAGATTAGAGAGGTTTTCAGTTATGATTTTCTCAAATAAATTTTCAGCCCCCTTTCTTGCTCTTCTTCCAGGACTCCTATAATACAAATGTTAGTATGTTTGATGGAGTCACTGAGTTTCTCAAGTCTATTCTCATTGTTCTATAATTCTCTCTTTTATTCAGTTTTGTTTTTTTTCCATTATTTTGTTTTCTAAGTCATTAATTTGTTCCTTTCCTTTTTTCAGCCTGCTGTTCATTCCATCAAGCCTATTTCCCATCTCATTTATTGTATTTATCCTTCATCTCTAATTGATTCTTTTTCAACTCTTTTTATCTCTGTGGTAGTAGTCTCAGTGATGCCTTCTTTTCTCAAGCCCAGTGAGTATGCTTATGATCATTGCTTTAAATTCTCCATCAGGCATATTACTACATCTGTTTCACTTAGATATCTGGCTGTGGTCTCATGTCCTTTCATTTGGGATAAATTCCTCTGTCATGGTTGTCTAAGTCCCTGCCTTCTGTATGTTAGAAAAGCCTGTTGTATCTCCTGCTCCTCAAAGTAATGGTCTTAAAAAGAAGAGGTCATGTAGTGCCCAGAGCCTGGTGCTTCAGGGAGTGTCCCAGCTGTGTACTGCATGAGCTCTGGTGTTGTGTTGTGGCTGCTCTATCCTTCAGGCCAGTCATCTGCAGAGGCTCTCCTTGCATTTGTGAGCAGTGTTTGGTCCCCGGCCTGTATGTGGCGAGCTTTAACTAGATGTGCTGTAGGTGCTTGTGAAATGAGCCCTGACACCACCTCCAGCAGATCTGAGGCCCTGCAGAACTCTCTGGTGGGGAGGCTTGGTGTGGGCAGCGGTTTGTGCTGGTCTTCTTGGGGGACGGGCCCACTGCGCTGGGAGTGAGGCAGGCTTGACTGAGAAGTACAATCCCACAAAGGCAGGGGGACTCGGTGTAAGCAGGTGAGGCAGCTAGTGTAGGTGCTGCACTGCTTCCTGCAGGTTCTCTGTGTTTATGCTGTGGGATGGGGAGGACATGGCACAAGTGAACTGCCATGTTCCTGGAGAAGCGTCTCCCTGAAGGCTGCCTCTGGGGCAGATGCTCTGGGCAGATGCTCTGAGAAGATCGAAGCATCTGCCCCTGTCTGCCCCAGGCGTTTCCATGTCATCTGCCCCCAGGTTGTTTGGCTGCTTTGTCTCCAAGAGCAGTGCAGTGCCCTCCAGGTTCTATCCCAGCCAAGCCTGCTGACCTTTACAACACCAGGTTTTAAGCCCTGCTTGTTGCTAAAAATCATGAAATACAGGCCCTCTCACTTTCCAAGCCAGTGGCTATGAGGAAACATTCCCCTGTGTGCTATCTCACTGTCCTCCCCAACCATGGCTCCCTCCCCTCCACAGCACCTGGAATCCGTGTCTCTCTTAAACCTTCTTTGATATGGTCTCTTCTCCAGGTTTAGTCATGGAGTTTTCTTCTGCCCATCTTCAGGTCAATTTCTGGGGTTTGTAGGATGATTTGATAGTTAACCTAGTTGTGTTCATAGGACAAGTGGAGCCTAGGGACCTCCCACTCTGCCACCATCTTCCCGGACCTCTATGTCAGACTTTTGGTGTTTTTTAAAAGAATGTTTGTGGCCACCAAATTATAAAGATAGAAGCCAGTCCTCTCCAAGTGGGCAGGGAGGGTGAAGAATCTTGGAAGTCCCTGTACCAGAGCAAGAAGGATGAGTGGGAGGTAGCTGGCAGCTGGGGGATCAGCGAAGGGATCTTCTGGGGGAGTTTGCTAGGATTCAATACATAACTGTCTGCACTAGTCCAGTTCTCATGAGCTCTGTCTTCTCGGGATCCCTGCAGTTTGTCGTTTTGGCCAAAATGAGGGAGAAGGAGAAGGCTCTGAAAAGAACATCCAACTGAAAATACTGTCTTGACTGTACAGAAATTGAAAATAAATCGAGTTCTGGTATGCCATCAGCTTTGGATCATGGGCGTTTTGCTCCTAGTATTTAAGTTTACTGAAATCTCCTAGAGATTTTAAAGTTCAGTTTCATTTTTATGTTTTCTACCCTAAGCCCACCACTGTCCTGACTCATATGATGGCTATGGTAGTAGTAAACTTGTACCTAGCAGGGAGTAGGCATTCAGTACAAACATGTTCACCAAGTAAATGAGCAAATGGTGAGCAGTCACAATTTAAGGCGTTTAGCTGTTTTTCATAGCATGAAATCCTTGCAGAGATCTCTAATTTAAACCTGTGTGTTTTGTTCTCTCTCTCCTGTCCTGTAATCCATTTGAGAGCTGTGCTCAGTGTGGGCAGGCCTCATCTCTGCTCTTTGGAGGGAGGTACTACTATTCTCAGTCATGAATAAAGTTGCTGTTGATTCCATTTAGTGGCTAGACAGCTGACATTCTGGGTTCCCCAGAATGCCGACATGACTTTAGTATGAGAACAATTTGACTACAGCTGAAAAATCATGGCCCTTCTTACTTTTTTTTGGATAGGACTGTTCTTTAGAATTTTATTGTGAAAATTACTTTTCATGAAAAGTAAGGGAGAGGTTCATGGGGTTTTGTTTCTCTCTTTCTTTTTCGCTGTGTTTGTTTTCTGATCTCTTAATCTTTCTTGATCCCTGGAGCATGGAGGAGTCAGCAGGTCTGGGCGCTGCCGCTCCATGCATCAGGGCACTAGGTAGGGGAAGCCGCGGCATGTTTAAAGTCAGATAAGATGTGCTGGGTACTGGGTTCATGCCGTGTCTGTGCTAGCCCCACTAAATCCTCACAACTTTATACTTTCGGTAGCACTGAGACCCATCATCATCATCATTTCTGAGATGTGAGCAGACTCAGGGTAAGAGAGGTGAGGTGATACAAGGCCATGAAGGTAGGCAGAGAACGGGAACAATTCTTGCTCTTTCTTTCATGTGTGTAGTTTGCCACAGGACTTCTAGCAGGAGTGCTGGTAGGTTGAGGGGGTGGGTCAGTGCCCCCAAAGTCAGGGCCATCTAGGAGCAAAAGCCAGATAGTCATTCGAACAGGAACGAGGTTTGAGCAGGGAATGCTTTAAGAATTAATACCTATAATAATAAAATAGATGGATTAGATGAAGGGGATTAAAAGTACACTTATTGTGATGAGCGCTGAGTAATGTATAGAATCATTGACTCACTGTATTATACACCTACAACTAATAAAACATCGTAGGTTAATTATACTTCAGTAAAAAAGTAAAATTGAGAAAAGGAAACATAGGAGAAAATAAACATATTGACAAAATAAGAACTATGGGAGGTTAACCATAATAATTGCCATAGCAATTAAACTGAAAAATTAAAAACCTCTAAGTAACCACCAAATGGAAAAAGCAGGCCAATGACATAAACACACAGACACGTTATTTTAAAAAATTAAAGAATATTTAGTTATGGCAAGGGGTTGGAACGATAATGGATTAGCTAATAGAAAGTAAATGGAACTCTATAGGGTATAGGAATAATGGACCCTAGGGAGCAAGGAAGAGGCCACACCTCACGCACCTCCGAGAGCTGGACCAGACCCAGACCCAGACCCAGACCGTGTGGGAGGGGATGGCCTGTGACCGGCCGTCTGGCACAGAAGTTGCTGGGTACCTGGGAGAGCTGTCCTCGGAGCAACGTCCAACTGGATACAGCCCACCGACCACAAAGCTAACAGAGGCAGGCGCTGCAGGAGGAGGCTGCTGAGGGGGCACCCCAGACCCAGGAAGCTCTGCTCCTTCCTTCTGCATGGCAGTCTTTCCAGAAACTTCCTTCTACTGGCAAAACTAGCCAGCAGATAGAACACGTATTTGAGAGACCCAGATCCAGTTTTTGCCGATCAGGCTATAAAGTGTGAGTTTGTGGCTGAGAAGGGCACAGGGTGGGGGGAGCCCACCTTTTTTCTCAGAGTCTTTATGTTTCTTTCATTCAGCCAGGCAGTGGGACACACGTACACACGTGTGGGTGGTTTCCCGTCTTCCCCTGCACCATGTGTGGTTTCATTACCTTATCTCCGTGACTTCCCACAAGGGGCCTATTGAGGATTAAGCTGCTTTAATTTTCTTTTCTATTGTTTGCCTCTTAAACCTTGGGTAAGTACATGGGTAATCGGGAATCAGTGCCACATGTGTGAAGTGCCATCCAGCAGATGATATCCCGGGCTTGTCGAGGGAGCCCATGAAGGTGTTTGGTACAACCCAGGATGGTAATGGCATGTGAAGTAATGCAATTTGAGACTTTTATCTCTTAGGCTTTATAAATATTTGCTGGAGGTTTTTCTGATACACCGTAGGGCTAGAGTTTTATTTGTCCATGATGGGTTTTTATTTAGTTGCTACTGCATTTCATTCCTGCCTCCTTGTGAATCTAGAAGAATCATTCTTCCAGAAGAGCTCTTTAAACCTTTCCCATCACGACTGTTTCCTTCGTAATGGCTTTGAACTGCTGGATTGGTTTGTGACTCCTTGCCCCCTAACTCCATGCAATGCGTAATTTCTCATTTTGTTGAAAACATTAGAAAGGGAGAAATACTCAGCCTTGTCCTTGTTGCTGTTGAGCTGTGATGCCTTGTCCATTTTGTTTTGTATTTTGTTCTATTTTTCTCCCTCAGAACTCTCCTAAAAAGGCTTTCACTCCCTAAATACTTTTTGGGAGGTTCAGGTGTTAAGGCCTATAAACTTAAATTTTCTGGTTTTTTTTTTTGTTTGTTTTGTTTTGTTTTGTTTCCGTTAGATTTTGTTGAAAAACAGTACTGAGAGGATAACTGCCCATGCTCTTACATTTAGGTGACACCTGATAATGTTGAAAATAAATAAAAGTAGTGCATGTATGTGGTTAATATACACATAGTATGGAAAGGGACAGGAAAAAAGCCTCCCTTCAAATATAACTATTTTTATCATTTCTTGTGATTTCTTCCAGGAAAAAAAATGATTTTGGCACATACCTGCATCTGTGGCTCTCTGCTTTTTACATTATTTAATAAAGGAATTAAATATACATATTTTTCTGGCCTTTTTTTTTGTACTTTTCCTGTTTTTAGAGACCTTGTCCCTACACACAGATCTTCCTTATTCTTTAATATGATGCATACACAGTTCCGTGATACGGATGTGCGGTAAGGGATGGTAATTAATTTCACCTGTGCCTTATCTCGGGCTGTTTTAGTAATTGCCAGGTGTTTGCAGGGAAGAGTTGTGGTTACTGTTGGGAGTTGCTACAGTCGACCTTTTCGCAAATAATCATCTCACCAGTGTATCTGTAGGTTAAATCCCTAACGGTGAGATTGCTGGTTCAGCTGATAAATGCATTATAAACTTTAACAGACATTACCAAATTGCACTCCACAGAGGTCACACGCATTGATTTTCTTTTCCCACGCCCCTGCCAGCACCGTCCCATCACCAGGCTTTGGCATTTTTGCCAATCTGGTAAGTTAGAAATGTTATCTCTTTGTTTTTACTTGTTTATCTTTAACTACAGGTTTAGGATCTTCTCATAGGTTCCTTAGCCTGTTGAATTTCTTTCGATCAGTTGCATGCTCCTGCATGTGGCTTTGTGTTCTCTTCCCCCTTTGGCTTCGTTTCCCTCCTTTTCTTTCCTGTAGGATTCTTATCTTTCTCATATCTGCTTATATGAGCTCATTTAAATTAGAAAACTTAGTTGTATTTCACGTGTTGCAAATGTATTTTCCCACTCTCTTCTGAAAGCATTCATTAAAAATATTGTTTTTAGTTTTTTATTTTATTTTGTAAAAATTTTATTTATTTATTTGAGGGAGAAAACACGAGCAGGGTGGAAAGGCAGAGGAAGAAGCAGATTCCCCGCTAAGCGAGGAGCCTGATGCAGGACTGGATCCCAGGACCTCGGGATCATGACCTGATCCAAAGGCACTCAAACATTGAGTCACCCAGGTGCCCAACATTATTTTTGTTCTGGTGTAAAGATTTTTAAACATGTTCTTTTTAAAAAGAAATTTAAAAAAGCATGTGGGTTGAGAAAACTTTGCCAGGCTTTCTATTGTTTTTACGGCTGAGTAGTTGTAGTTTGGGACAAATGATTATTCCCATAGATCTCAGTATGTCCCACAGCCCTGAGACCCTGTAGCATCTTACTTAACAACAAGACGACCCTGAAAGAGTGATGGAGCTGGTGTCCCTCCCACTCTGTACTTGCTTTGACCCTCAGCAACTTATGGGGGCCCTCTGAAGCGCAGGTGAGCAGCCATGTCTACAAACATCCAAATGTTGCCACTTGCGGACATCATTCCTGGTAGCCGGAAGTGGCAGGCCCTCTTCACGTCTGAGTCCACAGCACCTACAGCGATACCTAAGTGAGATACGATGTCGAGTGAATGGATGGAGACAAGGGCAGGACGCAGTGCAGGGAGGATGAGCAGGAATAGAGAACTCACAGAAAGGTTCACGTTAGAGTGCTTTCATCAGCATGATGTGCACCTGCCTCATGCTACAGCCCTGGAGTCTGGAGACTTCTGTGTCCTGTCCTTAACCACCCTGTTCATCTCGTGATAACACTGTGTAGGATATTGAGGAAGAAGACCATGCACTGGGGCCTGTGGTGTTTGGGTGACACTCTTTGTGTTACCACCGGGTCTGTTCCCTTGTCATGAGACTGTTGGGAAGACAGTATTGTAAAAAATCTAATTTCAGAATAATGAATGTGTGAAAGACGGATTTCTCTCCAGATTTCTTCAGGTAACAAGCTTCTCCTTTGAACATTTAAAATGTAAGATTCCGGTTAAGAGAAATGGACTGTATGAAAGCTTGTCACATACTCTGTAAACTGTGACTCAGCCTAAGTCCAAGCTAGATATTTTGCTAGTTCTTCATTTATTTAAATATCTCCAGGGAAGAGTTTAAGGATTTCCTGACAATTCAAGTAATCTGTATTTATATACTTACCTTATTCAGACACATGAAAAGCTTTCTCACGGAGTCCAGTGAGGGTCAGTCAGTATGATGGTACGATACTTTCTTGGTTGACACATGGTGTGGCTCCTTGAAAATACCAGTGGCATCTTCATTTCTGGTAGGCTCATGGCCTCTTACTCAAGCCATTTGACTTGAGCTGAGATGTCTTAAGGCTTCGTTTATTCTCCATAGTTTTATGAATGCAGTTGATTCTGTTCATTTGAATTTGCTGAAACAAAAGCCTGCACTGGTAAAACAGGTTAATTTTTGAGAAAGCTAATGCTAAGCTCTGACATCTGGGAGCCCTGTTCAGTGGCATTCAACACAAAAATAGTTGGCCGTCAGAACGTGAGCAAACCAACTATTGGTTTGAACGATCCCAGTGCTTATGAAGCACCCATTTCAGTACAGGATCATGAAGGTATTGATGAATGAGGTCATTAGTTAGCTTTGCTCAGACAGATCCCTGGTGGCTCCTCTCCTGATGTCAGTTTTCTTCTCTAAACAATGTATGGAAATGAACATGAACGATTAAACGGATGTTTAAAAAGGTCTGGGGATCCCTGGGTGGCGCAGTGGTTTGGCGCCTGCCTTTGGCCCAGGGTGCGATCCTGGAGACTCGGGATCGAGTCCCACGTCGGGCTCCCGGTGCATGGAGCCTGCTTCTCCCTCTGCCTGTGTCTCTGCCTCTCTCTCTCTCTCACTGTGTGCCTATCATAAATAAATAAAATTTTTTAAAAAAAAGAAGTAAAAACCATCCAAAGAAATATGAATTAATTAGGAAATTAAAGCTCCATCCATTTCCCTAAAAGATGCTTCTCCAATAAAATTTAAAAAAATAAAATAAAATAAAATAAAATAAATAAAAAGGTCTGTATGGGGCGCCCCGGGGGCTCAGTGGGTGATACGTTTGCCTTCTGCTGGGGCTTGATCCCAGGGTCCTGGGATCGAGTCCCGCATTGGGCTCCCTGCCCAGTGGGGGCAGCCTGCTTCTCTCCCTCTCCCTCTGCCCTTCCCCTCCCCTGCTGCTGTGCTTTCTCACTCTCAAAGAAATAAATAAAACTTAAGAAAAAATGAAAAGGCCTGTCTAGCTTTGTCAGTGGGAGCTCACGAACAATTTCTTGGGTGTGTTAGTTCTGTTGTGTCCCCATCCACCTTCCATCCTTGACTGTAGCTTACAAATCAGGTTGACCAAATAAAGGCTGACAAATCATTTTTGCATCCACCTCTGACATTTCATACTGGAGGACAGATGACTGAGACAAATGGAATCTACGTGGAAAACTGAGTTTCTGAAAGCAGGTGTGTCTGCACTTTGTCCAGTGGGGATGCGGATGGGTCTGTAGGCGAGACTGTGGTGCCCAGTTGGGAACTGGTCAGCCTTGGAGAAACAAAGCCAGTGAAAAAGCTGCTGCTAAAATCAGCCGCGGCCGTTGCAGAAAGCATATACTTCAGGGAGGTCTCGGGAGCTTGTGTGGTGCGTTTGGTTGGGTGGTATAAAATTGGGGGGGGGGGGGTGCGTACAGGCTTTTTTGAGGGATGCTCTGCAGCTGGAGTCGGTGTGAAGCCCTTGCCACAGCAGCTGGGTGGGAAGACCGCAGCTTTGCAGACAGACAGACGTCTCTGTCTTTGCTTTTCCGCGCTGCCGCTCCCAGGTGTCCCCGAGAAAGGAAGGTAGTCTCTCCAAGCCCCCTGTTCTTCCTTTGTAAAGGCGGAGATTAAAATACCTACCTCAGGGGTGAGAGAAAGGCAAGAATTGGGGTCCATTGTGCTCGCTCAGCAAGTGGAGGGGTCCTTCCCTTAACAGCAGCGCTGCCGGCCCGGTGCAGGTCGACAGGCTGCCTCAGAAAGGGCGTGAAGGTGCCGACCTCGAAAGCACCTCCTACGCAAGAGGTACGGGAAAGGGGGCTCACGTAGGGCCCCGTGATTCGCAGGCAGGCGGAGGTTTGCTGTGTTTCTAGAGCATGACTGTTCACGGTCTTCCCCGCTGCCGGCTCCAGAGGCGCATAATTGACCCTGGTTTCTGTTGTCTGCCTCACAACAAGGCCCCGAGTCCCACTGAGGTCAATTATTCGGCCTAAGTGTTTATACGAAGCAGCTGCGATTCGGGCCTCCCTTGCTGCGGCCTGGTCACACGAGCTAATTACTGCCATCGCACACGGTTGCCGTGGTGGCGGCCGCTGTAGGTGGCGGTCACAACATCTTGAGCCAGGGCGCTGGGGAGCCTCCCGGCCAGGTACCCTCAGGTCCCATGGGGAGCTTGGTTACATCAGCATCGGTCGTGAGACGGGCTCTGACCGCTGTCCAGACTCCAGTGGGTGCAGATACCTCACTTCCTGATACTGAACCTACTGGAGGTAATGGAACAGAACGTCCCTGACTCTGGTTTCATAACTTTCTTTTTTGTGCACAAAAATAAAGCTGCTTCCTGGGGATGAGGCATTGGTGTGCCTGCCGCAGAGCACTGGCGGGGAGCACTTGCTGGGTGCAGGATTCCATCCCCGCTGCCTGCTGTGACACTTCGCTCGTCCTCACCAGCTGTGGTTTGTGTAGGTGCTGTTGGCCTCCTGTTCTCAGACGCTGAGAAATTTGCCCAAGTCCTTACGGCAGGTAAGCAGCAGGCCTGGATTTGAATCTAGGCCCATACTGACCTTCTTCTCCAATAAGAAAAAAACAGGAAAAACATGACCATAAAAATTCCATCTAGCATGGCAACCGTTCTGAGCACTTTGGTGCCCATTCTTCCAAATCCCTAATTTAACGTTGTTGGGAAAACCCCTCTCTCCCCTGCCAGGTCCCCTTCCAGAGGGAAAACACGGTGAGCAGTCTGGTATTTATCTTTCCAAGTACGCACGCAGGCCCGTCCCACATACACGGGTAATTCACACGTGTTCTTACACGGCCCACTACGTGCGCTCTTCCACTTGGCACTTTCCGCTCCGTGTGTCCTATGCAAATTTCTGCATGTGTCATACATAATCTAACATATTTTCAATGGACTGTTGAACATGGACTACAGGACTGTCGGGATGACAGTGCCATGATCCTGTCATTGTACGGCCTGCGGTGACAAACGTTTCTGTTGTGGCCCCGTTCTCCCTCCATCACTTAGCATCACCGTGTATGTTGTACTAGAGGAAAGTGCTGTGATTTAGTGACCTCTTTTGAAATTTGGGCCATTAGAAGATCCCGGGATGCACCTTCTCCAAACTCAGGATTGGAAGACCTCCTTATTAGTTGCTTTCCAGTCCCAGTCAAAATGCTAAGTCCAAGTGGTCAGCCCGTTACTTAAATATTTTACTAGGATGCGCCCTACATACCACAAATTCACCTCTTCTAAGCGTGCCCTTCAGAGATTGTTAATAAATTTATGGGGTTGTGCGGCCAGCACCATCACCCAGTTTTAGAACATTGGCGTCAGTCCGAGCTCTCCCGTGCCCTTCACAGCTACTTCCCATTCCTGTGTGCAGCCCTGGGCCGCCACGGATACTTTCTCTCTACAGGTTTGCCTTGTCTGGACATTTCGTCTAGCCTGTCACGTTGACAAATTTGATGTCCTCGGGTTATATATCTCTTCTTACTCTTTTGAACAGTTTGGCCCATGTAAAACTCCTGGCTGGAATTGTTCATTATGTTAAGGCTCATTACTGTCTTGAATGATGATAACGTGTATTACCGCAGAAGTGGTTAGTCTCTGCGGTGGAGGAGGAGGGAAAATGGGTGCGTGTACACACCTGCATGTATATATATGCACAGTACATATGTGCAGCCATGTGTGCCCGTACACGTCTACATGTGTGCACGTGTGTAGTGTGGATATATGTGCACACGTTTACTTATACATACTCAGGAACACACATGCATGCACATGCGCACACACACATGCATGTGTATTCGGTCATGAGGCCGAGCTCCTCAGTAATACTCAACATATCGAAAGATCTGTTGGATGATCTTCAGCTTGATTAATTTCTTCATGTGGTGACTTGATGGTAATGGAGATTCTTGGCTCAGTTCAGTCGAGAGCTGAATACGTGCCAGTTGCACAGGAGACACTGCCAAAGTGTAGCAAGAGCTTACCAGAACCTCAGCTTTAAGAAGTGATACCAGACTCTTCTGAGTCAGGACACCCCAAACCTGTTCTGGGCGGTGAGCGGCAGCTTCGTATCACGTAGGGAAGGCGTGCACCTGGGCCGAGCAACTCTGTAGTGTTGAAGTGATTTAAAAATTCTAAAACTTAATATTACAATTTTTTTAGCTTGCATAAACTCTTTTGACCTAAAAGCTTATAACTTAAAAATCTAGGGGATAATTCCATGTCTGTATCTAATTCAATATCTCATGCCTGCCAGTTCCTTCTAGTATTTGAGATGCGTGCTCCTGGCGCCTGTGGAACTGTTAGGGATCCAACTGTACAGGATCTGTGTTTGGGGTTTCCATTTGAAGTACATGTGTTTTTATGTGTGATTGTCATTGCAGGTAAATAACTTACTGTTTCCAAAGACCTGGTAAGAGGCTGAGGGAGAGTAACTGTGGCTTTTATTAACGAGAAAGCGCACGCCGTGTGCTGTTGCCTGGTCAGGTGCGTGCCAGCACATCAGAGCCCCAGTCCCGGGCGGGACGCTTTGGTGCGTAGGGCCTGGAAATGTGTGTCCCAGACGGCACTCCCCAGTCAGGGCTGGCAGCGAGCAGAGGGAGCCAGGTCACCGCCTGCCACCACCGCCCCTCCGCCCCTTCGCAGGCCCCACGCCCCCTCTGTTGGGGACGGCGTCTCTGTGAATCAGGACTTAACACCTGAGGAGGAGAAAGCATCTCCTTGTGGGAGAGAATGCCTCTGGAACCTGAAGGGTGCTACAGGGACGGCTGCATGGCATCTCACACGTGGCAAGCGGGGATGGCAGTGTCCTCAGGGCCGTGAGCTGGCGTTGGTGTTTATCCAGAAAACGTAACTCTGGCGCCGGCACAGAGAGGCCCACCAGCACGGCTGGCCTCGCGGCGCCTCTCCCCGCTTGCGAACCAGAGTTTTCTGTCTTGGGAGGGGACGGAGCCGGGGTCCGCGGTGTGCAGCCAGACCGGCCAGCCTGACCCGCCTCCAGCTCCCTCCGGCACGTCCACCTTGCTTTCCTGGGCATGCACACGATCCAGGGTTCAAGAGCCTTCTTTCACAGTGGGCGGGGCCATGGAAGCAGACGCCGCGTGGGGCTCCCGGGGGCTGCGGCTGGTGTGCCGCCCGTGCAGCGGGGCAAGTGCCTGCTGTTTGCACGGGACCACTCAGCTCTCAGCCCTGCAGCCGCCCCGAGATCTCAGGTGGCAACATGCACTGCAGGATGTGCTGGAGCATGGCCACACGCGGAATAAACCCACAGGCTGTTCGTTGCCCTTGATCTTCGTGCACATTAATCTTGAGTAAACGTGATAACATGAATCAGGCCGCTGATGTTCACGTTTTGAGGATCTGATATTTGAGGAGTTCTCAAATCGAGAGGGAAAGTGTAAAAAAAATGCTATTTTGGGTTCACTGTCATCTTGGGTGTGGGGGCAGCCATGATTTATTGAGCACCTGCTATGTGCCTGCACCGTATTAAGTGCTTTGCAACCCTTTATCTCGTTCAATCCTAAGAAGTACCGGGTGGTATCCTTAGGGTTTATATATAAGGAGACTGGCTTAGAAAGGTCAACTTTCCCAAAATCATAGAGTCTAAATCCAGCTCTTTCAGGACACTTGGGTGGCTCAGTGGTTGAATGTCTGCCTTTGGCTCAGGTCCTGATCCTGGGGTCCCAGGATTGAGTCCCGCATCGGGCTTCCTGCATGGAGCCTGCTTCTCCCTCTGCCTGTGTCTCTGCCTCTCTCTGTGTGTCTCTTGTGAATAAATAAATAAAATCTTTAAAAAATGAATCCAGTTCTTTGTAACCCGCTTGCCATGAGACTAACCTTTCCCTTTAGTGTCTGGTTCCCATATTACCCCTTAGATGGTACTGAAGTTTTTTTACTCCCTGTCTACTCTTGAGCTGCCACTGCTTACAGGTGGGTGAGTGGAGATGGATCTTCTGAAGCACAGTGTCCTGGGGAAGGGAAACACACCTTGTAGTGCGAATTGACCTCTGCCTCACTTTGCTCCACTCCGAGTTCGGCATACTTGTATGAGTCAGTTTGGGTTGTAAATGCAGAGAAAAGAGAAGAGGCGGTGTTTAACCTTGGCCACCAGACGCGGGGCACTGGGTCCCTGCTCTGCGCAGCTTCAGAAGGGAGACAGACTCCAGAGGTCACCGGCCACTGAAAGGGGGCTGAGATTTCATCAGGGCAAACTGTCCACCTCTCGTTTTTGTTCCAGATCTTCATCAAGGAAAGAGGAAAATACAAGGGTCTGGACCCCGGTGTGGTTTCTTAGAGAGTCTTGACGAGTACAGGTGGCACCTGGAGTTGCATGATTAATCAGTGGAGAGTGGAAGTGGTAAAAATGACAGATGCCCACCATAAACATTTTGTTAAACTTGGAAACATCAGTGTTCAGAAGTGGCCAGTCTTTCACATGGCGTCGGGACCATTTCTCTGGACGCAGGTCCTTTGACTGGTGCACTGTGTTGGGTCCCCCCAGAGAAGCACACTCATAGTGCCAGCACAGCAGACTGTCCCAGGCTGCCCAGTACTGAACCCATCGGCATTTTAAGCCACCCATTTCCCTCAGAATATTAAGTGTGGCCTGGATCACACCTCATTGGGCAGCAGTCTGTTCTAGCTATGTTTATTTTTTATAGAAACAACAGCACAGTTTGTTTCCAGACTCAAATTCCGTTATCAGTATTGAGTTGGATTAGGTGATAACAGAAACCAGCACGACCTTCGTGAACAGGTTTGGAGGCAGGTATCACTGAGTCTTGGTAAGCATTGCGGGTTGACTGGCGGGAGCAGCGTCATCTGGCCCTGTGGTAGCCGCTGCCGCTGGCGGGGAGTGGCGCTCAACCACCACACACTGCCTGGAGCCCGGGGGTCGGGGGTGGGGAGGCGGCACACTACACCTGCTCCCTGGAAGGGAACCAGCAATGGCGAGTCTCCGGGGGCCAACCCCAGCAACTTGTTCAACATGGTTTTTACTGTGAATCCCATCCTGAAATTGCCAACACTCCACGTCCTGGACCTAGCTGTCCCTCACAAAGGTGTCATTTAGGATGTGATCACAAAAAGGTGGCTGGGGGGAGCAGGGTGCGGATGCAGCAGCCCCCGGCGGGGCCTGATGCCTCCCGTGTCTCTCTACCAGAGGAAGAAGTTCCATGGCCAGGCGTGAACCAGCCCTTGTGGCAGGCGCAGGTGCTTTGGCAGAGCACTCCCTGTTCATAAAACCTGAAGGGAGTCCACACAGATGACAACACTGCTGTGCATATGATCATTAGTTCATAAAGGGTCATTAGCTAGTACATTAGCTTGTTCATTTGGCTCCTCACGTGACTTTAAGAGCTAGTTGTTAAGTTCGGTTACTGTTCTTTTTAGTTAGGAAAGCTTCATACCGGTTATTACTTTAACCTCTTCAGTGTTGAAGGAGAAGCAAAAGCCTAAAACAAGACAGAGCTGGCTCTGAGAGCCTCAAAGTTGGGGTCAAGCTTGATTGGCTTTCCTGCCCTTGAGATACGTTAGACTCGACGTAAGGCAAGATACACAGGCAGCGCTAGAGAATTGAGGTTTTTTCCTATTGTGTATTTATTTCATATAACCTCGGATTTACTTTGATGTCTGTTTCATAATTCCTGGCACCAGAATTTGCTCAGACCTTTCTAAAGACCACACCTGAGAAAACCCACAATTTGAAAGTTAATGGATAACCCAACGGCAACAGGAGTTTGCTGGCAGATGTGATTCTTGATCAGGTCTGGACAATTTCTGCCCTGTCATGAGTCATAAACTGTGGTACAGACCATCATCTGAAGTGTCGGGAGAACTGGCACTGTGCTGTCACCTGTTTGCTGCTCCTGACTCATCTTCCTGGAAGTAGGAATTCAGGTGGCCTGTGACGGACGTTTTATCGTAGGATTCACGAGGCGAGCACTCAGACTCTTCAGGTACCAGCACTGGATGTCTAGGCTCAGTCCGGTTGCAGATGTGGCTTGCACGTTTAGCTCAGGCGCTACAGGTGGCCAAAGCCAAACGGGAAACATCGTAAGATTCGCATCATCCATAAGGTAGGGACTGGCCAGTTTTTAAGAAAAGCTTCTCTTCTGTGCTATGTATATACAATGAAATATTACTCAGCTATCAAAAAGGATGGAATTTTTCTGTTTCCGTCGACATGGATGGAAGTAGAGGGTATCATGTCAAGTGAAATAAGAAAGACAATTATCACTTATATGTGGAACATAAGAAACAGCACAGAGGCTTATAGGGGAAGGAGGGAAAACTGAATAGGAAGACATCAGAGTTGGAGAGAAACCATGAGACACTCTTCATTCTAGGAAACAAACAGGGTCACTGGAGGGGAGGTGGGTGGGGGTCTGGGATAATGAGGTGATGACCATGAAGGAGGGCACCTGTTGTGAGCACTGGGCGTTATATGAGGCTGATGAATTACTGTACTCCACATCTGAAACTGATGATATTCTATATGTTGGCTAATTGAATGTAATTTTTTTTAAAGGAAAAGCTTCTCTGAAAAGCTCAGAGAGGAAAGATAACGAGAAGGGAATGTAGCTGATTTTCCTCTTCAGCCTGAGGATTGGCTGATGTGGCCATTTTCCCCTGCTTTCCCAGTGTCCATATAGAGAGATAGGATGTATGACTCAGGTGACAAAGGTTGAGTCTGAACTCTCAGATCCTCAGTTTCTTGCTCCTGGAGGATGAAGTAAACAGTGTTCTGAGGACATTAGATCAAAAGAATCCCCCTAGTTTGGGGGTTGGAACTTTATCAACTCATCTGTGAGACCCTTTTTTTTTTTAAGATTTTATTTATTCATGAGAGACAGAGAAGTAGAGGCAGAGGGAGAAGCAGGTTCCATGCAGGGAGCCCGACGTGGGACTCGATCCTGGGTCTCCAGGATCACACCCTGAGCCAAAGGCAGCACTAAACCACTGAGCCACCCGGGCTGCCCTCACCTGTAAGATCTTCTGAAGCTGTACTTCCCAGCCAACATTCCTGTTAGCTGTGTCTTGGCTGTGCATACTGACACAACATTTTGCCAAGAGAATGTTGTTTTATTGTTGAGGGACGGCTGTTGCGAAAGGTTGCCGGTATGTAGTTGGCCCACACAAGTAGTTGGCCTCAGAACTCAGTACCTCTGTCAAATGGAGTTTCAAGAACAGAGTCTCCTTGCTTAACCTGCCTCCCTACCTGCCGCTGTGGAGTTTCTCGGATGTTCCTGACTGTCCTCTTCCTGCAGTGCTGGAAAGGAAAGATGAGGCAAGGGAAGAAGTAGAGCACATGGAGTGAAGCTTTAGCGTGTGTGTGCGCGTCTTCCCGGTCAGCGGCAAGCGGTAGTTTGGGCTTCCTCTGGTTCCTGTAATCACCCTGGTGTGAAGCAGTCTTGCCTGTTAGCGTCTGACCCTTTGCCTTGCTCTTCCATTGTGGACTAGACCTGACCTCTTTGGGCAAAGAAACCAGGTTTATGTCCTCATTTTCTGAGCAAAGAGCTAGTGGACAGAGGCCCCCACCCAGTGGTGGAGTGACAGGTGGGTGACACTTGGGTGCACAGCCAGGGGCAGGTTGCACTTTGTTCAGGGAATGTGCGTAGGGACAGGTTATTAAAGAGCTGCTGGTTTCGCTATGTCTCAGTGTGTTAAATCATCATATTCCCCACCCTAGAAGAGTAAGTGAAATCACGGAATGGCGGCTCTAGTAACCGTGAGGAATGTGTGAGGCTTGCCGGACAGATCTGTGAGCTATGCGCGGTGGCGCTGTGCTGGTGGCACGTGGCATCCGCTTACTTACCCTTTGGTTTCATCCCACCAGCCCACATAAATTTGTGGGTGCATTTGTTTTTCTTCTTTTTTCTGGCTGCTTTCTGTTTTTGTATATGTCTGTGTATTATTTTCAGAACAGATGGGGTCCCTACTAAGTCAGAGCTTAAAAACATTTTATTGAAGCAGTTTTTAAAAACCGTTTTTAAGAACATAGACTGACAAGTAAAATGAACTCTGATCCTTATCACCCAGCCTTAATGACTGTCAACTCTCTGTGATTGTGGTTCCGGGGCGGGGTGGGCGGTATTTTAAAGGAATCCCAGGCAGCGTATCATGTTGCTCCAACACTTTGTTCTCCTGTTTGTTACTCAATTATTTACTTTTTGTCTGTTGACTTTTCTTTCTCTTGTTCCCGAAATAACTCTTGGACTGTGCCCTGCTGGTGTTTTAAAGGTGCACCTTCTGGCAGCCTTGCCCTTTGCGCAGTGCTCGATGGGCTGGTCGTCTGGGACCCTGAGGCGGACAGTCTTGGTGGTGTGAAGGTCACAGTCTGGTTACTAGGAGAAACTGGAGGTATGCCTGCGGCCTCCCTGGTTTGTGGGGTTAGGTGGAAGGCGCTAGGCCTTTCCTTTATGATGTTGTGTTTATGAGAAGTAGATCCAAATCGAAGTCACAGTGATTTGCGTAATTTATCAAACTCCTAGAGAAGCCGTGGCCTAGAGTAACAAGCCGCTCCCGGGGCGTGTGGCTAGATCTTGTTTTATTTCTGTAGTTCCCCGGACGGAAAGCTGTTGACATGACAGCTGAGTCGTTTCTAGATTTGCCATGCTTTGAGCACTCTGACAATCTCTTTTGTGCAGCGTTTCCTGGTTTTGAAACATTCCCATATGGTTTGTCTTATCAGGCCCCAGGGCAGCACAGAGTGAGGAGAGGTGTTGAACTCTGCCCGGGTCAGTTCAAAGAGAAACCAAAGGATGGGGAGGGGTCCTCAGTGACTTGACTTCAGTTCTTGAGTCTCCTAGCCTGGAAGCCTTCCTGTTTCAACGGGTTTTGAGTTGCTTTGGAATCTGTTGTGAAGCTGGAGCGTACCTTCTTTATACTTCAATGCTGCTGTGACAGATGTTTGGGAAATTCACAGCACTGTGGGCAAGACCCTGAAGATGTTTGGGGAAGACTGTGTCCTCACTGACATCCTTCTGTTCCACAGCAGGGGCAGGGCAGCCCGCACACCCTTTCCGGAGCTGATTCCTGACATCAATATCTCACCCCCATGACATTGGTTTCCCTTCTGACCTCTCCCTTTTTGTTTTTTTTTTTTTGGGGGGGGTGTTAAAGATTTTATTTATTTGAGAGAGTATGAGCAGTGGGGAGGGGCAGAGGGAACGGGAGCTGAGCAGGGAGCCTGACATAGACCTCAATCCCAGCATCCCAGGACCCTGAGATCCTGACCTGAGCCGAAGGCAGACACTTCATGGACTGAGTGACCTAGGCGCCACCTCCAGGAGCTGTCTCCACTGCTAGACCAAACCCTGACTGTGACCACTGCTATTCTTACCTTCGTACACTTTCGTTCGTGACAGTGTAATTCTTTTGAGCCTAAAGTGTCTGAAATGTTTCCTGGGAGCTGGAGATCTTTGATCTGGTAGGGAAATTGTTTGGGCATCCTACCACCCCCATAGGAACTTGTTGCAAACATCAGATTTCCCAGTTCCTTTTAAAATGTCTAGACATGGATGTTCTATTGGCCGAAATTCCCTAAGGGGGTAAAATGATTCCTCAGAGTCTGTGCTTTATTCAAGAAACTTTTATGGTAGTAATCTCGTAATTTGTGTATTTTGTTTCTCGCAGAGACACTTTTTCTTTTATCTCATCAGTTAAAACTGGTTTCCGGGTGGAGTGTCTTTCCTGCGACACGTGTTTCATAAAACATGGTGTATGCATTTGCCTTAGGGGCATTACACATACTAAGTACCAACTATTTCAGGAAGAATTGAACATAATTTCAGTGCAGGAATTTTAACAGTGGTTTATGAGTCAAGGAATTTGTTACAGAAAATAGGTTAACCTAATTTTTCAATATGAAGTTGCTTTGAAAAAAACTGAGAGAGAGCCAGCTAAAATCCGGGGGAACGTGGACTATGGCACATGTTACTTGATAGGCCGCGCTAGTTCAAACATTAAATTAGTCAAAATGGTTGGTTAGCCAAATGTCAGCAAACCGAGGTTCTGGTTTTAACACATAAATAAAACAGATCTGCAATTAGTACATTGGCCAGTATGCACTTGGCATGGTCTAATAATTGAGAAAGTGCTTAGAAGCAGTTTTGTTCGTGAAACAATAAGGTTCATTCAAAGTCTGATGAGATACAGGGCTTGTTGGAGATTTTGTGTTTTGGGCTCCCCTGGACTGAGTTCAGCAGGCGTGTGCGGGGAAGGGCTGCACCCGAGCCGCTCTGTAAATGAGCCAGCGGGGGCTCCGGAGGGCTTTTATTTGGGGAGCCTGGTAGTGGCCGTGTGTGGGGGGTAGGTAAGGGGGCGGGAGGCACCTGCAGGGCCCGTCAGTGAGGTCTCGGCACCCACAGCCTGGCCTCCGTTGCCGCGTGACCCCAGTTTGTAGACTTTTAGAGACTCAGAGTGTGATTCTCAAGTTAAGGTGCTTGAATCCCCCCAGACAGCAGTGTGCGGGTCAAGGGGCATGAAGTGATGCCGTCAACACATCATTTTTTCAAGATTCGGGCAAGGGGATGGTCTTGCGTGAAGGTAGCCATGACTATAGTCTGGGACAAAATGCAGTTTACATGAAGTTGTAAGGAAATCATGAACTAGAGCATCGCCCGCCTTGGTGTGGAGTCCGTCAGGCCCACGTGCCAGCCCGTGGGGGGCTGTGTCTACCCTCCACTACCCTCCACCCACGGGCGTCCTGGGAGCGGCTGTTGGGGATGGTAGTGGCCGTCTCTGCCAGTTGCCAGATGAGTCTAAACTCTTCCCTCTGGGTTGATAGCATCCTCCGTAAGAGGGGATCGCGGTCCCCTTTCTCGGTGCTGCTGCTGTCATGTCCGTGGGTGATTTCATGCAGCCGGTGCCACTGAGGCACCAACTCCTGTTCCGTTACCCTAGTTAGAGTTTCATTGGTTCTGTCTCAGCATGAGTCCCTGCGCTGTGCTGGGGTCTGGGCTTGTGAGAAGCACATTGTCTCTGTTTTACTATTTAACTTAAATACCCAATGTGTCGAGTAGATGACACACTGACGTGGGTCCACCTTGAAGTGGAAGAGGGGATGCTGAGGGACAGGTGTAGGTCCCTGTCACCCCTGATCTGCTCCCCGGGCTCAGTGCCTTGCCTGTCTTGAAGCGTCCAGGAATGTTTTATGTGTGTCTCCTTCCGTGTCCTTTACGCACACGGTGTGATGCGATACGTATGGGTCTCCCCCCTCGCTTTTTCCCTGTGACAGTTAGATTTGCTTTTTTTCCCCTAAGTCCTGAAGGAGGCTCCTCAAACGGTTGGCACAGCCTACCTGAAGGACGGGGCTGGAGAGGCTTGTCCGCCCGCCCGCCCGCCCTGATGCGTTCTGTGTCTGAGTCACTCCCAAGGAGGACACGTTCTTCTGGGACGAGCAGGGAAAGCCCTGGTGAAGGAGGACGTGGTGTGAGGTGGAGACGTTCACACAGACACACGTACCTCGTGTCTCTGCTTCCTGCAGCAGCTCCTTGGAGCTGGGAACCCGGGCCTGGGGGAGCGGAGGGGTGGGGGGCTCTCTGGAAGAAGCCATCACCTTCGTGTGCCTTTGCCCCCGAGGCTGAGGAACGCAGGTGTGTGGGACGCCCTGCGTGGTGCCCTGACGTGACGCCGCCCACTGTGGCACATGGGACGTGGGCCCAGGAGTGGTCTGCGTGGCAGGTGGAGCTCGAGTGCTTGGGGCCAGAGGTAAGACTGTGCACGGCTTGGGCTCCGGATGGGAAGTCTGCTCTCGACTCCCAGCCATGCAGCGAGGGTGGGAGGGTGGTGGCCGCACCAGCCTGGGCAAGGAGCAGATGAGGCAAGGGCATCCCAGGGTGGGGCTGCTGACCCCAGTGCTGCTGACCGTGAGTATGCCCCCGAGGTGGTGGAGAAAGAGGGGAGAAGAATCTGTCGGTGATAACAAGGCTCATGGCAACAGTGCCCCACACTTCAAGGAGCGGAAAAAGCATCTTGGAATCTTCTGTCGGCCTCACTCCATGATGTGAAGGGGAGGCATCCTCCCTGGGAGGTGCACACCCCTGCGTGTAGTGTGGGGCGCACAGGCTTGGAGCTGTTGGAAGCCCACCCCGGCGTGTGGCCTCGTGTGCCCAGCCCGCTCCTGGGGCCTTGGTCCTCACCTCTCCGTAGGGATTCTTACTCGTTTTCACAGGATTGCTTTGCTTTCAGTGAGCCTGTCTGTGAAAAGCCGAGGTCCTGGTACACGCTGAGTAGTGTTGGCCGTCCTCACCTCCCTCCTTGCCGGGAGGCGGGAACAGGACGTGAGAAGGCAAGTCACAGACCTTCCCTCTCACACGCGGAGCAGAAACGTGCTAAGAAGGGACCTTGGAATTTTTTTAATTTTCATTTGTTTTTGAGAGCGTGTGCAGGCAGTGGGGGTGGTGGGCAGAGCAGGCTCCTTGCCTGGTGTGGAGCCCGACGGGGGCTGGAGATCGTGGCCTGAGCTGACAGCAAGAGTCAGGCGCTCAACCGACTGAGCCACCTAGGCACCTGTGGCCTTGGATTCTTGTTCCTGCGCCGTTTGTGACTTAAGCTGCCCTCTGAACATGCGGTGCTCTGAAAAGTCACGTAAGGGTCAGCAGGGCCTCTGGTCCATGTCCTGGCCTGGGCGCCAGAGCACTAGTGTCAGTGAGACGGGCTTGCTCAGAGAACACAGGCACTACTCTGGTACTTTGGGAATTAGCAGCTAAGCCGCGGGACAGAGTCGAGTCTGCCTTGCAGCACGAGTGTATTTTTTGGTCCTGTCGTGTCTGTAGGTTGTATGAGGCTTTCCAGAGCTGAGGTCAAATCCAGAGGCCGTGGTGCAGTGATTGGTTTTACGATCCTTTGTACACTCTGATGCAGAAGTGTTTATAAAGCTCTGGCTCATGTATCCAGACCACTCAGGGTTAGTTCTAAGTTTCCTTGATTTTCTGATTCCTTTGGGGTTAGATTTGTCTTTTGAGAGGAGCGATCGTTTTCTCATATGTTTTAACTCCCACCTGTAGACGTCCTGAGCGACCCCCTTCACTGAGGGACAGGTGTGGGTCAGCAGAGGCAGCTGGACAAGAAAACAACCTAGCTGTCCTGGGCCTCAGCCAGCAACTCCTGCAGGGGATCCCAGCAGGGGCGTGGTGATCTTACCAGGGGCACGATGTGGGCCAGCCCCCACCCCCACCCCGTGCCCTCCACAGCAGGGACCACCAGCGACGTGGGTTCTCCGAGGGCAGGGGAGTGGCTGGCTCTGCACCCACCTCCTCACAGCCCTCCAGCCTCCCTCCACAGTGCCCCAAATGCATCTTTTCCCTCGGATCTCAGACTTCCTTAGGTCACAGCGCTGCTTTTGCAGAAAAATAGTAACTTCCTTACAAAGTAATAATAGTGTTTGATTGATGGAACATTCAAGACCTCCAGGCACTGAGTGCTTTCCCTAAATCTTGTCCTTTTGTTGTCTTCACAATGTTATGGTGGCCTCCTGACAATGTCCCAGGAGGTTTTGTCTTTGTTGCACACCCAAGGAAGGTAGGGGAGTGAACACATTTGCCCACGGTCACATGGCAGGAGTGGGTGGAATGGGCATGAGAACGCACATCTGCCTGGTTCCAGAACTCGTGTTCTTGGCCCAAACTTTGCCATAGTAGTAGGTGCCATCTGTGGAGGACTTCTCCAAGGTCACCAGCCCTTAGCATCACTAGTAAAAAGACGGGGGCATCGCATGCCCGGTCGTACGATGCCCCGAGTAGGATCCAACATCACTTCTGAGGGGCTCTTGCAAAAATGCAGAGCCTCTAGCTGATCTTGAGAAAACACCTGAGAAACCCAGACTGAGAGATGCTCTGCAGAGTAACTCCTGCTGACTGTGGTGTCAAGGCCTGGAAGCACAAGGGGAGATCGAGGAGATGGGCCAGCCAGGTGGTGGTGGGGACAGAGAGTGGACACTGGCGGGACACGGGGGAAATGCAAATGAGTCTGTTTCTTGGTTAATGATAACAGCAGTGTTAGTCCCCGGGTGTTAGGACCGGCCTGTGGCCATCTAAATTATTAACGGAGAGGAAGCTAGGCAAAGGGTACGCCTCAGCCTTACTGCAGCTTTTCCCTAACTTTGAAATTGTTTCAAAGCAAAAAGGCAAAAACAGTTTCTTTGTAGCCACCTGAGATTTTATTCGCATTTTAGAGATGAAAAAACAAGCTTGAATGTTCACACAGATGGAAGGCATCATTAGTAATGGAAGGAGGGAGAATTTGAACCCATTCCTGGATGTTCCAGAGCCCACTGGAAGCACCAGGCCAGGGGCTGCCTCGTGTTCAAGTGTGTGTGCAGGAGAGCAGCCCTGACCAAATGTTGCACAGTCTCTGTAGTAACAGAAGAGTGTCTGTGCCTGTTGAGAAAAAAAGCAATGCATGTTAATAATATAAAATTATATATATTTTTGTTTCGTGTGTGCATATGAAGCAGTTATAGGAGAATTTTATATTTAAGGCAATTTTAAAATAACATTATCCTTCATGTCCAAGTCAAACTTATGTACATTTTTATGTAGGAAAGTGGAAAACAGGGCAGCCCCGGTGGCTCAGCGGTTTAGCACCTGCCTTCAACCCAAGGCCTGATCCTGGACACCCTGGCTCGAGTCCCACGTCAGGCTCCCTGCGTGGAGCCTGCTTCTCCCTCTGCCTGTGTCTCTGCCTCTCTCTCTCTCTCTCTCTCTCTCTCTCTCATGAATAAAGAAATGAAATTTTAAAAAAAAAAAAGGAAAGTGGAAACTATTCATTATAAAGACATCGTGGTTTGTTTGTTTGTTTTTTTCCAAGTAATTTCTATATCCTTTGTCTCCAAGTGACAAATACTGTGTTTCTCTCTCTCTCTCTCTCTCTCGGTGCTCTCAGACTTTTCTCCATATAGTTGGCACAGTTCCGCACATGGTGCTTGTACCATTTAATTCAAATGATACAAGAAGAAAACCATCCTTTAGTCTTACTTTATGAAAAGATTGATGGTTTGTAAAAAACATGTTTTGAAATAACAGGATTGTTTTAAAACTTGAGGCCAAAGTGGAGAATACAAGTTTGAAAGAAAATCCTGTATAAATTTTTAAAATCTTGATAAAATAGAATTGCAACAGAAGTCTTTTTAACAAAAGGAAGAAGTGAATCATTTTATCTTTTTATCTCAGATAATTCAGTGAGAAATTCTGAATAATTCCCTTGATATAATAGAATTAAAACTGTAGTACAAAGATCTAACCTGAAAATCATTTTCTGAGCCTCCATGTCCTTATAAGTAAAATAGGGGTACAACAGACTTACCCAGAATTTTTGCCGAGAGGATCAGCTAATTTTATGGCCTACAAAGTACCTGCAAATAAAAGATTTAAGCGTTTTGTTTGTTTGTTTGTTTGTTTAAATAAAAGCAGGTCCTTCCTTCCTTGGTAGGAATCCATTGTACGTTGTGTGTAACTCCTGCTGAAGTCCATAACCTGCTTCTAAAGACCTTGATCTTTGTTATTTGGACTTACATGTGTTAGGGGTTCCACAGAAGTACAGAAAACGGTTGCTACGTGCTGATACCGCATCAGCTAGTATACGGTGGTGCGCTTCTCACTGGCATGTGATGCCCATGGCCATGTGATAAAACTGGTAGCTCCTAAGGATGAAGCCCAGAATGACAACCCTAGGGAGTTTGGTGAGACCAGAACGAATTCGGGGGCTGGTTTTGAGAGGAGCTGTAAGTTAGATCTGTATGCTTGCTGGGTCTCCTCTCAGGTGCTCTTGATAACAGGAGACAAGGGGGTGTGTTGGGGGACTTTTGGTGAGGGTCAGGTGGGAGATGGAGTGTGTGTGTGTGTGTGTGTGTGTGTGTGTACTAGAGGAGGGCACCCACCTTTAAAACAGCTACTTATGTTTATAGCCTTTTGTTTATTAGAAAAGTATTAAGTATCCATGATAGTAAATGTTGAGCTGTAAGAAGGAAAGTGGAAGTGTTAAGTCACCAGGGGTAAGCGACATCCATTTGGTGTGTAGACCTAAACTCTCATTTTCTGGCCATGTATATCTATCTGTGATACAAATATCACAAAACCACGATTAAGCCACGTATAGACTGCATAGAAGCTTGCTTAAAATTGGCGATATAGAATATCACTTATATTTTTCCATATGCTTGAACGCTTTCCAAGATGATTTATCGCGGTGTAGCGTCGCTCGTTAACGGTGCTGGTTCAGCTGGTCAGTTTCTTGTTGTACATGGTGACTCTTCCCAGAGATGGACAGGTGTCACCTGAGGCCCACAGGTCAAACATCAATTAAATATAATCTCAGCTTTTAATCCCCAAGCTTACACCATGTAGATGTTACGTAATATAAAAGCTATATACATGTACATCTAATATAATCTAATAATCTAGTAGTTTTAACCTCAGGGGTATGTGAGAATTTAAAAAGAGAAGAAAGTCTGTCTTCTGCTGTCGTGCGGCTCAGCTCTGGGATGGGTTAGCAGAGCCTGCAGGTGGCTGGGGCTGAGGGCTGCTCTGTTTATCTTTCATTCTGACCAGAGCTGCTGCTGCCAGCCCGGCTGGATGGATTTCCAAAGATGTAGGCAGTCCAAAGCCCCAGGGAGAGGTGGCTGTCAGGGAAGGCGAAGCCCAGTTCCTACCTGACTTGGGCCAGTGTTTCCAGATAGGCATTGATAATATATATATTTTTTAAGATTATTTATTTATTTATTTATTCTTAGAGAGGCAGAGACACAGGCAGAGGGAGAAGCAGGCTCCTGTGGGGGGCCAGATCCTGGGACTGGATCCCAGGACCCCAGGGTCACGCCCTGAGCCAGAGGCAGCCGCTCAACCCCTGAGCCACCCAGGTGCCCTGGGCATTGATATTTGAAAAAACAGTGTTAATGCTGGACTTGAGAATTCGTCAGTAACCTTTCTTCCCTTCCCTCTTCTCTTTCTCCTTTATCTCTTGTACTCTCCATAATCATCTTTTTTTTTTTAAAGCACAGAGTGATACCTGATAATTGCATAAATCATGTATGAGCAAGTGATGTTCCCTTCCCCACTCCAATCTCCATTCCTTTTGTCCCATAGCCTCTGTATGGTGCATACCTGTAGACTTTTTTTTTTTTTTTTTAGTCATTCATTCATTCATGAGAGACACAGAGAGACAGAGAGAGAGAGAGGCAGAGGGAGAAGCAGGCTCCATGCAGGAAGCCCGACATGGGACTCAATCCCAGGACTCCAGGATCACGTCCTGGGCTGAAGGCAGCGCTAAAATGCTGAGCCACCCGGACTGCCCTACCTGTAGACTTTTTATGCCTATATACACATAAGTACATACATGCAGCAAAATGCATGCATTTCAATTTATTTATTTATTTGTTTACTTACTTTATTTAATTTCAAGTAGGTTCCATGCCCAGCGTGGAGCCCAGAGTGGGCCTTGAACTCACGACCCTGAGATCAAGACCTGAGCTGAGATCAGGAGTTGGACGTTCAACCAACTGAGTCCCCCAGATGCCCCCCAAATACAGGCATCTTACAATGAAAATAATACATATTTCTGCATCACAGACATGTTGGTATCTACAGATCCGCCCCATTCCTTCAGACGACTGCATGGTATTGGGTTGTGAGGAAATACCACATTTATTTATCCAGACCCAATGAAGGATATTTAGGCAGTTCTGCTCTGTAAACAGGGCTGCAGTGAATGTTCTTGAATCAACATCTCGACTCATTAATATGCCTGTAAGCCAGATTCTTAGAAATGGAATTTCTGATCCATAGAGTTGTAGATTTTGGTAAATCATGTCCCATTGCCTTACATAAAGATTATGATGGTCTTAACAAGTTTCTATTCAATTATTTTTGCTTGTGTTGAATCTTACATACATTCCTCTTATTTATCTCCTGTTCCACGCCTTTGGTACGTTTGGTTCCTTTTACCCTGTCACGGACGTTCCCCGGGCTACCCTACACACATCATTTTTCACTGTCGGGGATACACCGTGCCCCGAGAATGGTTGCTCAGTACAGTACTCATAAAGATGAGCTTTAGAAACAAAAATCTTTATTTACCACTTTGGGAATAATAAGGTTACTCCAAGTTCACTGCATGATCCTGCTATTCTTGTGGGTCCTGGTTTGATTGATGTTCCTTAGTGGTGAATAGTAGCCATCAGGTGGGAACCTCAGGACTACGAGTAAGTGCTGACGTGCTAGATGCTGGTGGTGATGGCTAGCTCCACATACTCCTTCAACAAGCATTTACTAGGACACTGTTATGCTAGATGTTCTGCTAGTCCACCGAACCTTTTCAGTCAAACTGCATATTTTCATGCAAGTATGTATGGGGGGCTTCCGAATAAAAGTTTCTGATTAGTACACAGGTATGTCTTTGAGTATTATGGGTCTTATGCCTGATGGGATTGCTTGGCTCTAATGGTTTGCATGGGAGGGGAGAGACTGCCCGGGCAAATGGCAAGCTGGAATTGCAATGCACGAAATGGAAGAAAGCATGCAAGAGAAGCAGGTTTGGAGAGGAATGGGAATTTGGATTTTGGACATACTAAATAACCCAGTTAGGCAGGAGCCATGGTGAATGTCCTTGTGGCTTAACAAATGCCCAGGATGATGTTTAATGCTTGGTATGTGCTTTAATAAAGATTTGGTTTTATTTTGATGAAGCGATTTGGCTTTTATAGATATGTATGATTTCCAGTCCTTAGCTCTTTAGCGCTGGCTCTGTTTATACCAAAAAGAAAAGCTCATTAGGATTATAAATAGAAGATGAATTTGAGCTTGTGTCTTCAGCGAAGACTGTGATGTGCCTGTCGCCCTGCCAGAGCGCGTTGGTAATCTGCTCTCTGAATGCTGATCAACAAGTTCCTGTAATGAACAGGGTGTCTCTAGAATGTACCCGAGATCTATGCAAGCCGCACTTATTTTAGAACAAGGATCTTTTCGTTATGTGTGTAGCTTGACTCCTCTAACGTAGGCGTAGAGCACGATCCAGATATGGGACTGCCGCTGTCATTTTACGGTATGCTTCTGGTTCTCAGAAATCATTTGGAAAGCCATTTTTGGCATTCTCAGTTGCTGAATACCCTCCTAATTGAGAGAGTCTTTTCCCCCAAATGAAGTATATAATTGCCGTTCTTGGTCAGTTTCCAGGTTTGATCTTCATGACTGGTGTTTTGTTCTTTTACAAATTAAATCTGTTTTTGCCTTGCTCCTTGTTTCTCTTCTGTACTGAAATAACCTGTGACATTTGGAAGTTAAATTGTTTGGTCTCACAGTTTACATCTTTAGACCATTTGACGAGACGGTGAAATGCTTTTAATGAGCCCGGCCACCTTTTCAGGTTATGATAACATGATGTTCTCATTGTATGTGAAGCTGACATTTCCTCAAACGGATTATGTGTTAAGCATACAGAGTCTCGGGAAGAGAAAAAAGAGCATTCCGTAATCTGGGCATTAAAAAAAAAATCCCAACTCCAGGGCCAACACCCGCACGTCTGTTCTAGTGGCCAAGCTCTCTCAGGCGTGGAATACTTAGGGACGTGCTGGCCTGACCCCGTGTTGCTTAGGGGTGCCTGTGTTCTCTGGTGATGCTCCAGCCAGGGTCTCCGCCAGGCTGCAGATCCATCTGTAAAGGATCTAGAAGTTCTCGTACTTTCTGAAGTTGTTGGGAAACATCTGTAAGGTCTCCTGTTTCTCACAACGATATCGTATCTCCTACCGCGATACTCTTACAGACCTGATCATGTGCTGCCGAGGAGGATTCTGGTAACTTTGAAAAATATAAACAGCTTAATTTTAGGTGGAAAATGACTGTGTTTATAACTTGGAGGAAAAAGAGTTCCTTTTTTTAAAAAATTCACTGTATGAATAAATTGCAAAATTTCTTTGAATACTTTTGGTTTCTGTATTGTGGCCTTGACTCTGGATTTTCCCTCTACTTTCTCTATGGCAAAGAAGAAACCTCTCCAAACCTCCTTTTCACACATCACTGGGGATGGCCAGTTCCTTTTGCATGTTTAAGAACGGCAGTTCTGGGGCAGCCCGGGTGGCTCAGTGGTTAAGCATCTACCTTCAGCCCAGGGTATGATCCTGGAGTCCCGGGATCGAGTCCCACATCGGGCTCCCTGCAGGGAGCCTGCTTCTCCCTCTGCCCTCCCCCCTCTCTTTCTGTGTGTGTATCTCTTGTGGATTAATAAAACCTAAAGAAAAAAAAAAAGAATGGCAGTTCTGAAGCCAGCAGGGCTCAACGTCGTTTTCTTCTCCTACTGGAATTGAGTCTGTAAGGAAGGAATGGTGTGGTTAAAGGGTAAGTGTTTTCCCATTTGAAAATCCCAGCTATATTTCTTTTTAAGAGATTACTTATTTTTAATGAGTTTCTATGATGTATTTTATGGATTTATTCTCTTTTTATAGGTGGGAAAAATGAGTTTTAAAGAGCATAATCTGTTTATTGTCACACTGTGAGGAATTTGCATTTGAGACCTACACTCTTAGAGTTTGGATACTTCCAACTGCCTTCCTCATTCAGGATTTGTTTTTTTCATTCGTGGAACAGAGATTTATACTGAGTGCTGCGTACTGAGCACTGTGCTGGCTCCTGGGGACACAGGAGTGGAAAGACACAACAAAGGGCCTTTCTTCCTGGAGCCTCCATTCTGGCTAGGACACTCACTAAGTGGGACGGTGTAGGTGAGCAGATGGTCACAGGAGGCTCGCCTGAAGAGATGACATAGGAGTGGAGGCCTGGAAGTTGAGTGAAAAAGTGTCCCGGGTAGCAGTGAGGCATGTTCAAAGGCCCTGAGGCAGTCAGGAGCAAGAAGCAGACTTGCCTCACGGAAGTGTGCAGGGGTGACACGTGGCCGCACACAGGCAAGAAGGGTCTCGTAAGCCACATGACGACAAAGTGTGGGTTTTATTCTCAGAGTGGTGGGAAGCACTGCAGGACCTCAGAGACGGGCGTCGCATACCTTAAGAAGTTCTCGTCTGCCTTGTGGAGAATGCAGCTGGAGTTTGAGTGGGTGGTAAGCGCAGGAGGTCAAGGCAGAAACTCACTGGAAGTGTGGTCGCACGGGAGGAAGGAGATGTGAGCGGATGCGGGATACACTTCAGAGGTGCGATTGACAGAATGTGGAGTTGCTGGGGTTTTAAAAATTATGGTTCTTCTTTATTTTTGGCGACTGAGTAGCTCAGTTGTTTTTAATTGGTGAGGTTGACTTCTTTCTTCCTCCGCATTTGTTGGTTGGCTGTGTGTGTGTGTGTGTGTGTGTGTGTGATGGGCATACTTGTGATTTGTGTTTAAAATCTTTTCTTTAACTGATTTAAGAGTTCTTTGTACTTGCCCTCTGTGACAGATGAAAAACGTTTTGCCCAGTGTCCTGACTTACGAAGTATTTGAGCTGGTGTTTTTATGGTGGTTTGCCTACTGCTGTGGTTCATACACCCACGTCCTGTTTGGGTTCGTGTTAGAGACTTCATAAATGCACGTGAACTTGAGGGAACACTTTACATATGACCCGTGTGAATTTACTTCTCTGTAACACAGGAAGGTGATGTATGTTTGAAGCTTTTTGCGAGTCAAGAATGTCTTTCATCAGAGAGAAAACTGGTGGTTGTGGGTGGGGGAGGGATGGATGAAATGGGTGAGGGGGGTGGGAGGTGCAGACCTCTAGTTACGGAGCGAACCCGTCATGGGCAGGGAAGGCTCAGCATAGGGCGTGGGGTCTCTAGTACTGTAATTGTGCCACGTGGTGACACGTGGGAGCCACACTTGCGAGCGCAGCGTGATGCGAAGAGATGTCGAACTGCTGTGTCCCACCCCTGAAACTGGTGTCACCTTGTGTGTCAGCTGTACCCAGAAGTGTTTTTTTGAAAAGAATGTATTTCACCACATATGAACAACAGCCTTAATGGTGCTTGTTCAGAGCTTCTAATTTTTTTCATCATGCCTTTTGCTTACTAATTTTACAACGTAGGTTGATGTTACGCAATGTTTTTACAGTTCAACTGTCATCACTGATTTGGGTTCATCATTTGCAAGGGTCTGATTTTGTTGCATTGAGTTAAAGTAGCCAGAGAATAAAGCTTATTAAATTGTTGTGTGAGGCAAGAATCCATGTTGAAGTGGTTGCCTTGTTTAGGTGAGATCACAGGGTAGCTCTGATTTGTGGAGTGTGATTCCCCAGAACCAGCCCTGGCCAGGTCACTGATTGTGGGGTCACTAGATGCACCTGAGAATCCAACAGATAAGGTGGAAGGAGTATCATCCCGGGGTTGAGAACGCAGAGAGGTCCTGGTTCTTGCAATTACGAGGCCTCCTTGTATTGCTTGGGCGCAGGATCTCTGTTGGAGGATGTCTCCCACAGCCTTTCTGGCTCGTTCCAGGTGCAGGGCAGTGCATTGGTGGGCTCCGTGCTGCCCCTGGTGGCACTCTCCCTTGGCCCCAAGCCAGAGCTGCAGCCCCTTGCCAGCAGAGTCTGTTCCGGTGCCTGCTATTAATGGGTAAGGATCACCCCTTCTGTGCAGCCGCACTTGGTCCCGTGGACCTCTGGTCAATTGAGGAAGCAGCACAGCTCGGTGGGTAGCGAAATGTATAGAGAAGTTAAATCACTGTGTTGTAAGCCTCAAACTACAGTAACATTGTATGTCAACTCTACTCAAATGAAAACATTTTTAATTTAAAAAATAAAAAGCTCAGTGAAGGTGGGCCCTGGAAGTTTGAGAAATTATCAGGTAGTTAGAATCAAGAAGTCATGGCCAGTGGTGCATAGAGAGACGTTCATGAATGATGGGTAGATGGATACTCATTTCCTAAGAGTTGGTGTAACTGCTGTTTGGGGGGGTGGGGGGTTACTTCAGCATTTTTGAGTGTGGAGATACAGGAGACCCACACTTGCTTTCTCGGGATCCTTGATTCTGTTTCCCTCCAGGAGACCAGGAGAAGGGGTCCAGGGCAGGAGGAGGCAGGCAGGGGAGCGCGGGCAGCGCCCTCGCAGCAAGGGCTGTCCAGGGGATACACATGTAAGCGCCATCAATTTTGAATTTACCTCTTTGGATGTTCTCTGGTCTGAAAATAGTTTGCACTCATCTGGCTGTCCACAGAAGTATTAGAAATTTATTTTGGGAGAGAGACTTGAACTTGATTTCTCCTATCTGAGCCTGTGAGTTGTTGCTAATTTTGGAACATGGTGTTACTCCCCAGGGTCACGTTCCCTAAATTAGCTTTTCTTTTACCTCAGTGAGTTGCATTTATTTCTGTAAGTATAAGTTTAGAAGAGATGGCGTAGACTTTTTCTCACTGAAATGGAAGAGTTTTGAGTTACGTGGTATTGTGGTATTTCTGATCCTCAGGGGACTGTAAAAAAAACCCCACTTCCTCGTAGATAAGATTTTTTTATTTTAGATTAATCAGGAAACTGTGTTCTGTCCTTTCAGCCTGCTGTCAGTCTGCTACCAACTCTGCTACCACTTCAACACCGTACTATAAAGTAGCTGCCTGCGTAGTCCTACTGCGTCCTATTGTGTGCGATGAGTTGCCCCCACCCCCTGTCTTCCCAAGCCGATAGATGGTTAAAAATGGCCATACTTCTGAGCAGAATTATCAGCATACATCTAAATGAGAGTTTCTAACTACTTCTGGGTGACAGAAGCATTCTGGGAGAGAAGCATTTTAGAAACTGAAATCTTAAACCTCCAGCACGTTTTGATGGTGTGTGAGACAAGGGGGAAATAGACTGGAAATCTGAACTTAGGAAATCTTGGGAAGATGGAGACTGACTCCAAAATGCATGTAAATCTCATGGTACTTTTATTCTGGGTGTTTCTATAGTACTGCCCAGTGCAGCGGTGTGACCCCACTGTCTGGGAGGGAGAGCATCCCTTTCCTTACAGCCATCTCAGGTTCTCTGGCTGTGGCCCTGTGAATTAGACTGGCAAAAGGCAGATTCAGGAGAGAAATGCAAAGGACTTCATTAAGGAGCCTGGCGTGTAGGCAGAGAGCACTTAGGGAGGAGGAACCCCAAGGAGGAAGGAAGGGGAAGAGCTTGGGTGAATACCGCGTCTTAACAGAAACAGTACATTTTCGCAGTGGAGGCAAGACAAAGGCTGAGAGACATTTTGCTTATCTAGGGCAGCAACGCGAGCCAGCGAATCACTACACGGGAAAAGGAGTGCGGGCTGAGTCCCACTCCTCTCCCTGGACTCCCTTCTGCGGTTCCTGGTGGAGGGGTGGGGGCGACCCTTACAGATTTGGGTCCAGCTTTAGGGCAGCTGGGGGCGGGGGCAGGGCAGAGAGCAGTTCTTGTCTCTGCTTCCTCTCCATCGATCGTCTTCACCTGAAAATAAACCTTCCGCCAAGGCGGCCTGTCTTGGGGTTGTGTGTCCTGTGGTCCTTCATTCCAAGGACTTGGTCTTTCGTCCTCGAGCTTGAAGTCTGCAGTGGCTCCTATGGCTGGGGATGGAAATGCCAGTAAGGGAGGGGGAGGCTGGGGATGTGGACTGGAAGCAGGTGGGGTGGGGAGAGATGGAGGGAAACACGGCCAGGGGGCGACAAGCCGAGGGCACAGCATCCTTCCAGATCTTGCTTCTTCTTTTCCTTTAAAAAAATTTTTTTTTAATTTTTTTTTTTTTTAATTTAAGTAGGCTCTGCATCCAGCGCAGAGCCCAGCGTGGGGCTTGAACTCACGACCCTGAGATCGAGACCTGAGCTCAGATCAGATCGAGTCAGATGCTCAACTGACTGAGCCCCCCAGGCACTGCCGCTGAGATAATTAATATACAAATAATAATAGCAGGAACTTGTATTTTCAGCCATGTTTCTTAGACACTTGACTAACGCTTCCATCTGGCATTCGTAGCCCAAGCTCTGAGAGATCTGCTTTCTCCTGCGCCCTCACGAGCTCCTACTACTCACACGTGGAACTCCCTAGATTGCGTGTTTAATGTTTCCACCTTTTCTTTCCGTTTTCCATCTTTGTTTTTTTTTTTAATTATTTTTTTTCCAATTTCATATATAGTGAGGTTTTCATATTTACCATGAATTCACAAAGAGCTTTCTCTTTAAAATTCTCTGAATGCCTTTTTGTGCGTGTGCCATTTTGTTCATAGCATCTGTTTGGGGATGTGAATACTAGTTTTTCTTACCATTGTGCTTCCCTACTTGGTCTGTGTCTTCCACGTTCTATTTTGTTTTGCTCTCCAGCTTTCAGATTTATTAGAGCATTTCTTCAAATGTCTGTTAATTTTTATTTATGCATTCATATTTTATTTTTATTTTTTTATATATTTTAAGTTAAATTCGACTTGCCAGCATATAGTATAACACCCAGTGCTTATTGTGAGCATTCGTATTTTAGAGGAAGCACTAAAAATGCTGTCCGGAAGTACTTTTCATGAATCTTGTTTCTGTGGATTTCGATACAAGACAATCCATGTTTCTTCTCTCATAAAATGTCTGGTGTTGAGGAAACATGTACCTGTTCACCTGCCTGGAAGTTTTCATCCTGGCAGCCAGTATTGTGGGGTCCAGGGAGGTAAAGGGTTGGGGCAGGTCTGACTTAGCATCTGTTGGCATCTGTTTTATTTAGTCTCTGTTTTAGTGCAATGCTCCTACTTGCTATCTCTCTCTCTCCTTCCCCCTTATTTTTTTTTTTTAAGATTTGCTTATTTTAGAGAACAGTCGGGGCAGAGAAAGAGAACCTCCAAGCAGACTCCACTCTCATCGTGGAGCCGGACGCGGGGCTCGATTCCAGGACCCTGAGACCGTGACCTGCGCTGAAATCAAGAGCCGGCTGGCCGCTCACCTGACAGCACGCCCCGGGTCCAGGGCCCCTGACACCCCTGCTTCTACCTGTGTCGGTGTCCCCCACCCCGGCGGCTCTTCATCTCCCCCATCCACAGAAGACAGGTGCAGGTTCTCAGCAGGCAGAAAGGTGGCGGCTATGTTGTGTGGGGAGAAGCTGGAGGGAACTTTTTTTTTTTTTTTTGTAAGATTTTATTTATTTATTCGAGAAACAAATAGAAAGAGAGGCAGAGACACAGGCAGAGGGAGAAGCAGGCTCCATGCAGGGAGCCCGATGTGGGACTCGATCCTGGGACTCCAGGATGACGCCCTGGGCTGAAGGTGGCTCTAAACCACTGAGCCACCCGGGCTGCCCTGGAGGGAACTTCTTAACTGGCCTTCTAGCCAGCCCTCTGTTTACCCCCATGGTGGAAGGTGACTGTGCCACCAGCTCCTCGTCTTTGTAAAGCTTCTGTTCCGTAAACCACACTGCTGCTCACCTTTCTTCTTCATGGGCCCAGTGCTCCTCCTTCCTTGGATCTGCTTCTGTCAGTGACCCACACGCCACCTGCTTCCCGGCCTCCTCCTCGCCTTGCCTTTTCTGTTTTCTCTTTTTAAAAAAGTCCCTGCACAGGCATTTCAGGAGAGGAAAACGCAGATATTCAGTTAGACTTTTTTTTTGAAATTGGCTTCATCTTTTTTTTTTTTTAAAAGATTTTATTTATTTATTCATGAAAGACACAGAGGAGAGAGAGAGGCATAGACACAGGCAGAGGGAGAAGCAGGCTCCATGCAGGGAGCCTGATGTGGGACTTGATCCTGGGACTCCAGGATCATGCCCCTGGGCCAAAGGCAGGCGCTAAACCACTGAGCCACCCAGGGATTCCCTTGGCTTCATCTTTTGATCGGCTGCAGGTCCGTTCCATGTCCCCCACCTTCCCTGGAGCAAAACTCCCCCGGGGCCTGGATGACTTGGGCTTGGGGGTTTGGAAAAACCTGTCTGTTGCCTTTAAACACACACACCTTCTCCATCGGCCCGTTTCTCATCCCCTCTCGAGCCCTGCTGAATGCTTGTTCTCTCCCCTTTCCTCCCGGGGCCTCAGCCGGTCACAGGCCCGGGCTTTTCCTGCACCTTCTTCAAACATACCTGTCTTTTTTCCCACTGTGTCTTATTCTTTCATTAACGTTTCAACATCCCTTTGCCTCTTTTGTAAAACACCCCCCTTCCCACCCCCCACCCCCCCCAGCGTCTCCCAACCTGCTTGACTTTTTCAAGTTCATGGTCTGGCAACTTCCTGTTTGTCGCACCTGGCAGGTGTCTCCCTCGTGGTGGATTATTTCCTCATGTGATTTATGATTTTCAGTACTTGTTCATCTTAGCTGACATTACTTTTTCCTTGGGAATACTGTGAACTCTTGCTGGTTGAAAGGTCTCTAAGGGGCTGTTTTGTATTTATTTCTCTTTTGTGTTTGCATTGATTTCTTGGCTTGGGACTCACACTACACAAGTCATGTGAGTTTGGAGATTGCATTGTTGTGTGCTGATTTCACGGGCCCAACTTTTCCAGTCTTAGAGCGATTCTTTTTTAACTCAAGGGTCTTGGTTCCTGTTGCCTGCCTGGATCTGGCCTCAGGCCACGTCCTCTGCCCTTGGATCTTAAAACCCCAGCCCCTGGCTGCTAGGGTCCAAGGCTGGCCTCCCTCTGGGCTCAGTGTATTGGCTTGTGTCTTTCCCACTTAGGCTTTGAGATGCCTCCTTTTTTCATGCATGGGAAGTCCCCTTTCTGTATTTCAAAGCCCATATGGTATTAAAATTCCAGCAATTATATTTATGTAGGTTTTTAGATGCTTGATATACAAAAGAGGTACACATCACTGGGTCCATCGCTTTGCATTGTTTTTTATTCATGTGTTCAACAAACATCTATTACGTATGTACTGTTTGTTAGGCTCAAAAGATTCAAAGGCAGATGAACTTAGGCTTCCTGAAGGTGGTAATCCTACAAGGATGAAAATTGGGCGGGGGGGGGGGGGGATGTGAAGGGCCCTCTGGGCAGAAGATACAACATGGGAGGTACACAGTGAATGTGAAGGGAAGTCCTACCCACTTGGGTATGAGTATAGCTCAGGTCCACTGTTTGTAGGGAAAGGCCATAAAGTAAGGGAATACTGGAGGCAGAAACTAAACCAGAAGCCGATGGGGGGCCTTTCCCAGCTCCTGGGGGCAGGTGAGATCACCGCTGCACACCCGGGCTGGACGGGAGAGCCCGTGGAACTTGCACACACTGATCATATCCCAACATTGCCAAGTGCTGCTGCAGTGAGTCTGTGTTCAGAGACCATGGAGTAACCAGATGAATATTAAAATAGTCCTGCTGGTTTCAGACGTTGGCAGCTATTAATCAGTTGAGTGGAAATAGATCATCTTCAGAGTTTCGGTAATTGGGTTCTAAGAATGAAACCCCCGGGGAAAGCCCTGGTGACAGCTGTCACGGGCGGTCTGCGCGGTCTTCCTTACTGTAACGACAGCAGGGCAGAGTTTCCAAACGGTCTTTTACATTTGGCTGTAGATACCTGGGTGAGCGGGCATCGGAAACCCAGGAGAGGGTAGAATAGTGTAGTTGTGGTGGTTTGTTGTTGTCTTCTCTCTGGCAAGACGGGAAGTATCTGGACTGGAATCTCTTGGTGCGCTGGGGTTGAGATTTCAACTATATCCTTGTGGATGATTTGGCTCCTCTCCTGGCCCGTTCTTCAGACATGTGGGAAATAGGAAGGACTCGGGGGCTAGTTCCTACATATGGGAGGCAGAGGTTCCAAATACGTGGGGAATCCGCAAGCCCACTTGTTATTTGGAAAGAAAGCTAACATAGGACGTGTCTGTGCTCTACAGTGCAGCCTCTGTGTTTAAAAACATAGAATATGCTTGAAGGGAAAACAACCCTTCTCTAAACACAAGCAGTATGTGTTTACTAGAGAAATTAGAACGCTGAAAAAAAGTGAGCAGAAAGTTAGTTTACAAAGGACAGAAGTTGATACGTGCCTTCCAGCCTTCTTTCTAGTGAATAGTTGTGACACAAGTGTGTTTACAGAAATGGTATTGTTATCTTTTGTAACCTGTTTGGCAAAAGTGTAGCTATGTCTTACTACAGCTCTACAAATCTAGTCTGGTCCTAGAGGGGGAGGCTTGTGTTCTGTGGTATGATGCCTTATTTAATTTTCCCTATTGTTTGTCTTTCAGGTGGTCTTTTTAATTTTTGCTGTAATAAATGATTCTTTGAATTTTCTAGTTACTAAATGTTTATATTCCGTCCCAGGATGACTCATATTGGAAGCTCAGGGTGTGGGAAATGGAATTAGCGGGTCTCGCTGGTGGTGTAGGACTCTGCTTGAAATGGATTGGCACAGTTTTGTGTTCGATACCACCCGAGCAGGACCAGAACCATGATACCTGTTTCAGTTGGCATGGCTGGTTTCTTGTCGTTACGTCCTGTGTGCTGCTTTTGTCAGCCAAGACTCCTCTCTTTTTCCCTTTGGAACATTGGAGTCTACCAAATTGGAATGGGACATTTTGGAGGGGCCGCATAAAGGGAGGCTGTTGGTTTGTTAAGTTCTAGGGCAACTGCTGAGAGAGAATACACTCCAGACACTGTGCAACCTAGGTCTCGGCCATCGAGACACAGACAAAGGGTGGGGGGGCGAGAAGGTGCCACCACCTGAGGCTCTCCTAGAGGCCTGCATGGATCCCTAGCCCTGCCCTCCTCCCGTCTCAGCAAAATCAGCCAGCGTAGACCTCGTTCTAAGGGACGATTTTGTTTGCCAGTCAGTCTGACTCTGGAATTGTGAACACTGCGTGTCAGAGCAATGTGAAATAAAAGGACCATGGAAAGGTTCAGGCATCAAAGCTACATACAGTTTCTTCCACTGTAGATCGACGTTATTAATATGCAGGTCCTTCAGCTGAAACTGTGCAGTTGTTGTTCCAGCCGTTCTTTTCTCTTCAGATAAATACAGTTTTGTGAACTCTGCCTATTTAGGTTAACTCTTTGTGTGTTAAGTTGCAAAAAAACAAGACAACAACAACAAAAAACTATAACTAATTAGATTGGAGGGAAGCATTCAAGTGTATTCTCCACATTGGGCTGGAGAAGAATCGAGTACCTGTCTCCTGAGTGTTGCAGCGGGCTGCCTTCCCTAGAAGGTCCATTAGGTTACTGTGGCTTTTTATGGAAAGTTCTGGGATGTAAAGACCTTCATCTAGACTTGCAGTGTTTACAAAGAGGCAGTTCGTGTGTTTCAAAACAACAATGTCGATTTCTTATTCGTGTCACTCTTTAACAAGGCACCACAGCTAGTTTCGGGTTAAAGGTCTGAACTCCTACACATTCATCAAATTCTGATCTTGTGCTAAGTTGATGATTTGAGCTAGAAGACCAGAATCTCCACGTTACTTCTGCTTTTGTTTCTAATTTGGTGCAAGAAGCAGAAAGTTCAGCGCACAGAATGCTTCTAAGACTAATTTTGCCCACACTATTTTCTCCTCTCATTCACCACTGTCAGCATGTAGAAACATCTGGAACTTTGCTGTAGTTTCTTCACTGACACGGCAGGTAAGTGCATTCAGTCTTGGGTTCATCATGTGCCTTAAAAAAATAGTCAAGACTCGATTCTTAATTTCATGGCATATATTTTAAAAGGTTGACGAAGGATGGAACTGGAGGGTATTATGCTGAGTGAAATAAGTCAATCGGAGAAGGACAAACATTATATGGTCTCATTCATTTGGGGAATATAAAAAATAGTGAAAGGAAAAAAAGGGGAAAGGAGAGAAAATGAGTGAAAATATCAGTGAGGGTGACAGAACATGAGAGACACCTAACTCAGAAATGAACAAGGGGTAGTGGAAGGGAGGTGGGCGGGGGAGTGAGGATGACTGGGTGACGGGCACTGAGGGGGGGCACTTGGTGGGATGAGCACTGGGTGATATGCTATATATTGGCAAATTGAACTCCAATAAAAAATAAAAAGTAATAAAAATAAGCAAAAGTAGGTTCACATGACAAGAATAAAATAAAATAAAAGTTCCACAAATCTTCAAAGAATAAATTACATTCAGTATACTAATTTCTTATATTTTTATGTATCACTCTGTGTTATCCAAAGCACTGTCGGTTGTGCATAAATTCCCTAAATTAATGCAGTAAGCAAATGGAATAAATTGTTCCATTATGGGAGACTGAGGCAGTAGGATTAGAATAAGGTCCAGAGCAATTAGTAGAACTCAGATTTTCTGAGCAATTGCTCCATAGTTGTGCTATGCATTCTGTGGTGTTTTACTTCTTGAAAACTTGTGTTCATTGTTAAATTGTGTGGTATTTTTTTTTTTGTTAACACAACAATGCTTATTTCTAGACAATGCCAGACGATAAGATAATATAGTATGTGCTTTTCAAGTAGGGATAAATGCATATTCATAAATGATTTAGTTATTTTGTTTGGTTAATGTTTTGTTTTCATTACCAGGATAATTGCTTTAACTTATATTTCTGGTTCTAGAGAGCTGGCTTTGATAATCAACTGTAAATAGTTTATAGTGTGTTGTGGCATAATATCTGATGGCTTTTATAATCTTTTTTTTTTTAATTTTTATTTATTTATGATAGTCACAGAGAGAGAGAGAGAGAGAGAGGCAGAGACACAGGCAGAGGGAGAAGCAGGCTCCATGCACCGGGAGCCTGACGTGGGATTCGATCCCGGGTCTCCAGGATCGCGCCCTGGGCCAAAGGCAGGCGCCAAACCGCTGCGCCACCCAGGGATCCCCTGATGGCTTTTATAATCTTAAAGCTTAAAATATCTATACTAATAATTGGACCCAAATTGTTTTAGCAGATTTATTTTTCACTTAGTTGGGGTCTGATAGAAAACCCTGCTGGGTTTGGAATCTATAATGAGTATGTGATGTCATTTCTGCCCTTAATCCTACAGGACTCTAAATTTTTTTTTTTTAAGACTCTTAGACTCCCCCTCACCTATGTTCACATCTGTGAGGTTGTTGGGTATTTGCAGCGGGTGGCCCTGGAAAGCATGCTGGGTTTGTCTCCCTCCAGGACAGCTCTGCTACATAGGAGAGTTTAGGTGCTTCACAACCCCACTGGACTTCACTTTACTTATACATCCGAAACTTGGGGATGAACAAGCGAGCCCTCCAGCCCCTCTTCCAGTGCTCATAATTGGATATTGGGGAGTGTAAAGATTTTATTCTCTTACGGATTCTGAGTTCTGAGGACCAAGTCTGAGTACTTGAGCTATGCAGTATTTATTAACATTCTCCCAGTAAGGGATTGAGGGTGGCTTTTCTGGACGAGGGTGGGGGTGGTAGTAGACATGCTGCAGTATATTCCATTCCTTTCTATTGTAGAGGGAGAGTGTGAGGCCAGGAGGAAGTCACCCTCCCTCCTCCCCTCCCACGGCTGGGCCCTGGGGTCCTGCCTTTGACCAGTGGCCTTTGAGGTGCTGAGCAGCTGCCAGGCAATTACTTCCAGAGAAATGGCCTTTTCCCCTTTTACATGATTTTGGAATCGTCTGCACAAAAATAGCATCTAGGCCTTTATATTCAAGCTTCAAAGCTTGCTTGAAAAACAAAGGTTTATTTTCTCATGAAATTTGGAAGGCTGTTTGAACTCGTGTGTCGGAATGATTGGGCTTTTAAAAGTGCCATTTGGAAGGGGCAGCTTCAGTCCATATTCAGGAGATGTCACCGTGGGCCCGGGTGGGGGTCAAGAGGAAACAGGAATAACAAGAACAAGACCTACTTCTTGGAGTGGTTAATAGCTTTCATTCCTTTTCCCTGATCAGATCCTCGTGGCAGGAGCAGCCCATGGGAAGGGGTGTGGGGTTAAAGCCCTCTGCCAGGAAGGGGGGTGGCCGGGTTGGGTGTCCGTTGCAGGCTTCTCGACCCCACGGCTGGCGTGCTCTGCGGCCCCGGGCACTCACATCAGTTATAGTACATGGTCGCCGACCCCGGTGGTGTCAGGATTCAGGGAGGGGACAGGACTGGGAAGGACCCAAGGACTGAGGGCAAATTGGGAATTTGTTGGAGAGCGCTGGATGGAGAAGGCCAACCTGGGGAGAAGCACTGGGATGGTTTAAGGAGCGAATCATTTCATTGGCCTGGTTATCAGAGGAGGCCACTGACTGACCTCCCTGTCTCTTTGGAGTCCCTCCAGCTGTCAGAGGCTGCCCGATGGGCTCGTTCTGTAGGTCTGTGTTCCTTCCTCCACGTGGGAGTCTGGCCCCATCTCATCTCCGACCATTAGCTGTTTTTCTGTTGTAAAAGTGATTAAGTCTTCAGAGGGGAGTATCTGACAGTTTGCTCATCAGAGAGGAGTGAAATGACACGTTGGCATCGGTCTGGTCTCTGTGGTTTTGAGGGGTAGCCCCTCCTGGCAGACTTCCACATCGGGCAGGGGGAAGGGAGGAGCCCACGGGAGGATCCCTTTCGTGCCCTTGGGCCCGGACATTCCACCAGGAGTTTTCTCTGGAGTTCTCCTAACCACTGCAAGATGGGCAGGTTCCCTTGCCGGTCCTGTCACTCTGCTGAGGACTATTTGGGGCGAGGCCTGGGCTGTGACACCAGGAGATCACCTTTCTTGCAGGACTATTGGGCGGGACTTCCACTCAGCTTGTGTCTTCTTGTCCCTGGGCGGTACTAGTGACGACCCAGGCTCCTCTGTAGGGCTTTTCAGTTGGCCAGCGGTCCACTTGGGTTTCATATTCTCTCTGAAGACCATCTACCTTATTATCCTCCTCAACTCCAAATTATTTTGAAGCAGTTTTCAATGTCAGTAGCATTTCCGGTAGGATTTTTCTTTTGAAGCGTCTCATGTTGACAGATGTCAGGGACATTTCCTGAGATGTGAGCACATGTAGAGGGAGCACCTCTGAGCCCTTGCGTTGTGGATGCTCAAGACAATAGCTCATCCGCAGTTGCTCAGGGTCTCCTGGGCGGGTGCAGACGGACACGTAACACAAGGCAGTGGAACAGAAGAGAACACCCAACCTTTGGGCAAGGCTTGGAATATCTTGAGCTTCGTGGTCATTTCATTGATTGTTATTTGGATGGGGAAATGGGGAGTGGACATCCATCCACCCTCATTCTGGTGTCTGATTCGGGGTTCTGTGGAGCTGAGTTTGGGCTTTGAAATTGAAGACCTGGGTCTTGTTTGTGTCGTTAGCTCCCAGTTGAGCTCCATCGGGAGTTGACAGGAGTCACTGGGGAGGAGAAGTGGTGGCCAGGAGGACAGACTCCTGTGAAGTCCATTTGAGAAATCCTGCTAACCAGTTTTGTCACTGGAGGATTTTCTGGGGCTTCTAACATGCTAATGCGTGCTGCTGTCTCTAGGAGAGGTTATAGTTTACGGTTCCTAGACAATTTGGATTTTTCTTTTTTTAAGCACTGAGCATTTTATCAGATTATTTTTCTACAAGGCACACTTGGAAACATGGCCATCACTGGTTTCTAGCCACTAAGCCTACAAATCTGTGCAGGTTGTTTTTATAGTTAGCACAGCATTCATCTTTCAAGGAAAAAAAAAAGCCCACTCTTAGGGTGTCTTCATCGTGAGATAAAATAGACAGTAACTATTGGATAGGGTAGAAAATTTGAGAAAGAACAAAGGATATGGATCAGCAGACTCCTTTTGGTGCTAGATTTATATACGGTTTTTAAAATACTGACAGCAGCCCCACAAGGGGGATACTGACTGTTGCTGCCTTTCCAGATGAGAAGGCGGAGGCTCACCCAGCGGGTTACCCACAGGAGATGCTGAGTCAGATTAGGGTCTTCTGCTGACGGCCTACTCGACTCAGCACAATGATTGGTATAGATCCAGGTCTTTGTTCCTGACTCTACGTGTTGTTTTAAATTATAAGGGATTGTTAGAAAAGTAATACGTGCTTAGTAGAGGAAAAACAGGTGGGAGAGAAGTAGAGAAAAAGGGAGTCGGTATTTTTGCACGTGAGACTGTAAATCGTCAGACCAGATGGTCTCAAACTCAGCCTTTCTGTGACTATCCCGTGTATCTGAATGCCGTGTGGTCCGTCCACCTGAAAGCCTTTCTCCACCGGGACCAGGGCAGGCGGGGCACAGTTGCCACGGTCTCAGGCTGTCTCGGGCCGCAGGTAAGCATGGAGGGAATTGCGGCCCCACAGCACCCTGGCGCCCTTCGCCGGTAAGCGCCTTGGTCCGGCTGTGCGGCAGGCCCCTTTGCGATGACCCACTGACCCGTTCCTGGTGTGTTGCCTCCTGCCCGCTCAGGTCACGAGCCGGCCGGGGGGTGGGGGACAGGCCGGGGCGCCGTGCCCTGCAGGGACTGCCACGGAGCCCCCTCCTGACTGTGTGTCTTGCCTCTGCAGAAGGAAGACGGCGGGGGCGCCATGAGGTGAGTGCCCGGAGCCGCCCCGCGCCCCTGCCACGCACGTCCCCCCACCCCCACCCCCGGCATGAGGCCGGCCAGCATGGGTGCGCCGCCGCGGGACCGCTGACCCCCGCCCGCTGGGACCATGAAGGAGGTGGAGTACTGGTCCCCCAAGAAGGTGGCAGACTGGCTGCTGGAGCACGCCATGCCCGAGTACTGTGAGCCCCTGGAGCACTTCACGGGCCGGGACCTGATTGGCCTGACCCGGGAGGACTTCGCACGGCCGCCCCTGTGCCGCGTGTCGGCCGACAGCGGGCAGCGGCTCCTGGACCTGATTGAGACGCTGAAGGTGGAGCAGCACATGGAGGCGCACAAGAACGGCCATGCCAACGGGCACCTGGGCGCAGGGGCGGCCAGCCCCGGCCCCACGGGCAGCTTCGGTCTGCAGGCCAAGCCCAATGGGGTGCCCAACGGCTACAGGAAGGAGATGATCAAGATCCCCATGCCGGAGCCCGAGCGCTCCCAGTACCCCATGGAATGGGGCAAGACGTGCCTGGCCTTCCTGTACGCACTGTCCTGCTTTGTCCTCACCACGGTGATGATCTCGGTGGTCCACGAGCGAGTGCCTCCCAAGGAGGTGCAGCCCCCGCTGCCGGACACTTTCTTTGACCATTTTAACCGGGTGCAGTGGGCCTTTTCTATCTGTGAAATTAATGGCATGATCCTCGTAGGACTCTGGTTAATTCAGTGGCTGCTCTTAAAATACAAGTAAGTAAAGCGGGAGTGCTGGGACTGGGACTGGGGGCGGTGGGCAGGAGGTCTTCCTGGCGGACGTGGACACCTGAGACACACTGTTTGGAGGTGAGCGTGATCAAGCAGCAGGGATCGAAGCCCACTAGCTCCTTTTTAAATTTTCATTGTTATTTTTTTAAACCGCTTGTCCTGGGAAGCCCACCAAAGCCCCGGCAGCTGTAAGGAAATACTGGTGTTCATTGGCTATTTTGCACAAGGTTCATAGAGTGATGAATGGGCTTATTGAGACGGTGTTGTTCTGTTTTCACGAGGAAGGAAACTGCCAGAGAGCACAGGCTGTGGAGTCTCAGATAAACTCCCCAAACTCGGGGTCTTTGGCCCACCAGATAAACTGCTGAGGGTGGGCCTGTGCGCCGTCCCACAGGCGGTCAGACAGCGGGCCCCTCAGCAGTCAGTATGTGAAGACGTTCCACGCACACACAGCGTAGAGCAGCAATCCCAGAGTGCTGTGGGTGCTCGTGACGTGGGTGAGCCTGCTGGGCTGTCCACCCTCTGGAACGTGTGGTGCTTGAAGTACCATGTGGCCGTTCCACATGGGTTTCTCGGGATTCTATGTGGATGCCTCCTGTTAGGGTAATAGGGAGCCAAGGTGGCTTTCCCGCCCCGGCTCTGCACCCAGTACAGACCCCTTGGGCGGGCCCTCCTCGTCGGGGTCTGCATTTCCTGATTGTGGGCATGGTTAGGGCTTCCACGTGTGGGAGCTGGCAGTGGTCTCAGGGAAGCGCACTGTGTCCAGTGGACCGTGGTTCACGACCCACAGTACAGTTGAATGTCAAGGAAATCATCTTGAATCAGGAAAACAAAACACAGACGGAGAGTCTGCTAAACTGTATCCGCAGATCGACGGGTCTTCTTCCTGCTGTGTTTTCACCTTGCAGTGAGGTGTCCCCCGTGGGACGGAGTGCAGCACCCGGGTGCCGGCACGCGCCGTCCCACCTTTTATGAAGGAGCCGTTTAGGTGGGCGTGTTCACCGTGGGGTTGGTCTGTCCCACAGCAGGCTGAGTCTGAAGCAGAAACCGCGGCCTGGGCTGCGTGTGATCTGACGGGAGACTTCGTGGTGGTTTGCTTGCTGAGTTTTAACAGACTTACTGGGTAGACTCTTGAAATGGGAGATGCTCAGAATTTACTAATTACTTTCAGCTGCCAGATTTCATATCTGCCTTTGACTTTCAAGCCATTTCCCCCCCCAAAATCCCATTAGAAAAAAATGCCAGCACAGTTTGCTTTACAAAGGCCGGGTCAATTCAAGTGACGTTTCCTGAGTTTTTCCTGGTTTCTGTTGTTTTGTGTGTTACGAATTTGTTTTCTGATTTTTCATAAAAATTCGCACTTAAGCAGTTTACTGCCCCAGAGGAAGACCTCGTGTATCAATCACACGATGTACACGTTCAGATGTTTCACAGAACTGTAACTTTTATTCATTTTATTTTTTTTTTAGAACTGTGACATTTAAATAATTTAAATTTTAAATTGTTCTAAGAAGTGTCCTCACCACAGGGCTTACTTCTTTAGGTATATTACTATTTATGTTTCTCTTAGCTGGGCCTTCTCAAACCGTTTCTCTTCAGGCTTTGTGATGTCAGGTTTTACTGGTACTGTGGTCATTTGTGTTTTGGAATTAAGCTCCTGCAGTGAGCGGCGAATCTGCTGATCACACCTGGGGCAGACCTAAGCCGGTGCTGGGGTGCAGGGCCGCCCGGGTCCCCGCCTCCGCCCCCACCATGCTCCACTGTGCTGGGTGCTGAGGCCGAACCTCCTAGTCTCCGGAGCTCATTTTTCTCAACACGTAAAATAAGGACCTCCTAGTCTGGAGGATTTCTCTACTGTATACAATGCCGCAGAGCATTCTGTGCAGGATATGCCCCCCTGAGGAATCTTGGAAGTCTTCTCTGAGGACCCCTGTTGGCAGGGTGGGGGCGTGGGCCCCTGGCCTTCTCCTGGGTGCGTCCCTGGCCTCCCGCCCCGGCCTCTGGAGGCCCCTCTTCAGCTCCACTGACGTGTAATGAACTCACTCCCCTTCCCTGGGCCTCGTAGGGACTAAAATGTTGTGTAGAGTCAGAGAGACACCCCCCCCCCCCCAGGTGTTTGCTCTCGAGATATGGCAGTTCTGTTGGGGAAGTGGATCCTTCTAGCTACGAAACATTCTGGGTTCGAGCTATTCTGGGTGAACAGTGCTGACGGCTGGCTCTGCCCGTGCCCATCCCTCCCGATCCTGGGCCCCGGTCCCCAGCCTCCACCTGGAGCTTTACTGCTCAGGAGCCCTGTTCACACAGCTCCTCAGAGTGAAGCCTGCTGGCCCCTAATTCCCAAGGGCCATTCTACTCGTACCTTAAGAGTCTCAGAGCTCTTAAAGGAATCAGCCCATCCGTTCTTGCTTCTGTGTCTTCCACTTTTTTTTAAAGATTTTATCTATTTATTGGACAGAGACAGATGGAGAGGGAGAGAAAGCACACAAGTAGGCAGAGCAGAGGGCAGAGGGCAAGGGAGAAGCAGATGCCCCATGGAGCAGGGAGCCCCATGTGGGACTCGATCCCGGGCCCCCGGGGTCACGACCTGAGCCCAAGACAGATGCTTCACTGATGGAGCCCCCCAGAATCAAACTGTAGAGGATGATTTATTAATTGAGAAATGAGATCACCAAAGTGTGGGCAACATGCCCCAACAGCAGGCCCTTCATCCAGATGGAGTAGGTGGTAGGAAAGCTTGAAGCTGAATTTGAGATGCATTGTATCCACTGAGATACGTTGTATTCTCCTGCCGTGCGTGTGCTCGGTTGTCCTTGACTGTTAAATGTTAAGTTTTGGTCATTTACTTAGAAATTTATTTTTTGCCTCCTTTCCTTCTTAACGCATCCCCTCATGTTAGTACATATGTATGTTTATACGTATACGTACATTCACTGTGGGGTTTCCACGACACTGCAGAGCGGAAAGAACAAGAACGCCTGTCCTCGAGAACTTTCTGATTGTTAAAATTGTAAATAATGTCTCCCCATTACAGTTGGACTTTCAAGCCACTGCCTAGGAAAAATCCCCGGGAGTCTCTGCATTTGGGTCAGACTTCACCGCGAAACAGGTATCCCTTGTTTTCAGAAATTGTGATAGAGAATACATTGACCTCATGGGTTCGGCAGGGGCCCTCTGTGCACGGTGAATCTAGCCGACACGGCAGCACCGGTGCGTGACTCGGGAGCCTGAGCTCAGGCAGGACGTGGCGAGCCCCTGACAGAGAAGGCCGCCGAGGAGCAGGACTGTGGGCTCCCCCGGGAGCTGCCGGAGAAGGTGCTGCGACACTCCGCAGTCACAGGTGTCACGAGCCCAACTTGTCCTGTACCAAGTTACTGTGTTGGTCTTCCAGCTTCTCCCCTCTGGGTGGGCAGTGGCGTTTCCTGGAAACCGGCACCGGCTCCTTTCCTTTCGCACAGGCAGCCACTGTGTCCTGTCTGTCCTGACTCGTTCTTTAGCTCTTTCCACTCACACTTTGTGCTGAGTGTGGGTGCCCTGATGGAGGCCCTGTCCCTCTGTGCGCCGTTTAGGCTCCTTCGTGATCTGGCCCCTGGATTGCCCCACCTCGTCTCTAACTCCCCCGCTCGCGTCACGGAGCTTTCTACTTGTTCTGGATGGTCTCCCTCACTGCTAGCTTCTAAGTCCCTCGGGGGAGAGGATCCATCCCGCTTGTCATTCATCCATATGCCCCACCGCCTGGCACAGACACGGCCACGTACAAGGTGCTCGTGTAAAAGTCATCTGTTCCTTGAACTTGTCTCTACTGAACCACCTTCCAGGTGCCTGGCACTGTGACTGACCCCCAGGGGTGCTGCAGGGAGCAGAGACCCCCGATGTTCTCATGGAGCTTCTGTTCTGGACAGGCAAAGCAGGCAGTGGACGGATGGATGGATGGATGGATGGATGGATGGATGGATGCGTGGAGGCATGGATGCGTGGATGCATGCATAATGCCCCATGGTGGTCAGGGGAATGGAGAGAATTAAAGCAGTGAGAAGGGTCAGCCGGTGTGGGGGATCGTGGGGACAACGTGGGTGATGACAAAAGTCTTCTGGGAGGGGACATTGGGCAGACACCTGAGTCCAAGGAGAGGCCTCCACACAGGTGTGTGGGGTGAGCGCAGTCTAGACGGGAGACATGGCAAGCACAGGGGCTCCGAGGCCCCCCGAGGAACAGCCACGGGCATGTGTGGCCCCAGAGCTGAAAGGAAGCGGTGACATGGGAGGTCAGCAAGGTGTGGCTGGCAGATGCAGGCGAGGGCAGTGGATAAGGACCTGGGATAGTGTTCCAAGCTGGTGGTAGGTCGTCAGAGGACAGTGATAGGAATAGGTTTGTGTTACAAAAGAACCGCTCTGGCTGCCAGACAGAGCACAGGAGAGCAGGAGTGGTGGCCGTGGCGGTGGCCCAGATGGACAGCAGAGTAAATCTTGTGGTGGCTGGTGGGGAGGTAAGGGCTCTTTGTAGAAGCCCTGGCTTCTACTGCATTTGGGGTTTCCTTGTGTTTTGTAGCCACAGGGCTGGCTCCCATTGCAGGATTTCTCATACAAGGTTTTAGGGTCTTTTCTGTGAATCCCTGGATTTTATTTAGAATTTAATGAGGAGAAGGAATTCACTAAGTTGGGAGCTCTCACAACCTTGCTTGGATATGTTTTATTTTGGAGCAAAGTCCAGTCATGCGTATATCCCAGTAGGTGTTTTCTCTCGCGGCTTCTTGGGGATCACACATTTGCCTAAGAGGAGTGTGGATCGGTTGGGGTTAGGGGTGGGGACTGTGTAAGGTGAATTACCTAGCACAGAATATATTGGCCCTTTGGTGGAGAAAAGATGGGGAGAATGAATGGAGCCCCTGGATAGCTGGGATGCAGAGTGGAGTTGAAAGTGCTGAGGGGTTGAAGCCCTTGGGGCATGGGCTAGAACATTCCGGAATAAATGGTGGCAAGGAGTTAGAGACCGCAGCTACTGGGTAGGTTCTGTGAAAGTCAATGACATGCCAGTAGGGAAGCAGGAGAAGGGAACCGGGGCTAGCAGAGTCCACGTAAGACCTGCCAGGACGTCCCCGTGGAGAGGAGCCTGGGCCCGTGCGCGTGTCCCAGGGAGCAGGTGCGGCTTCCCCGTGTGGCTCTCCCGGGACAATGGTCTGAGGGCACCGCCTGGGTCTAGATGGTTGGGGCTGCGGTGATTCACGTTCCAAGACCACTTTGGAAATGACTGCTGTGTTGTATCGTTGCTAGACGCTCTGGCTTCGAGCGCCTTGTGCCCAGAGCAGACGGCGGCTGCAGCGCTCACCTGTCTTCTGGAAGCTGGCTCCGATTTCCCAGAACGGTCCTTGTGCTGCGGGCAGCGGCGCTGTCGGCTGCTCGTGTGATGTGTGTTGGCCTGTGTCTGCTCGGCGGGCCACGCCGCGCACTAGCCGCTCTCTCCCTTTGCCCGCTTTAATTCCATCACTGCCGTTTCTGCGCCCAGCTGCGTGGGGCGGAGTCCTCGGCTCTGCGTCTTCTGATGCCCGAGGCGGTTTAGGGCACAGTTCCTGTCCGCGTCCTGCCGTGATTTCAGGTCTCCACGCTTGCCATCAGGTCCTCCAGAGCTCTGGACACTCCCACCCCTGGGATGCTGCTCTCCCCGCGACCCTGCGCAATCCAGTCATTTGCCCAGTTCAGGAAGAGCCTCTCTTATAAACCGACCCCGTGCTGTGGACCGCGAGATGTGTCTGTCGTGGGATATCAGGGCACCTTGAGTTTTAGAGTTTATCATGCACGACGCGGCTGCCAGCCCAGCAAAGCCGCGGGGAGGTTACCTTTGGCGGGTGTCTGTTTTTGAAAGTGTGTTGTCCACACTGCACGCTCCTGAGGACACAGACTCCCCATGTTGTGCAGCCTCTGGGGCACCTGGCTCCCTGGTTAAGGGGCTGGTCCGCTGTCGTGTCGCTCGCAGCAGAACCCCGCTCCCTTCCTCCTCTGCACACGTGCTGCATCCACCTGTGCCCACCTGTGCCCATGCCGTCCTTCTCCATCCATGTTGTCAGCGGTCACCGTCACCCCTGTTGGAGTGGCCAATGCCAGACCAGCTGAGTAATGAGAACCGGGTTTTTAACCTGGTCAGTTCCTAAAATAAGTGGTGGCTCCCCTGTCCCAGTGCAGGTGATGTAGACGTGGAGACGCCGTCCGTATGTCTCAGGCCCTACAGGCCCCATCCGGGGATGGGAGGCTCCTCGGTATCACACAAGGCATACCCGGCCCCTGCCCTCTGGGGACGTGCCGCCTTGGCCCTGTGGTGGTGAGAGTTGGCGTTCGTATGACAGACACTGTGAGAACGGATCCGCTCCGTGATCCTGATGAGGACTGGTGTCCTCCCTGCACGTAGGAGACACGCTGGTCCGCCATGGCTTGTAGACTGGCCTTGGCTCTGCCCTGGCTGTGTGCAGTCCCATGACCCCCGGGGGACGGCGTGGGCCCTCTCGCCACTGCTCGGGGAAGTCCCTTCGGCTGCCAACTCCAGCCTTGCTTTTCCACTGAAGGCTGCTGACCAAGGCACCCGACCTTATTTCCTTCCGTTTCTAGCAAGATCTGTCCCCCTCTGATTCTGACCTGCCAGCTATCTGGGCAGAGATACTGCTTCCTTTCCTTTGCTGGGGCCCTTCCCTGTCCCGTTACCTTCCCCTGTGACCCCGACCTCCCGAGGCTCCTGGGGGCCCCGCTCTGCCTCCTCTTACGGGGGCATCACCTGGAGAGGGAGGACCCGCCTGTCACGCTAGGAGCTGGCGATGGACTCGGCCCCAGCTCGACCTCAATCCTCATTCCCACGGTAGCCGACAGGTGGGCTCCTCTCATGTCCAGGTTAGATCTCAAGACCTTAACGCTCGTCTAGGTCCTAGGAATTGTGGGACAGCTGGGTTCACCCTGAAGAGCTGCCTCAGTTCAGCAATCCCAGCAATCCAAGTTACCGTAAACATGGTAAGAGGCTATTTAACCAAGACTTCAGATGAAGGGACAGAGTTACATAGGGACAGTGCCATACGTTTGCGTGTTTATTGAGCACGCCAGAGAAAACGAGGCACTGCAGCTTGCCCCTAGGCTGCCTGCAGGAGGAACAAAAACCACTGAGCCCTCGGGGACCCCCACATGTGCGCTTTTTTTTTTTAAGATTTTTATTTATTTATTCATGACAAATAGAGAGAGAGAGGCAGAGACACAGGCAGAGGGAGAAGCAGGCTCCATGCAGGAACTCAACGTGGGACTTGATCCCAGGTCTCCAGGATCATGCCCTGGGCTGAAGGCAGCGCTAAAGCACTGAGCCCCCAGGAGCCCCCCACGTGTGTGTTTTTAAATGGTGTTGTTTGCCTTGTATTTTATAGCATGCCAGGGTGGTCTCTTTCCCCCTTCCTTAAAGGGGAGCCCCACCAGCGAAGCCCCTCGTCTGCCCCCCACCGGCCTGTCAGCTTCAGTCAGCCTCATGAGGTCGTGAGGTCACGGCCACGCTCCGTGGGGCGGCGCCTCCCCGTAGCGTCCGCTTGGCCGCCCCCACCGCGCCTCCCGAGTCAGCTGCTGAGCTGCTGGCCAGTTGCCTCCCGGCAGGCCCGAGCAGCACAGGAAGCGGTGTCTGCACGCCATGTTGCGGGTGGGGGTAGCGTGGAGGCCCCGTGGCCCCCTACTGCGGGGCACCCCTGTACACACCCCCCACCCCCTATCCCCCGTGCTCAGCTGGACCTCCTGCTTTCACTGCCAACCCCGCTCCAGCCCCACTTGCCACCTTTGTCACCGCCCAAGGTCGCCCTCCAGCCCTCCCAGCCAGGCTGTGGTGGGCCCGTCCCACGGCTCCCTGCCACCTGGCAGCCTGGCGGCCGGCGAGTATCCCTGGGAGCCAGCGTGGCAGCGGGTGGCCTTGTCTCCCAGCACCCACAGGCTAGAGGCCACGGTGCTGCTGGGCCCAGTCAGCAGACCCGCACCGGCCTCGCTCTGGACTCTGCTCCCACAGACGTCAGGGCCAAGCCCCTCAGATTGTAATCTCCCCTCCCCCGGGGACCCCCACTTGGTTTTACCACTTAGTGCTTATGTGACATGCTCTGTGTTTCACGTATTTATCTTGCTTCTTGCCTGCCTCATCCCCTAGAATGCAGGCGCCACATCCCTGGGGCCTGCTGCGGTGTGCCCCGTGCACAGGGTAGGTAGGGCCTGGCACGCCTTCCCTTATTTAATGAATAAACAAGCAGTCACAGCAGCTGACGTTTACCGAGTGTCGCACTATGTGATTTCCGTGCCTGAAACTCAGTAAGTGCTGGCCACGCTGATCTCTGCGGAAGCGAGCCTGGGCTACGTTAAGGTTAATCCCCAACCGTGACCCAGCAGGCCCTGAGGGGCTTCAGGGTGGTGAGTCCTGACGAGGGAAGGACCCGGAGTCCCCGGGCACACCTGCATCACAGACGTACACGCAGCTACCTGCGTACATGGACTGGGGGATACCGTGGCTGTACCACTATCAAGTAGAAGCAGGGGTTTATGTGTGTGTGTATGTGTGTGTGTGTGTGTGTGTGTGTGGTCGTAGCACACGCGTGTTTACGTGCACACGTACACACTCACACACGTGTATTGTTTTTGTTAACAGCCCAAAATAGCAACAAGACATGTGACTCCACCTGTTTTGAACATTTGTAGTAGCAGTTTTTGGAAGCCACTGGATTTAGTTCTCATAACTGCTTCATGTAGATCATGTCGATGTTATATCTTAGAGTAAAAGTTTTTCTTTATGTTACCGTCTCTATTTAATACAGGAAATGATTTTTTTTAAGTGGGTCAAGTGGGGCCAGTTTTATAATGTGATCTTTTCTTTGCAGATTACACTAAACCACTGTGGGTCATTTCCTGCGCTTAAGGGATGATTATATTATATTGCAGATCTTTTACATGGAGCTTAGGGCAAAAAAATCTAAGCCATTACCTTTTTTTCCCTTTTACGATGACAGTTGCATTAATGAAAAGAGCAGCAGATTCAAAGTCCAGACACCAAGGGCCTGTGGTGATTCTCATTGACTGACTCTGGCCCCAGGCTAGTCCTTCAACTCTTTACACCCTCATTTTTCCGTCTGTAAAATGGGGCAGTAACAGATGCTAAGCAGGTATGTGATTAAAATAATTAGTACCGAAGATGTAAAATCTCTTTGAGTTGGCTTTTTAAAAGGCAGCAGGGCAGTCGGCGTGTACAGACACACGTCTGGGCTGGGTCCGGGCGCCTGTCTCGTGTTCCTGATGCACAGACTGTGCCAACACCCCGTGTAGGCACCTGGGAACTATCACACGTGTTCTTGATTTCCCAGGGGAGCACGTATGTTTACTCTTTGTTCTATGGCACTTATTCCTTCCCTTTTATTTCACAAATCTTTCCTTGGTATTTCCTTTCTTGAAGGACTGGACTAAGCACTGGGTGTCCATGGTCCTCCCCCCAGAGCCCTTGAGACCCGTGTGAGGGCGGTGAGGAGATGGGGAAGGAGGGGGAGGGCAGGACTTGGTCCCCAGGCTCCCGGGGTTTGCAGCCCCTCTGGGATGAATGCAGCAATCTTAGCAAGCCTTGTAAATTTTGCTCTGCGTGCGGAAAGGCTGCAGAGTGAGCGTGAGCGCAGATCAACTCTGGCCAGTAGATGAAAGAGCTTAGAGGAGAAACGTCCATGGAAAGCAGCAGGAAGGGCCTGTCAGAGTACAGAGCGACGCTCTGAAGCCCAGACCGCGTGGTACGGTCAGCATCACAGGTGCCATCGTGAGGCCGAGTGAGGCACGGCTGTGTGTAAGAGCTTCCTCTGGTAGAAGGGGTGAGACCCTCTGGTGCCAGTGGCACTGTTAAAAATACCATAAAGTACAAAGTTGTGAAGTGATTTGGAGGGTGAAGCGGTCCTGTCTGCCTGGGGAACGTCGGGAGGCTTTCCTGCGGAAGTGGTCATCAGGGTGGATGGTAGGATTGTAGCAGACAGGACAAGGGGAGGGGCCACGGAGAGATTTAGGGCCACAGCAGGACACTAGGGTTCTCTCTTGCCCAGCTCAGGGGGCTTTATGTCTGCCAGAGAAGACGGGCAAGGTAGATGTGGGGCCAGGTTGAGGGCAGTTTGAACTCAGCGAGTAATGGTGAGTGGTTGTCATAATCCGGGGAATCCAAGGGCTGGGAGCAGAAAGGGAGAAGAGCAGATTTAAAAACTCTCTGGAGTGGGCTTCAGTGGAATGTGGGAATGGGGCAGGAGTGGATGAGATCGAGCACACCGGGGAACCTCTTTGGAGTCCGACCCCCGAGACCTGAGTGACAGGCAGCGTCCTGGGAATCCACATCCTACCCGAGGCGGGAGGGACTGCGCAGCGTGGACTCCAGGAGCACCGACTGCTGGACTGAGCTGCATCTGGAGGACATGTGGGCAGCGTGCTGGGAGAGGAGGCTGGAGCGCAGTGGGCCAGCGCGTCGGGGCCTCCTGGGCTTCCTCAAGGATTTGGATGTCATTTAAAATGTATTTGGCAGCTATTGATGAGCAGCCCAGGGGGCTCAGCGGTTTAGCACCGCCTTCAGCCCAGGGCCTGATCCTGGAGACCCAGGATCGAGTCCCACGTTGGGCTCCCTGCAAGGAGCCTGCTTCTCCCTCTGCCTCTCTCTGTCTCTCTCTCTCTCTGTGTGTGTCTCTCATAAATAAATAAATAATCTTTAAAAAGAAAATAAAAAATAAAATGTATTTGGCAGCTATTGAAAGGTTTCAAAGGACACCTTCTCTTTATCTGTTTCCACAGACTGATTCTGGTGGGTCCGTGTGCAAAGGGTCTTGGGAAGCACGAGTGGAATTAGGGACAAGAGATCGGAGAAGGTCAGTGTAGAAGTCCAGGGGAGATAGAAGCAGACACGGGGCTGCCGTTCCAGACAAACTGAGAACATCGGAGCTGCAAGCAGGCAGCACTGGGCACGGTCTGTAAACAGTGATGGAAAGTTGGCACGTTTTGTGTCGGAGACCCAGAAGGATTCATTTCAGCACTCTCAGAATTAACACAGTCACTAAGGCATTATCAGATTCTTACTGGGGGGAATTCTGGCCCATATAAAATATGACATAAAACACTGTGAAAAAATCTGAGTTAAGTAGATTTTTTTTTTAATTTATGTACATGAGACATAGAGAGCATACGTGTGTGATGGGGCGACAGAGGGAGAGAGAATCTGAAGCAGACTCCGAGCTGAGCGTGGAGCCTGATGGGCTGGATCTCACGAGCTGAGCTGTGACCAAGAGCTAGATGCTTACCTGATAGAGCCACCCAGGTGCCCCTAAATTAAATGGATTTTTAAACGTAACTTAAATGTGTTGGGATGTCAGCTTGTCTCAGGTAAAATTTGGGTTTCTTACCCAGTTTGACGCCACTTCCTGAGTCTGTGTCGTGGGCTGTATTTTTACCTGAGCTCGCACTCCGAGCCTCACTTTCCCCGTCTGTGACGTGAGGACCGCAAGGCATTGCAGTTGCTTTAAGAACTAAACAGCGCTTGGCATGGAGGAAAAACGCGGCAGTAGCGTTCCTTAGACTCACGACAGAGGCGAGGCATCCTTTTGCTGGTGAGGAGACTCATTTCCAAGGAAGTCCTTCGAAATGGCCCCGGTTGCCAGGTGAGGCTGGTGACGGTAGACCTGGCACCTGCGTGCAGAACTCTCCGAGCTGGTGCAGGACCTGACTCTGCCCCGGCTCCCGTGACCCCGCTAGACCTGGGGTCTCTCTGGCCCTTTTGCCGTCTTGCCGCTGGTTTAGGATTGCTCCGTTGCTCAGAGTCACGGCCTGTTGTTGCCGGAAGCCAGGAGTTTCCATCAAGAGCCTGCAGACCAGAGCTGAGCCCTCAGAGAGTTGCTGTATGTTTTCTGGCTGTGCTTTAGTGGAAGGAGGCAAGCTGTGGGAAACGAGAGAACTTTCCAGTATTTTAATTTTCCATTGTAGTACGTTCACATCTTTCACCATTTTTTTCTTCAGAATTTTGAACTATTGTGCCAAATGCCAAAAACAACACAGCCCTGCTCCTCCAGGCCTAATTTTGGTAGTGTTTAGTCAGCCTCTCAGCACCCTCTCCTTTTTAAATAGGGATTTTGAAAAGTTTAATAAAACACACTCTTGTAGCAAGCCTCTAAATACAAGATATTTAATCTATAAAATAGACTTTTAGTTGTGTTTCTTTATAATCCCGTTTAATGAATAAGGATTTTTCCCCTCCTCTCAGGAAAAGTAGTGAAAGCCTGTTCCCCAGATAGTTGAGAGATGAGTAGATGGCTGGGCTGTGAGGGTCGGATGAGGTCGTAGGCAGCCCCGAGTGAGGGGCTGCAGGCTTCTGTGCAGCGGGACGGGGGAGATTGCCCCGTGTGAGAAGAGCAGCACTGTGGCTTGGACAGTCACGGCCTTCGGTTCTTGGCAGTCGCTTGATCTTTTTTTTTCTTCTTTTTTTTTGCAGTCGCTTGATTTCCCCTAATATCTCATTAATACCTCTTCCGGGGCTTTTTTGTCACCTTGTTAGGTTTTTAACCACCTTAAACCTTTTCTTTTCAAACACGTCCTGAACGTGTATTGTCCCAGTTTTAGTGTCTGTGTTCCCCGGGTGAGCACACCCATCTTGAACTTTTCAACCTCTAAGTAAGTAAAAATTGTAGTGTGTGAAATTCTTTGGTGAAGGAAATAAATGCCTCAAGCACATAGAATTCTTTGAAACACTTTAATAACCTGCTGGTTTAAGTTTGTGGGAGGAGACCCCAGTTAATATTATCGATTGAAGATCGTCTAAGATGAGTTTTTAGAAGATTAAGTAAATGCTGCAGATAAGATTCTTACAAACAAGCCCGTTCAACTAACCACCTGGTTAATACTGATGAAATCACATGATAAAGTCATTTGACTTTTTCTTTAAGTCAGACAGTAATTGTGGCTGAATCTCCAGTGTTTGTAACTTTGCAAGTCTCCGTCATCTCAGCCATAAACTTTACCCAAGAGGAGCGATAGCGGTCACTTTGTTATTTTTTTCCTTAAAGAGATGAACAGATCTAGATAAACAGAACAGCTATTCTGCCTTAGATCTTTCCTGGGTAGTTCAAGTGAAATTGCAAATAATTTGTCCTTTTGGGCAGGATGGCTAGAGAGGGCATTTCCTTCTGAAAAAAGATGACCCTTCTGTCTTGTGATGGAAAATGCACTGGTATTTCAAGGATTCTTGGTCAGACACTTACAGGGTTGGGGTTATTCTCCAGCATTGTCCCCGTTTTGGTGTTGAACTACATGGTGCTTTTTATCATACGTGAAGGCACATCCCTCTACGAGACAGCTTTATGCTGAGTGAATTCTTGTCCGTGGAGGTGGGGTGCACAGCTGCAGTGAGACAAGGTTCTACTGCCTCTGCGGAGAGTTCCTGAAATCTGGGTAAGGGGGCAACACCCGGCGTCCATCCATACATCTAAGTAGCCTACGTGCACTGGCACACTTAGGTATGACGTGCAGGGTCACATGGGTCATTGTTGAAAACTGTTCACATAACTGGGACGTTACTTTGTTCCTCTTGTTAAAACAAACAAACAAAAATGCAGGTGATGCCAGTTGTCTTCCAAAGACGCGCTGTGTAGGACTGTCCCTCCTGCAGCAAGACCAGGGCCCCGCTGTACGCAGTGATTAAATGTTTGGGATCTGAGGGGAAAGCCTGCCCACTGTTTCTGAGATTCTTCAGTATGTTGAGCACCAGTTGCCCAGACCAAGGAACGGGTGAGGGAGGAGGAGCCCACAGGACCGGGGTGCTGCCTGAGGAGGAACGGGGTAAGAGCAGGAGTAGAGCGGAGGGAACACTGGTGTCCGCAGACGCACGCAGGGGAGCACGGCTCAACCTCACTCAAGTCCGCCGGGGTGGAACTTGGTGCCCGGTGAAGGTATCGACGTCAATGTACTTGTTCACGCGTGGACGTCAGATACTTTCATGAGAATGACGCGTCACCTTGAAACGGAGACGATTTCTCATCCTTGTGTATTTTGTTACCCACGTAACCAAGACATCCAGCGGCCCCTGTCGTGCCTATGAGGCTGGCTGGGGCTGCTGTCCAGTGTTTGTGACGTTGTCGTCCCCGGTTTCTGGAGTCAGAAGCGGGCAGTTGCGTGTCGGCAACCAGTCATGGACGTGTGGTTGGCACGCAGGGAGGTGGCGTCTGGTGCTGCTGTGCGGGCAGGCTCTTCTCTTGACATTGTACTTGGCCAGATGGAGTCCGCTAAGAGTGCCCATGCAGGCCGGGTCACTGCATGGCCTTGATCACGCAATGCCAGAAAAATTTGGAATTCCCATTTCATGCCATTTTAATTTTCTGAGCATCTCCCCTCTTCATGACAGAAAACACACTGCACTCTGACCGTTTGAGCTCAAGTACTGAGTGGGCTGGGAGGAACGGACGTTGCGCCTCAGGTGGACGTCCCCTGGGCATAAGGCCTCAGGAAGCCTCGTGAGCTGCGACAGGGCGATTTAGACTCTTCTGGGCAGTTCACATGAAAGGAATCAAAACCACAGCATTCTCTTTAGCCTCCCCTTAATCTATGTCTGCTTTGGTTATAACATTTTTATTCCAGGTTCTCGAGTAATTTTGGGGTTGGTGTGTTTTGTCGGGTCACTGAAAACTTGGATGAACCTGCAGAATCTCATGACTGAGTGCCCTGTTTTTCCCTTTTTCCAGGTCTATTATTAGCAGAAGATTCTTCTGCATAGTTGGCACGCTGTACCTGTATCGCTGTATCACAATGTATGTGACCACACTCCCAGTGCCCGGCATGCATTTCAACTGCTCTCCGAAGGTAAACCTTTGCTCGCTGTGATTGCCCCTTCTGTCTGTCTGTCTGTCGTCCTGCCCAGGGCTCCTCTGAGCCAGGCCAGAGGTGACTGTTTCCTGGGACTGTGGTCAAAGCCCCGCACCCTTACAGGCAGTGTCACTAAGCAGTAAGGCGAGGCCCCCGCCGGCACTCCCCAGCTGGGAGAGTATGTGGTCCAGTTAGTGTGCCGTGGGCAGCTGGGCTCCGTGTGTGGGTGTAGCTCCTTGGTTTCCTGCCAGACTTCTAAAATATCGTTCACTCCCTTGACACAGATCCAAGAGCTTCTATATGCTTTTTCCCCTCTCTTGGATGGAAAGTTTGGCCTCCGGTGGTATTTTTCCCTTCTTTCCACGAATTCCTGTGGTAGTAATGTGTAACAGCAGAGCGAGAAACACTGTGCCTGTGCCCTTGCCCCCTCCGCCCACCCAAATGGGGTCACCCTTTCCTGGAGGTACACCCTGCCCTGTTGATCTTCTCTGGTGACCTTTCTTTAAAATAAACTCTGTTCTTCTCTCACTGGCTCAGTTTTTCCATCAGGTTCACAAAATACCCCTTACCCCTGACCTTTGCCTTGCAATGCTTCCAACGGGGCCGATCCCTGGAACTTTTGAGATAATTAGCAGGTTTAGTTTTGAAGACATTTGCCTGCAACAAAGCTCCAGTGCAGTGAGAAGTAGAAGAGGCCGGCCGCCTTGCTTGGGTTGGAGGGTATAGGAGTGCCACTGTGCGTTTAGAATCCTGTCTTTGCGTCGCACCTGCGTTGGTAAAACACCCACGTCCTTTCAGTTCCGTCTCCTTTCCCTGGAGCTCTTTCCAGAAGAGACTGTGTCTCTGCCAGAACTGGGAAAGAAAGAGTCACCAGACATCTTTATCACTTGACGTTTTGGGTCCTTCCAGGTTACGTGCTTCCTGTGTCCCCTCCTTTTTAGACTGAGGCATGTGCTCTGGAAGGTAGCTGGCTCCCTGCTTCATTCTGTCTTTGCTTTCAGACTCCGTAACTCTGGAGAAGCCGTCATACAGAATGAGTGGTCTCATCTCCGTCAGCAGGGCCCCCTCCCCACACTCTCCATCTTGTTCCCTCTTCCTCTGAAGCAGCCAGCCTCACATGTTCTCCAGCCTCTGTGAAAGCTCCCGAGCGCTTACCTGTGGGCCCTGGATTGTAGGAGATAGATGCCTCCTTATCAGTGAGGGTCCAGTGGACTCCTGGTGGGAGGCTGGCCTGATAAGCCGGGTGTGCTCAGTAGGAGGCTGACCTTCTAGATTTGTGCCTACGTCTAGTTGAGCTTCTGGAAGGAGTGTGTGCATCGGGAAATTTCTCTGCCGAGGAGCATAGCATGCCTGGCCAAGCCCGCGGTCATAGGTCCGATGTGCCCTCTGGTCCTTCCCCGTGCTCCGGCTCCACCCCAGGACCTCTCTCCCTGTTACTGGGTCCCTTGGCCAGCAAGCCCAAGCTGGGTTAGCCTTGGCGCTCAGAGAGCCAGCCTGAGTCATCGGCAAGTCCAGCCAAGGTCCTGTGGCTATAAATAGTTGTGGTTTTTCTTGGTAAAGACAGAGGTCACAGCAGGAACTGTGCAAAAAAGTCCCCGGCCCAAACGTGCTACTCACTTACGGTGTTGCCAGAAATCCTGACTGCGGCCATCTTTCCATGATGGTCATTTAGAAATTGGGATTTTTTTTTTAAGTTAAAGAACACAGAAGGGGACAAAACGTAAGCACAGCTTAGCAAAAATAATTAAGAATTCATTAACTACTTCTTTGGTAGCATAGGCTCTTGGAAGAAGGAATTCAGACAACAATTTTTATTTTGAAACTTTTGTTGTATCTCCCAGGGAAGAGAAGCTTGTATATGGAATCTCCATACACCCAACACCCAGATTCAGTAATTATCCTCCTTTTTGAAGTATTTTAAAACAAACGTCAGGCAGTGTCGTCTGGTGGCTGTGTGCTTGAGTATGCGTCTGAAGATTTGGGGGCATTTTATTGAAAACTGTACTGCTGTTGGTACAGTGAACATGATCAATAGTTTTTGGTATTAGTGCTTTTTCATGGAATATCTTGATTTTCTTTAAAATGCGTTTTTAAAAAACTGGTTTGTGTAATCAGGAGCCAACGCGTTTACATTTAGTTGCTGTATCTCTCCCGAGCCTCTGATTGTAGGGCAGCCCTTTCTTTCCCCCCTTGTCACCCCGTTCGTGACTCTTACAGAGGAGATGCGTGGTTCTGTGGAGGAGCCCACCTTCTGGATTTTCCCGTTTGATTCTTGGTCGTGCCTTTTTCTCTGCTCCATTTCTTCTGTAAATAGAAAACAGGCTCTGGACACCCAGTTCGGTTTGGTTTCAGCTCTGTGGGTGAGAACACTCCGCAGGTGAGACGGCATGATTTCTGAAGCTGGACAGAAGAGTCGGGACCCGTGGAGGCCGGTGCTGCCCCCGGCCTGGCGGGTCAGGCCCCCGGGATCCAGCAGCCATTCGGCTCGATCGCTGTCCTGGGAGCCGAGTTGGAGGGAGGACGGCCCGGAGGCCCACGTGGCCACGTCACAGCCCAGCCCGGGTTCCTGGGTCAGGCCCGAAGTCATGTGGGCCAGCAGTTCCATCAGGGTCTCCCCAGAGCAAGCCCCCTGAACCATCATGAGGTGAGGCGACCTCTCGGGCCCTAAGAATACGGACCGAGTCTTGGGAAGGACCGGGGTCGCAGCGCATGGCCTTGCACCCTGCAGCCCTTCCCTGTGGACCCGGGGTTACTTCCCAGGGCCACGGAGCCTTGACTGGCAGCACGGTGCCAAGGACATGCTCTGGGTCTGTCCTGAGGGGCTCTAGACGGGTGGCGGCGACACGTCGGGGCTCCGTGGGTGGGCAGTGCCACGCAGGGGTGAGGAGAGAGGCGGATGTCGTCACCAGGCTTCACCCCTGCACCCCTCATGCCTGGTGACGTTCACTTCACAAACCTGTGGGAAGGGGCGGGCCAGAGCACACGCTCTCTGCCTCCTGTAGCCCGTGAACTTGGCTCTGCCATCCTGTGAACACGCCCTGGAGCTGCTGAATTCCTCCCTGAGCGCCCGTCCTCCCAGCGCGTGGCTTCCACAACATCACGCGGGCTGTTCCCACCGTTCACTGGCTTGGTGGCATCCGGCCCTTCCCGGACAGGGTGCAGGGGCTTGGAGGAGGGGCCTTGGGGAGACGGGGAAAGTGTGGGGAGACGGGGAAGGGGCCCTGGCTGCCCGGGCTGCTCAGCTCCTAAGACTAGGAGTTTGTGGCCTGGTGCGAACACCCGCCCTGCGCCCTGAGACAGAGCCCGAAGCCTGCGGACTCGGCGAGTTGGGCCCTTTGCAGCTCTCATCTTAGGAGTCATCTGAGGACATCCTGGCTCCGCTTGGAGTGCGGTGCTTGTGCTTTGTGGTCTCCACAGCGACCATGGGCTTGCACACCTCGACAAAAAAAAAAGAAGAGAGAGAGAAATGCACTAAATCATTAGTTTTTTCTCTCTTAAAAAGATTACTTTTTTCTGTTTCAGAGGAACTACGCATCTATTATAGGTACACTGAGAAATACAGAAAGAGGAAAACGTTTAGTCACTCGTGGCCTTGTTTACTGCCGACGTTTCTGTGTATTTATTAGTACTTTTTGCAGATTGTCTTACGTGTTTCTGATCGTGCTTTCTGTGCAGTTAATTGTGCTTCCTTAACAGTTTACACTTGTGGCCTGGGCTGAAATCAAGAGTCAGACGCTCCGCTGCTGGAGCCACTCAGGCACCTGCCCCCTAAGTGATTTTAGTTAAGGGGCATCACCAGGGCCTAGTTCTCCTGCAGCGTGAGGCAGGGAGAGCGCAGATGAGCCTCCTTTTCATATGCAAGCAGGTCGATGATGTCAACTAAGCAAGCATTTCTACAGAGCCTGCCCTGTGCGGGAGAGCTTGAGGATCCACTAATCCATACCACAGGTGTCTGCCTGCCAGGCACCCAGATGCCGCGACCCCTGGCTCTGATGGCTGAGGCCCCGTGACCCCGTGTGGTGCCCACAGAAAGTGGCAAACACTGCTGAGTGTCGGCTGCGTGGAGGACATGCCATCTGAGCCGAGTCTCAAAGAGACAAGTAGGAGTTTGCCAGGTGGAGTGGGGGAGCAGAAGGGTGGGGAAAGCACGGGGTGTGGAGGGGGCATCCTGGGAGGGAGGGGGGACCCTGGTGTGGGACCCTGTGGCGAGTGGCCAGAGAGACTGTGTGGACACACCAGGCGGGTCCTTGAGCCTTTGAAGGAGTTCAGCCACAGAAGCCAGGAATGGTTGCAGGAGGAGGAGGGATATGAAGTGGCCACGTGGCCCCTGGAAGGAAGGGACGGAGGGGAGCACCTCCTGTGACGCCAGGTGTGGTGCCCAGCACACTGTTGTCACTCGGTCCTCCCGAGGGAGCAGGGGAGAGCGCCATTGGTTCAGGGACACTTGGCCTGCCTGTTGTCTTGCAGGTCCCACCACTTAGGATGACGTGAGGACGTGGGCTGGGTCTCTGTCCTGTTTGTGCGGAGGCCAGTGAGGCCCCATGGGTGTGCCGGTGTGGGCCGGGCAGCGCGAGCCGTGTTGGGGGATGTGGGGACGGGCCAGAGGTTTTCAACAAGGCAGCAGCCGTCACGTGCAGAGGTCACTGGAGTCAAAGAGCCTCCCACCGGTCGTCGGAGGAGCGTCAGAGGTGGCGGTGTGGGCATCCCTGTGAGGCGTCATCCACTGTGTCACGGCGCATGCAGGTGGCTGATGGGACTTGCACGCTGAGGGAGGGGCCAGAGCTGCCCTACTCCGCAGGCATATTTCCTGCTGGGCGGCGCCCCGTTGAGAGTACCCCAATGAAACAGCGACCGTGACTGATGAGAATACGTTAGTAAAGAAACTGAGCGTTGAGGGAAAAAAAGGTCAGTTCATAGATGGAAAAATATTAGAGAAAATCCCCATTTGCAAAGACTGCAGTGGTCCTTCCAGCAGGAACCAGGAATGGGCGGCAAGGCCGTTGGGTGAAACGTGGGGGGGCACGGTATTTACATAAGTTAAGAAAACACAAATTGCTCATGAATTATTCAGGGGCAGGGGTGTGTGCTCCGTGGAGAAATCAGGTAGATGCTCCCACTGCCGGGTGACCAAACCGGTCATGGGACAAACGGTATTGGGGGCTTTCTGACGTGATATGCTGAGGACACACTGTTTCTGTAACAGCCTCCTGCCAGGAACCTTCAACATGACTTTGAACACACACGATCCGATAAAACCAAATTGAGGGACATTCTGTAAAGAAACTAGACTGGACTCTTCAAAAAAAACCTCAGTGCCCTAAAGACAGAGACCTAGAAATAGAAAAATTAAGACTGTGTCAGGTAGCCGCGAGATGTGTGCCCTGGCTGGACCCTGGACCAGGGCTCGGGAGCTGTGAGGGCATGCTGAGGTCCGTGACCACACTGCCTCGTCATTACATGTGTAGGACCGTGACGATGGAAGGTAATGTCTTTGTTGTCACACCTGGGGCGAAGTATCACTGGGATGCCTCCACGTGTCATCACGCAGTCCAGGAGAAGAGAGGAGAGGAAGTGGCTAGTGTGGTGAAACACTGCTCCTCGACTGGTCCCAGCGAGGTCTGGGTGTTGGTCACATGGACGCTCCCCACCCACAGTGGCTCCACAGAGATGGGAGAGTGATGCGAGTGCAGTAGAAGCCGTGCTTCAGAGTTGGTGGATTTGGACCTTTTCCTAGGCTCGTGATGGTCTCTGGTGGGGCCGGAGCCGCAGCCCCAGCCCCAGGCAGCCCTCTGCTCCTCACATCGGGACAATACATGAGACGGCCCACGCAGGGTCCTATGGTGGGCCTCGTCCCACCCGCGGGCTCACGGGAGTGTTCGGAGCATGTGTCACGTCAGCGAGGCTAAGCCATGAGGCTTGGGGGGTTGGTTATAACAAATGCATCTTTGACTCAGGATATTTTCAGCTTGCTGAAGGTTTATTGGGCCATGACACCGTTGTAAGTCGAGGAGGATCTGTACTCCGTAGATCAAGAAATTTTCCTAACAAAAATTGGAGGGAATTTTTTAAATGTTTACCTCATAAACAGATAAGGCTGAAGAATCTCTCAACACTTAAAAGATAATTTTTTTGGAAGGCAGTCGTGGCTTTCCGAAATGCTGGATTTCTTTCATGTGACAAGTGAGAATATGGGTGAGTGGAAATCCGTGGCCAACTTTGAGATTTCATGAAGCTTTGAGAAGCCTCCTTACAAGAGGCTGTGAAAAGAATGTTGAAGTTTTTACTGGGAGGAGGGAGGCTGGTTAGGGATGCGTGTTGTGCTGCTGATAATTATAGAGACCCTCCCTCCCCTCAAAATGAAAAAGCCAGCCCAGTAGAGGAGTGGATGGATACAAGTGATAATGGGGAGGTGCCGAGAGCCAGACCCTTCCGAGTTCAGTGGAGGGAAAAGTCTTTAGAAGTTGTCCGTGAGTGCTAGACCATCGGTGCGCGTACTGAAATCTCTCTACTCCGATCAGTTGAGGCGGATCCGATGTTGGAAATGGAGCAGAGTCTTCCCAGGACTGAGGCAGCGACCGCAAGAGGAAGAGAAAGGTCTCCTTAGCCCACAGCCGAGAATCCATGAAGACATTGTATTTGAGGAGCAGACCTGGATTCCACGTGCTGGGTGCTAGGTGCTCCCTGAGGGCTTTGGGATCGTGGTGTGGTCTCACGTCGGGATGACACTTTATAGTTTCAGGGGTCACTCCTGCCAGAGATCATCTCTATTTTGGGCGGAGGGCTGAGGGCGAGGGCCGGTCGCCCTTGCCACCCTGCAGGTGAGTGGAATCTGGAGCTGGAACGGGCACGGCGTTTGTCCAGAGCCCCCCCCCCCCCAGACCCTTGACCCTGACCTGGGGCTTGGGTTGGATGTGTGCCCCTGAGAAGGCAGACTCCGGGACGTGTGGGGCATTTGGAGCATCGCTGCAGCACAGCACAATACAAAGCAAGGAAACTTAGAGTCCAGTAGAGCACAGCTGGTTTGAGAAGCCAGAAAGCATGCAGTCAGCGTGCAAAAGACTTGCACAAAAATTTCTTCGGAAGTAGGGCAGCTTAGTCTCCAAGGAGAAGAACGCTTAGGAAGAGAAGGACCTTTAGTGAAGAGCGGTGTGCACCTGCGACTAAGTGACGTGTGTACGGTGGGTGGGATTTCGTTGGAACAACCACAGCCCGGAGGCGGTGTCCGGCGTCACCTGGGGAGGCTTTGGCAACAACAGCGAGCTCTTTGTTTCATCCTGGGGATGCAGAGGCAGGCCTGCTTGGGGGAGAGGAAGGACTTGGCCTGGCCCCACTGACTCCCTGCAGGACAGGACAAAGCCTCTCTGTTTCTGTGCTTATCTGTAACACAGGCGGCGTGACTTCTGCACTAACCACCTGACTGCCTTGGGAGGACACGAGATGACTCCTGGGAAAGCGCTGCTGAAAAGTTGGGAGCCTCTGTCCAAACCAAAGCTAACGTCTTCTTAGGTTAAAAACCACCCTGCTCTTCCCATCGGGGGGAGTAAGAAATCTGAGAGAGGAGTGAGGTGACGGGTGATGCCCGGAGCACCTGCTGAGCCTGTAAACACACTCCGTCTCCCAGAAGGACAGTTTCGTGCCTCACACCAGTTCCTCCATGCCTGTCGGTGGTCAGGTGGGCCGTGAGCGGTCAGGGAGCACAGCGTTGTGCGGTGGGCCCCCGTCCCGAGGGAGCTGAGCTGAGGGGAACCATGTGCGCAGAGCGTGTTTCTCAGCTTGCTTCAGGCCGCCTGGGACGTGGTTGGCAGCAATCCCACGGATCTTCTGCTCCTCCGTGCTGGGCGCCCTCGCAGCTGTGGACTGAGGTCTGATGTTGCAGAGCAGCTTTGTGGACGTGGCACAGAGAGATGACAGCGGATTTTCTGTTTGGCAGTGAGATGATCCCTCAGGAATAAGACAAAAAGTGACTTGCTCTGGTTGGTAGTAGGTAGATTGATTGAATGAATGAATGAATGAATGAGTACTTTGAGAGGCACGTTCGTGGTTCATGGCTGTGGGAGTGGGACGTGACAGCAGGCGGTCCGCTCCGTACGCCTCTCCTGCCTGGGCTTGCTCTCTATGCCTTGTTCTTGCTTAAGACTTGGCGACGTTACTTACTTTGTGAGCCATTCATTAGGTATTGAAGAAAGTTGCTTTATTTTTACTGACAGCCGACTTCCGTAATTCACACAGTGGTGCAGATCAGAGCACTCTCGTCACAGCTTCGTACTGTCCCCCGAGAAAGTGGCCATGTGACTGTCCTCCCAAAATACCTCTGCTTTCAAAAATTAACATTCAAGAGCCCACCCGGGGTTGGTTTATACCAGTTCTAGTGGAGTAGTAGGCACACTCCGTGCTGTGCCCCTGAATGCAAGTAAAATACGCCAGGCGGAATCTGCGGAGCAGCGTTGTGGGGGCTCCCGAAGATGGCAGCAGGCAGATTGGGGAGGGAAGCCCGAGTGAGAAGTATGAGGGATAAGCCAAGAGTCTCCTTTTTTCCTTCACATATGTCCTGCTGCACGCTGAGGCAGTCTGCATCCCAGAGCTACAGACTTCAAGAGAATCCCTCCCTTTCCAGCCCAAGGAGCAGGAACGAAGTCCCCCTGGGACAGAGACGGGGAGACACCCTGCCAGCTTCATGCAAATCCTAGTAACACGTAGAATGTACCTTCTGGACTTTTTCTGTGCATATTTTTAAAACATGGTTAAGTACACTAAATGTTTTGTTTTTCGCACAATAGGAGAAAATATTTACGACAAAAACTTAGCACACAGGCGTCGTAAACTTATTTTTTCATAATTTCTTAAGCAGTTATAGGGGCACCAGGGTGGCTCCGTCAGTGAAGTGTCTGCCTTGGGCTCAGGTCATGATCCCTGGGGTCCTGGGATGGAGCTGCCTGTCAGGCTCCCTGCTCAGTGGGGAGTGTGCTTCTCCCCTGGCTTGTGCTTGCTTGCTCTCAAATGAATAAATCAAAAAAAAAAGAGAGAGAAAGGAAGGAAGGGAGGAAGGAAGGAAGGAAGGAAAAAGAAAGAAGAAAATAAAAGGCAGTTACAGTGTAGTTCAGTGCGTTTGAATCACTGTAGTGAGTCAAATGAGTTAACCTCAGATTCCAGTTCAGTGTGCCCGGAGTTATTTACAGGGACTCCTGGTGTTGCCTGAACGGACGCGACCTGCCCTGAACAGACGTGGCCTGCCCTGAACGGCCGGGCCTGCCCTTTGAACAGCAAGGGAACACAGTTAGTTAATAACTGCTCCTGGAGGGTTGTTTCCAGTTTGTTGCTTTTACACAGGACATTGCGGTGTTTGTACATAAAGCTTTCTTTCATACGGGGGTCCTTCTTCAGGTCGACCCCTGGAAGCCGCGTGGCGGGGTCCGCGCTGATGATGAGTTCTGCGGGGGATTCTGCTGATGGTAATAAAGCTGTGCCTTCCGGGGTGCAGGTGAGGAGGGTGAGGTTAGCCCAGCCGGTCGTCGAGGTTGCATAGCCGCATGGAGGAGCCCAGCCTGCCTGCTCCCCCCCACCCCTGGTGCCCCTGGCAGTTGCATTCAGGACACCCCGTCCTCCTGCCGGAGCCAATTGAGGAAATGGGAGACCCCATGCCAGCCCCCCCAGCGCCCGCTCCTGCTGCTTGGCTGACGTGACACGGGGACATTGAGCTGGTGGCAATGTCAGTTTGTGTTTCTGTTTGTTTGAGATTCTCTGCCTGCAGCTGGCCGTATCCTTTGTCCTCTGGTCTCTGGTCGATTCTGTTTCCTACACTGGTCTTTCTTACTGGATTTATCTCGGTGTGTGTGTGTGTGTGTGTGTGTGTGTGTGTGTGTGTGTGTGTAGGAAAAAGACGTTACCTTTTTCTACTTCAGTTGTTCTGTAATTTGTCTTTTCCTTTGTTTGCTTTTTTAAACATAATTACAATTTTTCCCTGGCTGTAACCGGCTATCCTCCTTTCCTGTTTGCCCCTAAGCTTAAAGAGGCTGCCCCCTCGCAGAGATCTGACGGACTTGGAAAGATATTTTTAACAGAAAGCATAGGTGTTTTCTCTCCCGCTGTTTACCTTGTAATTTCTCTCTCCTACCTACACATGCAGGTTCCCCACAAGTATTTTTGTGCTAAAATGGGAGGGCAAATTATTGGGTGCTGGTGCCTGAGAATAGGGTTTTCTGTAAAAAAAAAAAAAAAAAGTTTTCGAAGGACAATCTGAAATAATATAACATGAAAATCTTACCTAAGCTTTTTTGCCACAATTTTCTTTTTTATCCATTGTTGTGGCAGAATTAGAACAAACTTCCAATTTAAAACTTTTAAAAAGGGGACGCTTCGGTGGCTCAGTGGTTGAGTGTCTCCCTCCAGTCCAGGGTGTGACCCCGAGGTCCTGGGATTGAGTCCCGCATCAGGCTCCCTGCAGGGAGCTTGCTGCTTCTCCCTCTGCGTGTGTCTCTGCCTCTCTCTGTCTCTCATGAATAAATAAAATCTTTTTAAAAATATTTTAAAAACTGGGGGATCCCAGGGTGGCGCAGCGGTTTGGCGCCTGCCTTTGGCCCAGGGCGCGATCCTGGAGACCCGGGATCGAATCCCACATCGGGCTCCCGGTGCATGGAGCCTGCTTCTCCCTCTGCCTGTGTCTCTGCCTCTCTCTCTCTCACTGTGTGCCTATCATAAATAAATAAAAAAAAAACAAAAACAAAAAAAAAATATTTTAAAAACTGAGACTTAAAAATGTTATCATGTTTATATATGCATGCAATTTAAAATATAAAATGGTTCTACACAGCTTGTTACAAAAAAACATTAGCTCCCCAACCCTGACCCAACTCCAGCCCACGTTCCTAACTCACTTTTAACTCTAACTGAATCTGGTGGTGTTTACCTTTGTATCTCTTCACTTTTTACGGGAGTGTGTGCACACGCATGTGTTTATCCTCTGGTCTTTAAATGATGTGGCAGTTCTGTTTCTTACTGTTCTGATGAAAATCTTATTGACCTCCTACAGGGAAGGCCAGGACTGAGGGTCCTCGGTGCCCCAGGCCCCAGTCCTGTGCCCTTTCTGCCCCACCCTATCCCACCATGGACTGTCATGCTCCCTGTCTGTCCCATCTTCCCAGTCCTAGTTTTCTGTTCTGATTTAACTCCATACTCCGTGCTTACGTTATTAGTTTGTAAATGCTCTTTGTAGGCAACTCACATCATTTCCTGTAATTACTTTTCTTCACAATATTTTTTTTTCTATAGAGTTAGTGGTTGCCTTGCTTTTTGCTTTCTTAGTTTCCTGTGTGCACATTCATCCCCATGTGGTGACTCTTCATTCAGTGCTGTCAGAGGCAGTGGGATCTGCTGTTGGGATCACCTCCCCAAGGACTACCCTACTGTGGCCTAACTGTCCCCCTGCATTGTTCACTGTCCAGGCTCAAAGCCCCTTGGCTCTCCCTTCATAGATGTCCTAGTGGGTCCCATCTTTTCTTTTTTCTGCATTTACTCCTTTGCTTTACAGAGCATACCCTTATAATTCCCTGAACAGAAGAGGACGTAGATGGTAAATGCCGTGAAATCTTGTGAAAATGGCTTTCGTACAGTAGGGCCGATTTATCATATGGCTGGGTATAGGACTCTTAAGTTGGAAATCATTTTCCCACAGACTTTGGAGGCATTTTTCCAAATTCTTATGTTTTCAAGTATTTTTGAAAAAGCCTGACTCTTAATGCTTTGTATGAAGCTTGTTTTTAATTTCTGGAGGTGTTAGGATCTCTTGCTTGACCCTCATTCTTGAAATTTTACGGTGCTGAGTCTTGGTATGTAGGTCTATTTTCTTCTGTTGAACTGCATGTCCACTGACCTTTTGAACTTGGAAATCCATATCCTCTGTGGTTTGTTCAACCTGCCATCCTTAACTAGAAATCCAGATACATATGTTTTAAGGGAAATTATAATAAGAACACGTATTTCCCAAAGCCCAGATTATCATCAGTGAAATATTGAAATGGATCACGGTGATTAAATTGGTTAGCTAACCAGAATTTAAAAGTGTGCTGACAAGCGTAAAATACAGACAAGCACACATTTCGTTCAACAGAGCAAGTAAAACTTGAAGTGAGCAAGTTGTTTAAGCCACTTACAACTCCTATATGCAGCCCAGACTTGTATCAGAGGGGGGTAGATTTATTTATGAACCTTTTTCACTCTTATTGAAAGGAAAAACATGCAGTTCTACCAACATAATTTCAGAAGATTGAAAGTATACCCACCTCAGTCCCTTGTTTCAGTTTGGTCACTACATCTCACATACCGATGTATACTTGTATTTGCCCCAGTGTCCAACGTTTCACCTAAGTTAGTAAAACCTTTGTCCTCTGAGCCAAGCTCTGGAATTTTTCCTACATATTTTTTCCAAAATGGTTTTGGTAGCAAATCAGTCAATTACTCTTTGCCTATCAGTGTAATTTTAGAAGTTGGGTAAGCGTCTGCTGAAATGTGCTATAGAAAGTGCTACTATCTCAGGAACGTTCTGAAGCCATGAGCTCCACCTCTAGGACCGTACCCCTTCCCAGGGTTGTCCAAAGAACAGTGAATGTTGAGTGGCAGACTTCATGGTGGGAGTTTATGTATCTTAATATAAGCTCATGAAGGCAAAGCACTCCCGTGCATCTCTACTCTGAGTACCCACGCCAAGCACTTCTCTGACCAGATAAGTCAGAGAATGGGGGGACGCATTCTGACGCCGCCTCCTGGAGAGCGTATCAGATCCCAGAGGCTGAGGGCTCAGTCCCACCGACTATCGGCACCTGCGCTTCTGGCCCCCAGCTGTAAATTGGAGGGGCCCATAAGTGCTGCTCAGGCTTGGCTACTTTGCTAGCTGTTGCTCACAGAACACGGAACGCAGGAAATAGACTTCCGGTTTATTATAAGAGGATATAACAGGGCAGCCAGATGGATGAGAAGCATCAGCCGAGGTATGTGGGGAGAGGTACAGTTTCCGTGCCCTGTCCGGGTGCACCACAGACCCTCAGGACCTTCCTGTCTCTCCTCTTTCACCCTGGAAGCTCTCTGAACCCTCATCCTTTTGGCTTTTTGTGGGGCTTCATTATGTAAGTGGGATTAATTAGGTTTTTGGCCGCGGCTGATTAGCTCAGCCTCCAGTCGCTCTCCTTGGAGATTCAGCCCTGTGCCGCTGGTTGGCTCTCCTGGCATCCAGCCCCATCCTTCGGGGCTTTCCAAGAGTCACCTCATGAACATGCACTCAGGTGTCATTGGAAGAGGTTCTTAGGAATAACCAGAGAACCTTTATCTCAGGAAATCCCCAAGGTTGTGCCAGGAGAACAAAGTCAGAGGCCAGGTTTATATCTCTTATTAGCAATCAGTGTCAAGGGACGCCTGGGTGGTCAGTGTCCCCGTCGTGATCCCGGGGTCCTGGGATCAAGTCCCACATCGGGCTCCCCACAGGGAGCCTGCTTCTCCCTCTGCCTCTCTCTCCGTGTCTCATGAATAAATAAATAAAACCTTTAAAACAGTGTCAAAAAGCTCAATTCTGAATATTAGTAATCATAGCACACTTTCATGTGGCCTTATAATGAGTCTTGTTTTCTCTTTTCCCACCAGCTTTTTGGAGACTGGGAAGCCCAGCTGCGGAGAATAATGAAGCTCATCGCTGGCGGTGGCCTGTCCATCACTGGTTCTCACAACATGTGTGGGGATTACCTGTACAGTGGCCACACGGTCATGCTCACACTCACCTACCTATTTATCAAAGAGTGTAAGTCTCCAGCAGCCTTCCATGACGCCTGCCATTTCCCATGGTCCCTGTGAAGTGTGGCTGGAAGCCTCAGGAGGGCGGCACCTCATCTCCCCACCGCACCCAGAGAGACACGTGGCGGGGGGGGGGGGGGGGTGACTGCTCTTCCTCATGGGGTCACTTGTTCACCCTCAAGGGTCAGCACAGCATTTGGGGTGCACGACAGCTGCTGGAGGAGGCTAGAAGGAAACCTCCCAAGACGCCAGGAATGCAGTGTCAGGCCTGTGGGTGTGATGGTAGACTGTGTTTCTAAGTTCCTGGCCCTCTGCTCTGAGCCGTGGGGACAGAGGTGCTCAGTGATGTCCCTCACAGAAGCCGTGGGCTCGGGGACACTGAATGAGGAGGGCACTAAATGGGAAATTTCCTTTTAAAAAAAGTACTTAAAATATTTTATTCTGAGACACACAAAAAAATAATACTAAATATACCCTGTCCGCCACTCAGACTTAACAGGTATTAGCTTTCGCCGTGTCTGTTTCCGATAACCCTTTAAAAATCAGATGAGGTGTTAGGAGGTGACAGGCCTTTCATTCCTTCCCCCACCACTGTCCTCTCTCCTTTCCATGCGTGTTTTTATACGTGCGCATCATGGTGGGATGGTTTGTCAAATCTGCGTACCTGGTATTATGCTGTCTCTGGTCTTCGGCCACTTGATTTCTCTCAAATGATGTTTGTGAGACGTGAGGCTCTGGCTCGCTGTAATGAGCCACAGGTTACTTCTTTTTCTCCTTGTGGAAAACTCAGTTGTCCTAAGTCCTCAGTATCCTGCTGTTAAAAACAGCCTCCGTGAGCCCGGTCCAGGCAGGTTCCGTGCAGAACAGTGAGTGGCGGCGGGTTGCCGGTACCTCCAAGGAGGGACGCACAAATTGCCATGTCGACGTGTGTCGGGAGTGAGTGCGGCGCCGTCGAGTTGGCAGGCAGAGCAGTGATGGTAACAAGAAGTGACCGACAGGAAGGGGTCTGAGTCCGTCCTCCGAGATGGGGCTGTGCTGTTCTGTCCCCCGTCAGCAGGAGAAACCCGTCCTGCAGCAGGTGCAGGTGGGTGCGGGGGCGGGGGGGCTGGCTGCCGCTGGACCCTGGGAAGATGGGGGCCTGACCCACCCTGATGGGCTGGCGCTGGCGAGGCACGGCAGGAGCACGGCCGGCTGGGGACTGAAGGCTTGAAAGCTCAGCTCGGGTCTTTTTAAAATTTATTTTGTTTGACGGAGAGAGAGTGTGAGCACAGGGGGACAGGGAGAAGCAGGCTCCGCGCTGAGCAGGGGCCGACGTGGGACTCCATCCAGGACCCTGAGATCAGGACCGGAGCCTACGGCAGAGGCTTCACCCCCTGAGCCCCCCTGCCCCCCAGCCCGAGGCCGCTTGTGGTCTCAGGGAAGACAGGAAAGGGCCAATGTGCCCAGGCGCCGGGAGAAGGGAGCGTGGGCGCCCCTGGCCTGTGGCTGAGCCCAGGGAACCATACCACCTCCAGGCGCCCTCCCACCCCGCGCTGGGCCACGCGGGCCTGGGGTAACCGGGGCGCTCCCGGCCCTGCTGACTGTACTTCAGCGGGTGAGCCTCCCCCTTGAAGGAAACCCAGCGTGCCCTGTGGGGAGACAGGGGGCAGGGGGCCAAGTCAGATGGAAGGTCCCCGTGCTACCCCGAGCCTCTGACTTCACTACGCTTCACTCCCTCGGCCCTGGATGAGACGCAGAGAGCTGCTCCTGGCCGGGGGAGAGGTTATAGCGATGAAAACGGGCGGCACATGGGCCTACTGTTCAGCAGCGGCGGCCACTACTGTTGTCTGGCTGGGTGTCCAATCGGATCTTGCTGGATCCGAGAGCAAGAGAGCCCCCCCGCCCGACCACTGCCTGTGAAGACCCAGCCCCCTTCACCTTCTCTCTGGTCCTGCTTATCTTGTTCAGCGTTGCAGTTTTTCCTGGCATTTGACACCTTCTAACTTAGTGTATAATTTACTTATTTATTATTATAAATGTATTATTATTATAAATTTACTTATTATAATTATTTTGTATTGTCTCTCCCCCGTACTAGGAAGGTATTTAGGAAGAACCACAAAGGCAGGTTCTTTGGCCTGTTTGTTCATTGATCTCAGTAGCTAGCACATTTCCTGTGCTGGACACATCGTAGATGCTGGATAAATCTCAGTCACATGGCTGATTAGTCCTTTGGCCGTTTGAGAATCCAGTAAAAGTCTGAACTTCCTCCCCATGGAGAGGGTGGGGAGGATGGATCACATTCAGACGACATTCCTCCGTAAAGTTTCAGACCCTCTTCAGCCCATTATTTGAGAACACAAGCGGGAAGGCCTGATGCTTCTCTCGAGGGGCTTCCAGGTGGAGGTGTGGACAAGTGTTTATCTGACCCTGCCCGGCCTCTGAATGAGCTTGGACCAGAATTCCCAGGCATCTGGATCCTTTATTTCCATTTGAGAAACAGAAATCCCAGAGACTTTCAGATCAGTGCATGGTCACAGAGCTTGGAAAGCAACTAAGACGGTGGTAGCGGTCCCAACCGCCCACTCCCCATATAAGCTCTCTCCAGACCAAAAGGTATTGGTTTTTCTTAGAGCATTAAGCCCAAATTTTTTACAAGTAAATGGACTTAAATGTCAGTGGACTTTTTTTTTTAACCGAGCGTGATGCATTACCCCCATCAGTTGACCTTTTAAATTGTATTTATGATTATCTGAATCTAGCAATAACTAAATACAAAATACAGTTGTAAATCAAAAACCAAGCTGCTGCCGTTCTAACCTTTTTTCCACGTGAGCTAAAGCCCTCAGACTTGCTGCCCGTGTGACCTGTTTCCAGAAGGAAAGCTCGGAGTCACTGGACTCAAGTGGCCGCAGAGGCGAGCGTGGTTGGTGCCCTCCGTGCTACCTGAGTGACGGGCTGTTGTGCCTCTCTCCTCATTTCAGATTCCCCTCGACGACTCTGGTGGTACCACTGGATTTGCTGGCTTCTCAGCGTGGTTGGGATCTTCTGCATTCTCTTAGCGCATGACCACTACACTGTGGATGTGGTGGTGGCGTACTACATCACCACGAGACTCTTCTGGTGGTACCACACTATGGCCAATCAGCAAGTGAGTCCTTCCCCCCCATCTGATTGCAGTTCCCTTCGCCCCGGCTGGGGGCGGGGGCGGCACAGCAGGGGGAAGGGGATGTGCAGAGAACCCACCGATGGCTCAGGTTTCTCTTAGAGAGGTCGGTGGGTAGGACTGTGTTGTCTCTGGTGATGCTGACCCACCTCTGAGTGGAACATGAACAAGAAACACATGAACACGGTGACACCAACGCTGCATCCTTGCAGAACAAGTGTCCCTCCCCTCTGCCCCTGATTGCCCCCTCCCCCGCCCTTCTTCCACCCTGGGCCCTTACCAGCTGAGTGCTTAACTGGCGTCACAGAGAAGTGACGGCCACACTGACTGAGGCCTGTGTATATGGGCAAGACCCTGAGTAAGCCTCGTGCTGTCCATGCACTCCCAGAATCAGAGTATTTTTTCCTGCTGGGTTGGGTGTGGCACAGTTAGCAGATGAGCACAGAGTGGGGACGTGTGTGTGTGTGTGTGTGTGAAACGGGGACACACGGGGCGGGTCTGGGGTCCTCTGCGAACTGCAATAAGGGAAATACCTGAACTGCAAGTGGAGGATGACCAGCAGAGCGTCCTTCTGTGGCTGGGACGTGGCTTGTGCTCCCTGACGCAGTTACCTGTCCTTGTCGTCCTAGGTGCTAAAAGAAGCCTCCCAGATGAACCTCCTGGCCAGGGTGTGGTGGTACAGGCCATTTCAGTACTTTGAAAAGAATGTGCAAGGAATCGTACCTCGGTCTTACCACTGGCCCTTCCCCTGGCCAGTCGTCCACCTCGGTCGACAAGTCAAGTACAGCCGCTTGGTGAATGATACGTAACGGCCGGACCCAGCGGGGAAGCGAGGAACTGTCCGAAGTGCTAAGAACTCCATGAGAGAAGATGCCATAAACAAACACCTCCCTAATCCTGTTCTCTTTCAACAGTTACCTTGACTTAACCTATTGAGTTACCTGGTCAGCACTGTGATCTTTTTTTCTCTCCAAAGGACCTGCGTTGGACAACAATAAAGAAAATTTAACCTATCATGCACTGTACACATTTCCTGTTCATAAGTTTGGGATTTACATGACCTGTGACCACCATGTTCCTTTGTATATGATGCAACAGCATAAATGTGAGCTTTTATATCATCAGTTCTGGTCTTTCCAGTCACATCTGGAAATAAAGTGTATTATTTTCTTGGGAAAACATACTTTTCATATCTCTTGCCCCAAAGATTGGGCTGTAAGCCATTTTCTAGCAAATGTCTCTATGAAGGTTTCTAAGTACCTGAATGGGGTTCAATTCTGAAATCTTTCTACCTGTTGCACCGATATTCAAATAAAAATGACAGACACAGAAAGGTTTGGTAACTTTGGGTTTTGTAAAAATCAGCAGAGAGAGTGTGTCAAAAAGTGCAAAAAAAAAAAAAGATTCTGTTACAAAGTGATTTTCTAAGTATTTCCTAACTTTATTTTTCAAAATAATGTTATGAAAACCAAATTTAAAGATTTTTACATGTTGGAGAGAAGAGAGTTAAAATTTAAAAATGCTTCTTGGGAGAGAAATTTGTCTATGTTTCTAGTGCCTTTCTTGTCTTGATTGTATGGTCAGTAGGCAATCTTAAATGTTTTTATTTAAAATAAAATATTCCATGAAAATATAAATGTATGTATACACTACTAAATTTTGCATTTATAGCTAAATTAAATCAGAAGACTGCTTACGGTTTTTAAATAGCTACGAGTTAAAGAAGGGGGGAAGCTAATTAGAAAGTCCGGGCCTGTTCCCATATTGTGAACAGGTGGCAATGACGTGTACCACTTAAATTATTTTATCATCTATTTGGTAGTTCGATTTTAACTATACAATGAAAACAGCCATGAATACTTTGTTTTTAAAAAAAGAGAGTCTTGAAAATGATCACTTAACTAAAACTTGAAAGCTCTAAATTAGTCATCCATACTCTCATGACAATTTTGTTGGTGAACAACAAAACAGAGATCTATTTCTTTCAAATATATTTGTGCAGAAACTGCATGGAACTCTGAGTTTTACTCCTAACATGAGTATGTTTGGGGAAGTATTCTATTCTATACTTGCCAATGTGGAGAACAAAATAGTTTTTTAAGAATGAAGAAGTATATATATCCATTCTGTATTTTACGCAGCAGAATTATCTTCCGTAGGGTTTTTTTGTGTATTCACAAGGTGATATTTGTATTGTAAAACAATAATGGTGAAGGAAATAAAAAGGCTTTTAAAATTTTGTTTTAAATATTTGTAAAGTTATTATTCCAGAGTATACTGATATCTTAACAGCTTACCTAGATCATAAATTAATCAAGATGCACTTTTTAATAAAACCTGATACTTAAAATAAATGACTGTTATTTCTAATGTGTTCGCATCCTTCACGGAAGTCAGAGACGAAGTCGTGAAAGCAAGGTAATAAAAAAAAAAATCACCGTGCGTGTTGGAGCTTCCCCAACATGGGTTGGTTTGAGACACGGCCTGTGGCGATCCTGATTGTTTTCCCTTTGAGGTTTCTGGGAAGGTACAAGTGTTTTTTTGTTTTTTTTTTAAAACGTAAAAAGAATCACAGATGGGTTCGATCCAAACTGCGGTCAGCCTTTGCCGGAGAGGAGGAGAGGTCAAAGCAGTGAGACCCGCATGGGGCTTCGGCCGGGCGTCACCGTGGGCGCGGGCAGTGGCCTCTGGAGGCCAGACGGGGTTCTAGGATGGCTCCCCCTTCTCCCCCTTCCCTGCGGCCCCACCCTGACCTTGACCCTGGAGCAGGTGCTGCGTGGCCTGAGGGAAAGTAACGGGAGTAATGCAAATGCATCCGCTGAACACGGAACCTTTTTTTTTCCCCTAAGTCGAATTAGTTTTCTTTAAAAAAAGGGGGGGTGGCTACTGTGTCTCTGCAGGCTGCCTCTTGGTTTCCTAAGAAACTCGTACCCAGGGCCTCGGCTGCTCCTGGGCTGCGGGCGGGCACAGGAGCGCCACCTCGAGGTCTGTTCCCGGCCTCCCGCTGCCCCGGGCCCTGAGGGCTCCCTGGAGGCCCATGTGGGGGGGCACCGGCGGGAAGGCCCAGGATGAGGCCCCTCCCCGTGAAGCGAGCGGGTGAGCGCACCTCGCGAGGTCCGAGGCCTCACTGCAGCCCGGTTCCTGATCGCCAGCCCTTCGCACCGGGCGCGGAGCTGAGCACGGAGCCGAGCACGGAGCCCGCCACGGAGCTGAGGCCGGCGCGGCAGTGGCCTGAGCCCGCGGCCACCTGGCGGAGCCAGGTCCTGAGGTGCCTAGATACAGGATGTGCTCCCGGATCCCTTGACGTCCCTACTCAGGTTTTCCCCAGATGTATTTATTTTAGAGAGAGTTGGGGGCAGGGGGTGCAGAGGGAGAGCAAATCTAGGCGGGTTCCCACTGGCCGGGAGCCCACGTGGGGCTTGCCCTCCGGCCCTGAGATCACAGCCTGAGCCAAACCAGAGCCGGGGTCCTGCCTGCACCCCGGGGTAGATGCTGGGCCTCTGTGCCCTCCGCTCCCTTCGGTCAGGAAATCCAGGCCGCATTCGCTGCTGTGGGCCCCTGACGTCCTTACCTGTCTGCCAGTGCAGTGTCCGCCCCCCACTAGGTACTCCAGGGACAGGGGTGTTCCTGGGGCAGAGGTGCTCCGAGGTCAGAGCTGCTCCGGGGGCAGAGGTGCTCTGACGTCAGAGGTGCTCCGGGGTCAGAGGTGGTCAGAGGTGCTCTGGGGTCAGGGGTGCTCCGAGGTCAGGGGTGCTCCAGGGTCAGAGATGCTTCAGGGTCAGTGGGGGGCCGGTCCCTGGGGGCCCCACAGGACGGGGGGGGCGCGGGGAGGGTGACCCAAGGCCGGCCCAGGCTGCCTGGGTGGACACGGGAGGGGGTGTCACATGTGCCAGGGTGCGGCCCTGCTGTGGCTCGGCGTGTGGCTGCTGGGAAAGGCGCGCCGCCGGCCTGGAGTGCCCTGCGTGTCCGGGGTCCCCCGTCACCACGAGCGTGGACATCTGACCGCCGGAACGGGCCTGAGGGCCACTGGTGTCCCACAGGTGAGTCCCCCAGGAATTCCAGGGCCGGGGGTTCGTGGGGTGCAGAGCCCGACAGCAAGGAGCCGCAGAAGCAGGGTTGGTGGTCCTGGGGCCCTGGCGCCCGGGTGCCGGGTGACATGTCTGGGGTGGCTTCGGGGTCGCAGATGGTGGGGTAGGGAGGGCCGCGGCCGACAGAGGCCAGCCCAGCGCCCCCGCCCGCATCCCTGAACCCCCCGTGCTGGCACTTCCCCGGGAGTAGGGGGGCCGCTCCGGGCTTGTTAGGCGACAAGCCGGCTTCCTCCTGGTGCCAGGGCCTGGTGCCATCCCTGTCTTCCCCTGTCCCTGACCCTCTCTGGTCTCCATCCTTGAGGCGCGTCCCCCTGGACAGATCACATGCACAGACGGCACCTCGTGTGTGTGCTCTCCTGACTGTCTCCGTCTTTTCACCGCTGTGCTGAGACTTTTCACGCGTGAAGTGTAATCGATGGCACAGCTGACCTTGAACAATACGTGTTCGGACCCAGCGGGTCCACCTACGTGTGGATTTTTTTCAGTAAATACAGCACCAAGTACTAGAGAGGCACTTTTACGATTTTCCTAGTTTTTTCCTCTAGCTTTATTCTAGGAACACAGCATGGAACACGCACACCGACTGCACGCTAGTCGTTACTGGGAAGGCTTCTGGCCAACAGTAGGCTATTAGTAGATACATTTGCGGGGACTCCGCTTTTTTTGTTTGTTTGTTTAAGATTTTATTTATTCATGGCGGAGGGAGGAGCAGGCCCCATGCAGGCAGCCGGATGCGGGACTCAATCCCGGGACCCGGGGTCACACCCAGGGCCTAAGGCAGGCGCCAAACCGCTGAGCCCCCAGGAACCCCCCCAAAACAGTCCTTTCTCGACAAGTTCACCCAACCTTCTGTAGCTGTAAGGGTGGCAGCGGTGACGACCCCAAAGCTCTCTGAGGCTGGAGATGCAGCCGGAAGCCCGGGGCGGCCGAGCGTCTGCGGCCGACCAACAGGACGGGCTGCTCTCCGAGGGAATCCTGCCGGCTGGACCGACCAGGCTGTGTCCTCACGACAGCCCAAGAACTGAGACTGGGAGCGGCTGTCGGCGTCTGCGGCGGCAACCTCGGGCCTCCGCTCAAAGGGTGTCCCGGAGGACGCGAGGACAGGCCGGGCCGGGAGCGGGGGGACATCCGGGTGCCGAGCCATGTGCCACTGGCCGGCGCCTGCCGTGCGCTCTCCCGCGAGGCCCTGGGGTGCAGCCCCGCGCCCGGGGAGAGCTCTTGGCGTTGGCCGCGTAGCCCAGGCCCGTGGGAGGGGAGTGGCCACCAGCAGGGCCTGGGCAGTGACTTCGGCTCCGGAGGCCGGGTCTCTCTCCACCGAGGGCTTCCAGTGGGTTCTGTGGGGTGCGACGATCTCCCTCTCCCGGGGCCCCCTCGCTCGAGGTCATTGCCAAGAGTTGCACTTAGGGACTCCAAGCGTTTTTCAGTGAGAGCAGGAAATGCGGCAAGTGTTGTGACGCCATCCCGGGCCGGGTCCTGCCAGGAACCCCCGCCCGATGTCGTACCTACTTCATTTCACACCAAGGACATTTTTTTTTAAATATACAGGCTTGTTTTATTTTTTTTTCCCCTTGAATTACATTTATCTATATTCCAGCCCATTGTAACCCTTTTTTTGTATATTTTTTTTTATTGGAGTTCGATTTGCCGACACAGAGCACAACACCCAGGGCTCATGCGTCCGGTGCCCCTGTCAGTGCCCGTCACCCAGTACCCCCATCCCCCGCCCACCTCCCCTTCCACCGCCCTTGGTCGTTTCCCAGAGTTAGGGCCGCTCATGGTTTGTGTCCTTCTGTGATTTTTCCCACTTATTTTCAACACCAGCAGTTTTTTGTCCGACTCCTCCCTCAAGAGTTGCTCTACGACGCAGGTGCTCGGGGAGACATTACTGGTCACATCCAAGTGCCCGGGGTGGGTCGCGGCGGAGCAGGAACCTCGAGGCCATCAGTACAAGTGTGACGTAGGGCAACGGTGACGGGGACCGGGAAGGGGGGGGTCGCACAAACAAGCTCTGGGCTCAGTAAACCCCATGATCGCGAGGGAAATGGGGGGAGGCATGAAGACAAGGCCCTGGGCGCCCCGGGAGAGGTCCCAGCGCATGCAGGGCGCCTGCTGCGGAGCGGGGAGCTGAGCCTCGAGCTCCATGCCAGTGTCGCCCGCATCTGCCCCGGACGCAGCGTCCCTGGGCCCAAGCGACGGCCGCCTCCCATATTCAGTGTGGCGCAGGCTTGGCCGCTGGAGCCGCCGACCCGCGGGGAAGCAGCCAGCGGCCACCCAGCCACAAGCCGTGCAGCTCCGGGCCATGGGCTCTGCGGGCCCCACCAAGGCCCTGGCACTACTGTGACCACCTCCTGACCACGGTCGGCGCCGGCGCCACAGGAGCCCCGAGGGGCTCGGCCGAGCAGGTGGGCCGGGTGGGCCTGGGCAGGTGCACACAGCTCAGGGTGTCCTGGGGGGCGGGCGGGAAGGCGTGATCTGCTGGCACGAGCGTGCTTGGGAGGCGCCTCTGAACCCTTGGCTCTGAGCTCCTCAACGCGTGGTGGCCAGGCCTGCGGGAGGCCCGTGGTGGCCGCCGCCGTGGTCCCCGCCGTGGCCCAGGTGAGCAGGGAGGCCGACGCCGTGCCGGACGCTGCCTGTGTCCGGGGCCCAGCTCGTGCGGCATGGCGGGGTGGGGGGCGGCGTGTGCAGGTGGCACCGCTGGGCCCATCACCCGGAGCGCGTCACGGGGGGTGGGGAGCCCCACCCTGGTGGCTCGCGGGCCGCTGCCTGGTGAGCGCTCCCGGGCTCCCCCTCCTGGGGGGCAGGTGCAGGATGGCAGTCGGGTCGAGGCGGGGCCGACGGCAGAAGGGCCCGTTCTGTTTTGTCACACGTGGTCCCAGCTGCACCCAACACTCAGCAGACACAGGGGGGAAGGGGGGCACTTCCTTCAGGAGCCGAAATGTTGATGTGTGCGGCACTCGCATCCCCATACTGCCAACACCCACCAAGTGCAGCATCAGAGTCCCAGGGGCTGGACTGCGAGGCATCCGAGATGTCACCTTAGCACGGCGTAGCTTGAGCGCTGACACGTGGGCCGCCCGCACATCCGGGTGTGCAAAGCCGCCTAGTCCCTCAAGGTGTTCAGGGTTAATCACCAATTAAAATCGGCCAAGACAGCGAATGTGCACGGGCACTGGGAAATGCATCTTCCTCCTGGGAGTGAGCAGGGCCCCCACCCAAGTGAGGAGGTGCTGCCGGCGGTGCTACCACCCCCCCAATGCCCCCAAAAGGGGCCAGAGCGGGAAAGACCCTGCGTTTTCTGCTCCAGTTTAGGGCAGCGTCGCCTCCTGGGCGGGACCGCGGGAAGCACACGTGGCCTGGGCAGGGGAGCCTGCGGGTGTGCAGAGCACAAGCTTCTGCTTCCCGCGTTGCCCCGCGGTGTGCGCCGTGCTGCGGGGCGGCGGGGGCGCCTTGGGCTTATCCACATGCACGCACACGCGCACACACATACCTTGAGCGTTTGTATCAGCATCTTTAGAGCCGTAAACCAATCTGCCCTTAGAGAAACATACATTTCCTTAAACTGGCCTGTGGCCTTGAAGCCCTGTCCACGCAAACCTTTCTTCCCCTCTGATATTTCATCATGAAAAATAATTTTTTAAGGTTTTATTTATTTACTTGGCAGAGCGAGCGAGCGAGCACAAGCAGGGGCAGAGGCAGAGGGAGAAGCAGACGCCCCCGAGCAGGGAGCCCGACGCAGGGCTCCACCCCAGGACCCCGAGATCACAAGCTGAGCTGAAGGCAGACGCCTCACCCACTGGGCCCTGGGCGCCCCTGCAAGACAACTTTTGAGTCCACGCTCACTTGGTAAGGACTGCACATGAGAACCCCCGTAGGCACCGCCTAGTTTCTACTGTTACTTTATTCACTTGCTTTATCACGGATCCATCCACTTGTCTGTGTTTTTATGCGTCTATCAATTATTCGTATCGTTGTGATGCACTTCAAAGTAAATTGCAGACCCTTCTTTTGAAATACGTCAGCATTCATATCACTAAAACCCAAAATTTGTTCCCAGGTGGTTTTTTGCTTTTTGAGTAAATTCTATAGGCAAAGAAACACAGAAACGTGAAGTGTGTATTTGCTGTTTTGACAAATGCATGTAATTAAGGCCCCTGTCCTGACACAGAGCAGTTTAGCACCTGCTCCCCGCCCCTTGCCCATCAATCTCGGCCACCCGTCCCCTACCCCACATCCCGGAGGCAAACCTTGTTGGCTACTATTGATCGGCTCCCCCACCGTGGACTGCTTATGTTCTCATTGGGACGGCTGCTTTCATCCTGCGTAATAGGTGTAGAGTCCTGCGTGCTGCTGTGTGTGTCGAAGCATTGCTTTCTAATAGTGACCAGTATTCCATCGACTATGTGTGCCACAGTGTGTTTACCCACTCTTCCACAGATGGAAACCTGGGCAGCTTCCACGTTGAGGATAGTATCAATAAAGCAGCAGCTTACAATATGCTGTGAGTTTTCTATTCATGTGCACATATGTGTGTGCATGTACATATGTGTGCCATGCACACATGTGCATGTACATATGTGTGCCTGGGTGTGTGTAATGCATGTGCATGGATGCGTGCATGTACATATGGGTGTGTGGTGTGTATGTGTGTACATGTGTGTGCACGTACATATGGGTGCCTGGGTGTGTGCATGTACATGTGTGTGCATGGATGCATGCATGTACACGTGGGCACATGGTGTGTATGCTTGTACATATGTGTGCACATACATATGGGTGCCTGGGTGTGTGCATGGATGCATGTGTGTACATATGGGCACATGGTGTGTGTACATATGTGTGCATGTACATATATGTGCCTGACGTGTACATGCATGTGCATGGATGCATGCATGTACATATGGGTTGTGGTGTGTATGTGTGTACATGCGTGTCCACGTGCATATGGGTGCCTGGGTGTGTGCATGTTCATGTGTGTGCATGGATGCATGCATGTACATATGGGGTGTGTACATGTAAATACATGTGCATGGATGTGTGCATGTACTTATGGGTGCCTAGGTTGTGTGTGCATGTACATGCGTGTACATGGATGCATGTGCATGGATATGCATGGATGTGTATACACATGTGCATGTGTGTGAATTGTGTGTGCATGGATGTGTGCATCTGTGTGAATTGTGTCTGCATGCGTGTACATGTGTGTGCACATATGCATGTGTGTGCACGCTTGTGCATGTATTTAGGTCTATAGGTTGTTGTCTCTCCCGGGTAAATACTACCCAGGTGTGGGGTTGTTGGGTTATAGGGTTGACAGATGTTTGATTTTACAAGAAATGACCAGACGTCCTTGTAGGAAATTTTTCTTGCTCTTAAAGAGAGGGACCCCCCAGATCAGAACAAACCAAGCCAAACCCTCCCTTGGGACAAGGCTGTGCATAGATGTGACGCCCAGGACGTCGCAGCCCTGAGCTCAGAGCTGACACCTGGATAGGAACGGGGTTCTCAGTGACACAGGAGCCCTGGAGGGACCAGCTCTGGGGCTGCCTTCCTTGGACGCATGCGAACCAGTGACACCCCTTATTCCTTAAGACAGTTGGAGTCAGAGATTCTTTTAAAAGAAATCGATAAAAAAAAAAAAAGAAATCGATAGAGCTGTGCTCTGCTCGGCAGCACAAATCCTAAAAATTGACACGACGCTGAGAAGATGAGCCCGGCCCCTGAGTGGGGAGGACATGCAAACTCCCCGGGCGTTCACTATTTTGGGGATGAGTGCTGGGTGTGTGTGGAAGTGAGGATCACCGGATTCTACTCCAGAAACCACTATTGCAGTCCACGTCAGCGCACGAAATTCAAGTTAAAAATGCATCCAGTAAAAGTATTTTTAGAGGCGCTCCTGGAGTATCTCATCCATGTAGCAAAGCGCCTCTGGAGTAACCGCACAAACCAACACACAGGGACCTGGAGTGGAGGGGCCGTTGGCCACACCCAAGCAGTGGGTCTCCCGGAGTGCACCCACTCGTGCACAGTGCACCCGGCCTCTCCCCAGAGCCATCCATCACTTACCCTATTTTTTTTAATTTTTATTTATTTTTATTTTTTTCTTTTATTTATTTATAATAGTCACACACACACACACACACACACACACACACACACACACACACACACAGAAAGAGAGAGGCAGAGACACAGGCAGAGGGAGAAGCAGGCTCCAAGCACCAGGAGCCTGATGTGGGACTCGATCCCGGGACTCCAGGATCACGCCCTGGGCCAAAGGCAGGCACTAAACCGCTGCGCCACCCAGGGATCCCCACTTACCCTATTTTTAATTAGCATTTTTCCTCCAGCGGCCTCCTTACAAAAACAAGCAAACGGCCTGACCCTAGGCCTCCACCCCGGACTCCCTCGCAGCCCCACATAAGGGCCAAAGGAGAAGCGGCTGCTGGAGTCCCTAAAGCCCATCGCCTCGGAACCGGTCGCTGCCGTTGCTGATTCTGCAGGCGGAGGGTCGCCCCGGCCCCTGTGGGCCCAGCCGTGGCCAGAGGGTCGCGAGCCCAGAACGTGTCCTGAGAGGGTTGGCACGGACGCCCAGCACCCATGCCCCTCTGTCGGCTCCGTCCCTGCTCACGCCGAGGGCGCCCATCCAGGGCTTCAGCCGGGAGCCTCCTGGGTCTGTCGCCTCTCGCTGAGCCCCCCGACACCCTCCCCACTGGCACCCCCGCAGCCCCTCGCTCTTGCCCGGCTGCCTGGAAGCCTCGACATCAGGCCGGGGCTCCTCACGCCTTGTCCCTGCCGCTGGTGCTCCCCATGGAGCCGGGCTCACGGGTGCGCCAGGAATCCCCAGACGCCTGCTGGTGCCAGCACCCGTGGGACAGCGAGTCCCCATCAAAATCAGAGCAACATCGGGAGCCTTGCAGCCCCTGGGAGCACCACGCCCCATGGCCCCCTGGAGATTGACCCCACCATGCCCCGTGGCCCCATTGCCCAAAGGAGCACCACGCCCCGCGGCCCCCGGAGCACCAGCCCTGCTCGGCCTCCCCACTCGCCAGCCGCCCGGTCAGCTGCTTCTCCCTCGGCCCCTGCCTGGGCCACAGCCTGGCCACCCTCTCCTCCATGCACTTTCCTGTCGGGGGACCTCCACGGGGGCCCCTCTTTCTCCAGGACTGCTTCCCTCGGGTGTCAGTGGCTTGGACGCGCCCCCTTCCTCGGGTCTGTCAGAGGGGACTTCTCCAATGGTGTCGTGGTGAACGGCGTCCTCTCACCTGTCGCTTTGCCTTCCTGTCCTTCGCAGCATGTGGCGCCCAGCGGGCGACCCATGATTGTTCGTTTTCCTTTGTCTCCTTCCATTTAGGATGGAAGCGTCCTAAGAAGCTGGACTGTGTCTTGGCCTAAGAGCGTGCCTGGCAAACAGTAGGCACTGAATCGTGCACGACTAAATACGGGGCTGGACTGAATACTGACCGTGGGGCCCCGGGTCCCAGAAAGAGCACGACGAGGAGCACCGCCTCCTGCAGCTCTGCCGCCTCGCGCCCGTGGCCGCACCCTCCTTACCAGATTTCCTGTCGTGCAGGAGGCAAGAGGTCACAGGACACCTGGGCAAGTAGCGGGTGCTCGTACCCCAGGACTCAGCGGCTCTCAGGGGCAAAACCAAACAAGTGAAAAAAACAAAAATACCCCTCGAGGCCAAAATTATCAAGGCTCAAAGGGCTCAGAGATGCAAGTGGTGGGCGGGCGGGGAAAGGCCCTCAAAGACCTAGAGCCCACGCTGGCCTCCGAGGACCGTGTCCCAGGGAGGTGTGCAATCCCACTGAACTGTCTTATTACGGCCGATGGTCTGCTGGGTCCGGAATTTGGGCAAGACATGGCTGGGTGGCCCCCGACCCCACGCGGCGCCGGGTCCACGCGGGCCCCCGCCCCTGTTTGCAGCCTCTACGTGTGGCCCCTCTGGCATCCCAGCCCCAGCATCCAGTGACCAGGGCCCAAGCCCCACGCCAGCAGCCCACGGCCCACGGGCCCTGGCGGTGCTCGCAGAAGGGCCCCCACCCTGAGCAGGGGTCACCAGGTTGCAGTCTCCTTGCCTGGGAGCCCCTGTCGTCCCCTAAAGGGACGCGACCTCGCGGGCCAGCCTGCCGCAATGTCCGGGTGATGGTCGCCCCCCCCACTCGTGCCTGTGAAGGTCACTCTGGCAGCGCCTGCAGCTCCTCTGTGTCTGCCGCGGGGGCTGCTGCCCGGCATGGAACAGAGCCCGAGGACCTGTAAGTCACGGTGCGGGGGTCCCAGGATCGAGCCCGCAGGGGGCCTGCTGCCCCCCTGCCTGGGTCTCTGCCTCTCTCTGGATCTCAGAAATAAATAAATAAAATCTTAAAAAAAATTTTTTTAAACGTACTCAGTTGAATTTTTTTTTCGCTGTTCTAAGAGTAAGAACTCCAGGAAACACAGAAGCGACACATGGCTCTTGTGACCAGGACTCAGGAGTCACCCGGCATGGTTTCCGTGTCCTCCTGTTATTCCGGGCAGTTCCAGGCCCACCCAGCCTTGAGGGGCGATGACATAGCTCCCCACTTATCCACCAACGGAGTGTCACAGAATTGGCAGCTATGTTTTTGAGCTCAGGTGGGGGTGACTCAGAGGGGAGTGGTTGGGCGAGCAAGCGTCTTGAGATAAAAGCTCGGGCAGCACTGGGATGGGGCAGGTGCATCTAGGAACCTGAGACCCGTGGTCCCCATGGGAGACCGACACGGTGAAATGTCAGCACCAAAGGCTTAGGCGAGGCGAGTTTCAACACCTGGTTACAGGGGCTGGTCTTTAACCTGTAGACAAGCGGGCCCTACGGTTGCATGTCCCTAAGGGAAGTTTGAAAGACACATTTTTAGGTTCACATCCATTTTCCCTCCATAATTTAGAAGTGATTGCAACCAGTGAGAATATGGCTAAGGTGAACGAGACAGGAAACCACAAATGTTGGGGAGGATGAGGAGAAAGGGGGACCCTCTGCACGGCTGGTGGGAATGTGAACTGGTGCAGCCGCTCTGGAAAACTGTGTGGAGGTTCCTCAGAGAGTTACAAATCGATCTGCCCTGTGACCCAGCAACTGCACTGCTGGGGACTGACCCCAAAGACACAGATACAGTGAGACGCCGGGACCCCTGCACCCCGATGTTCACAGCAGCAGTGTCCACAGCAGCCACACTGTGGAGGAGCCTCAGTGTTCGTGGACAGATGATGGATAGAGAAGACCTGGTCCATGTGCACCTAGAACATTCCTCAGCCGTCAGGAGGGACCAGCACCCAGCATTTACATGGATGTGGATGGAACTGGAGGGGATGATGCTGAGCGACGTCGGTCAGTTGGAGAGGGACAGTCATCACATTGTCTGACTCACACGGGGACTGTAACGGTGACGGGTTATAGGGCCAAGGAGGGGGAACCGACGGGAAATATCACAGGGAGACAAACAGGAGACTCCAACTCTGGGAAACGAACACGGGGCTGAGGAAGGGAGGTGGGGGGTCGGGGTGACTGGGTGACGGGCACTGAGGGGCACTTGGGATGCGCATGGGGTGTCACACTGAATGTCCGCAGACTGAATTTAAATTTTAAAAAATATTAAAGGAAAAAAAAAAGAACACAAAAAAGGAGTCGCAAAGTGCAGCGGCTCTCTGAGACCCTGAGGCTGCGGAGCCGCCCCCTTGCCTGGCCGAGCCCTCGGGCCGTCCGCGGTCTTGCCGGAGCCCAGGTGCGCAGGTGCAGGTGCAGGTCCAGGTGCAGGTCCCTGCAGGCCCCGGCGTCCAGCGCACAGCGCATGCGCAGCTGCATCGCCGGGGGCCGGGCGCTCCGGGTAGCAGGCTGGCTCCGCGGGGTGGGGGTGGGGGTGCGGGGTGGCTCCGCGGGGGGGGGGGGGTGCGCCCTGGGGTGCAGGCTGGCTCCGTGGGGGGGTTGCGCCCTGGGGTGCCGGCTGGCTCCTTGGGGGATGCGCCCTGGGGTGCGGGCTAGCTCCGCGGGGGGGGTACGCCCTGGGGTGTGGGCTGGCTCTGTGGAGGGTTGTGCCCTGGGGTGCGGGCTGGCTCTGTGGGGGGGTGCGCCCTGGGGTGCGGGCTGGCTCTGTGGGGGGGGTGCGCCCTGGGGTGCAGGCTGGCTCTGTGGGGGGGTGCGCCCTGGGGTGCGGGCTGGCTCCGCGGGGGGGGGTACACCCTGGGGTGCGGGCTGGCTCCTTGGGGGGTTGCGCCCTGGGGTGCAGGCTGGCTCTGTGGGGGAGTGCGCCCTGGGGTGCGGGCTGGCTCGGCGGGGGGGGGTACACCCTGGGGTGCGGGCTGGCTCCGTGGAGGGTTGTGCCCTGGGGTGCGGGCTGGCTCCGTGGGGGGGTACGCCCTGGGGTGCGGGCTGGCTCTGTGAGGGGTTGCGCCCTGGGCTGCGGGCTGGCTCCGTGGGGGGGTGCACCCTGGGGTGCGGGCAAGCTCCGCGGGGGGGGGTACGCCCTGGGGTGCGGGCTGGCTCCGTGGGGGGTTGTGCCCTGGGGTGCGGGCTGGCTCTGTGGGGGGGTGCGCCCTGGGGTGCGGGCTGGCTCGGCGGGGGGGGGTACACCCTGGGGTGCGGGCTGGCTCCTTGGGGGGTTGCGCCCTGGGGTGCGGGCTGGCTCTGTGGGGGGTGCGCCCTGGGGTGCGGGCTGGCTCCGGGGGGGGTACACCCTGGGGTGCGGGCTGGCTCCGTGGGGGGGTGCGCCCTGGGGTGCGGGCTGGCTCTGTGGGGGGGTGCGCCCTGGGGTGCGGGCTGGCTCCGTGGGGGGTTGCGCCCTGGGGTGCGGGCTGGCTCCGCGGGGGGGCTCCCCAGCTGCGCTCCGAGGCGCCGGCCGACACCCCCCCCGCAGGCACTGCGGCCCGGACTCTGGGCCTCGCGCCCTGCCCCGGGCCCTGCCCCGTGCCCCACCCCGCCCGCCTCCCCTGCTCTGTGACCCCGGGCGAGGGGGCGCCCACAGAGACGCAGGGTGAGCCGGGGCAGGGGGCACCCCCACGGGCAGCACGCGCTCTGTCCGCCCCCCACCCCGGGGCTCCGCGCGCCCCGGGACGCCCTGTCCTGCCTCTGGGCCCCCAGGGTGGAGAGGAACCTGCCTGGGGCTCCAGGCAGCAGGTGCAGCGCAGGGCGACCGGGGAGGGCGCAGGGCCAAACCCCTTCCAACCGGTTCTCTGCGTAGGGGAGGCCTTACTAGGTCGGGGGTGGTTGTGAGGGGGGGTGACGGGGGGCGTCCCCGCCAGAGGGCTTAACCCCTTCATCCCCGGTGTGACCTCCAGAGGATGGGGCCCGCGGGCGGCAGCTCCTCTGCTCAGAGGGTCCAAGGTGGAGGCCTCCGCACCTGCAGCTCTGCGGGGAGTGGGGCGGGAGCAGCAGGGGGGAACGAGGCAGGGAGAGCAGGGGGGAGTAGGGCGGGGGGGGGGCGGGGCGGAGCAGCAGGCGAGGAGTGTGTGGAGGGCACCGCAGGCCGGGCGGGGGCTGCGGGGGGGGAGCAGTAGCAGCAGCTGGCGGGGGTGCAGGGGGAGCAGCAGACCAGGCGGGGGGGGGGCGGGGGGAGCAGCAGCAGCAGGCGCAGGGGAGCAGGAGCAGCAGGCACGCTGGCGGGGGTTCAGGGGGAGCAGCAGCAGGGGGGGGTGCAGGGGGAGCAGCAGCAGGCGAGGGGGGCGGGGGGGAGCAGCAGCAGTGCGGGGGGGGCGGGGAGAGCAGCAGGCGGGGGGTGCGGGGGGGGACAGCAGCAGGCGGGGTGGCGGGGGTGGGGGGGGGGGGCAGCAGCAGGCGGGGCGGGCGGCGGGGGGCAGCAGCAGCGGCGGGTGGGCGGGGGGGGCGCAGGCAGCAGGCGGGGGGTGTTTGCAGGGGGAGCTGCCAGCAGGAGGCGGGGGGTGCAGGGGGGAGCAGCAGCAGCTAGGCGGGGCGGTGGGGGAAGCAGGAGCAGCAGCAGCAGCTGGCGAGGGGTTAGGGGTTTGAGCAGTAGAGGGGGGGGTGCAGGGGGAGCAGCAGCAGGCGGGGGGGGGGCGGGGGGAGCAGAGCAGGCGGGGGGGGCGGGGGGGAAGCAGGCAGGCGGGGGGTGCGGGCGGGGGGGGCAGCAGCAGGCGGGGGGGGCGGGGGGGGCAGCAGCAGGCGGGGGGGGCGGGGGGAGCAGCAGCAGGCGGGGGGGGGCGGGGGGAGCAGCAGCAGGCGGGGGGGGCGGGGGGGCAGCAGCAGGCGGGGGGGGGCGGGGGGGCAGCAGCAGGCGGGGGGGGGCGGGGGAGCAGGCCGCCGGGGCTGCGGGCGGGGCGGGGGGGGGGGTAGCCCGTCCGACCGGGGCGGAGGCGGCGGCGCCGGGCGCGGGCGGCGGCAGGTAGGCGGCGGGCCAGGGGCGGGGGCGCCGGGAGGAGCAGCGGGCGCCCTGGTCCGCGTCCGGGGACGGGGTGGGGGCGGGCGCAGACCCCAGGCGCCCCGGAGGCCCCGGCAGGTGCTCCCCAGCGTCAGCCCCGCGGCCCGGGGCAGCTCTGCGCTCCTTGGCGTCCGCGGACGCGTCTCCACCCGCGAAGGGGATCAGAGCGACGCGTTGCGGGAGACCCCGGGGGGGCGGGGCCCTGTTGAGCCTCGGGGGTCCAGCCCGGCCTCCAGCGCCCTCGGTGTAGACCCCGCGGCCCCAAGTGCGTTGAGGACCCGGCGCCCCGGGTCACCCCCCCCCCCGCCCCCGCGCCCGGGTCTGCGGCCCACGGAGTGTCTGGAACCCGGAGCAGACGCCACCGCCGCCGCGCTCGGTTTGGGTGGAATTCCCAAGGATGTAGGGACGTCCGCAAACTTTGCATCTCATTCCGTCTCCGATCTCTTTTTTATTAAGAGGAGGGGGCAGCGCAGAGGGAGGGAGGAGGGAGAGCCTGGGCCGCGCGAGGGCCGCGGGGCTCAGCCCCAGGACCTGGGAGCAGTCAAGAGCTAGATGCTTAACCGGCTCAGCCACCTGCCCCCCCCGGCCCCCCCCTTCTTGTTTATTTTAACTCCATCACCACTTTATTATTAAAGGATGCAGTCGGTGACACCCACACCCAGGCGGGGGGGCCCTCCTGCCCATCCAGGTGCTCCACTCCCCGGTACCTCCGCATATTTCCCATCCCAGAAGCTCTGCAAACCCCAGCCCTTGGGGTTTTTTTAAAAGGATTTTTCTATTATTTATTTATTCAAGATAGACATAGAGAGAGAGAGAGAGAGAGAAAGAGAGAGAGGCAGGGACACAGGCAGAGGGAGAAGCAGGCTCCCTGCAGGGATCCCAACACAGGACTCGATCCCAGGACTCCAGGATCTCACCCAGGGCCAAAGGCAGTCACCAAACTGCTGAGCCACCAGGGGATCCCCCCCAGCCCTTGGGGTTTTACGGAGACTGCATGACAGAGGCGGAGGATGCACTAAATCCTCATTCCCCACCTTCCGGCAGCGACATCCACCAATAACTGACATCAGGTGGGGATGATCACGGCGACTGTCCCCTGCCCTCGGAGCCCACAGGTACGAGTTCCAGTCCCCTGTGTATAGCGTGTGAGCTCTTGGCACTTCCTAGGGCCCCATCCACTTCACCTGTAAAGTCGGGGTCCTTGTGCCAGCGTCCGGAAGGGCGCTGCTAGTGCAGAGGGACGAGAGGAGGCTCTGACCCCGAATCCAGGGGAGAGATACTCGCTCATCACAGAGTAGGAGCCCCCGCCAAAGTGGGGTGAAACTCTGGGGGATCCTGTCCTGAGAGTGAGCGTCCCTCTGGTCCTCCAGTTGGCCCAGCAGCATGACAAGCGTCCTCTCTTGACCTCACAGTCCTGTCCCCTGGATGCTCGCTTGGGAGGACAAGGAGCGCAGGCCCCACGGCCTTCGCCCCGGGGCGGGGGGATCCTCTGTGCTGTGAGGTGACCCCTGGAGGCCTCGCCTGGCCGGTCGCAGCAGGGGAGCGGGCAGCCGCCTCTCTGGGTTCTTGGGGCTGGCAACTCTCCAAGCTCTGCCGCAGGCAGGCAGGCAGACTCTGCCAGGCTCTTCCTCTGCTCTCGGAGAAAGGAGCTCCTCCCACTTCCCTGCTGAGGCCTCTGCAAGGTCAAGGGTAGGTGAGAAAAATGGAGAACTCACCACACCTCGGGTGCAAGTGCAGTGTCGTGGGGTGGGGGGGACCGAGTTATTCGGGACCTTGCCTCAGGGCAGGCACCAGAAGTTCTGTTAGCACCAGGGTACGTAGGTGTTTTTGAAAAAATGGTGATGAAAGCTTTGAGATGCTGAGTTATCCAGCCTTAGGATCAAGACTCTTAAACAGCAGGTGGAGAACCACCTCGAATCACTAGACTTGATGGTCAAGGACCACCCTCCAGGGACAGAACTCCAACACCCAGACTTCCTGCAGCAAGGGGTCGCTGGCTGGGACTCCGCGGTGTCCCCCTCACCTGTTTTCCCATTCAGCGTGTGGGCCTGGGTCTTAGACTTCTCCAGAAAAGCCACCCAGTAACCCTCGTAACCACAGTCATGGGGCTTGTTCTCCCACCTTACTGAGGATAGCTTCGCTGCCATTGAAGCGACTGGAAAGAAGGGACAAAGGTGGCCCAGGGTGAGTCAGCCACCCCCAGGCCATGGCCACTGAAGCCCCGAGAGGGCGGTGCGGAGAATGGCACCAGTGACCATGCGGGGGAATCTTGACCCTAATGAGCTTCTTAGGATCCTGCCCAGAAACGAGGTCCCTCAGGACCTTGGACAGTCTCCTGGGACGGTTTGCCTGCTTGTTGTTGCCACATTCCCTGAAGGCTCCTGGGACACACTTGGTGCGGGAAGAGGGTGACTTAGAGACCAACGTAGTTAGGACACCAAACCAGGCGCAGTGTGGCAGCTGGCTGCGGTTTTCCCAGCCCCCGGAATAGCCAGGCTCGGCTCCGCTCCCACTGCCTCCCTGGCTCCAAGGACAACACTGTTATCTCGGACGATACTTAAGAAATGTCTCGTCGGTGGCCTGAGAGGTGTTGGGTGGTGTGACGGTGATATGACAAGGAAAGTTCCTGTTCACCGGAGCCAGCTGTGCTCCGACTGCCCTGGCTCAGCTTCCGGTGCCTTCCTGGCAGCTTGAAAGGGGCCACAGCTAAGAGCATTTACGTCACAGAAGGTGGCAGGTGGCACAACCACTGGGGCTTTTTATTCCTAGAGAGCCAGTTCAACATTTCGCGACACACCGATGCCGATACTTGTCGCAGAAAATTCTTTGATAAAGAAACGATTTACTGGTTTAAGACATTTGGAGAAAAACTGCCTTTGGAAGAAATTATTTTGTGACGTTGTCGAGCGGGTGATAGAGCCATGGTCGGGCTGGCTTAGCAGAAAGGCCCTACACGTTTGAGAACGAGGGATTTTCTAGCCAGGCCGCCTTTTCAGGGAACGCTACTGCTTCTTCCCGAAACGCTCAGCCCCCCGAATTGTGGTACCCGAATCTCGAAGCACCATCTTTATGTCACTAGGTTAATAAGAGGAAGAATTTAGAAGTGAATCTGCAGCTGGAGCGTAAGAGTGCTGGAATCCACATCCAGCTCATCTATCTCTTGGGGTCAATACAAGTAGAGACCAGAAAATTGTCCAAACCCTAACGCGGAAGATCATTTGTGGAGGTTCATCTCCCTAACTTCATCTCCACGGAGCCTGGGGGTGGCTGGTGCTCCACTTGATCAACCCTGTGACAGGATGGCCTCCGATCTTCTCAGACAGGAGGAAGCTGCCACGAACTTCCTTAATAGGGGCATGCATCCGTTCTTAGGTCCTTGAAGTTCCTCACCTGGTCATGCTAACCAAAAGGAAGTTTCCTTTTAGACAATGGGAACCTCCTGTGGATGATACTAATGTATAAAAGAGATTATTCATTAGCACTTAGTAAGTGTCTGTACTAAAAAAAAGGGGGGGGGGCATTGTGAAGCCATCAGACTTAATCATTACGGACCTCCGACATGGATTTCTCAGGGAATCCTCACACGCCCAGGAAGAGATGGTTAAGAGCATAAGCTCCAATTTAAAGACAAAGAAATCAATGCACTGATGCGTCCTGTGAGGGCACTGCTGGGATTTGAACCCAAAAAATCTTAATCCAGAACCCATCTTCTTAAACCACCGTTCCTTACTTTCTCCCTGCAAGGCAGAAAACTCTAGTTTTCTCCTTACTAGACATCCATCTCCTCTCCTCTGAACAGGGGCCCTGACTTTTGTCACATGAACAAAGATTTCAATTTAGAGGCAGCAGAACGATGGACCTCATAATTTGATCAAGTTTTCCGTGTTTCATTAAGTCAGGGCTTCGTTCAGACACAAAAGGGAGGCTGGAAGCTGGAGGCTGGAGGCTGGACGATGGAGGCTGGAGGCTGGAGGTTGGAAGATGGAGGCTGGAGGTTGAAAGATGGAGGCTGGAGGCTGGAAGTTGGAAGATGGAGATTGGAGGCTGGTGGTTGGAAGATGGAGGCTGGAGGTTGGAAGATGGAGGCTGGAGGTTGGAGGCTGGAAGTTGGAGGATGGAGGTTGGAGGCTGGAGATTGGAGGCTGGAGGCTGGAAGTTGGAGGCTGGAGGTTGGAGGCTGGAGGCTGGAGGTTGGAGGCTGGAAGATGGAAGTTGGAGGATGGAGGTTGGAGGCTAGAGGCTGGAAGATGGAAGTTGGAGGATGGATATTAGAGGCTGGAAGCTGGAGGTTGGAGGCTGGAGGCTAGAGGTTGGAAGATAGAGGATGGAAGCTGGAGGTTGGAGGATGGAATATGGAGCCAGGAAGCTCAGGTTCCAACAGGGCCAGCAATGGAGTTCTTTCCAACTGTTCCTTTTGCGAGGAGAAGGCTTCCTTTGCACACCAGTTCTTCACCGCTCCTCCTCCTCTGGGTTCCACTAGGATCTTGGACGATGTTGCAATATTCTTAGAAAAAATGAAAGTGTGTTTCACTCCCATGTGTCTTCTTCCAACGTTGCTGGAATCTTGGAAGAAATGCTACGTTCATGACTTTCTGTTGCAGTTACGTGTGTTGGCTTTGGCCCTTGCCCTGATGCTTTTCACCTGGTGTTTCTACCCATGACTCAAACCGAATCCATTTTCTTCCCTGTGCAGTTGGCTTTCCCGACTTTCTTCTTTTGGTCCATGACAACACGAGTCCCTCCCAACCTTAGAAACTTGGAGTGATGTTTGGTTTCCCCTCTTCTTCTTTTCCCACCTTGACCCATCCTAGTAGCAGATCTCAGAGAGATGACCACACTCCTTTCTCTACCTCCACTGCCAGCCCCAGACACCACCGTGGCTCTGCTTCCCCCCTGCCCCCAGCGAGGCCTCACCTCTTACAACACTGCCCGTCGCCAGCCCCACCATGCCCGGCAGGTTCCGATTTGTTTGCAGCTCCATCCTCCACAGCATTAGGGCACTAAGTGGAGACAGATTTGGAGGGTCTCAGGAAGAAGCCCTTTGGTCTGCTAGTCATGGTGGCTACGGCGGGGCCGGGGGGTGAGAAACGAGCATCCTCTGCGAGCCTCACCCTGCCCATTTCACTCCATTCTGTCAGCGAATGTTGGCAAAATGCGGCTCTATCTGTGTTCTTTATCTCACTCAGAAACATTCGGGGATCCTTTCCTGCATTCACAAAGTGAAGATTCCCCAACCTGACATTTATTTTTTTTAAGATTTTATTTATTTATTTATTTATTTATTTTTATTTTTATTTTTTATTTTTTATTTAAGAGAGAGTGGCAGAGAGCATGAGCAGGGGGAAGAGAGAGAAGCAGACTCTCTCCGCTGAGCAGGGAGCCCAATGAGACACTCGATCCCAGGACCCTGAGATCATGATCTGAGCCAAAGGCAGATGCTTCACCCTCTGAGCCCGCCAGGGCCCCCCCCCCCCATCTTAGAACATCTGATAGCCTCTCCCTTCAGCGGCCTCTTTTTTTGCTCCCCCCGAAGCCTACGTGCGTGGAGCTGAGCCTCAGTGTCAGAGCGGACCAGGGGCAGGAGAGGCTGGGGTCGCAGGGCCGGCCGTCTTCCCAACACCGGATCCTGTCCTAAGCCTGGCGCACTAGGGAGACGAATGTGGGAGTGTCACGTAGGACCATTGTCTTTTGGAAGTTTAGGGTAGAGAAAGATTGAGAACCACTGCGCTCCGTGTAGTCAAACCCCACTGCCTGCCCCATATATATTTGGGGCTTTCCTTCCCTTGCACTGGAGCCTATCCTGATAGGTTAGCATCCTCGTCTCTATGCGGCAAAATCTGTTGTTTGTTTTTTTTTCCCAAAGTTTGGCTTCAATTCCATCTCCTTCCTGAAGCCTTCCTTGATTTTTCAAACTAGATATGATACACCTTTCTTGCCAGCCCCCAGAACGTTTCATTTAAGATTCTTATGTTCAAACCTTGCATTTTATTTATACTGCACCTGTCCCGCATTCCCCATCTAATCAGCAGAGAGAAAGATTTTTATTTGACCCAATTTTTATTTTATTTTTTGGATAAAGAAAGATTTTTTGGAAAAAGAAAAAATCTTGCTGTTTCACTGGGCCGCATCCACGGTAGGACCTTCATGAACTTGCCTTTTCTGACCACGCTCATCATGTCCTTCCTCGGTACCCCCTTTGCCTTCTTTGCTCTCGTGTTAGCAGATCACTTTGCACCTGCCATGCCTTCTAGATTGCCAGAACGGCGACAGTTCTCCACCCCTCCCTGAATCCACACCTTCTGCACAATGTGACTTCCCGCCAAGAGGTGGAGACTGGGTCCCATCCCGGGGAATCTGGGCTGGCCCCAGAACTTGCTTTGGTCAGTACGATGCTGCAGAAGTTACGACACGCCAGCTCCCAGCCTGGCCCTGGAGGAGGCTTACCTGTTTCCACTCGCTGTCATGTGAACAGCCCTGGGCTAGCCCGTGGGAAGGTGAGACTCCACGTGGACCAGACATGGGCTGTCCCGGGGAGGCTGTCCCCAACCAGCAGCCCCAGCCAAGCCCCAGCCAACCCAGCAGCTCTCTGCTGATGCCTTCACAAGCCCCGAATCAATAGGACCACCCCGAGAGCCCAGCCGCGTTGCTAGCCCACAGAATCATGAGCTGCACAGACTGTTATTTTAAGCTCTCTGGCTCGGCGTGGTTTGTTACGCAGCCGTAGCTACTTGATGCATTAGGTTAACAGCCACATTTCTGGACTCTGCTTAGGTATCACTTCCTGGGCAAGACCATTTCTGACTCCCTCCGAGTCTGAGTTGGGGTTCCCTGTTAGGTACCCCCGAGGCACACGTAGCCCAGGATTATAATTACTTGGTAATCATCTCTAGCTTACCTGAGACTGTAAGATTTTGAGAAGCAGGATTTTGTCTTATGAATTCTATTCTTTAGGTCCTGCACAGTATCTGGTACTTGGTGGGCACTGGAATATATTTTTTTTAATTTTTTTCCACTGGAATATATTTAAATGGAGGAAGCAATGTTTGCTAAAATATTATGATCATGATAAAATGTGTGAATGATAATGTATTTTTTAAAAAATCATTTGCCTACATTTGAAAATCAAGAAATTTCAGATAAGCCCCATGTTACTAACTTTTCACCAAAAAAAAAAAAAAAAGGAGGGGGATCCCTGGGTGGCTCAGTGGTTTAGCGCCGCCTTCGGCCCAGGGCGTGATCCTGGAGACCTGGGATCGAGTCCCACGTTGGGCTCCCTGCATGGAGCCTGCTTCTCCCTCTGCCTGTGTCTCTGCCTCTCTCTGTGTCTCTCATGAATAAATAAATAAAATCTTAAAAAAAATAAAATTGTAGACATGAAAGATATTGATTCCAACCTTATTAAAAAAAAAAAAAAAAAAAAAGGAAAGATCCTTCACTATTAGGCCTTTACTTCCTTGAGGCACCGGCGAGTGGTGGCTGTGCCCTTCAGGTGAGCACACGCGTCTGGCTGTGGCAGTCCTCACTGATCCCTACCTACCTGTTGTGTCATTTGTCATCGTATCTGGGCAGTTGTGCTGCGTCTGTAGGTTTCACTCAGCTGCCTACCTGCTGGAAAGCACTCAACACCTAGGGAAGCTGCTGATAAATGTGTCCACTCGCCTCGCTCTGCCTCAGTGTGGGTGGGATGGAGTCAGCTTCTCTCTTCCCCGGGCAAGATTTTCAGCATTCCTCCTAATCTCATTTTCCTCCTCTACAAGTTGAGTTTGTTTTTTTCTCCCTCCGAAGGGTTTTCAAGGACTCCTCGGCTTGTCACCTGTCCAAACTGGAGCAAGGTGTCTTCCATCTCATAATTCTGCTTCACTGTGGCAGGAATTGTGGTTGGGCTGGAGGCAGCCCCCTCATTCAGCAATGCGGGCAAGCCTGTCCGGAACACGCCAGTTTCCTGATGCTTCTCTCCTACAGTGGAGCTCACGAGGGGCCGTGTAAGACCCACTACCTATCGATTCGTGGCCGGCCCCCTTCCTAATGGATTGCAGCACTTTTCTTCTTCCCTCTGATGACGACTGACCGTATTTACGGGGCTTGGACTCGTTGACGTTCAGCAGGAGCACGCTGGTTCCAGCTACGCCGGCTGTTTACCCGGGCACCTGCGCTAATTGGTCAGCGCCCAGGCCCAACCAGTAGTCAGATCTTCTGAACATATCAACCCTGGACTTAACACATTGGAATGGAAAACACGCTAGCCTTCCATTACGCCTTTACCTTTGGACTCGGCTGTGAGGCAACAGGCTCACAAACCTGGCTGCAGCGCCATGCCACTTGGTGGTATCGGTCCTCTTATGTAAGCACCCCCTTAATGATCCAGTTCAGAAGAACCTTTATCTCTCATGGTGCATCCAAAGTTCAGCTTATCAGGGCACGAAAAGGCAGCTCAGCCTGTTTTCTGATTAGTGAAATGAATAAGCAGTAGAACTTGCTCTCTTCCCTTAGTCCTGACTGAATTAGCTGGTGCTTCGTTATTTCTGCAAGTGCTTTGGGATGGGACACCCGACTTACGAGCTCCACCACGATGGACTCTGCAGGGGACACGGTCTGCCTTATAAAGCCAAGAGAAAGACCTATGTTCTGTAGTGGTTAGTCTTCATTTAAGAACACATAAGAGTGGACTACGGCACCTCCTTTTATCAGCCTCGTTGGAAAATTAAGTTACTCTACGTGCCTTTTTCCCATCCTGTGTTCTTCCATTGGGGGGAAAAATCTACCATTGTATCACAGATGTAATACACGATCATGGCAAAACATTTTATTTAAAAAAAATTTATTATTATTATTTATTTATGATAGTCACAGAGAGAGAGAGAGAGAGAGAGAGAGAGAGAGAGAGGCAGAGACACAGGCAGAGAGAGAAGCAGGCTCCATGCACCGGGAGCCCGATGTGGGATTCGATCCCAGGTCTCCAGGATCGCGCCCTGGGCCAAAGGCAGGCGCCGAACCGCTGCGCCACCCAGGGATCCCCATGGCAAAACATTTTAATGTGGTTCAGCAAAATGCAGAAAATAAAGTCTCCCCAACTCACAATAGCGTTTCAAAATGGATTTGTCCAGTTATCGCTTTGTCTCTGTCTCTCGCCTTATATTTCCGACAGCTTTACAGCGTGGGGCTGCTTTCTTGAAAACCCCAAAGTTAAATAAATTTAAAAAAAAATCTCAGAGGGGATGTTTTCAAATCTGGCACACATTCTCCTGCTGTCTTAGCGATTGTCAAGCAAAAATGACTCAGGTTGTCGCTCTGGCCACTGACCAGTGTCATGGCTGAGTCATTGTCCCATGAAGCTCCTGGACCGGCCACGCTTACCGCCTTCGAGAGACCTGGAGCGTTCTGATTTTCTGTGATTGGAAGAAAAAGAATGGTTGGTTAGGACTGCTTGTAAATTAAAAGTCAGTAAGTTCTGCGCAGACAAAATGCAGACTTTATTTCTGAAGTTTCTGTGACCTGGAGACGTGTTATATTTGTAATTATGGCTTAGAGTTGAGACTCCCTGAAAAGTGACCTCTGAACTGGCGGTATCTTAGTATATTTTTGAAAGGGAACCTTGAGTCCTTTTCATGTTCTGTTTATCATTTGGAGGTCTTCTTTGGGGAAAAAAAATCTAGTTCTTCTGCTGGTTTTTTAATTGGATTGTTTCTTGTTATTGGGTTATATGAGTTCTTTAAATACTTTGGGTTAATTTCTTATCTGATATATCTTTGCAGATATTTTCCCCCATTCCGTAGATTACCTTTTCATTTTAGTGGTGGTTTCCTGTGCCGTGTAGAAGCTTCAGTCTGCTGGAATCCCACATGTTGATTTCTGCTCACGTTGCTTACTTACGCTTTCTGTGTCATGTCCAAGAAATCACGGCCAGGGCTAACGTTAAGGATCTCCCCTGTCAACTCTCATAGGAGTTTTACACTTACGTTTAAGGTCTTCGATCCATTCTGAGTTAATTTCTGGGGGTGGTACAAGATATGGGTCAAATTTCGTTTCTCTTTATGCGGTCACCCCGGAATAAAACCATTCCCCTTGTGACACTTGCTGGACTGAAAGGAATGTTAAAGAAGATCCAAGATTTTGCCAAGTGAGGAGTCTTCTTCGTTCACTGGTGTTAACCAGGTGGCTATGTTCATCAAAATGGGTGGGGGGCTCGCTGTGGGGAAAAAATCATTGCTTAACACATAAGCATTTATTTCTTGCTTATGCAAAGCGCACTCCTGGTCTGGTGAGTCTCTGGAGTAGATGTCTTCCAAGTGGTGACTCAGGGATCGTGTAACCTGTCATCTGGAATAGGCAGTTATCAGGGTCACCAGAGCAGAGGAAGAGAGATCATGGAGAACCCACACCCCCTCTTAATGCCTCTGCACTAAATACTTCAGTCTGCAAGTGACACATGTCATTGCCACTCACAGCCCATTGACCAGTGACTGCCAGGGGCCCAATCAGCATAACCTCCCCGGATGCCCACAAAGGAGCAGACGACCGACATGGACGAGTGCTTCAAGGCTCCATCACCATGACGTCAGGCAAGTACTGTATCTTCTCCACCCCGTAGGGGACGGCCGTGGAATCCTTGTCTCTTCCCGCTCTCCGGAGTCTCCATATCTGGTTTCTTCTTCGCTTTGTGATTTCGACTGCTCTGTAGGTACTGCGTCCCCATTACTCTAAGAATATCAGACAACTATGCGTAAAGGACGGATGGTTGGTCTTTTACTGAGAGTATGAGCTTTGTCTGTTGGTTTCACTTCTCCAGGACTCTTTTTTTCTTTCTTTTTATTTTATTTTATTTTTTTTTTAAATTTTTACTTATTTATGATAGTCATACAGAGAGAGAGAGAGAGAGAGAGAGAGAGGCAGAGACACAGGCAGAAGGAGAAGCAGGCTCCATGCACAGGATCGCGCCCAGGGCCAAAGGCAGGCGCCAAACCGCTGCACCACCCAGGGATCCCTTGTTCTTTCTTTTTAAATCAAATGTAGAATGAGGATAGGAATAATGCCATCCTCAAAAAATTGCTGTGGGTACTCAATGAGGTAACTCATGTAATGTTTTAGAGCAGTGTCTGGAACATACTATGAGTTCAGTACATTCATGTTATTTTATTTTTATTTTTACTTCTTAAAAAATGTCTGTCCCCCTTGCCTGGCTTGATAAGTGTCGGTGTTGTCCTTCGCGTCCTGGTGTGATTAGTCAGCCCAACCCATGCCAGTCTCCTTAATCTCCTGACCCATAAAGTGGAGTCACAAACTCCATAGGCCATCTGGGTCCTTCAAGACCACCGCCCCCTTGCAGTTGGGCCACATCTTGTTAGCTTAGATCTCAGTGCCGCCGGGCCCCATGCTGGCTCCATATCTCAGCTGGATCCTGCCTTTGGCTCCCACAAGCTTGAGATTCCTGTCTGGCCTTCCCCCGTCATTGAGCTCTGGCTTCTCTCCTAGAGTTATGAGCAAAGTCTGGGCTGGCCTCTTGCATTTCTGGAGTCCTGACTTCCCTCAGGGGGGAGCTGCCCACCCTACTGCCCACCCCAGCCCCTCAGAGTCCAAGCTGTCCCTCAGCTTCTGGTTCAGGCACAGGCTTGGCCTGGCCCCCCACACAGCACAGGGCACTTTAGACACCTCCTCTCATCTCAGGAGCCACACCCTCTAAGCAGGGGTATTCCTGGAGCCACCTAACCCTCATCACCATCCCAGATCAATGACAAGCCCAGGATGTTAAGTCCTCCTGCAGGCATTATCCCTCCAGGTGGATACATAGGAGCAAGAATTGTTCCCCATTTCCCCCTGGATCTTAAGTAGATTGCCATTGGGAAGGAGTTAGACAAATCACGGCCAAGAGAGAATGTGAGAAATGGGGTGTGTTCACTCTCCAGCATGGGGATGGTCCAGTTCCCCTCCCCTCTGCTTTTTGGCTACTCTAATGAGGGTGGGGGTGCAGGGCGGTGGTCCCCTGAGAATGGTGGCCAGTGTGTGTGCTCTGGGAAGGGAAAAAAGCAATTTTCGCCAGGCAGTGTTCCTCCTCAGGCTTGGTTCGGCCCCAAACAAGAAAGACGATATGCTTTCATGTCAAGCTCTACTCAGGTTGTTCTTAACCCCCATGGGCGGGAGGGAGCATTGAGTCAGGCTAGACTTTGATATGAGCAAACGTTCTGCTTCTCTTGGTCCTTTTCCCCACAAATTCTATCAAAGGACAAGGTGGTAGGCTTCCCCCTTTTTTCCCCTATCTCCTCTTCCCCTCCTCAGGTAACCATCAGTTTGATCCCTATACTTACAAGTGCATTCCTGGGTTTCTCTCTCTCTTTTCCCCTTTGTTTTGTTTCTCAAATTTCACATATGAGTGGAATCATGTGGTATTTGTCTTTCTCTGACTGATTTTGCTTAGCATAGTGCTCCCTAGGCCCACCCTGTGGTTGCAAATGGCAAGATTCTGTTGAATGGCCGAACAGTATTCCGCTGTGTACACACCACATCTTTATCCGTTCACTCATCAATGGACACTCAGGCTGCTTCCGTAATCTGGCTGTTGTAAATAATGCAGCAATAAACATGGAGGCACATGTATCCTTTGAATTAGTCTTTTTGCATTTTGGGGGTAAACACCGGGTAGTGTGATTCCTGAATTGAAGGGTAGTTTTATTTTTAACTTTCTGAGGACCCTCCCTACTGCTTGCTGCACGAGTTTGCATTCCCACCTGTGGTGCAAGAGGTTTCCCCTTTCTCCTCATCCTCACCAACATTTGTGGTTTCTTGTGTTGGATTTCAGCCATTCTGACAGGTGTGAGGTGATAGCTCATTGTGGTTTTGATTTGTATTTCCCTGATGCCGAGTGATGTTAAGCATCTTTGTACGTGTGTGTTGGCCATCTGGGTATCTGCTTTGAAGAATTGTCTGTTCATGTCTCCTACCCACTTTTAATTGAAATATTTTGGGGTTTTTTTGGGTGTTAAGTTGTATACATTCTTTATATATTTTGGATACTAACCCTTCATCAGCCATGTCATTGGTGAATATCTTCGCCCACTGCTTAGGTTGCCCTTTAGCTTTGTTGGTTGTTTCCTTCAGTGTGCAGAAGCTTTCTGTTATGATGTAGTCCTGATAATTTATTTTTACTTTTATTTCCCTTGCCTCAGGAGACATACCTAGAAAAACGTTGCTACAGCTAATATCAGAGAAATTGCTGCCTGTGCTCTCTTCTAGGATTTTTGTGGTTTTGGGTCTCACATTGAGATCTTTGATCCATTTTGAGTTTATTTTGTGTGTGTGTGGTAAAAGAATGTGTTCCAGTTTCATTCTTTTACCTGTTTTTATCCAGTTTTCCTAATACCATTTACTGAAGGAGCATCTTTTACCCATTGGATATTTATTCCTCCTATGTTGATTAATTGACCATATAATTGTGCGCTTATTTCTGGGTTTTCTATTCTGTTCTGTTGATCTGTGTGCCTGTTTTTGTGCCAGTACCACACTGTTTTGATCACCAAAGCTTTGTAATATAACTTGAAATCTGGAATTGTGGTACTTCCAGGTTTTGTTTGTTTTTTAAATTGCTTTGGCTATTGAAGGTGTTTTGTGGTTCCGTACAAATTTTAGGATTATTTTTTCCAGCTCTGTGAAAAAAGTCCATGGTATTTTGATAGAGATTGTATTGAATGTATAGATTGCTCTGGGTAGCATAGACATTTTAACAATATTTGTTTTTCTAATCCATGAGTATGGGAGGTTTTTCCATTTCTTTGTGTCTTCCTTAATTTCTCTCATGAGTGTTCTATACTTTTTAGAGTACAGATCCTTAACTTCTTTGGATAGCTTTATTCCCAGGGATCCTATGGCTTTTGGGTGCAATTGTAAATTGGATTGACTCCTTAATTTCTTTCTTCTGCCTCATTGTTAGTGTATAGAAATGCAACTGATTTCTGTGCATTGATTTTATATCCTGCCACTTTGCCGAATTCCTATATGAGTTCTAGCAATTTTGAGCTGGAGTCTTCTGGATTTTCCACATGGAGCATCATGTCATTTGTGAGGAGTGGGAGTTTGACTTCTTTGCCAACTCAGATGCCTTTTATTTCTTTTTTGCTGATTGCTGAAGCTAGGACATCCAGTACTATGTTGACCAACAGTGGTGAGCGTGGACATCCCTGCTGTGTTCCTGACCCTGGGGGGAAAGCTCTCAGTTTTTCCCCATTGAGAATGGTATTCTCTGTGGGCTTTTTATAGATGGCTTTATGATATTGAGGTACGTTCCTTCTATCCCTACTCTGTGAAGAGTTTTAATCAAAAAAATAAGCTGTACTTTGTCAAATGCTTTCTCTGCATCTATTGAGAAGATCATATGGTTCTTGTCCTTTCTTGTATTAATGTGGAATATCACGTTGTTCATTGGTGGATATTGAACCATACTTGCAGCTCAAGAATAAATCCCACTTGATCGTAGTGAATAATCCTACTAATGTACTGTTGGATCCTACTGGCTAGTATCTTGGTGAGAATTTTTGCATTCACATTCATCAGAGATATTGATCTCTAATTCTCCTTTTCGGTGGAATCTTTGTCTGGTTTGGGGATCAAGGTGATGCTGGCCTCATAGAACGAGTTTGGAAGTTTTCCTTCCTTTTTTTATTTTTTTTATTTTTTATTTTTTTATTTTTTTTATTTTTTATTTTTTGGAAGTTTTCCTTCCATTTCAATTTTTTAAACAGCTTCAGAAAAATAGATATTAATTCTCCTTGAAATGTTTTGTAGAATTCCTCTGGGAAGCCATTTGGTTCTGGACTCTTGTTAGAACATATTATGAGCAACTATATGCCAACAAATTAGGCAATCTGGAAGAAATGGATGCATTCCTAGAAACTTATAAACTACCAAAACTGAAACAGGAAGAAATAGAGAACCTCAACAGAACCATGACCGGCAAGGAAATTAAAGCAGTATCAAAAATCTCTCAATAAACAAGAGTTCTAGTAGATTTTTAGTGGAGTTGTTAGGGTTTTCTATATATAGTATCATGTCATCTACAAATAGTGAAAGTTTTACTTCCTCCTTACCAATTTGGAGGCCTTTATTTCCTTTTGCTGTCTGATTGCTGTGGCTAGGACTTCCAGTGCTATGTTGAATAATAGTAGTGGGAGTGTGCATCCTTGTGTTCCTGACCTTAGGGGGAAAGCATTCAGTTTTTCCCCATTGAGTGTGATGTTTCCTGTGGATTTTTCAAAGATGGCCTTTATTTTATTGAAACATATTTCTCTAGACCTACTTTGTTGAGAATTTCATCATGCATGGATGCTTTTTCCTACATCCACTGAAATAATAATATGTTTTTTGTCCTTTTTCTTATTGATACGACATATCACATTGGTTGTTTTGTGAGCATTGAACCATACTTGTGTCTTGGAAATAAATCCCACTTGATTGTGCTGTATGATTTTTTAAAATGTATTGTTGGATTCAGTTATTGCTAGTGTTTTGTTGAGGATTTTTGCATTTGTGTTTATCAGAGATATTGGCCTGTAGTTCTGTTTTTTGGTGATGTCCTTATTTGGTTTTGTTACCAGGGTAATGCTGGCCTCATAGAATGAATTTGGAAGTTTTACTTCCTTTTCTATTTTTTGGAGTAGTTTGAGAAGAATGGGTATTAACCCTTCTTTAAATGTTTGGCAAAACTCGCATGTGAAGCCATATGGTCTTGCACTTTTGTTTGTTGGGAGTTTTCTGATTACTGGTTCAATTTCATTGCTGGTAATTAGTCTGTTCAAATTTTCTATTTCTTCCTGTTTTAGTTTTGGTTGGTTATATGTTTCTTGGAGTTTATCCATTTCTTCTAGGTTGTCCAATTTGTTAGCATATAATTTATCATAATCTCTTAATAATCCTTTGTACTTCTGTGATGTCAGTTGTTTATTTCTCCTCTTTTATTTGTGATTTTGTTTATTTGGGTCCTCTCTCTCCCTCTCTCTTCTTATGTGTCTGGCTAGAGGTTTATCAATTTTGTTGATCTTTTCAAAGAACTAGTTCCTGGTTTCATTGATCTGTTCTATTGATTTTTTTTTTGTTTCTATGTCATTTATTGCTCCTCTGGTCTTTATTATTGCCTTTCTTCTGCTAGTTTGGGGTTTTGTTTGTTCTTCTTCTAGCTCCTTTAAGTGTAACTTTAGGTTGTTTATTTGATATTTTTCTTGCTTCTTGACATAGGCCTGTATTGCCATATACTTCCCTCTGAGAATAGCTTTTGCTGCATTCCACAGGTTTTGGATTGCTGTGTTTTCATTTGCACTGGTTTCCATATAGTTTTTTATTTCTTCTGTGATTTTTGTGGTTGACTCATTCATTGTCTAGTAGCATGTTATTTAACCTCCACATAATTGTGTTTCTTCCTGATTTTTTCCTTGTCATTGATTTCTAGTTTCATAGTATTGTGGTCAGAAAAGATGCATGGTATGACTCCGATCTTTTTCAATTTGTTGAGACTTGTTTTGTGGCCTAATATGTGATCTCTTTCAGAGAATGTTCGATGTGCACTTGAAAAGAATGTATATTCTTCTGTTTTAGGAAGGAATGTTCTGAATATATCTGTTAAATCTATCTGGTCCAATGTGTCATTCAAAGCCATTGTTTCCTGGTTGATTTGCTTTTTGGATGATCTGTTCATCAATGTAAGTGGGGTGTTAAGTTCCCCTAGTACTATTGTATTACTATCAATTGTTTCCTTTATATTTGTTATTAACCGTTTTATGTATTTGGGTGCTCCCAGTTGGGTGCAAAATATTTATAATTCTTATATCTTCTTATTGGAATGTCCCGTTTACGATTATATAGTGCCCTTCTTCACCTCTTGTTACAGTCTTTGTTTTAAAGTCTATTTTGTCCTCTATAAGTGATGCTACTCTGGCTTTCTTTTGATTTCCATTTGTACGATAAATATTTCTCTAGCCCTTCACTTTCAGTCTGCAGGTGTCTTTAGGTCTGAAATGACCTCTTGTAGGCAGCATATAGATGGGTCTTGTAGTTTTTGTTTTGTTTTTTAATCCATTCTGTCACTCTATGTCTTTTGATTGGAGAGTTTAGTCCATTTATATTCAAAGTAATTATTGATAGATATGTATTTATTACCATTTTGCTACTTGTTTTGTGTTTGTTTATGTAGTTTTTTGCTGATCTTTTCCTCTCCTGCTTTCTTTCATGGTTTGTTGACTTTCTTTAGTGATATATTTTGGTTACTTTCTCTTTATTCATATTGCATACTTATTATTTTGCATTTTGACGTGTGGTTACCACTACATTTGTATAAAACATGTGCATGTAGCAGTCTATATTAAGTTGATGGTCATTTAAGTTTTAACCCATTCTTTATTCCTGTCCTCCCCATGTTTTAGGCTTATGGTGTCTTATTTTACATCTTTTATTTTACAAATCCCTTGTCTTTTCACACTCTCACATTCTTCCCTTTCCTCTCATAGAGTCCCCTGTAATATTTCTTATAGGGCTGGTTTGGTGGTCATGAATTCCTTTTAGTTTTTATTTGTGTGCAAAACTTTTTTTTTTTTTTGAGACTCTATCCCTCCTTCTATTTAAGTGACAGTGCTGCTGAGTAGAGTATTCTTGGTTGCAGATTTTTTTCTTTTCAGTGCTCTGAATATATCATGCCACTCCCCCTTTGGCCTCCAAAGTGTTGAAACATCTGCTGATAACCTTATAGGATTTCCCTAGTATATAACTGTCTTTTTTTTTCTTGCTGCTTTTAAGAACTTTTCTTTATCACTTTTGCCATTTTGACTACTCCATGTCTCAATGTGGCCCTCCTTGGGTTGATTTTGGAGGGGAGGGTCTCTCTGCTTCCTGGATCTAGATATTGATTTCCTCCCCCAGATTAGAATAGTTTTCAGCAATTATTTTTTTCAAATTCATTTTCTGCCCCTCTTTCTCTATCTTCTTCTTCTGGGATCCCTATAATGTGAACAATGTGGTATTTTTTCCACAAGCGCACTGTGCTGATGGAAGATGCTAAGCATCTGAGATTTACATAGAGGGAATGAGTTACATCAAAAGATGTTGCAACCTTGTCCCTAAAATGAAGATAAATGCAACTGCAGCCTGTTTTCCCCGAATCTGCCTTCATAATCTATGGCAAACAGGTCAAATTTGTCACTGCCAAATGTAATAAATTCCTATCCGTGGTTTTGGAAAAAGACAAATCATCAAGAGAATAATTTCCAAACACTCTGTAAAGGTTACATAGCCCCATGTTGGTTTTCTAAAAGTAGGAAAATAGGGAAAAATTTCATTTCTAGTCTTACCTACATTTCAAACTCTCTGGATGTTTCCAAAATGGCAAAGGACACCCCTTTTTCCAGACACTGAGTTTGTTAGACTCTACTGGGAAGATCATTAGAACCACCCAGAAAAGAACTGTGTTATAAGGCTAAATGCACAGAACTACCACTCTTGGGCATCTACAGTCAGCCTAATTTAATAACTCATTCACAGCAAGCTGTAGAGTTAGCAAAGAACTTTAAAAATATGTGTTGCCTGTGTGAACCTTTCAGCAAGGTAGGTTTTTGTTAGTCTCCATTTTTCCAATAAGGAGAATGAAACAGAGAGATTAGAGTCACTGAGAAAAAAAGCCTCAATCTTCAGATTCCAAATTCCAGTCCTTCTTGTATATTCAATCTTTGCCTTTATTTTTTGCCCTTTGAATCAAAATCAGGACTGAGGTAAATTTGGGGAGAGAAACTCTGCTTCCCTAGAGAAGTTTATCTACCTTCTTCTGTAAGAAAAGCAGGATTGTAAAAATTGCTGGGAACAAGGGCATTGTGAACCTCCCAGGGAAGGAGAGCCACAGTGCACTGCTCTGTTGCACACTATCTTCCTCCTCTGCTCTGCCACTGTGGTCAGAGCTGGGACATCCCTTATAGAAGGAAACTGGGCTCCCCACTGCAGTGAAGTACATCCATTAGCCTCATTCTCAAGCTCAACATATGACAGGTGCAGAGGGGTTTAATAAGGAACAATCTCTCCAGCTTGGAACAGAAGGGACCTCTTTTCTATTGCTTGAGGTTTGAGGTCAAGATTCAATGGAGACAAGTATGATGGTGAATCTATAAATAGCTGATAATGGGACTGCTTTGAGTTTCAAAGGGATTTTTCAGTCCTTTGAAAAATGTATGAGGTAGTAAGGTATCAGTATGGCAGCCCTGTGTACTTAAAACTAATTTCTTTTCTGACCTAATGAAGAATTCATTGTGTTAGACTGCTTATTACTTTTAACTTCAAAAATGTTCCCAGAGGCAGCTTGGCCTACACAGTGTCCAGTGGTTGGAATGCATATATTCTCCAAAGGGAGGTCCAATGCTCACTTTTATGAGATTTTAGCTTGGGCAGGTTCTTAGTTGGAGATAACAGAATCTACTCCATCTAGCTCAAGATAAACAGGATTTATTAGGGGATGGAGATAACTTGCCGAATCATCGTGAAGGCTCAAAACAGAGAATTGGGGTTGAACTTCCAGGAAAAACCTGTCGACTTAAATACAGACCTGAGCTGCTGAGGGATGGGCTGCTTTGGTCATGGTCCTGAAATAGAGAAGGGGCTGTAGTATCTAGAAGAAGTCACCATACTACTGTCTCAGTCATGCTGCCACGATCCAAACCAACAAAACAGATGTACAATTGAGTGTCTCTTCCTATGTGGCTCAGTTCTGAATCAAAATCTCACACCAGTGCATCTCAAAGACAGAACTGAAACTGCATCTGGGACTCTAGGCAAATGAGTGTCTGGTGTTGGCATCCACCCAGGTTTAGAAAGAGTGTTGAGGGAAGCCCTCTATAGAACCAACAGGGCTTTAAAACACATCTCTTCCCTCCACAGGCATACTAAAGAACAAAGCTTATTTCCCATCATTCTAGCCCCTGACCGGTCGATCACTCATCCATTTACCCATGTATGTATCCACCTATCCATCCATCCCCCCACTCATCCATCCCCCCACTCATTCATCCATCCATTCATCCATCCATCCATCCATCCATCCATCCATCTATCTGCCAATCCATCCATTCATCAATCTTTGCACTTTGGATATTATTTATTTAAAAAAAATCTGTTTCAGAATATGTCTAAAAGATAGGACTATTTCAAAGATCTGACTACAACTTCATTATCATACACACATTCTTAATAATAATTCCTTAATATCATCAAATATCTAGTCAATGTTCCAATTTTCCCAATTGTCTCATAAGTTTCAAAACCAGTTTGTTTGAATAAGGTTCTAAATAATCAGGGTTTGAGTGATACAGCATAAATTGATTGACACGTCTCTTCAGCCTCTTTTAATCGGCAGTTTCTTCTCCTTTATTCTCCTCTCCTCCCCTGCCTTTCTCTCTCCTCTCCACTCTGCCCCTCCTCCTGTTTCCTTCCCCTCCTCCTCCTTATCCTCTTACTTTTTCACCTCTCCTTCCCACTCCACTTTAACAATCTCTGTTAAAGAAACTGGGTCATTTGTCCTACAGAGCCTTTCTCAGTCTGGTTGTGCTTGATCTATGCATCTTCACAGTGTCTTCTACTATAGTTGGTTGTCTTTTGTATTTTCCATAAACAAGCACTTGGATATAGAGGCTGATCTAATTTAGGGTTCCTTTTTCTTTTGGTAAGAGTACTTGAGAAGAGCACATCACTCAGAGGCTTGTAATATTTATTTGTCTCTCTTTTGGTGACATAAGCATCCAGTTGATGATCACTGCCTGAGTCCATCTTTTCACTAAGGGTTCGCAAAACATCTAGATTCTTGATGTGTCATTCTTTCTTCATTGATTGGCTGGAATATGTCAAGTGTGAGATATTATCCCTCATCAATGATTGGCTTTCCCAAGGCATCTCAAGATGCCTTTATATAGGAAAAGCAGAGGACATTCTTGATCTGCACCCCCACCCCTGCCTCCTTTATTTCTTACCAGTTTTCAGAAAAACAAATTGGAATTCATTATTTTAAAGGTAGCATCTTTTACAGGTAATCAATGAGGTTTTTTTTTTAAGTATCACTATGACATCATGGACTTAAGCAAATTTGGTTTATGTCAATCTATTGCAGTTATTTTTTTTAACTGATGCCCAAACTGACCCATTTGAGAGGGAACCTCTATCTTTTTACATAATTCTAATCATCTTATCATCATCTTGGCTTCATTAATTCCTTGTATGAAAACATGTTGCAGGTTTCTTTTGTGTCTTTCTTGCCCTAGACCCAGAACCAGCCATTTCTTCAAGGATCTTTTGTTCCCTTTAGTAAGAAAAAGTATTTAAAGACCACAATCTGGATGCTTCATGAAATAATACTTTTTAAAAGTAATTTATTCTTCAATTATTGCAAAGAGCAAAGAATGAAAAAGAATGTGACGATTAGCATGGAGCATAGAAAGTCAGCATCAAGCCTTTGCAGGCCCCTACTCTGTAGGTATAAGTGAAAAAACTGATGGTGTTGTTTGATGGTTTATGAGTTGGGGTTTTGGGAGAAACATTTTGGGGATCGAATACAGTTCATATGTTTCTCTCTAGCTGCCTCTGCCCTCTGCTGGGTAGTTCTCCCTCTGTGATAGTGTGAGGAGACAGAGGACATGGTTTGCTTCATCACCTGCTAACGAGGAATGACCACTTGGAATTGCTTATCCCCAGAGGCTGCGATGCCAGGGCCCTGATCAAAGTGACACAGTAAGAATTTGGTGAGAGGCAAGAGATCTTGCCTAGGAATCTGGAGACTTGGGCTCACATCCTGCAATAAGTATTGCTCAACCGTGCTCCCTTTTAACCATCCTTTCCTGTTCTAGAAGCCTAACCTTTCTGTGTGTGTTTCCTCATCTGTAAGGGGTGGTAGTGTATGCGTGCATGTCTTGGTGTAATGGGTAGAGTAGGACAATTATCTGTATCCTAGCAAACAAGCTTTATCTGAGGGCCATTCAGACAGAAATAAAATATATGTACAAGTTAAAATATTTGCAGTGATGTTATCTCCCCCCCCCCCCCACCCCCAGGTAGTTTTAATCCTGGCTTCAGGAGCCCGCTGTTTTGATGGGCATTGCAAATCCCCTTGACCTAACATCACTTCTCCACTGGTCCTGCTGCAGTGCTCGGCATTTCCTCAGTTCTCACCCTTGGTATTTAGGGATGGTTCTTCGTATATTGTCTGGAAGAAATGATATGTGATCTACTACAACCCTGGTTACAATGATTCTACCGGACTAGACTGTGGGTGACCACCTTCTAAGTCTTGGTGTGAATGAGCATTGCAGGGCTCCTTTTCTTGGGGAGGAAAGTAGTGGCGAGGTCTGGGGTGGAGGGAACGGAAAGTACAGTTTGGAGGCCCACTGTTAGGGTGAAGTTTGGGAGACAATCTCGTGGCAAGTCACTAGTGGATGTCTGTTGTTTTTACCTGCCTTGATTTCATTCTAGAGAATTACCCATTCTCTGTGGGGATGGTCTTATTGAGAGGACTATTTCCATCTCTCCTCAAGGGAAAGGATGTGTCTATGCTCTGAGCTAGGCCAGTCAGATGCTGTCTCTCAGGAACTGAATCCCAGGTGGTGCAACATAGAGACCTACCACAGCTGGGGTGGATCCATCTCAATGGTGGTAGCTCCTGCCACCTGGATCTGCCCTGATGTCTGGCCTTCCAGAGCCTGTGTCTTCAACTTCTTTTTGCTGCCTTCCAGTGAATTTACTTCTCTCTCTTCCCTGCACTGCTTAAGTTACCTGGATTTGACCTCTGCTCCTTGACACCAAGAATTCTAGCATAAATGCATGTAAAAAAAACCAAACTGGTTTAATGACATAATTTAACCTGCCTTCCTCCCAGCCCCCCCTGTGTAGCAGAGAAGTAGCTAAGCCACATTACTAAATGCACTATTGGAAGGCACTTCTATCTCTGGTTTTTCCACTGGACTTTGGGGGCTGGTCTCTTTTAACTCTGCAAGACATGAAGAGGCCTATGTGTTCTTCCAGCTGCTTCCTGGACAGCTTAGATTTTGTAGGAACCAAAGGTTGGCCTATTTCTTCCTCTCTTTGCCTCTTATGGGCCTCTGTTTAACTCCATGCTGTTATACAGTATACATCCTTCAGGAGGAGGTAACACATTTTATCTTCTCCATTACAAAACTGTGCACGGCTCTTACAGAAAATATTTTTCATGAAAAAATGAAAACAAAATTCACTCATAATCCTATCACCAGATTACATCTTAAAATCTTGCTGTGATTTCTTATAGTCTTCATGACCACACATATATAAATAATGTATACTTTTTAAAAACAGGATTATAATGTCTTTTAAACTTAAAACACCTTAAAGGAGTTTCAGGTCATTAAATTATTTAATGGTTGCACAGCATTCTTGCCCTGTTGTATATTCATTATTCACATTCTCATTTCACCTAAACCTTCACATTCTTTTTATGCACAAGAACCTAAGAGTTAAAATCACTTTCCTCACCTGAAATTGGTGTACACATAGCTCAACGTGAGCTGTAGCCCACACTAATGTCCAGCATGCATCATCAATGCCTCTTGAGCACTGGTGGAGTGACCAGAGGCAAATAAAGCAGGTGCTCTTTTTTTGGTGCTCTAGGTTACAGACCTCGCACAGAGCTTGCTGTGCTGGGGAGGTGTGTAAACGCTGAAGTCAATGACCTTCAGCCCAGCAGATCTTCTGCAACTTTTACCTCAGTATCAGTCTGTCCCAGGGGAGAGTTTGCAGACGGCTCTTGTTATCAATACACTTTAATCTCGTCCTGCACCAAGCCCACACCAGTATGCTAATGAGAACTCTACTCTCCTGGGCATGACTGTGAACATCTTTCCTCACTAGGTTTCAGAACGTGCTGAGAAATCTTGGCTGAGCACCGTGCAGGGGGGAAAGGAACGACATTCTGGATGGTCATTTGCTTTACTGGATGCAGGATTTCTTTTGATTGGTTGAATCAGGTAAGAGTACTTGTATTTTCTTGGAGAGGGAGGGAGGGGTCTTGAATCATCCCTTTGTCTTAGAGATCTTGCTGAAATGCGAAAAGCTTCACTCCGTTTTCTTAGCTTTGGAAACCCGTTTTGCTAAATTATTACTTTTTTACTCTCACGATCTTGAAAAACAGAGACCTCAGCATGGTAGAGATGTGGCAAGTGGGCTTGCTGTTGTGTCCCAGCCTCATCACTGGGCTTGCAAACTGTGCCAGATCAAGTGAGAACCAGTGGGAAATGTCAAATCTTTTGAGTTCCAACCACTAGCTCAGCTCTCCATGGTGTATTTCGAAGGCAGACATGCAAAAAAAAAGCAAAAAAGGCATTTGCTTTAGATTTGAATCCAGATTGTAGTCATCAATGAAAAATAAATAGTGGAACTGGTTAAAAAAGAAAGGTAATAATGTTGGCGGTAATTCTGGCAACAGGGCAGTGAAACCCATGAAGTACATGATGGAAATCTGAGTTAGAGCTGGAAACTCTAATGTTAGATCAAGTGCCACTGTTGGCTTGTGTAAAATGCTGCTGGTGGTAATCAGTTCAGCAGAATAAAGCTAGCAAAAAAAAAAAAGTTATTTGGAGCCATGTCTGTGTGTTGTATAGGCTCCTACCATGTGGCCACATTCACACGTATGTGCCATGTGCATGTAGATGCTCTGGGGTCGGGAGGTCTGCTGCCGCTCGGCCTTGTTGAATTGTCCTGGTGGAGCAGCAACTCTCCCAGCCAGAAGGAAGATGAGTGAAACCAAAGCTTTTAGAAAGAACTAGGTGCACTGGGTTTGAGGTTTGCCACTGAGATAGCAGCTACAGACTAGTAAATGTACTTGGATCGTCCAAGTTTCAGAGGCACAGGTTAGATGTGTTTCCTGACTCCTGAGGGCTGACAGTGAATGTTGGGACCAAGATCAGAACTAATTTGTTTTGCCTTAAATCTGAAGTTGTCCCTGATGGTAGCAGTGAAAGTGACCATGGTGTTGATAAATGGACGAGGAAAGGGTACTAATTTAGGAAGATGTGCCAGTCTCTTTGTTCACTTCCAGTTCAGCCTTACCTGTGAAATGTTTGCTGCTAGACTGATTTTATACTCTAGTCCAAGGGCATCTGGGGGGGGGGGGGCTCAGTCAGTGAAGCATCTGCTTTTGGCTCAGGTCATGATCTCAGGGTCCTGTGATCGAGCCCCACGTTGGGCTCCCTGCTCAGCGGAGAGTCTGCTTCTCCCTCTCCCTCTGCCCTCCTCCCCTCTTGTGCTCTCTCTCTATCTCAAATAAGTAAATAAAATCTTTAAAGAAATAAATAAACTCCAGTCCAGGGATTGCAAAATAAAATAAGTACAAAATAAGGTAGTAACTTAGATAGAAAAGGGCCACTGGGAAGAGTCTGTGGTGGGTTGGAGGACACATGCCCCCTCTGAAGGAACAGCAGCTACTATGTTCTATAAGCTCTTGGCACCCAGGAATGCTGACTCAGTGTTGCCATGGTTTATGAACTATTTTGAAAGGAAACTTGAGGATTTACATTTGTAAATGTAGACTCTCTTTTTACAGATGAACTGTTAGCTCCTCTATCTTGTCAACTAAATCAAATTGAAACAGAAAGTTGGGCCATGCTAAGCACACTTGTTTGGAGGGAATTTGTAACTTTATGGGGGGGATAGCATCTGAGTCACATAATACCCATCTTGGCAGCATGTCCTAGGACTCTAATCCCATCTCATTGCTATGGTTCCCTGAAGTATGGGTTGAGAAAATGAGCTCTGAAGTTCCTACCTGTGATTCCAAGAATTCTTTAATGCAGCTTCATTTAAACTCCCTTCGAGAACAGTGAGGAGCAGAGTTGCTGTTTTGCAACCTAACGATAACTGCAAACATTTTGAACACCTACAGGACAAACAAATTATTGCTTGTCATCTCATTTTCATAAGAACTCTATAAGGTGAGGACTAAGATTATCATCATCATCACACCTCCATTTACAGATGGAAAAACTAAGGTTCAGTGTTGGGGAGGATCTCCCAAGGTTGCTGAGTAAGTGGCAGAAATGAGATTTGGATTCTGGAGTCAGAAGGTAAAATCCATTTTTTTTTAAAGATTTATTTATTTACTTACTTATGATAGACATATATATATATATAGAGAGAGAGGCAGAGACACAGGAGGAGGGAGAAGCAGGCTCCATGCCAGGAGCCTGACATGGGACTCGATCCCGGGACTCCAGGATTGCGCCCTGGGCCGAAGGCAGGCACCAAACCGCTGAGCCACCCAGGGATCCCCTAAAATCCAATTTTTAACCACCATATTTTACCTTTTCCTACAATATGTGAATTTTTAGCTTCCATAGTCTCTCTGAGTGATGATGACTCTGACTCCTAAAGTATCTTAAGGGATCTGTAAGGACATTTTCTGCCTTTGTAGAACACAGGGGCATTGTCTTTGCAGCTTTGTCTTTGTCTTCATCCTTTGACAGGGTTTGTAAAATGTATGGGATCTTTCGGATGATAGAAGAGGGAGATTTTCCTAATGCCTGGCTTGAGACCAGAGAGGGCACCTTCCCTTTCATACTTTTTTCTCATTAGATGTTAACTGAGGGTTAGCAAATGGAATTTAAAGGCCAAAATAGTTTTTTTTTTTTAATGATAGTCACAGAGAGAGAGAGAGAGAGAGAGAGAGAGGCAGAGACACGGGCAGAGGGAGAAGCAGGCTCCATGCACCAGGAGCCCGACGTGGGATTCGATCCCGGGTCTCCAGGATTGCGCCCTGGGCCAAAGGCAGGCGCTAAACCGCTGCGCCTCCCAGGGATCCCTAAAGGCCAAAATTGTGTGTAGACACCTCCTTACAGACAAGGTCCTTTTCCTTAAGCCATGACCATAGGGGACAGCCCTAACCAAGGGTGATCACCCCTGTCGACGGAAGTGTTCCCACATCGACCCATGTGCAGATAGCATCATCACCACCAACGAAAATAGTATGATGCAGCCAAGGGATAGACATACATTTTAGCTTAGTTGCTAATGCCAAATGGTGAGTGGTGGCTTCTAGAATGAGCACTGTGCTGAGAAGAGTCTGGAAACCACATCCGAGCTCACCAACGAGTGCTATAATTGACTGGTCTTGTCTGCCATGGCTTGGCATATGCAACTAGTGGCTGGTATGCTCTGTACTTTCCATGGCCGCCATCGTCTATTTGTGTGGTGGCACTAAGACATCATGGGCTGGGGCAGCTCAAAGCACATGCATTTTAATTTGTGATCCTGTCTTTTCCTGCCTCATCCATTTCTGCTTTTCCTCAGGAGAGATGGCCAAACGCACCTTCTCCACATTAGAGACGTTCCTGATTTTCCTGCTCGTGATGATGACCGCTGTCACGGTAGCCCTTCTCAGCCTCCTGTTTATCACCAGTGGGACCATTGAAAATCACAAAGGCAAGTTGTAATGGGCTCTCTTGGGTGCTATTCCTAGCCTGTGGGAAGTTTCTTGATTATTGGGGACGCCAAGGCAAAGAACAGTGTCTGCTGATAATGCCGATAACAGGGCTGTTCAGTGTGTACTTAAGCAGCCTAGGATGGCCAGCTAACCTTTACATTAATTGCCCTTTCTGCATTGATAGCAATTTTTATCAAGTTTACCTTTGCCCCCAAATAGTCAGTTGACAGGCATTCTGACATGGCGCTTACTCATCTGTCACTTTTCCACTGACTGAAGCCCTATTCAGAATTCTTCAAGGCCCAGTAAAGTGAGCATTTGCCCCATGCTCCTGTCCTTCTCTTTGACTTTTCTTGGGCATCATCTTCCCTTGGGGACAAAAGGAGAATGAAAGACCCATTGAATATCAACTAGTCTGTGGAAAGCATTGAACTCAAATTCTTAGGAAGGCCGATCAAGTTTTATAAATGAAGTGGAGGGAGGAGGTGGAACAGGGTGGGGCAACGATCTGCAGCCCCTCCTGAGTGCCAACTGTTAGTTGTCATGGGGTCACATGGACTCAGATCCCCAGAATTTTCAAGAGAAGCTAGAATGGATGATTTAGGCAATTCTTTATATATATATATATATATATTAATATTGGGAATTTATTTAGATTTTGAAGATGATGTAGGCTACATTTACAGGCAATATTGGGCCCTTGGATCTTTGATGGAGCCCTACTTTAATAGCGGGTCCTATACTAGTAAATAAGTAGAGAAGACAGGTGGGGGTTGAATGTTTTGACCCAAGTAAAGGGAGGGCTGGCTTTAGGCCAAACAGAAAAGGCTTTCATCTCAGTTTTCCCTCTTGTGGCCTCTTCTTTCCAGCACATTCTCTACCATGACCCTGAGCTTTCAATTCCCTGCAAACACAGAGGGACAGAGATTCTCTGTGCCAGTGGTGTGGAGAGCAGGGGCATGAACTGCTAGGAAAGAAAGGACCCGTAAGACTTCCTTAGTTTTGGCTTTTAAAGTTAGAGAATCCAGAGGCTGAGACTCAGGGAGGTGATCAACAGTTAAGGTAACTATTCTTAGAGTAGGAGTTGCTGTTTGTTGAGTAGTTGCTGTGTGTTGAGCACTATGGTCAAGAGTCTACATACTTTTCTCACTTAATTCTCATAAAACTTCTATAAAGGTAGGTGCTAGTCTTAGTACCATTTTCCAGATGTAGAACCTGAGATTCTGAGGTCATAAAGAAATCACCCTTGGCCATTGGACTTGGTTTGCTTTGGTTGGCACTCCATTTCTACTTGGTATCAATAAGGCAAAGGTGCCTGCCTCCTTCCTTGCAATAATTGATCTCTCGAAGGCTTGCGGTTGAGAAAATATGGATTCTAACTACACAGTGAATATAGATGAAATAGCATCAGATTCTGAGTCAGAGGACCTGATTCATCTTGTGCTGTCCATGAAATTGTCGTTACATTCCTTCTCTGGGCTCCAGTTTTCCTTTTTTTTTTTTTTTTTTTTTTTAATTTTTATTTATTTATTATAGTCACAGAGAGAGAGAGAGAGGCAGAGACATAGGCAGAGGGAGAGAAGCAGGCTCCATGCACCGGGAGCCTGACGTGGGATTCGATCCCGGGTCTCCAGGATCGCGCCCTGGGCCAAAGGCAGGCACCAAACCGCTGCGCCACCCAGGGATCCCTGGGCTCCAGTTTTCCTATACATAAAATTGAGGAGATCAGACTAGGTGACCTCTACCTTTTCTTGAGTCCTCAGGATCCCAGGGAGTCAGCAGTCAATCTCCTGACTAAGTACTTTCTGAGCACTGATGCTTGTGACAGTGACATCTGTTGCCTTGGCCACCTTGGCTATTGTCTGGGGTGGAAACAAACAAACAAATAACAAGCATATGTAAGATATCTTAATATGTAAATAGGACCAAAGCTATATGCTGGCAATTATTCTAAATGTTTAATATGTATTAACATATTGATTGTTCAAAACAGCCCTAGCAAGTAGAGTATTGTTAGCCCTATTTTATAGATGAGAATAATCAGAGGAGAAAAGGGTAAGTGATTTGTTCGGTTAGTAAGTGGTAGAGTCCATTTTAAAACACAGGGTATTTGTTTCCGGAATCTGCTCTTGTAAGCTCTGTGCCATTCTGCCTCCCTTGATACTCTGTGTGTGTGTGTGTGTGTGTGTGTGTGTGTGTGTGTGTGTGATAGTCACATAGGACATGTACACGCATATATGTTGATGGTGATATGAGTAAAATAAGGTGGAGCTATGTTTTTAAATTTTTTTAAAGGTTTTATTTATTTATCCATGAGAGACAGAGAGAGAGAGAGAGAGAGGCAGAGACATAAGCAGAGGGAGAAATAGGCTGACATGGGACTCGATCCTGGGTCTCCAGGATCAGGCCCTGGGCTGACGGTGGCGGTAAACCGCTGAGCCACCAGGCTGCCCAGGTGGAGCTATGTTGAGCATATATGATCTAGTCTGCATTCTGAATAAAAGGCTTAAGAGAGTTGGGGAAGAGGGGGCAGCATAGAGATGGGGAGGGGCGTGGCATTCCCAGCTCAACTTAGTGGAGCTGCCTCTGAGTGTGATGGAAATGAACCAACTTGGAAGGGAGTCATGGAGCTTGGTTGGTGGACAAGAGAGAAGTAAGGTCTCTGAATGCAGAGAAGGGTAGAGACAGATCCCTGGAGGTTAGATCTAGTAGGCTGCGTGCCAGGAACCTGGTTTGGCACCTGGTTTGTTTGTCTAGAGGAGAAGTGCAAGGGGAGTAGGTGCAGGGCCATGAGTTTGACAAGGAATGGGAAGTTGAAGGACATTTGACATAGGCCTTGACTGTTAGGGTGAAGTATCTCCAGTTCAAGAGAAAGATCTTCTTTAGGATTATTATATACAGTAAGTTCCTGAGATGTTTCTTACCATATATTTTAAATATAAGAGAATATATAACGATTTCTCCTTAGGAACCTGAACCTACGTGTTCTAATTGATGCCAACAAATATGTGGACTGGAATGTTGTTCCTTGAGTATTTTATTTTGCTTTTAGATTCAGGTGTTCCCACAACCCAGAGCTCTACAACCACCCTGGGCTCCACAGCCACTCAAGGCTCAACACTCACCCATGGCACAACAGCCACCCAGACACCGCCAGTGGTCACCACCCCAGAGCCTCCTCTCTTTCAGAACTTTAGTGGCTACCATATTGGTGTTGGGCGAGCTGACTGCACAGGACAAGTAGCAGATATCAACTTGGTAGGTAAATCATGGGCTCCTCAAGGAGAAAGAGACAAGTAATGTTATAGCTTGCATCCTACACTTACTCCTGATGATCACATCATCTTCTTCTCACTTTTCCATTGACTTTACTGCTAACACTATGAATATTGTACTCTAAAGAGGGACGGTGTGTTCAACTGCAACTCCTTTATAAAGCCAATTGGCCATTTTTCATGAATGGAAGTGGCAGGGCTGGCAAACTCACATACCACGGGGGGGTGAGCTGGTACCATAAAGGACTGAAGCTGGCCCGTGTAAGCCGATAAGTGTCTAAAGAATCCTCAGTTTGGAGGGCAGCCGGGAAGTTGTGGGGTACAACTGTAAAGTGCATGGCTTTAGCAATTATTGCCATGTAGGGCTGCCCTATCTTAAAGTCTTTTCAAGAGAAGCTGGAAAATCTCTGGATCAGAGACCTGAGGATCTAAATCACTCACTTGGAAAATATAGGCAAGTCTAGTTAAAACTGGAAATCTAGTGGAGGCCGACACTGTAAGCCAAGGACAGCGCGTCTGTGGGTCGAGTGTGGCCTACTGGCTGCTGGCATGCAATATCTTGGTTGAGATGGTGGATATATTCATTCACCTCAACCCTTCTCTAGGAAGCTAGGACATGAGGTTTTTTTATGAGATTTTCTTCCTCCTAATAAATCATCTTTAGAGTCTAGGAATTATTCCCTACTGTCTGTTCTAAGAAATAGCTCTACAAACCCTAAGTGAACACGCCTATGAGGTGCAAAGCAAGCAGTAGAGGGACCGTTCTTTATGGGTGGGCCTTATGACACGGTGAGGAGGGGGGTTTGCAATATGTAGATTTGATCTGACTCAGTTGAGGGATGGTCAACAGGGTAAAAGCCAGAGTGAGACATCTTCAGTAGGTATTATTTAATCGTAAAGAAACCATTTTCTTCAGAGAAAGAAAGAAGATCCCACACCAATAAAACAAAGAGAGGGAGACTTCAGTCTTTAGGATGTTCCTGGGAATGTGGGACGGTGGTAGGGGAACTACTTCATTCCATAGTACCTTAGGCAGGAGGAAAGAATAGAAAACTCTGGAAGGTCTCTGATATGGTAATGGCATGCCCAAGCCACGCCAGCCCCTTCCTTAACACGTGGGCCTGTGAATGGCTTCTGCGAAACTGATGGCTACTGTGCGTTTACGTTTTTCTGCACAGAAAACGATGATGGCTTTATTATTGAAAACACATCGTATTATCTCACACAGAGCCATGATGTCCCGTGGATTGTGTTTTACTTCGCCTTTCCTGTGTGGTCTCTTCTTGTGTGGGTGTGCCTGGTTCTGGTGGCAGGGGAGTGAGGCAGAGTGGCACTGACTCTCTCTCTTCCTTTCTAGATGGGCTACAGTAAAACTGGCCAGAATGCCCGGGGCATCCTCACCAGGCTGTACAGTCGTGCTTTCGTCATGGCAGAGCCCGATGGGTCCAATCGAGTGGTGTTTGTCAGCATCGACATAGGCATGGTATCCCAGCGACTCAGGCTGGAGGTGAGTGGCTGAGGTGACAACGCAATGACATGATTTAAAAGAAAAGGTCTGTGAGTGAGTGTGACAGTAACTAAGCCCTCCTGGCTTCTCATCCAGTGAGTTCCACTGCCCTCCACCCTTAGAAACTCCTGACAAACCAGCAAACAATGGCAGTCTAAGTCATCTTGGTCAAACTTGCTTTCAATTCTGCTGACAGCTCTTTGTCATTATTAATGTTAGTGTTTTGAAAGCTTATTATGTTCTAGGCGACCTTCACACACGTGCCCTTATTTAATCCTCCTTGATAGAAGCCTGAGGGCTCCAATTATTCACTAACCCTTCCCTCACAATAGACAATTGTGAAGAGGTGCAAGGAGCCAGATGAGAAGTGAAACACAGCACTGAAATGAGGTCGGCCATAAATGGCTGAAGTTGGGTGAGAGGTACATGGAGGCCTCATTATGCTATTCTCGTTATTTTTGCATGTGTTTGAATGTTTCCATAATAAAATTTAGAAAGAGTAGTTTTGGCTCTCTCCCTCCTTATTGTAGAATATGGCAAGCTCTTCTGTGATTTCTCCTCAAACTGAGACCCGTGTTGCCCCCTCTGTGGGGAAGATTGAGCTTAGTAGAAGGGTGCCCACGGGTCCTGGGCAGGCAGCAGTAAGACGTGCAGAGGGAGAGGGAGAAGTAGGGAGATGGGCATGGACTTCCAGGTCTGTCTTTCTAAGCCAGTTTCTTGGCCCTGAGGCAGTTGTAGTTTCTGCATGGGATCGGGTCACAGAAAGAGAGTGTGCTCTCTGAATGTCTGCTCACATATTGACAAAGGTGAGGAAGAAGAGAGGCTGGAGCACCCAGGAGAGTGACTGTTAAATGTCTACTCTTCAATGTCACATTCTATCAGTCTCGTCTATTAAACCCTGTTCCTCCCGCTGTGTGAAATGGCCCACGAGAGCGATGATGAGGGGGCCTCGAGGCATTTCTCCTACATAGCTCCCCAAGAGGGGAGCGGAAACCACCCCCATCTCTGGATGTCCACTCCTACACTTACAGCACAACTATGAGGTGGGTTTGTTGTTATCCCCACTTTATGGATAAGGCAACAGAGTCTTAGAGAAGGCAAGGAACTTTCCCAAATTCACACAGTTATCAAATGGTAGAGCTGGGTTCTGAACGCACATGTGCCTGATACCAGAGCCCACATTCTTACAAGTGACATTATTCTATTATCTTGGAGGGGCAAATGCACTGACTACCCATTTTTGTTGTTGTTGTTTGTTTTTGTGTTTTTTTTTTTTTTTTTGGCACAGTACTCTGGTCACTTCAAGGGGCACACAGCCGAGTGAGTCAGAACCCACATTCCCTATGAGCTCACTAGCCAGTTGAGGAGAAGAGGAAGGAGTGAATCGAAAAACATAGTAACTATAATTCACTGGAGTACAGTACAGTGATGTGTTAGTTATCTATTACTGAGTAACAAATAGCCCCAGAAATCAGCTGCTTAAAACAGAAAACATCTTTCATTCTATTGGCCAGGAAATCAGGACTGGCTTAGCTGGGTGGTTCTGGCTTAGGGTATCTTGAAATCAAGGTGTTGGCAAAGGCCATAGTCATTGGAAGCCTTAATTAATCCACTTCCAAGATGATTCACTTGTGTGGCTGCTGGCAGAAGGCCTCCTTTCCCTACTTTCCATATCCTCGTGGCCTAGAACAGCCCCTTCCCTCGGAGTCGGTGGATGCCAGAGAACGAGCAGGGAAGAAACCCCGGGTTAACCTCTCCTAACCCAGCTCAGAAGTTGCACGTCCAGCCTACTGTGTCCATTGGAAGCAAGTCTCCAAGTCCAGGTCACACTCGGGGATGGGAAAGCAAAGTGTGCCCTCTGAAAGGGAGGAGTATCGAAGAACTTGTAGACACACGGTGTTTTAGAACCACCACAAGGGGCTTGGAAAGTAGGGGATAATTTCATAGTGGATCTGACATGTGAATGGGCAGATTTTTATTTTAACTCCAGCATAGTTAACAGAAGAGTTATAGTAGCTCCAGGAGTAAAATGTACTGATACAACAACTCTATGCAATACTCGGTGTTCATCATGGCAAGTGGACTCTTCATCCCCTTCACCCGTAACTATCTGTGTTTGTTCTCTATAGTCAGAAATCTGGGTTTTTTTGGTTTGTCGCTTTTCTTCTCTTTGTTCATTTGTTCTGTTTCTCAAATTCAGCATATGAGTAAAATCATCTGATATTCATCTTTCTCTGACTGACTTATTTCACTGAGCATTACACTCTAAAGGTCCTTCCATGTTGTTACCGACGGCAAGATTTCATTCTTTCTTATGGCCGAATAATATTCATTATATATATATACATATACCACATCTGCTTTATTTGAATGGGAAGAAATTTTATTTTATTTTATTTTTTTTATTTAATTATTCATAGAGACACAGAGAGAGAAAGAGAGAGGCAGAGACAGGCAGAGGGAGAAGCAGATTCCACGCAGGGAGCCCGACGTGGGACTCGATCTGGGTTTCCAGGATCACTAAAGCTCTAAACCGCTTGGCCACGGGGGCTGCCCTGAATGGGAAGAATTTTAAATGGTTAATGTGGGGAGGGTGGGCTATCAAATGGAGGGGACAGCTTGACCACAGGGAGGCACAAGGCACATCCCTTTGAAGAGACAGGGATTTGTGCTATTAGGACACACGTAAGCATGTAACTGGAAATAGGCCAACGACCAATAGGTACATTGGTCCTAATTGAAGAGGACCTGGGATGCCAGTTTATTTTTACTTCTGTAGGTGATGGGGATTCTTCGAAAACATTTGAGTGGTGGAGTACTACAAACCCAGCTTTGATTTAGGATAATTAACCAGTGATGTTTAGATGAAAGACTGAGGTTGGGGGTGAGGACACAAATTGGCAGCTTTGTTAAATTCATGTCAAGGCTCTACTGGTGAGGGGACAGTGGGGAAAACAGTAACCATATTAGGTATTTCAAATGGGGGAGATTTAACACAGCGGGGTTTTGCAATGCACTGGAAGGCTGAATGAACTAGAAAGGGAAGCTAGGGTTGCTGGAAGAATTTGAACTTTACCTGGAAATTTCTCTTATGCCATGTGAGGCTGGCACAAAGGTCTTACGTCAATGGGGTGGCAGTGATACTATATGGTAGGAAGAGGTCACAAAAATTGCTTATAAGATTTGGGAATAAATAGAAATAAAAGCTAGTGCTTGCATAGTTCCCACGATGAGGTATGCACTAATTGCTTCATATATATTAATGAATTTAATCCCCCAAACAACTGAATGAGGGAGGTAGTATTAGTATGTCATTTGACTGATTGGGAAAGGGTGTTGCAGGGGATCAAGTAGCTTGTGCACAGCTAGCCAGCTAGGAAGTGCCAGGGCTGGGGCGCACACACAGGCACCCCAGGGCCAGCACCCACACTCACTACCACGATACTTACTCCATCCTCAGAGCATCAGCTATGCTTCTGATGGGGAAATGGTAGGATCGTGAGAAGAAATGGGAGGGTCAAAGGAGGACTTTGGGGACTCTGGAGGGAAGGCTGTGAAGTCAACGGGCCACCATTTCTCCATCTCTTCCTATTGTTACTTCCCCGTGCAATCCAGAGGCTGTGGGAAGGCCTTTAAATGAACCAACTTCCTTATCCCAGGTTAACACGAGGGAAGGTGTGGAAAATAAATGTAGCTAAACGGGGGCTCTTCTGCTTCTTTAGAACGCATGAGCTTCTCAGTCTCAGCTTTACGGATTGATGAAATTGACAGCAGGGCATGAAGGTCCAGGAAGATCACTGAGCATTGGGGCAAGGCAGGAGAACAGAGTGGCTTTCCAGCTCTTTCTATGGCAGGTTCCCAGGTGTGTCAGTAATAGGAAAGTGAACACAAAAGGGTGAACTGTTGACATTCAAGTAACTTCTTCACTCTGTTCAAACATCCTCCTCTCATGAGGGAGGGAACATGCTAATTTTAATGGCTATTCACAGATGGTTGAGTTTTTCTTTCCTTTTCCTTCAAGTCCCACGTGTCGGACTTTATATGGAGAGTGTCATTTAGGAGGCAATGTCTACGAGCTGCTTGTAGTCTTTCCCTTTTAAAATTTGAGAGCCATCATTTCTATCTATTTAAGAACTGGGCTCTTGAGTAAACCCGAAGAAGTACACTGAATTCTAAAATTCTAACATTATCGTTCTCTGGGAATAAAAATGGGGTAGGGCCAGGGGAGCTTTACAGTTGACCAGATGTTCTTTTTTTCACTTCCTTCTTGCCTTGGTGACAGAATGGTGAGAAAATTAGCTTTGGACAGCAGTTTTTAGTCGAGTCTTGTGGTGGTACCCCTTCCGGGATCATTACACCTGCTCCATAAAGATGCTTCTTCTTCCTGAGTGTAGTCATCACTGTGTGGAAGAAGATGTAACTGGGATGAGGCTTGTGGGCTGGAGTTGGGTCACACAGAAGCAACGTGGAAACTCCTTGGGATGGAGAATGTGGGTTACTTGGTCAGAGGGTGTTAGTCTGGTCATGTCATATTTCCTCTCCACATTTGCCTGGTATCGCAGGATTGCATATGTGGATGTGGTAACCTAGCGATTGGTGTTTGGGACATGGATTGGTTAATGAGGCAAGATGGTTGGGAAGATCTTCCTCATTCAATGACCACATGAGTAGATGCGGGTGGTGTCGCTCCTCACCTGAAATAGAAGAGGTCAGATGGATGTATTTATGTGTGTTGAGTATATAGCATCTAAGTTGCTGCTACTCCTGTATGTACCAGGGGGGCGTGGGGACTGGCTGGGACCAGTTCATAAGGGCTGATTATTGCTGTTTTTAAAAAAGATCTTATTTATTTATTCATGAGAGACACAGAGAGAGAGGCAGAGACACAGGAAGAGGGAGAAGCAGGCTCCCTGTGGGGAGCCTGACGTGCACTTGATCCCAGGACCCCGGGGTCACGATCTGAGCCCAAGGCAGATGCTCAGCCACAGAGACACCCGGGTGTCCATAAGGGCTGATTGTTAAATGTTCAGGAACTTTGTGAGCTACTTTGGTAAATTTTTGTAGCTTGAAATCCACTGTGGTGAGGATATTTACACCACAGACATGGGCAAACAAACGAGGGCTTTCGTTTCCATCTTCCTGACAGTTTATAGCACTCTGCTGCCTGTGCCATGCTCGAGGTAGATGGTGTTGCTAATCCAAAAAGACCCTCTTTTTTTTTTTTTTTTTTTTTTTGCTAAGCCCAGGTTTAGATTCAGAATCCCCAACACACTGCATCTGAAAGCAGCTACTGACAAATAGGACTGGGTACGCGAGCTGAGCAGTAATCACCATCCCATCCACAAAGGAGCTTTCATTATAGTGCCTGGTATTAGGTGATAGCATCCTACATCAAGGAAGGTTGCTTTGGGTTTGGCAGTTTTTTTAAAAAAAAGATTTATTTATTTATTTATTTATTTATTTATTTATTTGAGAGAGAGAGAGAACAGGGAAGAGGGAGAGAATCTCTAAGCAGACATGCCGCCAAGTGTGGAGGCCAACATGGGGCTGGATCTCACAACCCTGAGATCATGACCTGAGCTGAAACCAAGAGTTGGATGCTTGACTGACTGAGCCACCGAGGGCCCCCACTAGATCATTTTAATGATTTCTGACATTAAAAAAGTCAAAACCTCTTTCACAAGGAAACCACAATAATACTGAATTTTAGATCGAAGCTGATGATTAAAGTATAATCAGAACCAGGTACTCGGCAACATCAGGAGTTTCTCTGTCACTTTCTCGACGTGTCTGTGCCACACAACCACACTTTCCATGCATTGAGATATTTACTGATTGATGAGTTCCATGAACACTCACCGAGGCTCTCTGGGTTCGTTGTCTCTTGCTCCACAAGTCACCTGGAAAACCCACGGGCTTATAGCAACAATCAGCCCATCCTACTGCTCAGGATTTCTGTGGGTCAGGAAAAATCACCCAGGGAGGCCGGGCTGGCTGATTCTGACTCTGGTCAGAACGGCAGCCACACAACCCCCTTCTGTGTCGAGAGGTTGGACTCACGTGCTGGGGGGCTGCAGGTGTTGGGGGTGGCTTGCCTGAAGGCAGGGGTCTTTTCTTCCTGGGGGTCTCACCCACGTGTCTAGCAGGTTGGTGCCAACGAGATAGCTTCTTTCCACACAGGCCTCCCCGCAGAGTTGCTGGGGTGTCTTGAGGTCACAGTGGCTGACGTCCCCCAGCCCAATGCATGTCAGGGAATGCTGACTTCTCCGTTTGGGGCAAGGAGGCAGCACAGCGGCCTTTACGCTGCTCTGTCCACTGCCCCTGGGATGCTTTCTCCTGGGTGTTGCACCACCAGCTTGGGCTCTTCACGATAAGCCTCTGATAAAAGGTAACATCTCTGCAAAGATTCTTCTCCTCCCGACCCCCCAATCTCTTCTTCCTTCCTCACCCAGAAACGTCTTTCTTCACAGCATCGCCCCTGCATGATACGACATCATACCACACACGTATCTGTTTGCTTTTTCTCCCCTGTTAGAGTGAAAGCTTCATCAAGGTGAGGACTTCATGCACTTCTGGTGCTTAGACCAGCGCCTGGGCATGACCCCTCTGTGTGGGATGATGAACAGGAAAGCCTACTGGTCCTACAGCGTTAGAGAGACGCGGATCGGGGTTGTGGCTCTGCTGTTTATTAGATCCGTGGGCAAGTTATTTACCTTCTGTGTGCTTCGATGTCCTCAGCTGGAAGATGAGATTGAAAACACCTACCTCTGGGGGTTGTTATAAAGATTTTAAAATAACATCACGTGTGTAGTACCTAACACTGCGCTGGCCCCCAGTGAGAGTCTGTGAGATGTTAGCTGCGGTGGGGACTGTCGGTGTTGATGCTGTGACCAGGACAACACACTCAAGCAGAGAGTGAAGGGCCACTCGACAGGGATGTCGCTGATGTGGATCGGTGATTAGCCTCACAGGAGCCTTTTCCAGGATGACTTGCTGTGTCATCCCTTTTCGTTCTAATTTTTTTTTCTTTTCCTTTCTCCTGAAGGTCTTGAACAGACTACAGAATAAGTATGGCTCATTGTACGGAAAAGACAATGTCATCCTGAGTGGCACCCACACTCACTCGGGGCCAGCGGGCTATTTCCAGTATACCGTATTTGTCATCGCCAGTGAAGGATTCAGCAATCGAACTTTTGAATACATGGTCACTGGCATCGTGAAGGTAGGCCCAGAGCCCCTGGTGGAGCTGCTCCTTCCCCGCCTGCAAGTGCTTAGGAGTGGCTGGCTGTGATATGGAGGGAGTCCTCATGGGATCGCGGGGTGAGCATCCTTGCCTTGGGCCCCAAGGCAGTGACTCAGCAGGAGAGGACAGCTCGCCGCAGGAAGTATCATGCAGTTGTCTAAAGGGGCACCTATGACCTTTATAACTCAGAGGGCCCCATCTGGTTGTTCTCTGGGCAAAGTCCAGTAAAAGGAACTCATCAGGGAACCAAAAGAAATGACAAATAATTGCCTCCTATTTTCCAAACGGCGTGATAGGGGATCCTGTTGATAAATCCACCCTCATTGCTCATGCCCTCAATGGTAGTGGTAGACAGCATGGTACCCTTTCCTGGGACATGCACATCCCCCTCCCATTCCCGGTTTTGGTGCCTCTTACTCCTCTCTCCCCGTCTCCCAGCTTACTGTTTCCTTACATGGGATCCTGTCTTTTTTTTTTTTCTTTTTAGCAAAGATTTTATTTACTTACTCATGAGAGACACACAGAGAGAGGCAGAGACACAGGCAGAGGGAGAAGCAGGCTCCCTGCAAGGAGCCCGATGCAGGACTCGATCCCAGGACTCTGGGGTCATGCCCTGACCTACCAAAGGCAGACGCTCAACCGCTGAGCCCCCCAGGCATCCCTACGTGGGGTCCTTTCTAATGTTCCTTCATGTCGTTGCTTCTAGATGTAGTCTCTCTCTACTTTTTCTCATGAAGCCAGACCCCAAGCCCAGTGATCTAGTTGGCAAGGCAGACATGTCTTCCCAACAATGTTTTCCAGAATCTGGCTGGCAGTTCATGACTGGCTGCATGAAATATTTTCATGGGTTGCAATAAGCATTGAAAAAAACAGAACCAAAGTCAAACAGATAGGGGACTATTGTGATACAACATACGTAGCAAGGGTGTATGTAGTTTGTCTTGTGCCCTCTTGTTTCAACACACCTACGTCAATGCGTATTAAGTAGTGATGAAAGGTGTATTGCCTGCTGTGGTTTTGTGTTAGAAAAGTTCAAAAACCTTTGCGTCAGAGGGTGGGGGGATGGAGTGGGTATGTTGGAGGGACCACCTACATGGAAACAAGTTCTGGTCCTGTGTTGGGGAGTTGCTTCCAGGTCACCTGATGGGGCGGATTGTGCCAGACACAGTGGCCTGGAGACATCCAGGAGCCCGTGGGCCCGAGCTTCCCGGGTCATGACAATGCCATGTCTCAGCCCCGAGGCCATCTGCACACCCCCAGGGTGACGTTGGCTCATCCAGGGACTCGGGCTCTCGTCCCGTAGCAAGGGCAGCTGGGCGACAAAGGAAATCATCCACAGCGCCCTTCTGTTCGCGTGGACCAAGTCCTCTCCCCAGCAGCGTTGCCAAGTTCACAACTCGCTCTCGCTCTCTCTCTCTCTGACCCGCAGAGCATTGAGATGGCGCACAAAAACATGAAGCCAGGCAAGATCTTCATCAACAAAGGAACTGTGGAAGGTGCACAGATCAACCGAAGCCCCTATTCTTACCTTCAGAATCCGGAGTCAGAGCGAGCCAGGTGAGGGCGATTGTCAGAGTAAGCTCCTGTGTTCCCGTCAGCGATTAGTCACAAAAGCGAAGAACACGTTCGATGGAGGCGTACGGCGGGATCCTGACGGAGCGGTAAAGCCAACATAAATGTCAAACACGCTCATCATCCAAGAGCAGAAGAAGTAAGATGTGCACACGCGGGCACGCACACCCTGCACACAAGGCTGCCCGCTGCCGGCTGCGAATGGTGGAAGGCCTCCCAGCTGTGGAATCGGGGATGACTCTGGTCTCAGCTCAGCTTTGTCACCTCCTAGTCGTGTGACCGTTGGTGACTGGCTTATAGTGACTCATTGGTTTTCAGCCTCTTCTGTACAGCAGAGATACAAGCGTGCACAAGGTGTAGTTGTTAAATTAATGAGTAGCTCTTTTTACTGTGTTATTCAGAGAACATCGTCTCCGTCCAGGAGGATGTGGCAAGAGAGAGAGGACATAAAAGGATAAAGAAACTGGAATGGAGAGCAAAAAAATAAAACTAGCATAATTGAATGGAACAACTAAGGGAGATAGTTCTTTTGTGTTTTTCTTTCTTTTTTCTTTCTTTCTTTCTTTTTTTTTTAAGTGCTGAACCAGGTTTGTGACAGAAGAGAAGCCTGGGGCCGCTATGGCAAAGTAAAAGAATATTTCTGTTTCAACTTGACCACTTGACATTTTACATTCATCTGCATATTTTCCAATAGATTTTAAAGGAGTTGATTTTTAGATAACATCGTCTGATGTCCCCTGAAAGGACATTAAAGAGCCACTTAAAGCTGCAGGTCATAACTATTTTTTGATTTTGTCTATTCCCTGTTATTTTTAAGAGATTCCATTAAAATTTGATATGAGTAGAAATTTCAAAGACAAATCCTTTTTGTAAGGAAAACTAGATTGTGTATATTACGGAGAGATGTAGATTCCGTCCCCAGTTAGCTGGCAGGATGCCCCTGACTCTGACAGCATTGGCAAACCATTTCTTTAGCTGAGGAACGAGGTCTTGGATGTGGTTTGTCAGACACTACGTAGCAGACCAGGGCGCCTCACTTACTGAAAGGTGTTTTGGTTTTGGTTTTTGTGTCAACTTCTGCTGTTGGCCGTACAACAGGGCTAAGCCCTGACATAGAAATGACTGAGTTTCTTTGTTTTGCTGACCAGGTATTCTTCAAATACTGACAAAGAAATGGTTGTCCTAAAAATGGAAGATTTGGATGGAGCTGAGCTGGGCCTTATAAGGTACTCTGTTTCCTTATTATTTTTTTTTATTCTGTCTGGGTCATTTTCCTTAATCACAGAGGAGGGGTGATGGAAGGAAGAGACAGGAATAGTAGTAGCAGAGGCTGAGAATACATTGAGTGGTTGAAAGTCCAGGGAATCAGGCCCTTCTGGGATCTGGCCATGGACCCTGGGACAAGGTTCTCAGCTTCCCAGGGCTCATTCCCTCACCTGGAAAACAGGGCGAGTTAAAGGATGATGTAAATGAGGGATCTGGGTGGAGAAGGGTAACATAGCAACTGGCATATGACGTAAGGATCCAGTTGATACCAGTGCTTATCATTCTATCAAGATGTCCTATATGGAACTTCCATGATGGTGGACCACTATCTCTTGGTAAAATTAGAAAATGCTCTGACCAACCAGGCAAGTGATTATGGGTTCGAGACGACTTGCCTGTGTTTCCTAAAAGAAATAAGTTAAATCGAATGTAGGACAATGCTAATGAGTGATGGAAGCAGAATCAAGGCCACCTCAAGGAGGCAGATGAGGTAGAAGTACAGCTTGGCACGGATTTTAGTTCAGTTTTATATGTAAGAAAGTGTGGATTTTGTTTTCTTCAAAAAGAAGGCATTTGCATTCATGTGTGAAATTTGTCCTGCAATTAGACTGACTCAGGAGTTGCCTGGATGGGAACAGGGCCAGACGCCTTGATGTGTGGACTTCCAGGTGATGCAGGATGCCCAAAGGAAGCATAAGATGGCATGTGGGCACTGCAGTTGAGTGGCCTGGGTTCACTCTAGGTTCTCATCATGATGAGCTGCACGACTTTGGCCAAGTTACTTAACTGCTCTATGTCTCGATTTTCTTACTTTAAATGTGGCGAGTCGATAATAAGTATTAGTAAAGGCGGAAAGCCTATGAGATAGAATGATGAAGTCCTCACAAAGTTTCTATGGAAGTCAAATTTATCGTTAATTAAAAGTAATAAAAGGTGAATGAAAACATTAAGGACTCTGACTAGGGCTGGCCCTATAACTAGATGGAGGACAGCGCGGTGGTGAGGTGTTCTGGTTTTAGGTGTAGGTTTTAGGACTTGAGTTCAAATCCTGGCCCTGCCATGCAGTAACCCTGCGGCCTGGGGAAAGTAACTTACCTATTTATACCTCAACTATTCCATTTGAAAATGGGGATAATGATACCTCATAGGATTAGGTCAAGATGAAAAACCACCATTATTGGCTTCCCAGAGTGCTTGACATTCTTAACATTGGAGTTACGTCTTTGGGTTCCAAGGAAGGTCACTAAAATCTCCCTGATAAAATAAACTTTATTATATGGGTTGACAAAATAAGAGTCATTCTTTCATCAGTGATTAATTCATCTACTGATTAGTTGCCACCTGGTGTTTCACTCAAGCGACTTTCTCAATGTCAGACATGAAGCCGTGTGCTGGAGATATGTTGTGATGAATAAGGCATGATCCCCATCTTGAAGGGTCTTACAGACTCGTGAGGTGACTGGGGCAGGGGAAGGAGACAGACAGACAAGTGATCACAGCATAAATCTGATGGCCAACAGGGCTACCACCTGGGAATAAATAAATGCTGTGGGAATTTGGAGGTGGTGGCACTGATGTTTGAGAGCGTCGTGGAAGGATTCATAGAGAAAATGATGTTTGAACTGGATCTGAAGGAGCCTGGGGGATTTCTCATGGAGCCAGGAAAATACAGTGAAGCAGTGAGGCCAGAGTATGGGCTACTGTCAGGGAGGAGGTGAGAGAGGAATCTGAAAGGTGAGCTAGTTCCAGATTGCTGGTCACTTTGGTGGGAAATTTGGTTGGAGATGGTTGGGATACAAGCATGTATCTACGACTAGTTAGAGAATTCCACATTGGTTGGGCAAAGAAGGAGCCTTTCCCCTTAGTTTCTACTTAACTCTTGGCTGGATGACTGAGACCATTCACGATTCCTTTATTAGTTCCCGAACCATTTAGCAATGCCAACGGCAAATGAATAAATGCCGTCCTTTTGCCAGATGTTCTTTGCTTCCTGGCATATGGCTATATAATGGGTCTAGAAGTCCCAGGGTCAACTGTCAAGGTTGTAACAGCTGTCCTCCATCTGCTGTGCTTAACACCCTGAAATAACTTTCCATTGTTTTTGTAGCCGCCATATGTTAGCCTTGATGTAATTGCGCCTGCACTTGCCTCTTGTTGCATAGCGGTAATTGCTCCTTGAATGCATTAAAAATGATCCAAAGCATAAAGTCAAACCTGGGCTGCTAAGTAACTCAGCCCCCGTATGTAGGCGTCTGCTGTTACACAGAATCTCAAGGTAGGAGGAGTCTGAAAGCAAAAAATCTCAGACTTGCGGAGCATGGATATCACCTAGTTCAAAGCTCAGCTACAGCCTAGGAAGGTGATATGACCTGTCCAATGTCACGGCCAAGACTGTTCTCTTTCCCCCCAAAATCATATTGAAGTCCACAATTGATCCTTGCCTACTTTCATTTTTGTTCTCATGTCTTCATTCAGCAAATCTGCACTGGATACCTACTATGTGCCACGCAGTGCTCCCCAGTCCTTGGAATGGTACAGTTCCTGGCTGTGAAATCAGGAATCCAATACCTTGGAACCAAACACCCATGCAAATCCCTTGAGCTCTCGGAGACTCAATCTCCATATTTCTCAAATGTGGATTTACTATCTCAGAAACTCAATCTCCATATTTCTCAAATGTGGATTTACTATCATCTCTCCACAGATTATTATTCATTCATTCATTTATTAAATATTGTAGAGTATATATGTCCCGGGCTGAGCTAGTACTGTAGATACACCGATGAGCAAAAATAGATGAAGTTGTTGCCTTTATAGGATTTATTATTTCCTGGTAGAGACAGAAGGTATCCAAATAGTATACAAATAATTATAATTGGGTTATAGTTCTATAATCGTATGATTATAGTGGGGTTAAGTGCTTTGAAAGGAAGGTATGTGTAGCTACCTTAAAGGGACTTGACCTGCTCAGGGAGATTGGGAACAGCTTCCCTAAGGGAGTGACAATGGAGCTAAAAACCAAAGGAAGGGTGAGAATTAACTGGCAGAAAAGGGGTGGGTGCTGGAACATCTAATACAGCTGAGGGATGCTTAACCTGGAGGGAGAAGCATGTTCAAAGGTCCGGTGGCCCATCTGAGGGGCCAATAGAAGGTCTGTGCGGCTGGGGTGCAGAGGAGGCTGTCTGGGTGGCAGTGAGCAGTGGAGATTAGGTCTCTGATAAAGAGTTTGGTCTTTAGACCATGGGGAGTGGAAAATCATTCACATGTTTTAAACCGAGGGTTAGAGGCTCTTGACGGGTCAAGAAGGGTGAGGACTTGAAGACTGGAATAGACTCATGTGCGTGAAACTAGTCCACGGGTCCCTAAGTCCTCTACGGCTGCTGGCGTTGACCCGTCTATGCCAGGAAGGACTCTAGGCCTTGTTGCCTGACCCTGCCTTACGCAGAAACAGTAAAGGACTGTGGAGACTGGCTGTGGAGACCATGTGTGGGGGGTCCTGGGTTCTGAGCCCAAATGAAAGCTGTGTGGCATTCACACGAGTCACTCTGGGGGGCTCTGGAAAGCACTTCAGAGCAGGAGTCTGTCTGCCAACGGGTACCATGACACCGGGTCTTGAGAGAGCCATCCTGGGGTGACCAGAGGAAGCACTGAGGGGGAGCCAGCAGGGCTCCAGAGGTCCTGGCCGAGGGCCAGGCCTCAGGGCAGGCACAGGTGCCCTGGGGGGCGCTCTGTTTGGTGGCGAGCCTGTGGGCTGCACAGGCCCGTGTTCCCCCCCCATCTGCCCCAGAGCCCCCGCCTGAGGCAGAGGAAGGGCCTGCCTTCTGCTTTGTTCAGCGCCAAGTCTCCTGCTCCGAGGGGGGTGTGCGAGGGATCCTCTGGGGTGCTTCCCAGATAGATGGGTGCAGGTGGCACCGACCTGGGGCTCGGCCTGGGCCGCGGCGTGTGGGCCTCCCCGCCAGCCGTGCCCCACACTGTCTCAGGCCTCGGGTGCTTCCCTCAGTGTCCCCGGGCGCCCCTCCCGGCCTTCTCCTCCGTCATCCTCTCCGCTTCCCGGGCTCCCTAATTGTCCTCCCGAGTTGCTCCCTCCTGGGGAGCTGTCTCCTCCTGCACTAAGTCCCGCTGCTCCTCGGATCTGGGCCCAGTGCCTGATGTGGGGCCGTGGGATCGAGTCCTGGGTCAGGCCCAGCACCGGTGGGGCTCTCCGCTCCACCTTCTCCTCTCTTTCTCTCTCTCTCTCTCTCTCTCTCTCTCTCATAAATAAGTCGATCTCTTAAAAAACAAAGTTTACAAGGTTTAAAAACCAAAGCCGTAAAACCGGTTGTCCTAACTGGCAGAAGGCATTGGACTTGGGTTTCTGGAATGTTCTTAACCTGAAGAGATTTGAGAGGCTATTAGTTTTTTCTCTCCAAGTATACTTTTTTTGTTTTTTTGTTTTTTTGTTTTTTTTGTAGTATAAAAATGATACATACTCACCATGGAAAAATGAAAAAAATAAGCAAGTAGAAAGATAGAAAAATTAACTCCAAGCTTTACTTTTCTCAAAGTCAATACTCAGGTACATTGTCTGCTGCCCAATTCCCACTGTAGGACATATGATAATAAAAAATAAGTGTGTCCAAAAGGTCATTCTGCAAAAGTAGATACTTGGTTCCACTCACTCTGGGCACTAGAAGCTTTAAAATACTCAGAAAAAAAATACTCTGAGAAATACTAAGTGTTTCTCCACATGCTAGTGTGTGTGTGTGTGTGTGTGTGTGTGCATGTTTTGTAGTGATTCTCTTTACATCTAATAATGATTTTTTTGTCTTAAAATCTCTGTATTCTCATGCTAGCATAACTAACTCAGCATTCTGCAGGTTAGAATTTGCAAGTATATTTTTCTATCATTTTCTTTCAACTTTTATTTGCTCTTACGTTTTAGACGTGTCCCTTATCATATAGCTGTATTTATGTATTTATTTATTTATGTATTTTGCTCTGACAATCTTCATCTTCTCAAAGTGAGTGTCGTCTATTTTCAGAAATTGCAATGATTATGTATCTGCACTTTTTGGGTATCTTTTCACTTTGTACTATTTGTCTCTCTTTTTCAAGGCCTTTTCTCCTTCTCTTATCCTTTTAGAATTAAGAGATATTTTTAAAAAGTCTTTAAGTGGAAAATTATAGTATCCAAATATGGCACCAACAAGAACTCTTATCATGTGTACTCTATACAGAGTGACTTTATGGGACCTGTTAAGACACGGAGAGGATTCCTCCAGCCCTTGAATCTTGGCTGGCCCTGCGACCATAGTGATCAATAATAGCACTGTAGAAGGGTTAGCATAGCTTTTTGTTTTTTAATGGACTTTATTTTTTAGAGCAGGCTTAGGTTCCCCAGCAAAATTAAGCAGAAATTGCAGAGATTTTCCATGGTCCCTGTACTTGGCCTCCCCCAAAACAATATCTGGGCCCGGAGGGGTATGTATGCTAAAATCAATGAATGTACGTTGATATATCATTACCACCCAAAGTCCATAGAATTTTGATTGCAGTGACTTAATGGAACCCATCTAAACCAGATGTCTCTCCAATAACATTATTTAATGAGAGGGCCTTCATCATCTGAGACTTTTGAAGATAATAAAAATAGTTGGGAATGTTCATCTTCTCTGAAAGAGAGATGCTAGAAAGAGTTTTCCAGGATGCTGGCCACCAAGCTTCCCTGTGACTTCAGAGGGGTTACCCTTGCTACAGCTCATTGTCTGTCATTAATTTGGGTAACTCCTCTTTGTACAGGGCACAACCTGCACACTAGACGTGGTGGCCCAGGTTTGAGAGAATGGAACTCCAGGCAGGTTTGCTACTGTTTCAGAAGATGGAAGAAGCTCGATTTTGCATTTGGCTTTTCTTGTCTGCTTCAGAGTAGGAAGTGCAGAGTGTCTGAATTAAAAGAGGCCCTAGAAAATGCTCCTGTTCTATAGGAGGAAAGAATAATTAGGATGTTCTATATTAATTTGCTGTGCATTGATTCACAAAGCCTAGATGAAATGTAGCCTTAGGAAACAGAGACCCAGAAATTTTCACTACCTTTGCTACAGACTAGGATAAAAATCTCAAATCCCTGGACCTTCCTTGGTACCTCGATAGCATCATGCTGACCCAAGGAGAGCCCTGCTTTAGCTGTGCCGTAATCATTATTTAGAAGTGTTTATTAAGAGGGGCATATTTATTTTTTTATGTCTGTATTCTAACATCTTTCGAACCCACCTCAACCTCTTTCTCTCTTTTGAACTCTGCTTTGAAGAATGCTTCTTTTGACCAGATAAAATAAATTGTGAGTGCATCTTTCTTAAACTAAAATGACCACTCTTCTGGGATCCCTGGGTGGCTCAGCGGTTTAGCACCTGCCTGCCTTTGGCCCAGGGTGCGATCCTGGAGTCCCGGGATTGAGTCATGCGTCGGGCTCCCTGCATGGAGCCTACTTCTCCCTCTGCCTCTGTCTCTGCCTCTCTCTCTCTCTATGTCTATCATGAATAAGTAAATAAAATATTTAAAAAAAATAAAATGACCACTCTTCTGTATATATATATTTTTATAAATATTCATCTATTACCATAGTACTTTGGTTGCTGTGACAAACCTGATATTTTAATAGCACATATTTCTAAGGCCAGAGGAGGAAATATACAGCATCTTCTTACTCTGAAATTCAAAGTAACTTTTTCAAATACTTATTTTTTCAGTTCTGTAGAGAAAAAAAACTCTGTTTGTTTTCTAAGGCCTGAAATAAATGACAATAAATACATGAAATCAGTAAGAATTCAAGTCTGTAGTCTGATTAGCAGGCCAGAGCTCTTTGCATTTGCTTTCTCCACAGATATTGTTCCTCGATGGTAGGGGACACACCTGATTCCTCTCTATGTTCCTTGGGCTCTAACACGACACCCACCAAAGGCTTGGCTACTAATAAATTCATGTTGATTGAGTGAATAGAACAACTGCCATGACTCCTTGCCCTTACCCATTCTCCTGCGGCCACACCCCTTCCCATCTTCGTGTTTTTGCTACAAATGAGTTTTCTCCAGGAACCCTCTTGCCATGTTCCTCCTCATCTTTAAAGACCCAGCTCGGATGTCACATCCGCCATGAAGCATTTCTCAAGGGCAAGATGATGCCATGTTCATGTCTATGTCTCCAGTGGTTGGCACAGAATCAAAGTTACTCAAATGTGTAGCAAATGAGCCAGTGAAAGAAAGGAAGGGACAGAGCCAGTCTCCTACAGCAGAGAAGAACTTGAGCTTTGTGGTCATAGACCTGCTTCTTGACTTTCAACAGTGTGACCTTGGTCAGGTTACTGCATCACTCTGAGAGGTCATTTCCTAGCTGTAAAATAAGGACAATGATAACATCTGACTCAAAGCGTTCTTGTTAGAAGGAAATGAGATCCTGTGCATAAAATCCTTCACTTAATCAGTGCTAAGTGATTGTCAGTGTTGATAAAATTGTTCTATGGGTTTCCTTCGATTGCACTGGAGACATCGCAGTCTGGCGGGACTGGCTGACCTCAGTGCAATCGCGTCAGACAGAAGTATTTGGGTCAGGGAGCCATGCAACTGTCTTGGCTGCCACCCCCTTTTACTTCCAAACTAGATGGAGTAAAACTGCAAAACATATACTCTCAACCACCTGGAAAACACTAGTTGACGAGAATTTTCCCTGGCACTTGAACTTTAGGAGAAACAGACAAACTATACATGCAAAAAATAAACTAGCGTAAGGATATTTTAATTTTTTTTAAATATAGAAACTCTGCAAGTAACTTCTAGGGGATGACCTTAGAACTACCTTTAGCCTGAACTTCTATCCTTTTACGTGGTGGCAAATACATATCTTGGGGACTGAATTTTGCTTATAGACTGGTGATTTGGCCTAACACGGTCTAAAAAAACATTCGAAATGGATGTCAACATGAAAAAAAAAAAAACCTCTTATGGAAATATTCAAATATATGCCACCTTAGAGTGATTAGTCTAATGAATCTCCATGCAACTCTGATCCAGCTTCAGTGATTAGAGTGTTCTGCTACTGTTTCATCCCTCCTCTTCTTTGGTTTGTTTTGCTAGACTTTTAAAAGCAAATACCAGATGTCAAATCATTTTGCTCATAAGTATTTCACTGTGTATCTCTAGCAGGTAAAAACATAAGAAGAGTATAACTGCAATCCGTGATCATAAGCAACAAAATTAAAAATAATTTCTTACTATGATCTAAAAACCCAGGCGATATTCAGTTTTCCCTGTTTGTACCCATAAGGTCGTTTTACAGTTATTTTATTTGAATTGGAATCCGAACAGTCCACAAACCACATTTGTTGGCTATGTGCTTCTAAGGCTTTTAATTGGTAACATTTCCGTCCTTTTGTTCCATGCTATTTACTTCTCCCCCCTTTTTTTTAATTTAGATTTTTTTTTATTTGAGTTGACACACAACAGTACACATAGTTGGCACACGGTGTCACAGGTGTACAATGAAGTGATGCAACATTTCTGTGTGTTGTGCTGTGTTCACCAGAAGCGTGGCTACTGGCTGTCATCACACAACACTATCACAATATCATTGGCTCGCTTCCCATGACTGATTCATTTCATAACTGGAATCCTGTATCTTTCCCTCCCCTTTGCCCATTTTGTTCACCCCCCCCCCATGTCATTTACTTCTTTGGGAGTTTTTAAATTGATAAATATTTCACAAAAAACATAGATTTATGGAATAAATTTATGGAATAGATTTATGGAATATCTGGCCGCACCAGCTTACACTCTCATAAGCAGTGTAGTAGAGGCTGTGCGCGTGCCTCCGAGTGTCCAGAATCCATGCCAGTCCCCATTCCACCAACCAGCCTAACTCACCTATGCGGCCTACCCAGCCCTGACGGGTGTTGTGCTGGCAATCTCTGACCTACATATACACCCGTTGGGCAATGAGAACTGAATCCTAAATGATAACCTTGAAATTTAGATGCATCCCTAGTCATTAAGTAAATGTTCAGCTTCATGTACTCAGTGACTTAGGTAGGAATGTAAGCTGAAAGGTTTATTTATTTATTTTTTTAAATTAATTTTTATTGGTGTTCAATTTACCAACATACAGGAAAACACCCAGTGCTCATCCCGTCAAGTGTCTGCCTCAGTGCCCGTCACCCATTCCCCTCCAACACCCGCCCTCCTCCCCTTCCACCACCCAGAGTTAGGAGTCTTTATGTTCTGTCTCCCTTCCTGATATTTCCCAACATTTCTTTTCCCTTCCTTTATATTCCCTTTCACTATTATTTATATTCCCCAAATGAATGAGAACATACACTGTTTGTCCTTCTCCGATTGACTTATTTCACTCAGCATAATACCCTCCAGTTCCATCCACGTTGAAGCAAATGGTGGGTATTTGTCGTTTCTAATTGCTGAGTAATATTCCATTGTATACATAGACCACATCTTCTTTATCCATTCATCTTTCGATGGACACCGAGGCTCCTTCCACAGTTTGGCTATTGTGGCCATTGCTGATAGAAACATCGGGGTGCAGGTGTCCCGACGTTTCATTGCATCTGAATCTTTGGGGTAAATCCCCAAGAGTGCAATTGCTGGGTCGTAGGGCAGGTCTATTTTTAACTCTTTGAGGAACCTCCACACAGTTTTCCAGAGTGGCTGCACCAGTTCACATTCCCACCAATAGTGCAAGAGGGTTCCCCTTTCTCCGCTTCCTCTCCAACATTTGTTGTTTCCTGCCTTGTTAATTTTCCCCATTCTCACTGGTGTGAGGTGGTATCTCATTGTGGTTTTGATTTGTATTTCCCTGATGGCAAGTGATGCGGAGCATTTTCTCATGTGCATGTTGGCCATGTCCATGTCTTCCTCTGTGAGATTTCTCTTCATGTCTTTGGCCCATTTCATGATTGGATTGTTTGTTTCTTTGGTGTTGAGTTTAATAAGTTCTTTATAGATTTTGGAAACTAGCCCTTTATCTGATATGTCATTTGCAAATATCTTCTCCCATTCTGTAGGTTGTCTTTTAGTTTTGTTGACTGTATCCTTTGCTGTGCAAAAGCTTCTTATCTTGATGAAGTCCCAATAGTTCATTTTTGTTTTTGTTTCTTTTGCCTTTGTGGATGTATCTTGCAAGAAGTTACTGTGGCCAAGTCCAAAAAGGGAGTTGCCTGTGTTCTCCTCTAGGATTTTGATGGACTCTTGTCTCACATTTAGATCTCTCATCCATTTTGAGTTTGTCTTTGTGTATGGTGAAAGAGAGTGGTCCAGTTTCATTCTTCTGCATGTGGATGTCCAATTTTCCCAGCACCATTTATTGAAGAGACTGTCTTTCTTCCAATGGAAAGTCTTTCCTCCTTTATCGAATATTAGATGACCGTACATCTCAGGGTCCACTTCTGGGTTCTCTATTCTGTTCCATTGATCTATGTGTCTGTTTTTGTGCCAGGACCACACTGTCTTGATGACCACAGCTTTGTAGTACAACCTGAAATCTGGCATTGTGATGCCCCCAGCTATGGTTTTCTTTTTTAAAATTCCCCTGGTTATTCGGGGTCTTTTCTGATTCCACACAAATCTTAAAATAATTTGTTCTAACTCTCTGAAGAAAGTCCATGGTATTTTGATAGGGATTGCATTAAACGTGTAAATTGCCCTGGGTAACATTGACATTTTCACAATATTAATTCTGCCAATCCATGAGCATGGAAGATTTTTCCATCTCTTTGTGTCTTCCTCAATTTCTTTCAGAAGTGTTCTATAGTTTTTAGGGTATAGATCTTTTACCTCTTTGGTTAGGTTTATTCCTAGGTATCTTATGCTTTTGGGTGCAATTGTAAATGGGATTGACTCCTTAATTTCTCTTTCTTCAGTCTCATTGTTAGTGTATAGAAATGCCATTGATTTCTGGGCCTTGATTTTGTATCCTGCCACGCTACCAAATTGCTGTATGAGTTCTAGCAATCTTGGGGTGGAGGCTTTTGGGTTTTCTATGTAGAGTATCATGTCATCGGCGAAGAGGGAGAGTTTGACTTCTTCTTTGCCAATTTGAATGCCTTTAATGTCTTTTTGTTGTCTGATTGCTGAGGTGAGGACTTCCAGAACTATGTTGAACAGCAGTGGTGAGAGTGGACATCCCTGTCTTGTTCCTGATCTTAGGGGAAAGGCTCCCAGTGCTTCCCCATTGAGAATGATATTTGCTGTGGGCTTTTCGTAAATGGCTTTTAAGATGTTGAGGAAAGTTCCCTCTATCCCAACACTCTGAAGAGTTTTGATCAGGAATGGATGCTGTATTTTGTCAAATGCTTTCTCTGCATCTAATGAGAGCATCATATGGTTCTTGGTTTTTCTCTTGCTGATATGATGAATCACATTGATGGTTTTACGAGTATTGAACCAGCCTTGTGTCCCGGGGATAAATCCTACTTGGTCATGGTGAATAGTTTTCTTAATGTGTTGTTGGATCCTATTGGCTAGTATCTTGTTGAGAATTTTTGCATCCATGTTCATCAGGGATATTGGTCTGTGATTCTCCTTTTTGGTGGGATCTTTGTCTGGTTTCGGAATTAAGGTGATGCTGGCCTCATAGAACGAATTTGGAAGTACTCCATCTCTTTGTATCTTTCCAAACAGCTTTAGTAGAATAGGTATGATTTCTTCTTTAAACGTTTGATAGAATTCTCCTGGGAAGTCATCTGGCCCTGGACTCTTGTGTCTTGGGAGGTTTTTGATGACTGCTTCAATTTCCTCCCTGGTTATTGGCCTGTTCAGGTTTTCTATTTCTTCCTGCTCCAGTTTTGGTAGTTTGTGGCTTTCCAGGAATGCGTCCATTTCTTCTAGATTTCCTAATTTATTGGCATACAGCTGTTCATAATATGTTTTTAAAATCGTTTGTATTTCCTTGGTGTTGGTAGTGATCTCTCCTTTCTCATTCATGATTTTATTAATTTGAGTCTTCTCTCTCTTCTTTTTAATAAGGTTGGCTAATGGTTTATCTATCTTATTAATTCTTTCAAAGAACCAACTCCTGGTTCTGTTGATCTGTTCCACAGTTCTTTTGGTCTCGATTTCATTTAGTTCTGCTCAAATTTTAATTAACTGTCTTCTTCTTCTGGGGGTGGGGTCCATTTGTTGCTTTTTCTCTAGTTCCTTTATGTGTAAGGTGAGCTTTTGAATTTGAGTTCTTTCCAGTTTTTGAATGGATGCTTGTATTGCGATGTATTTCCCCCTCAGTACTGCTTTGGCTGCATCCCAAAGATTTTGAACGGTTGTATCTTCATTCTCATTAGTTTCCATGAATCTTTTTAATTCTTCCTTAATTTCCTGGTTGACCTTTTCATCTTTTAGCAGGATGGTCCTTAACCTCCACGTGTTTGTGGTCCTTCCAAACTTCTTGTTGTGATTAAGTTCTAATTTCAAGGCATTATGGTCTGAGAATATACAGGGGACTATCCCGATCTTTTGGTATCGGTTCAGACCCGATTTGTGACCCAGTATGTGGTCTATTCTGGAGAAAGTTCCATGTGCACTTGAGAAGAATGTGTATTCAGTTGAGTTTGGATGTAAAGTTCTGTAGATATCTGTGAAATCCATCTGGTCCAGTGTATCATTTAAAGCTCTCGTTTCTTTGGAGATGTTGTGCTTAGAAGACCTATCTAGTATAGAAAGAGCTAGATTGAAGTCACCAAGTATAAGTGTATTATTACCTAAGTATTTCTTCAGTTTGGTTATTAATTGGTTTAAATACTTGGCAGCTCCCACATTCGGGGAATATATATTGAGGATTGTTAAGTCCTCTTGTTGGATAGATCCCTTGAGTATGAGATAGTGTCCCTCTTCATCTCTCACTATAGTCTTCGGGGTAAATTTTAATTTATCTGATATAAGGATGGCTACCCCTGCTTTCTTTTGAGGACCATTTGAATGGTAAATGGTTCTCCAACCTTTTATTTTCAGGTTGTAGGTGTCCTTCTGTCTAAAAAGAGTCTCTTGTAGACAGCAAATAGATGGGTCCTGCTTTTTTATCCAGTCTGAACCCCTGCGCCTTTTGATGGGGTCATTAAGCCCGTTCACGTTCAGAGTTACTATTGACAGATATGAGTTTAGTGTCATCATATCTATTCAGTCCTTGTTTTTGTGGATTGTTCCACTGAACTTCTTCTTAATGGGGAATTTTAAGAGTTCCCCTTAAAATTTCTTGCAGAGCTGGTTTGGAGGTTACATATTCTTTCAGTTCCTGCCTGTCTTGGAAGCTCTTTATTTCTCCTTCCATTTTGAATGAGAGTCTTGCTGGATAAAGTATTCTTGGTTGCATGTTCTTCTCAATTAGGACCTTGAATATATCCTGCCAGCCCTTTCTGGCCTGCCAGGTCTCTGTGGAGAGGTCTGCTGTTACCCTAATATTCCTCCCCATAAAAGTCAGGGACTTTTTTTCTCTTGCTGCTTTAAGGATCTATTCCTTATCTTTGGAATTTGCAAGCTTCACTATTAAATGTGGAGGTGTTGAACGGTTTTTGTTGATTTTAGGGGGGGGGGTCTCTCTATTTCCTGGATCTGAATGCCTGTTTCCCTTCCCAGATTAGGAAAGTTTTCAGCTAGGATTTGTTCAAATACATATTCTGGCCCTCTGTCCCTTTCGGCGCCCTCGGGAACCCCAATTAAACGTAGGCTTTTCTTCCTCAGGCTGTCATTTATTTCCCTTAATCTATCCTCATGGTCTTTTTTTTTTTTTTTATGATAGTCACAGAGAGAGAGAGAGAGGCAGAGACACAGGCGGAGGGAGAAGCAGGCTCCATGCACCGGGAGCCCGATGTGGGATTCGATCCCGGGTCTCCAGGAGCGCACCCTGGGCCAAAGGCAGGCGCCAAACCGCTGCGCCACCCAGGGATCCCCTCCTCATGGTCTTTTAATTGCCTGTCTCTTTTTTCCTCCGTTTCCCTCTTTGCCATCAACTTGTCTTCTATGTCACTCACTCGTTCTTCCACCTCGTTAAGCCTCGTCGTTAGGACCTCTAGCTTGGATTGCATCTCATTTAATTGATTTTTAATTTCTGCCTGATTGGATCTAAATTCTGCAGTCATGAAGTCTCTTGAGTCCTTTATGGTTTTTTCTAGAGCCACCAGTAACTGTATAATAGTGCTTCTGAATTGGCTTTCTGACATTGAATTGTAATCCAGATTTTGTAACTCTGTGGGAGAGAGGGCTGTTTCTGATTCTTTTTTTTTGAGGTGAGGTTTTCCTTCTAGTCATTTTGCTCAGTGCAGAGTGGCCAAAAACAAGTTGTATTGGGAAAAGGAGAAAAAGAGAGAGAAGGAAAGAAAAGAGAAAAAGAAAAAGAGAAAGAAGAAAAAAAAGGGGAAAAAGAGAAAGAAAAAGAAAGGAGAAAAAAAAAGGGTGGGGTGGGGTGGGGGAAGCAATCCGAAATCAAGAAGAAAGAAAGAAAAAAAGCACAAAACAAAACAAAAACAAAAAAAAACACGGGGGAGTATCTTCCAATTCTGTATACTTTAAGTCCCTTGACTTCCCCTGGAACTGGTCCGTGTCGCTGGTCTTCTGGGGGAGGGGCCTGCTGTGCTGATTCTCAGGTGTGAGCACTTGGGGGAGCTGCTCTGCCCCTGCCTGGTGCAGGGCTCAGTGGGGGTTGTTCACCCCGTGAGGCCCCGGGAGGAAGCCACAGTGGCGGGGGCAGCTCTGGGACCCTGGAGTCAGCTCCCGCAGTAGCTCCGGGGCTCTCCGTCTGCAGGGCCTGGAGGCTCCGGGCGGGGCCGCTGATCTGCTCAGCTCGGGGCAGGAGCGTCCTCGCTGTCCTGGGCCCTCCCGGCCTCTGCCTGTCCCGGGGGAGGCCGGATCCCGGGCTGTGTCCCGGCGCCCTGTGCCCCGGGGCCTGCGCTGTTGGATTCGCTCCCGCCCCGCAGCCCCCTCCGCGGAGCCGCCGCCCGAGCCCCTCCCAGCTGCTCCGGGCCCCACCGAGCGCTGCAGCCCTTAGGGAGCTCGGGGCATCTCCCGGGGCGCAGGTGCCTGTTAGTGTCCCCGGGAGCCCGAGGGCATCCCCGCCCTCCTGGGTCCTGCTCTAACTCCCTGCGGGCCCCTTTCCGCGGGAAGGTTGGTGCAGCTCCTGCTCCTCCGGGACGGGGCTCTCCTGTCCTGGGGACACTCGCCCCGGCCTCAGCCCGGCTCCTCGCGGGGCCCCTCCCCCTCGGAGGCCTTTTGTGTCTTTATTTCTTTTTCCCCGTCTTCCTACCTTGATAGAAGCGCGAACTCTTCTCACTGTAGCGTTCCAGCTGGTCTCTCTTTAAATCTCAGGCCGAATTCATAGATTTTCTGGATGATTTGAAGGTTATCTAGGTAATTTGGTGGGGACAGGTGACTCGGGGACCCTGCTCTTCCGCCGTCTGGCCCCTCCCCGCAAGCCGAAAGGTTTAAAAGGTTTTTAGCCAGGAATCAATCCACAAAAGATTTATTTATTTATTATTTTATTTATTTATTCATGAGAGACACAGAGAGAGAGAGAGAGGCAGAGACCCAGGCAGAGGCAGAAGCAGGCTCCATGCAGGGAGCCCGATGTGGGGCTCGATCCCGCGTCTCCAGGATCAGGCCCTGGGCTGAAGGTGGCGCTAAACCCCTGAACCGCCCGGGCTGCCCTATTGATTTATTTTTTACAAATCCTGAATTGGCCTGAAACTTTATGAATTAGCATCTCTCTTTCCTTGAGCACGTATTCTAGTGAATTTGCTTGATGGCCCACTGTTGTGTGAGTATCTTTCTCGCCTGTATGGAGGTTTGATCCTACAAAGGTCACAGGACAAGGTGTCGCGAGACCCTGACCTTGAGTCTTCATCCTTGATGACAAACGGGCTTCCGTTTTGCTTCTCTGAGACACTGCAGATTGGAGGGAATAACTGTCTGGCTCTCAGGGTGTTGTGAAGTTCAAGTAAGGTAACAGATGAGACGTTCCTTTGTAGACTGTGTAGCTCTACACTAAACAGGGTATTACTATGCACGAGGCTGCATCAAATCATGCAGAACAGCCTCGTTCACACCTCTGTGCACTCACTCTGTTGTGTCTTTTCCCTGGGACGCCCATAAGAATTAATTGCTAGTCATCTGTGGGCCCCAAACACTTTATGCCTATTTCCTTATAACATTTGCCACATTATATTAAAGCTGTTTGTTTGCATCTTTGTCTTCTGCAAGGTTCTGAGCATCAGCTGCAGTTTATTCAGTGCTCAGCACACAGCAGATTCTCGAGAAGTATCTACTGAATTAGATAGGATCGATTTTAATGTTATTATGTGTATCTGTCTTTAGAAAAACCAAGCCTGTGCTTGTGTGGATGCTTTAGCTAGATTGTCTCATCTGGTCACCAACCAGTGTTCACTCTTATTATAAGCTTATGATGATTGATGATGACGATGAAACATTTATAAAAATAGAGTTTTGTATTTTTAATTTTAGTCAGTGATTAGACTTTTTGAGTATGTTAATTAGTCATTTAAGCTCATCAACAATGAAAGAAACTAAATGTGGAAAGCCTATCACTAAAAAGAAATTTTTTTCCTGCTGGAGAAAAAGTAAGCTCCCTGTCACTGTTTTTGGCCCCATTATCTGGTTCTCTTCATTAACTGAGGGCTTCTTGTCCCTTTGCAGCTGGTTTGCCATTCACCCGGTCAGCATGAACAACAGCAATCACCTCGTCAATAGTGACAACATGGGCTATGCAGCTTACCTTTTTGAACAAGAGAAAAACAAAGAATATCTACCTGGAGAGGTGAGAATTTGTGTCATTGAAAGCATCATCTTTTAGAATCTATCTATCTATCTATCTATCTATCTATCTATCTATCTATTTATTTATTTAAGAGAGAGAGAAAGAGAGCGTGCATGAGCATGAGTGAGGAGAGGTACAGAGGGAGAAGCAGATGTGAGGCTCGCTCCCAGGACACTGGGATCATGACCTGAGCCAAAGGCAGATGCCTAACCAACTGAATTACCCAGGGACCCTTAGAAGTATCTTCTTAATTCACTGAGTATCATCATTCATGCAATGTTCATAAGAGCTGATTTGAATCTTCAGCGTAAAGTGTCATCATGTATGTCACATATTAATAGGCTTGGATAAAAAGAATTCTCCATCCTCCCTGATAGGGAAAGAAAAATTGAGAATGACTAACTGTGTCAAGTACTACTTCTATTGATAGCTTCGTAAATTTACAATTAGTTGGATAAGGAGGGACAAGTTCAAGAGTTCTGCAATATGTAATAGCTTTTTTTTTTATAATAAATTTACTTTTTATTGGTGTTCAATTTACCAACATACAGAATAACACCCAGTGCTCATCCCGTCAAGTGCCCTCCCTCAGTGCCCGTCACCCATTCACCCCCACCCCCCACCCTCCTCCCCTTCTACCACCCCTAGTTTGTTTCCCAGAGTTCGGAGTCTTTATGTTCTGTCTCCCTTTCTGATATTTCCCACACATTTCTTCTCCCTTCCCTTCTATTCCCTTTCACTATTATTTATATTCCCCAAATGAATGAGAACATATAACGTTTGTCCTTCTCTGATTGACTTACTTCACTCAGCATAATACCCTCCAGTTCCATCCACGTTGAAGCAAATGGTGGGTATTTGTCATTTCTAATGGCTGAGGAATATTCCATTGTATACATAGACCACATCTTCTTTATCCATCATCTTTCTGTGGACACCGAGGCTCCTTCCACAGTTTGGCTATTGTGGACATTGCTGCTAGAAACATCGGGGTGCAGGTGTCCTGGTGTTTCATTGCATCTGAATCTTTGGGGTAAATCCCTATGACCCAGCAATGTAATAGCTTTTGATCAGCTTGGAAATATGATAAACTGTGTTGATGTTTACTTTCGTTGTCAGAGCTATGAAAGTATGAAGCACCTTGCAAATTGTGTTAAGAAACTGAATGAGGACAAGATGATGAGTTTTGTTTAATGGTCCAGATGTCCCTGTTAACGGCGAATTTCCTTTCAAGGCATTTGTTTTACTCTCCTTCACTAAGGCCAAAGTCAGAGACAATCTTAATCCACTAGATCTGTTGTTTTTTTTTTTTTTTTTGACTTTGAAACACGGTGAGAGATGGAATTAGAGCCGAAGGGTTGGAACTCAGTCCCCGTACTTGAGAAAGCTCCTCGGTTTTGTATAAATTAGCGACTGCAGATAGTTAAGTGATGAGGGAGGACCCTGCTCTGTTTGACCCTAGTGTCCAAGGCCTTACTGCAGAAGAATATAAGAGGATAAGAGCCCCAGGCCCTGGACTAGAAAAATGTCTAAAGGTAAATAATGATGCAAAAGTCAATAGCCCCATGAACATTTGGTCTGATCTCTTAGCTCTTGTTGACAAACAAGCCAGCATTTTAGGGAAAAGATAGGACGTTCCCATTTAATGATCACTGGGTGCTAAGCGCTTGGAGAGAAGTTATCCTTTTAGTATGAAAAGAGACACATGATTTCCAATACCTGCTTCTCCTTCTCCCTAAGAAAACTGAAGACATTGAAGGTAGAATAGTAGATCAAGTGGGTTGAGGTTGAAGTCTTGCACCACCCAGAAAGATTATGTGTTGTTACGTCAGGTGGAAGGGATAAGAGAAAAGCTACATGGAGGCAGACCTGGATAGTGGATGTTATATTTAGGTTCACTTCTGCCACAGGAAAATCTGGATTCACTATATTTTTTTTAAGCCAGTAGGATATTTATTTTTCAAGGAAAATCTCTGAGCTCCAGATACAATCCCACAGAACAGGTTGATGAGTCAGCATTTTATAGTTTGTTGTTGTTGCTGTATGCTGTGTTTCTTGTCAAAATGTTTCTGTTTGTGGCACAGGCTTGAAACTCTCCTACTCAGAATGGTTTTATTGATCATTGGAATATCACAAGTAATAATGTGTATGTGGACTGCAATGTGAATTTTTTTTCCAGAAATTTTCTCAGAATGTTAGATCTCCTCCTTTTATTATCTGCAAATGATTTTGAATAGTTCACCAGAGTGGAGTGAATGTTTGCACTTTTAATGGAAGTCATTATGGGAAATAGGAAAGAATAAAAGACACTTGGATGTTTCTTTTGGCAGGGACCATATGTGGCAGCCTTTGCTTCATCAAACCTGGGAGACGTATCCCCCAATATTCTTGGCCCACATTGCGTCAACACAGGAGAGTCTTGTGATAATGCCAATAGCTCTTGTCCCATTGGTGGGGTAGGTAAATGAAATCTTTGTTCTTGCATCTAAGGTGTATTTTATTTTTAAATATTCACCATTAACTTATAATTATGTTTTTCTCATGTGTACACAGGCCTACTGACTGCTAGCTTTTGCTCTTCTCAGAAGCATCCCTTAAATTTCAGTTGGGTAAAATTCTAGTTTCCCATTGGATTGACCACTGAGTTTTTCAAAGGGTGAGAAAATTAGTTAATGTCAGAGATGAAATACCCTTCCCCATACTTGGACAGTCTGAAACATTTTGCCTTGGCATTTCTGATGTCACAAGTTAGTACCAGAAACTGCCTGCGTGAGATGTTTTTCAGTGATTGTAAAGCCTATGGGATTTTTTTTTTTTGGCTATGGGATTTTTTAAAAATACAATGTCAACATTTTTTTTCTTCTTTTCTTTAAAATCACAAACAAAAAAAAATCTTGCTATAAGAACTCACAGGATATGGAAAAAGTGAGTCCCTTCCCAGGAATTACTACTGTCACACCTCTTCTTACCTACCTGTCTAAGCATTCATGAACAAAATTTTGTAACTTATTTATTGGTTGGTTTTTTTTTTTTTTGGTCTGGGATTCAAGTTTTCCAGTTTCCATTTTTAGTTCTTAAAAATCTTTGTATGAATGTATATAGGTCTGTGTGGTAGGTTTTAAAGACAACAAGAACGGCTGTGCCATCATTTATTTAACTGCTTCCCTGCCATATGCATTTAGGTCTTTCCCAGCTTTGACATGAGCAGCAGATGCTAGTTTCTGGACTCTTATTCTTTGTGTTTATAGAACATACTGCTTTCATTTAAACATCATTTCTAGGGTATTTCTTCTATGCCAGTCAACTCCACCCAATGAGTAGTATGACTTTAACATTTATACTTTTCTATTTTTATATTACCATTTTCACATAGAAAGCCTTTCTTCATTACCCTTCATTGGCAAAATTTTCATACATTATTAATTAATGTACATTAGACTTAAAGATTACTTGTTAAATTCCAAAATTTGGCAATGAAATGCTTAAATAAGTTATGATACCTATTTGCAATAGAATATTATGCATCGACTCAGTGTGCTGTATTGGAATACTTAATGTGGGAAAACACTTGTAGTACACAACGTTGATTAAGAAAATTGGGATTTAATATTGCATATTCATTATGACTACAGTTTTAAAAATAAATGTGTCACAGTAAAAAGACAAAGAGAAACACACTGAATTATTAACCCTGTTCTCTGTTTGGCATTACTATAGGGGGTTATATTCTGTTTATTTTATTTATTGTCTTTTTCTACTTATACACTTTTGTATTTTTTCCACAATGAGCATACTTGTAATCATAAAAAATTATAACAAAATCACACCCTCTCCCACAAAAGAATTCTGTTTCACTCTACTTTGCTCCATCTGTTAGATTGGCTTCCCTCATGTTTGCAAGATGGCAGTCAGTACTGAAGAAGCTATATCCTTTTGCCCTCCCTTGTATGGTAGGAGAGAGAAAACCTCTCTTCTAACCACAGAATAAAAGATTTTTTTGGTCCAATTGGGTCAGTTGAGGTACATACCCATTCCTGGGCCAAAACAGTTGCTGGGGAAATGGTAGGTGTTGGTTGACTTAAACTGGGATTTCTGACCAAGGCCTAGGCAATGGCCACAATCACCTCAGACTCACCTGGAACTGGGAATGGAATGGAATCATTGACTGTTACAGAAGAGAAGGCTTCCTGAACAAAAGCGTGATACGCTTAAGACGAAAGAGGGAAACAGGCAAATGGTGCCATGTCATTTGCTTTAAGGTGGCTTCTTTAAACAGATTTTTTTTTAACTTTAGAAACTAGCTTGGATTAAAAAAAAAGAGATATGTGCTTGTTAAAACCTCAAACACTATTGAAAAGTTCAGAAAACAAAACAGGTAAATAAGCAGCCCCTAACTCCACAATTAACCTGTTAAAAATTGAATGAACATCCTCCCAGACAACTTTTTCTGTGTCCAGACACCTATATGCATGTACAGTTGTACATAAATGAGGTCATACTAGAATGCTGTTCCAGAACCTGCTTTCTTGTTTCCAGTAAATATACCTGAAAACCTCATTTAAACAAATGCCCTCATTTTCAATTTTAAGTACCATAAATTAGTTCACCAATTCCCTACTAATGAGTGCTTTCTTTCCCTCCCTCCTTTCTTCCTTTTGTCATATAAACATGCTCTGGTCACGTATTTTCACGTGTGTATGAGTCTTACCTTAGGACAAATTCTTTTTTTTTTTTTTTTAAGATTTATTTGGGAAAGGGCATGGGGGGAATCTCAAGCAGACCCTTTGCTAAACATGGAGCCTGACATGGGGCTCGATCTCACACCCCTGAGGTCATGACCTGAGCTGGAACCAAGAGCCAGACATTTAGTCGACTGAGCCACCCAGGTGCCCCTAGGACAAATTCTTAAAAGTGAATTTGTTGTCAAAGAGGAAGCACAGCTACCATGGGGGGACACCAGTCCTATCCCCACCCATAGACCATGAGTGACAATTTCCTCAAACCCTCACTGACATCTGGTTCATTAACCTTTCAGTCTTTGCCAACATAACATGCAAAGAGTCTGCTCTTTGTAGTTTAAATTTATATTTAATTATTCATGAGATTGAATATATTTTAATGTTGAATGGGCATTTACACTTCTTTTTTGCAAACTACCTATCTCATCTGTATTCCATTGTGTATCCATTAGGTATTTGTTTTTGTTTTTTTTTTTTGCTTTATTCCTCCCAGCTCTACTGAGATGTAATTGATGTATAACATTATATAATTTTAAAGTGTATAATGGTGATCATTTTGATACACAGGATGCTTTTTTACTGCAAATAAGAGAAAACCCAGGTCAATATGGGTGGACAAAAGGGAAGTAAGAAGGCAGCCATCCATATTTTCTTGTAATACTTTAAAATTTTCAATGATCTTTAAGTATCTGATCAATTTGAAACTTTTCTGGTATAATAAAGGACAGTATAGAGCCAGATTTATTTACTTATTTTTCCCAGAGGGTCATCTAGTTGTTATAATGTAATTTTAACTGAGTTTCAATTTAAGGCAATCATGAGCCATGGGCAAGAACAGACAGGTAGGAAGATGTGCAGCCGATGGGGAGACTCAGCTTTAGTTCTCAGCACAGATTATTAGCTGCCTGTACAGTGTCCAACACATTGTTCAACCCACCCGAGCCTCAGTATCCTTATATAGAAAAGAGAGATTATCTGACAAAACACTCTAGAATGTGGCTTAAAAAGATGTGTTGGCTTTGACCCCCTTGTAATTTTGCCTTCCTGGAAACAATTGCTTAATTCACCAACAGTGGGTCATGTCTCCCTGTGTTGTAGTCCAGCATGTGCATGGCTACGGGACCCGGACTGGATATGTTCAACAGCACACAGATTATAGGACGGATCATCTATGAGAGAGCGAAGGTCAGCTGCGGGCCCAGCTTCTTTCAACCTCCTTTAACGTTGTTCTTTAAAATCCACTGACAGCGCTCGTTGCACAGCCAGCAGTGGTGGGAGGCAGTCGAAGGCCGCGCTGCATGAGGTGCCTGGAAGATGGTTGCCTGGCGGCTCCACTAGGAGGGCTGCTTCCGTGAGCACACAGACACCCCTCCTGCTGCCCACCTGCCTCCTCCTAGGAGGTATTTGTGTAAACCAAGGAGCAAGAAAATGTTATTTCAGCCTGAGTGCTGGCTTCAGGCCGTGGGGCAATAGGCGGGGTGTAAGGATCTACCACTGCGTCACACCAGAGGGACCCAAGCTCTTTAGGCCCCGGGCCGACCAGTGGCCTGGCCCCGGTGACGAGGTGAACCCGAGTGGTACAGCCCCCCAGGCCTGCAGTGTGGATGCAACCTAGTTCCTAGTCTAATTCAGTATGTGCCCCAACTATCCATCTCATATTTTCTTCTTTCTTCTTAAGTCACGTTTGGAGTGGATCTGGTCTTCCGTGAGGTTGCTCCGAGTTCTCTACATGTGTCCCTCTGCTGAAATATTATCTTCCATTTGCCCCCGTGTTTTGTGTCCACTCCTCTGGGGACAGATTTCTGATGGAAAAGACACAGGATGATGTCAGGCTGCCCTCTCTTCCTTAGTTCAGTCTCTTCGTCTCCCTGGCTTGCTCCTGCCTGTCGCATGTGTGCACACGTGACTGTCCGTATTTTGCTCCAAGGGTTCTGAAGTGCATCAGGAGCAACCAGGGAAGAATGAAAAGACCTTTAAAAACATTAGCCACCAGTCAGCCCAATTGCTGCAATTCCTTTTAATGAGTGTGGTATTATCAGTGGATGGTTCTGGATTAACAGATTCTAGTGAGGGGGTGCACCCATGACGCCATTTGCTGTCAGAAGTTTTGTTACTGTCCTGGGCCCGGGAATTGTAGGGATTTGTCCCCCACTCTGGATTCTCTTCTCAGGAAGGCCCAACTTTGCTCTTTACCCAGGAGGCAGCTGGTGTTACTGACAGCTCATTGCAAGAGCCCCCACGTGGCTGTGCAATCGGGGATGGGGTGACAATCCGTGTCAGGCAGGGCGGGCCTACCACATGTGGCACAGATCAATACAAGCCCATGTTTCCCATCACACTGACTCATATTTTCCAGGAGATGAGAAAAACATCACTTCACCCTACAGGAACAACAACAAAAAAGAATCTCCAAGGGTGGATGGTGGGTGGGAGAGTGGCAGGTCTTCCAGCCACCCTTTGGTGCCAGCCCTGCCGGAGGACTCACAGCTTCCAAATGAGAGTCCATGAGGTCACGCTCTTGTTCTGGCATGACAGTTGTTTGGCCTACCTTGTCCCAATCTTAAGTTTCCTCGACTGTCTCTCAAGTGGGGCCTGTTGTGTCATAGTCTGTATCATAGAATTTGCTGTTTGGGGGGCAATGGACACAGGTCAGTGGCTCAGGGCCTCCAGGCATCTGGGATGCAACTGGGGTTGGCAGTTGTACCCACTACATGGGTAGTGACCATTTGTGCACAGGCCGCAAAACAAAACTCGGCCAATGGGTGCTTTTCCAAAGGAGCAGGTATTGGGCACGCTTGGTGCCGTTCACTTCAGCCCCTGCGCTTCTAACGTGAGCCCTTGTGGGTTTTCCAGGAACTGTATGCCTCTGCCTCCCAGGAGTTAACCGGACCGCTTGCTGCGGCTCACCAGTGGGTGAATATGACAGATGTCACTGTCTGGCTCAACTCCACGCACTCGGTAAGTGTCACCGAGCCGCGTGGATCATGCCACCAGGGCTAAAGCTCCGGGCTGATCTCATTACTTACTTGAGGTTTAGCTTCTGTTTCTTGTTTCGGTTTGCTTCTTATTTTTGTGCTGTTTTTAAAATCTTCCCTTTAGGTAAAAACGTGTAAACCAGCCCTGGGCTACAGTTTTGCGGCCGGCACGATTGACGGATTTGGGAGCTTCAATTTTACGCAGGGTGAGGTGCAGTCTGATGACATTCGTGGTTGCAGGTTCTGGAAGGTTTAACTGTAGCTTCACGTTTATTATTTTTTACTATTATCTTTAGATCCCAGGGGTGCACAGGCTTTTGAGGTGCAAACATGATAGCCAGATTTCCCAGGGGTATGTTTCTTCTGGAACTTAGCTTCCACTTATTCAAATAGAGTAGGACACAACTTCTCTCTCTCTCTCTTTTTTTTTTTTTTTTTTGGACACAACTTCTCTTTGCATTTAGGTCTATGGATGGATGCTCTTTAACGGGCCTGGGGTTAGGGTAGAGGTGAGAGGAGGACAGAGCGGGATTGTCATTGTACCTTTAACAGTGTGAGTTTGCTGTGCTCTCTGCTAATGAATGCTTCTTTCTCTGGTGCCTTTACCGAAGCCCAGAGGCCTCAGGGCGGAAGGCTTCAGGAACCCCAACATGAGCTCCCAGGTCCTGTTTCTGGGTGCATTTCCACAAATTTATAACTGGTTACTGTAGGTCGTGCATCCTTTTATCCCGATCATCTCTGTAATAACAAGAGATTTCGCGGCTGCAAAATAGAGAAAGTAGAAAAATGGACAAGACTCACTTGTAGGAAACGTTTTGGCTTCTTTCATTCTTGCTTTTTTTTTAAAAAAATATGTGTATTTGGAAACATTGATTGACAAATTAATGAACGCAGTTGCAATTTGAGACATTTGGCTCATCTTTCCTGGTAATACTTCGTTCAGTGCGGTCTAATTTCCCAGAACAGTAATTTTTAACAGCTTTATTGAGAAATAATTCACATACCATATGATGTACCCATTTAAAATGTATAATTCAGTGGTTTTTAGTGCATTCACAGATGAATGCAACCACCACCACAGTCCGTTCTGGAGCATTTTCATCACCTCGAAAAGAAACCCTGCTCTCTTTAGTTTATTACAATCCCTAGGCCTCATCTCCTCCAGACCTAAGCAACCCCTGATCTTTCTATCTCTATTTTCCTATCCTGGATGTTTTCTATAGATGGAATCATAAAATATGTGGCATTTTATGTTGGCTTCTTTCACTTCACATCATGTTCTCAAGGTTCGTCTGCGTCGTACTATTTATCAGTACTTCATTACTTTCTATGGCTAAACCCTTTGAGCAGGGTGCAAATCCCGTCTTCCCTAAACCGTCACCCCTGACAACCATCATTTTACTCTCATTTCTATGATTTTGGCTTTTATAGGTTCCACATATTAAGTGAGAACCTGCAGTTTGTCTTCCTCCATCTGATAATTTTACTGCTCCTTTCCAATTTCAATGCTTTTTTTTTTTCTTGCCTAATTGCTCTTGCTGTGACTTTTCTTAAATTGGGGGTTGAAGAGTGACTAGTTAGACAAGAAGACTCCACCACCCACCAGCGTTCCTACTGATGGGGAATCTGTTCTCTTCTTATAGAAACTGTTATGTTTTCTGCCAGAGAAATGGGCAGAGGCCTCTCCCTAGAACATGGCTGGGGAGATGTTACTCTCTGGGAAGACCCTCCAATCTCTGTGAACATGCCCAAACAGGCCCAGCCTTCTGTGTTCCTCAGTAGGGAATAGAATCTTACCAATAAGGTGGAAAGGGTCTGAAACAGGGCCCCTCTTTACCCTACAAAAACCTTATACTAAAAGGAGAAGGGGAGGAAGCACCAATGAAGAATTTGAGATGTCTGATTGTAGCTTTTTCAAATACAAAGCATTTTTAACCAGTCCGTTTTAAAATTTTAGATTCTTGACCTTATAAAACTGGAATTTATTAACACCTACTCTTATATTTCTTATTGACGAACAGAAATAAAATTCATGAGCCAAAAATCCAAAGCAAAACTAAAAACAGGGAAAAGCTGATAAAACTTTAGTATATGTGCTTGTACCAAGCACAAGCTGGTAAAACTAAATGTGGATCTCAGCATTAACAGCTGAAAGGAGAATGTTGGTTTTTAGGTTCTAAGTGGAAGGTTAGTCATATACTATCTATGACCTTATCTGATGTACATTTCTTCTATACCCAGTATGCCGAGTTATCATGAAAGGATGTTCAATTTTGTCAATGCTTTTTCTGCATCTATAGAGTTGATCATACGATTTTTATCTTTCACTCTATTAATGGGGTGAGTCATATTTATTTATTTGCATAGTTTGAACCACCCAGGAATAACTCTCACCTTATTGTGGTGTATGATCCTTTTAATCTGCTGCTCAATTCAGTTTGCTGTTATTTTTGTTTGGGATTTTTGCTTCCATATTCATCAGGTTATATCATCCTAAAATTTTCTTTGTTTGTAGGGTCCTTATCTGGCTTTGGTATCAGGGTAACCCTGGCCTTGCAAAATGAGTTGTGGAATCATCCCTCTTATTCAATTTTTGGGGGAAGTTTGAGAAGGATTGACATTAACTCTTCCTTTAATGTTTGGTTGAATTCACCAGTAAAACCATCAGATCATGGGCCTTTCTTTGTGAGGAGACTTTTGATTATTGGTTCAATCTCCTTACTCATCAGTCTCATCAAATTTTCCTTTCCTTTGTGATTTAGTTTGTATGTTTCTTCTAGGTTTTCCAATTTTGTGCTGTAAAATTGCTCATGGTAGTCTCTTACGATTCTTTGCATTTCTGTGCTAGCAGTTGTAATGTCTTGCCTTTCATTTCTCATTTTCTTTGAGTCTTCTCTCTTTTTTCTCTAGTCTAACTAGACTATTGACTATTGTCAATTTAATTTATCCTTTTTTAAAAAAACAGCACTTCATTTTATTAATCTTTTCTATTGTTTTTCTGGTCTCTGTTTTATTTATTTCTGCCTGACTCTTGTTCTTTCCTTCCTTCTGTTAACTTTGGGTTTGTTTTTCTTTTTCTAGTTCCTTGGGGTATAAAGTTAGGTTGTTTATTTGATATTTTTCTTCTTTCTTTTCTTTTTTTAAAAAAGATGTCTTTATTAATTTGAGAGAGAGAAAGTGTGCGAGAGAGAGAGAGAGAACACAAGCATGGGGGGAAGAGGAGAGGAAGAGGGAGCGAAAGAAACTCAAACAGACTCCATGCTGAGCATGGAGCCCAACACAGGGCTCAATCTCATGACCCTGAGATCACAACCTGAGCCAAAACCAAGAATCACACTCTTACCCAATGAGCCACCCAGGTGCCCCTCTGTTTTTCTTAATGTAAGGGTTTATCCTTATAAATTTTTCTCTCAGGACTTCTTTTGCTGCACCCAATAAGTTTAGGTATGTTGTATTTCCAATTTTATTTGTTTGTGATTTCCGTTTTGATTTCTTCTTTGATGCACTAGTTGCTTAGTAGTGTGTTGTTTAGTCTCCACATATTGGTGAATTTTCCAGTGGTCCTCCTGTTATTAATTTCTAGTTTCATCAGAAAAGATAGCCTGTATAATTTCAGTCTTCTACATTTGCTAAGACTTGTTACCTAATATGTGATCTCTCCTGGGGAGTGTTGTGTGCACTTGAGTAGAATATATATTCTGATGCTGTTGGATTAAATGTTCTGTATATGTCTGTTGGGTTCATTTGGTCTAAGGTGCGGTTCAAGTCCAATGCTTCATTATTGATTTTTCTGTCAGGATGATCCGTCTATTGTTGAAAGTGGGGTAAAATGTGTCCTACTATTATTGCATTGTTCATTTCTCCCTTCATATCTGTTCATCTTTGTTTTATGTATTTAGGTGCTCTCATAGTGAGTGCATAAATATTTACAACTGCCATATCATCTTGATGAATTTACCCCTTTGCAAAAATATAATGACCTGCATTTTCTCTTGTTGCACTTTTGGATATATGTATGTTCCCGTTTGTTTTTGGTTTCCATTTGTATGGAATATATATCCATTGGGCCTTTATTCCCCCATTTGATAACTCTATACCTTTCGTATGGAGAATTTAATCCATTTCCATTTAAAGTAATTATTCAAAGGTTAGTACTTACTAATGCCATCTTATTAATTGTTTTCTGGCCATTTTGTAGTTCCTTCATTCCTTTATTCCCCCCTTCCTTTGTGATTTGATAGTTTTCAGTGGTAGTATGTTTTGATTCCTTTATGTTTTGCATATCTACTATAAGTATTTGCTTTTTAGTTACTATGAGGTTTACATAAAACATCCTATTTATAGTTATGTCTATTTTAAGCTGATCGTGTAACTTTGATTGCATACAAAAGCTACCCTTTTATCTCCTCTTCCCATACCTTATGTTTTTGATGTCACAATTTGCATCTTTTTATATTGTATATCTGTTAACAGAGTATTGTAGCCTTAGTTATTTTTAATACTTTTGTATTTTAACCTTCATACTAGAGTATGAAGTGCTTTATATAGTATCATTTAGTATTAAAATATTCTTAATTTGGTTATCTACTTACCTTCCCCAGTGAGTTTTATACTTTCATATCTTTTATGTTAGTATCCTTGTATTTTACTGAAGAACCCCCTTTAGCATTTTGTGTTCCATAATATATGTAGGTTTTCTTCACTCTTTTATTTTTTCATCCTCTGATTGGATAATTTCAAATGACTTATCTTTGAATTGACAGATTATTTCTTCTGCTTGATCAAATCCACTATTGGTGTGCTCTACTGTGTTGTCATTTCATTCACTGTGTTCTTCAGCTCCAGAATTTCTATTTTTTCAATGATTTTTATCTCTCTGTTGAACTTCTCATTTTGTTCATATGTTATTTTCCTGATTTTGTTGTCTGTGTTCTCTTGTAGTTGTTGAGCTTTCTTAAAAAAAAAAAAAAAAAGTATTTCAAGGGGCACCTGGGTGGCTCAGTTGGTTAAGTGTCTGCCTTTGGCTCAGGTCATGATCTTGGGGTCCCAGGATCAAGCCCCACATCAGGCTCTCTGCTCAGCGGGGCATCTGCTTCTCCCTCTGTCTGCCCCTTCCTGCCACTTATGCACTCTCTCTCTCTCAAATACATAAATAAAATCTTTTTAAAAATTATTTTGGATTATTTGTTCATAGATATCCATTTCTTTGGGATCATTTATTGGAAATTATCTGTTCCATTGGTGGTGTCATGTTGCCTTGATTTTTGTTGTTTCTTAGAGCCTTGAATTTTGTCTGTGTATTTGATATAGCAGTCACCTCTTTCAGGCTTTGCAGACTGGTTGTGAGATGGAGGGAGACCTTTACCCAAGGGTGTGTGCAGGAACATTGGATGTGTGAGCTGTGGCAGTTCCAGATCCAGAGCAGGTCAAATGGCACAGTCTCCATGTAGCTCTGTCAGTTTAGGTCAGAACTGGTGAAGACTGTTGGGTCCACAAACACCAAGGCTGTGGGTGTCTGTAGCTGCCATCAATATTCTTGGGATCTCTAGGCTGCTGCTGAAATCCTCATCTCCTTCCCCACTGTGTGTGTGTGGGGGGGGGGGGGGGCGGGGAATGTCATGCCTGAGGCTCTCTTGGTGCTAGGTTTGGCTTTTGAGTGCCCTCACCATAGTGGTGGCACTGGTGGCTGATGCATGAATGCCCGTGGAACAGTGACAGATCTGAGATCTGGAGCAGAGGTGCTTTTAGAATAAGGGCAGCACCAAGGTCCAGGGCACTGGCTTCCCAGTAGTGATTCTGTGCCTGAGTTCTTGGTAGATGTGGAGCAGCCATGGAGCTGGGGAATGGAGCACATGTGCTGGCAGAGGACATTGGCTCCGGGGTCCAGGATAGCCTGCAGTGGTGGTGGCTCTAGTGCCTGAGACTCAGATACATGCAGAGCAGCTGCAGATCCAGGGTCTGGAGCAGTGGCACACACAGTGCTTCCACAACATTAGGTTCTGAAACATGGGTGTGGATGGAGCAAATGGAGCTCTGGGGTCAGGGGCACACTTAGGGTGGGGGCTGAAAAACCTGGTCCCAGGATGATGCACTAGCAGCTCCTTATAAGTGAGGACTAGCAGCATCTCATCCCCTGGAGGGTGGGCCATCATCACCAGTGGTGACGGCCACTGGTTACCTTAGTCACAAAAGTTGCTGGTGTCCTCTGTGGAACAGGCTGCTGGGGTCTATGCCAGTGAAGACCACAGGGTCCTCTGCTGTGAAAACCACAGTAAGTCTGTCATAGGGGGTCTTGAGTGGCAGGGGCTGCTGGAGTCCTCCATGGAGCAGGCCATTGGGCACTGTGATGGCACCTGCCATGGGCTGATACCAAGACCTGTACTTCTATGTTCCTCGCTGTTTCTGCTACGTTAATCCTTCCAGTGATCCTTTCTGTGTGAGTATCCCATTTTTCCCTCCATAGGTTCTTAATTGGACTTAATTGAGCCCTCCCAGGACTATTTTTATTTGCAAGTAGCTAACTGTTGTTTTTGGGGGGTGACAAAGGCAGATATTTTCTACTTTCCCTTCTTTACCATGCCACTAATCTTTTCTTTTTTTTTTTTAATATGGGTGTTAAAACAATACATTTCCCTCTAAGCACTTCCTTTATTGCATCCCATGAGTTTTGGTATATGATGTCTTCATTTGGATTTATCTGAAAGCATTTTCATATTTTCTTTTAATTTCTTCCATGACCATTATCTATTTATGATCATGTTGCTTCATTTCCACATATTTGTGAGTTTCCCAAATTTTCTTCTACTATTTATTCCTAATTTCATTAAATCATGTTTGGAAAACATACTTTGTATTATTTATACCCTTTCAAGTTTATTGGTGTTTATTTCATGGTCTGCATATAGTCCATCCCAGACAGTGTTCTATTTCTTTTTTTTTTTTTTTTTTTGCACCTCAAGGTGCCCCTGCAGTTTTTTTTAATTTTTAAAAATTTTATTTATTTATTCATAAGAGATGCAGAGAGAGAGAGGCAGAGACACAGGCAGAGGGAGAAGCAGGCTCCCTGTGGGGAGCCCAATGTGGGACTTAATCCCAGGATCCCAGGATCATGACCTGAGCTGAAGGCAAACGCTCAACCACTGAGCCACCTGGATGCCCCAGACAGTGTTCTGTATGCAGTTGAGAAGAGTGTCTGTACCTGCATGGAGGGTGGTATCTGCAGGTACCTGTTAGGTCCACTTGGCTTCGAGTGTTGCTCGCATTTTCTATTGTTGATCTTCCAACTGGTCATCCCAGCTGTTACTGTAAGTGGGTTATTAATGTTACAACTGTTATCTTTGAGTGTCTCTTTCTCCTTCCATTTCTGCCAGTTTTGGTTTGTGTATTTTGGCGCTCTATTATTAGGTCCATATGTGCTTATAATTGTTATCTTTCCCTAATGGATTATAGATCCTAAATTCATAGGTTTCAGAATTAATGGAACCTTCCGCCAGATTGTGGCATGGACCCATGATTTTTGCATTCTATTCTGTGTGTATGCACGCACATGTGGCTGTGAGCACGCCTGCATGCATGTGTGTAGATGATTAAGTGATGAATTAAGAGAGGCTCTTTCTGTGGACCACAAGCCAAACAATCATTTCTTCAAGTTGGAGGTGTCATTTTTAGTTTTTAAAATGGGAAAAAAGTGATTCCGTTCATAGATCTGTATAATTAATTATGTCAGATTGTTTTTATTTGCAACATGGGTGAGGAATTGCAAAGGAAACAAAACTTTAAGGATGTTGAACAAAATATTTTATTCTATCAGCCACTGTGGGGATCTAGTTAAATAATGACTCCTATTTTAGAATGCACAGGAAATTTTCCCTTTTCTATTATTCAAACCGTTTGGAATTATTTGGCAACAGCCATAATAAAAAATCTTTGCAGTAAAGGCATCATTGTACATTTGTCAAAGTGATGGCATTTTTCAGAGTGTTGGAATCAAATTAGTGTTAATGTTCCTAATAGGGACAACAGTAGGGGATCCATTTTGGGACACTCTTCGGGATCAACTCCTGGGCAAGCCATCTGAAGAAATCAAACAGTGTCAGAAACCAAAACCAATCCTTCTTCACACTGGAGAGGTAATGCATTTTGACTATCATGGTAAAATTAGTATTTTATTTTAAGACTTACGAATTGTCAGAGACAAATGATAGATCTTTGTTGACATGGGAGTTCTTATTCAAATATTCTCACATCAAAGTTTTAATATTAAAAATATGTGTGGGGTGACTGGGGAGGCACTTGATGGGATGAGCACTGGATGTTATTCTATATGTTGGCAAATTGAACACCAATAAAAAATAAATTTATAAAAAAATAAAAATATGTATGTTAAGGATCTAACTCTAAGAAATAAAGGGTATGATTATTAAATGTTGTGACTTAGAATTTATGATAAATAACTGGAACAATGTAAGCAATAGAAAAGGAAGGATTCAATCAACATCTGTCTTATTCAGGATTCACTTATGCTGACTCCAGGACAGGAGTTCACATACAATTCTCTGCAGAAACAAACATCCTCGGGTCATATAAAAAGGGACATGTTCATGTCTTAATTTTCTCACAACTCAGACAGCATGATTAACTAAAGCAATATTCCTTTAATACTCCTTTGGACCATGGATTTTCACGTTCTTAAAGTCAAAAGGTCATACCAGAATTATTGATGAAGAAAAAATTTTTCAGTAGAGTTTTTTCCCCCCTAATATTCAATTAAAATTCTTTAGGAAGAAGAAAGAGAGGAAAGGAAGGAGTAAAAGGAAAGCCTCTATACTAATCTGACTATGCAAAGGATAGATTGTCTTGGAGAAAACTTGGAAAGTAAGACACGACTTGGTAACTGCAAATTTAAAGTGCTATGAGAGTGAAAAGAGAAATCATTCACTTAAGCTGTTCCAAATGTAGACTCACTTGTCCATCTTGCTAAGGATAGTCACCACAGTGCACCCAGAGAACCCTTGGTTACCTGTTACATGTTATCATTCCATGATGCCAGAGCCACCAAAAACTTCACTGATGAGAAAATAAGTCTGGGTTAAGGGGGCACTGGCATCTGAGATCCTTATGTTATGACCAGATAGAATATTTACTACCTCATTCTCTAGAAAGAAAATCTGGGCTAGTAAGATTGAGCACCCAAACCAGCTGGAAACATTATAAATTCTTTAATTAAGGAACTTCTGTGAACATCATCTGTCTCTTGTAGAAAGAACAATACCCCTAACACAGTTTTCATGTTTTGGGTTCTTAGTTGACAAAACCTCACCCCTGGCACCCCGATATTGTTGATGTTCAGATGATCACGATTGGGTCCTTGGCCATCACTGCCATCCCTGGGGAGTTTACGTAAGCTCTTCTCTGCTATTTCGTAGTTAAATATGTATTCATTGTGTATGTGTTTCTGCTGGAGTCACTTCTTATCATGGGCAACAATTCTGAACTGATAATAATCCTTGGTATCTCACCATGCCATTCTGGCAACAGTGACAAATATTCCAACCCTCTTTGGGTGGGCCTCCGAAGAGTCCATCTTTCCAGGTGTATTGCCAGTGAGGAAATTATAGCAAATATAAACATTTGAAAAAGTTATTCCAAATGTAAATGATGTTGGGCATTATTATGTCAGTAGAGAGTCTTGAAGTGGTATCAAAATACAGGTACTTGAAGCAGTTGAAGTGTTAGAAGCAGGAATGATGATCTGGAATCTCCTTATGCAGTCTTCCCTATCTGAGTAAGTAGTATCTTTCCAGTTGCTCAGGCTGGGAAACCTTGGAGCCATCCCTGAATTCTTTCTTTTTTTTCAATTTCCCCCACTTTCAGTCTTCTCACAAATTCTACACATTCCACCCAACACTTTCTATCACTCCCTCCCCGGTCTAAGCCTCCATAATTTGTCCCCTAGATTACCTCAGTAACCTCCTGTCTCACCTGTTTGCTTTTTCCCTACTCTTCTGTAGTCTTTTCTCAACACAAACAGCCAGAGGAATCCCTTTAAAACCTAAGTCAAATCACGTCAGGGCTCAGAACCCTCCAATGGCTTTCCATCTCACTCCAGGTAAATTCTTAAACAGTTACAACATCCTACACAGCCCTGGGAGAGACTTTTCCTTGGCAACTTCTCCAATCTGATTTCCTACCTCTCTCCCCCTTATTCGCCCCTGCTTTAGACACCTTGGCTTCTTTGCATTTCCCAGATCAGCAAGCATGTGCCTGTCTCAGAGCTTATCAACTTATGGTTCCTTCTGCCTGAAATGGTTACCCTCCTTTTATCCCCCGACCGACTCTTATTCCTTCAATTCTCCACTCAGATGTCTAACAGAGATGCCCCTCCTGCTGATGCTATATGACTCTGTGTCACTGCCGCCACCACCACCATATTCCCGCATCATCACAAGGACAACCACCATCACCTTTTATCTGTACACTGCACCCCACACTCTCCACAATGCGTTTCTTGATCATTATTTCTTTTATTTGTTTCTTGACCATTGTCACTCCCTGGAATGTAAGCTTCCTACTATTGAACCCTTAGCACTGAGAAGTGGGCCTCATCGGTAGTCGATATTGTGCTTTATTGAAGGATTTAATGAAGGAACGAAATGATAAATTCTTCATAGGCAGGAGCAGTGCACTCTCTACTTGCCTCAGCTCTTAATAACATCGAACACAGACAGTATGTTCTTGTTGAATCAATGAATGGAAAGTGATTGTAGTCTTTGCCAGTGATATTCATTGATTCTCTTTCCTTCCATCAAGTTGTTTTGAGTTTAGGGTTTATTTTCAAGATAGGATGCTTAGGGACAAAAAAGCTCAACTTTTGCTTTGCGTTGCCATAGAACTCCTACATACCTGTCTATATTGTGTTATGAGCCGGGATCACATTTGTCTTTCACTATGAGTTTTTCTGTATTCTTTTCATACATTCTGAGTAGGGAAACACTTAGATAATTCTGTTTTCTTGACTCAGGACCATGTCTGGACGAAGACTTCGAGAGGCAGTTCAAGCAGTAAGTTAAAAATGAAAGAAAATGCCTATTTATGTTTCATGAAGAGAAAAGAATACCCTATTCCTATGATCTGATATCTTTTAAGTTAATCTTTGTGGAGATGACTAGAGTTTTACACTTCTTGAAAGTAGTATCTAGAGGTGAATATGAAATATTAGTGGTATAAGAAGAAGCTTAAAAATTATAAGGAAACTATAAATAGGTTTAAATGATTTATTGCTATTTATATACTAATAATTTAAAAATTAATAATGGTTTTATGGGTTAAATAACAAATTACCCTAAGTACTTTAATATCATGGAGTCCTGTCTAAATAAGACCTAACACATGTTAGGAATTCTGGATTTTATCTACATTTACAATTTTCTTTATATTCAGGAAGCATTGCAAATGGTTCTAGAATGACATAATCAACAGAGGTCTTATTACTTGGAGCTGGAAATAACCATTATGGTTAGTTAATATCCTCCCATTATGCTTTTTAGGAAGTGGATAAAATATCTGTATTTTAGTAATAAGATTCTACATCTGCAAATGTAAGCACTAAGATGTTCATCGATCCATTGACTTGCCCAACTGTAGTGCAGTTATGGCTCTAACTTTTCCTCAAGGACTTGTCAGTACTTCTGCGTTCCCAGGAGCATTGATTACTGGGAATGACGTTAAGAGAGACATCCTATGCCACTGATTCACATCTATGATCGTGTGTTAAGTATAACTGGGCCAATAACACCCATTACGATGAAGAGTAATTTTATTGAGCTCTATCTTTCCCCCACTAGGAATTTGCAACGTATGGGATGCAGAATATGACCGTCGTTATTTCGGGTCTGTGCAACGTGTATACACATTACATTACCACCTTTGAAGAATACCAGGTAAAATAAAAATTCTCGTCATTTAAATTAACTATACCATTTTCAAGACTGTTGCATTAAATGCAGGTTTTCCTTCTAGACGTCCTTAACGGTGTTTTTGAGAGATGCCTTTGTTTTGGGACGGAGGAGAGAATAAGACAGAGGTTGCATTTGGGAGTTCTAGGTTTACCCTTTCCAAATTTGAGTCAAAATTCTCTGTGACTTCTACTTTTTCTGAACTAAATTATTTTGTCAGGGATACTGGTAATAAGCCTGAGTGGTGGCATGCTACCTCTGTAACCCTGCCCATAGTGCTTCTGGAGCCTGAAGTTTTTGTAGAACCTGGGAATATTGTCTCATTGATAGCTACTATTAATTGAATGCACTAGATAGGCACCTTGACAATGTTATCTTAAGTCATCTTCACAACAGCTCTGGAGTAGGGTTTTTTTTATATGTATGACAAAGATTAAGAAACACAGTCTCAGAGAATTGAGGGGAGGTAATGTTTCTTTGTTTGCAAATAGCACAGAAAGTAGCTCAAGTACTTTTTAATGGTAGTAGTTAAAACCATGGAAACAATCTAGGTTCCCACCATTTCTATTTGCTAACCTATCTGCTGGTGTATCTTGGCGGTCCACAGGGAGGCATTCAGCCTGCCTCTTGACAAATGGCCAGTGATGCCAGGAGTGGAGGCTGCCCTGCTGCCCTCTGTTGACTTTCCTGAAAGTCTCTGCTTTCCAGGAAATCCTATTGAATAAAGGTTCTTAATTGGGGTAAACTTGGATGGGACTAATTTTCATTAATCTATTTTTTCATTTCTCTTTAACTCTTGATTTAGAATTTCCTTCAGTTAGGAGTACAGATAACAAACGACAATATTAGCAGTACCTCTGACTTTGTCACAATAGGAACCCCAGATACTTTTTATATTACAGAGAGGGATTGCAGATTTGGAAGTAACTTCACTCTCATAGCTATTTTAAAATCACAGTAGTTATTAGATCGGCTATCAGATCTTGTTACTCAACAAAGAAGCACAAGCATTACTTGTTTAATAAAGAAAAACAAATATTATCCTATCACAAAATGGTTTATTATTGTTTGATTAAATATATTTCAGTCTAGGGGCACCTGGGTGGTTTAGTCGGTTAAGTGCCTGCCTTTGGCTCAGGTCACGATCTTGGGGTCCTGGAATCGAATCCCACATGGGGCTCCCTGCTCAGCGGGGAGTCTGCTTCTCCCTTTCCCGCTGCCCCCTCCACCCCTCACCATGCTTTCTCTCATTCTCTCTCTCTTGCTCGCTCTCTCTCACAAGTAAATAAGTAAAATCTTTAAAAAAAGAGTCCAGGGCACAAATAAGTTTAGGAACCCCTACAACCTCTCTCAGGGACATACTCCTGCAAGAGTTAATATTAATTAATCTATTCACTAATTCATTCAACAGAAACGTGTTGAGACAGATACTGTACTAGCCATGATCTGCACATAACAATAAGTAAAAATCTGTCCCTACCCTCAAGACTATTGGGATTTATGGTCTAGTGAAAGGCAGAGAAGAGCATGTAATCACATTTCTGTAAAAGGGATGCACAAGGTGATATGAAAACAAATAGAAAGTGTAGTAGTCTATATTGGGTGTTTGAGGTTAGAGGCTGGCAGATTTTCTGGAAGATGTAACATCTGTCTGAGTTCTTGAGAATGAATAGAGCTAGTCAGGGAAATATAAAGTGAGGGCCGTGTCCCATATTGAGGAAACTACACATGCAAAGGTCTGGGGGTGCTGAGTTAGTACCTTTGAAGGGCCATAATTCGTTGAGGGTAGTGAGACAGGGGACTAGTTCATGGGGAGGTTTTAGTTGATGGAGCATCTTTTTATGCTATACTACAGAGCTTTAACTCAACAAGGAAAGTTTTGGAAAACTGCAGTAGAATTCTAAAGAAGGAGTGTTATGATCAAGTTTTGATTTAGAAAGGTCACTAGGATGACATTGTAGAAAAATACATTGGAAGGACAAGTGTGGGGACAGAGCACTGATTAGGAAGTTGTAGTTATGACCTGGGTGAGAACCAAGAGTTTGGCCACAGTAAGATCAGGAGAGACAGAGAAAAATGAAAGAATTCAAGAGATGCCAAGTAATGGTAGTTCAGAGACTTCCAGGATATAGGATGGGGGAGAGGGAGGAGTCCAAGATGGCAGAAGGGTGTTATCCACTGGAATGAAGAATGTTGCAGGGCGAGCGGGTGTATTTGGAGTGATGAGCTCCACTTTAGTTTTGATGAGTCTGAGGTTCCTGTAGAACAACCAGAGGCTTGTAGTTCAGCTACAGGAGATGTATCTGGTTCTATTTTATAGCTGTATGGTGGTTAAATGTCCTTCTCCAGGCAGTATCATCACCACCCAATTTCTCCAGGAGTTACTGAGACTCATTTTCCCTCATTTTTTCCCTCCTGCTATGCTCCTTGAAGGCAAACATTTAAATTGCAAGTGCTTAAAATAGTCTTATGCTTAGGAGCTATTTACCTCTTTCAGATTAGATGGACTGATAGTCCAAGTGGCATGAACCGAGAAAACCCACTGCCTTTATCAAGTAATTGATGGTAGCCATTGACGTTCACTGGTAAATGGAAATGCCCACCACCTCTTGTCATAGTTAATCTTGAATTATGCCAGTTTGAATTATGTGAGATGTCCAACATCACCCCTCCCCTAAGATGCACCAAATGGATGGAGATATGCAGAACAGTGTAACACTCAGCCCTGTTTCTCCTGCAGGTTCAGCGGTACGAGGCAGCATCTACAATTTATGGACCACACACTCTGTCTGCTTACATCCAGCTCTTCAGAGCCCTTGCTAAGGCCATTGCTACGGTAATCAAAACTCATATGCATGTGTGTCTCAGGGTGGGGAGATGCAGAGGGATGCAAAAGAAAACCGTAGCTTCAAATGTCCAGTTTCTTTCAAAATCTTTATATTTAAAAAGTTTGTAGTCATGAAGTATTTCTAAGAAACGAAACTGATAGTAAATTCAGATACAGTTAACATCACTTGGTAGGGACAGCTTTGTTCACATACATGATTTCATATTATCCTCATAATCGGATCCCCGTGTGAAATGTGAAAGTATCATTTCCCCCCATTTTTCAGATGAGAAAATTGGTTTGAAGATGTAAGTCATCACACTTACTATAACTATAGCTGAGGGTTGAACCAGTGTTCTTCAGTCCTGGCCAGAGTCTCTGCAATCACTTCATGAGTTGAGCCGGTCATTCCTTGTGAGGTGCCCATTGCCCATATGGTAGCATCTCTGAAATGATTGCATCTTTCAATCAGAATAATTTTATGATTATGATTAGTAGCAGGTTTTTACTTTCTTGGTGGCTCAAAAATAATAGCAGTTGTTAGAATCACTAGAGGCTTAGAGGTGATGAAGTACAACCTTGGAATGCGTACACATTGCATCAACTTAGAATACATACAGCTTAGTAAGTTGTCTTAAAAGAACTCCACTGTGGACCTCTTCCTTTTGGCATGCAGTTATTAATGAAGCTGACTCTGGCGTCAGATTATGGGCCAATAGGCAAGATAAAGGGCTTAAAATCATAAACAAATCTTTATATAACACCATAGAGGCCCCAGTAAAGGCTGGGACACAATTATGGCAAGGACAACAGAGCCCTTTCAGAGAAAAAGCTTGATTATATTGGGTTGAAACAAATAATACAGCTACTTCGGTGGGTCAACACATTTGAATATTGGCAATTCCATATGTCTCTACCTAATTGCTGACCATATGAAGTTTCACTACAAGATGTCTACTTAGGTCATATTTTAATTGCCTGATTATTGTTTTATAGCATTCTTCTCAATTTTAGGTCTGGTCCTTTATTTTTCAAAGTAGAGCTGCTTTAATTTTCATCCTAAAAGCTGTAACTAGTTATAGAATATTCAGATTATATGGAAAAGTGTAAACCTATAACCCATCCCGAGAGATAGCAACTGTTTTTACTAGCATTATGCCTCTACATCTACCGTTCCTCCCATGGAAATAGAGCCTTCAAATTTTATAGTGATACTTAGGGAGAAAGTGTGATTCATTTTGTGGAAATTTGTGTCACAGTCAGTTTTATGTCTGTATCTAAGATTAGCGATGTGATCTCGAAAAAAACTACTGAGTATCTCCCAGCGTATGTTCCCATTTGTGAAGGGGGAATGCCAGGAAATAGATGTTATGGCTGCTGAAAAAGATTAAATTATTAAAGTGAGGGTTAGTGTACATTATGAAGGACTATTTAAAATTTGAGATTAGCCATTGTGATGATGCTATTATAAGTGACAAATGTGGAAAACATAGATTAAACCAGTCAAGGCACATGCCGATCTTAAGTTAAAAGTGTATTTATTATATTATTATATTTTTTAATTAGCGTAGAGAAGGACTTAGGGAGAAAAAAAAATTCTGGATAAGAAAGGCCCAACATTTTTTAAAAATTAAAAGAGTAATCACAGCGTCATGATACAGAGGCTTACCTTGTATTAGGCTTCTATCCAAAGTCAGACAGTTGAAAAACGGCTGTCCCAGAATCTAAACTTGTATAGTGTTTACACTCTGCTGGACTACGTGGTCTGGGGGAGTGAAAGTGTTGTCTATGACCCAAATTTTCCTCTAGTGACAAAAATTTAAATTGTACATCTAGACTCACATTTTAGCAAAGTTCCCCCACATTTTGTTAAAGCTGTTAGGTCTTGGAGAGAGGATGTGAGTGTGTGTGGATGTGTCCTTTAATGAAGGCATTTCTGGAAGGCGGGAGCTTGGGGAAAGGGGCTTTGACTCTACATTCTGTGCTTCCTAAGCCAATGCTCTCTGTTCTAGGACACAGTAGCCAACCTGAGCAGAGGTCCAGAGCCTCCATTTTTCAAACAACTGATAGCCTCACTAATTCCAAATATTGTGGATAGAGCGCCAATAGGCAAAACTTTTGGGGATGTTCTGCAGCCTGCGAAACCTACATACAGAGTGGTAAGGCGCACATAGAGATCTTGAAATCCTCCAGAAGCCTGTGTCTGGGGTTGAGGGAAAGATACTGTCTAATGTCAACACCTGCTTCTAATAATGCTGTAGACCAGCTGTTAGCAACGATAATTTTGACAACTGTTCTTAGCTCTGCAGAGCCTCTGCAAACATCAGAATGGGGAAATATTTATTTTTCAGGTGGTTGTGATGTAAAATCAAATCTCTAAAATCCAAATTCTTCTTTTCTTCTTAAATGGATGGTCATGGAACCCTTTGCTAAAGCTCAAAAAAGTCTCTTAAACCAAGGACAGGAAAAACACGTAGAAATTAAGTAGGACTTATACTATCGCTATTTTATATTGGTCTCGTGTCCCACAACATTGCTAAATCATTTATTAGTCCCAGTAGATTTTAGGTGGGGGATGTGGATTCCTTAGAGATTTCTACATATAAGTATCATGTCATTTGTGAATAAAAGCAAGCTCACTTATTTCTTTTTGGATTTCTTTTCTGGAGGCCTTTGATTTTTTTTTCCTTATTGCGCTGGCTGGAATCTCCAATACCCTGTTGAAGACCCACTGTAAGACTGGGCGTCCTTATCTCATTTCTAATCTTAGGAGGAAGAGTATTAATCAATCTTAAATGTGATATTTTCTTAAATATCAATTTCTTGATATCTTTCTTAAATATCAATCTTAAATATGGTATTTTCTCTAGGATTTTTGTAGATGCCTTTTATCAAGTTGAGAGAGTTCTCTTGTATGCCACTATTTTTTTTTTTTTTTTTGATGAAGAATGGGTGTTGGATTTGCTTCAAATGCTTTCATGTCTACTGAGGTGATTATGTAGGATTTTGTCTCTGATTCTGGTAATATAGTGTATGGCATCAGTTGATTTTCAGATGTTAAATAAATACCCTTTTGTGATAGCATAGCATCTTTTTTTAATCTGTTGTTGTACTTGGTTTGTTAATATTTTCCTGAAATTTTATACTCAAATCCATGAAGCAAATTTGTAGTCTTCTCTTCACGTGTTGTCTCCATTGCCTTTGATGTCAGGGAGAATGGGTTAGCAAGTGTTTCCTCCTGTATTTTCTGTAAGTGCATGGAAAATACTGATATTATTTCTTCTTTAAATATTCAATCAGTTTTATCAGAAAAGCCACATGGACCTTGGCTTTTCTTTATAACAGAATCTTTACTTACTACTCCAGTTTCTTTACTTATTATAAGCCTGTTAAATTTTTTTTTTGAGTCAATTATGTGTCTCTCTCAGCACTTAGTTTGTCTTGAGGAATCTGCATCTTTCTAAAAATTGACATCTTCCTGGGAATTTGCCTCTTTCATGTAAGGTGTCTAATTTGGGTAAAGTTTATGATATGTTATTACAATCCCTTTAATTTCTGTAGAGTCAATAAAGATGGCCCTTCTTTCTTCCTGATCTTGATCATCTTTGTCTTCAGAGAGCTAGGTTTTAGCTTCACTGATTTTATCTATTGTTTTTCTGTTTCAATTTCATGGATTTTTGCCCTGGTGTGTTATATTCTTCCTTCTGACTGTTTAGATTTTATTTTGCTCTTTTCATTTCTTAAGATGGAAGCTCAGGGTTTTTTTTTTTATGTTTTAGTGTACCATTTTTATTTCTCTGTTGATTTTTTTTACTATATATATATTTGATTATTTTCCTAGTAGCTGCTTTATGGACTTGAAAAGGAAAAAGAATTCTGATTTTCCTCTCCACACTATCCACTCTCAGGACTTCTGACCGCAGGTGTGTGGACATGTTCCCCACACCAAGCAATTCTCTGCAGACATCTTGGTGAATTCATCTGCAGAACTTGGTGTTCTATCATTCAATTCAATTCTGACACTATTTACTTGGGTTTGGCATCTACCTCACAGGTTAAGGGCTCACTCCCACAAGACTGTACCCCTCCACCTCCACTTCGTCACACACTTCAGATACCAATGGTGAATCTAAGTTGTCACCTCTGTTTCTGACTGATTGGCTACAAATTGAAGATTCCCATGAGCCACTCCCCAGGTTAAATAACTTGCTGGAACAGGCTCACAGAACTCAGAAAAACAGTTCACTTACTAGGTTATCAGTTTATTATACATGAATATAGCTCAGGAACAGCCCAATGAGGAGAAGGAGAGGGCAGGGTATGGGGGAAGGAGCCAAGGCTCCATGACCTCTCCGGGAAGGCCACCTCCCCAGCATCGCCATGTATTCACCAATCTAGAAGCTCTCTGAACCCCAGACTTTAGGGACTTTTATGGAGGCCTCATGACATAGGCATGGTTGATTAAACCATTGGCTGTTGATGATTAACTCAACCCCCAGTCCCTTTCCGCTCCCTGGAGATCAGGGAGTGGGACTTGATCATTCTAACTCTCTAATCACAAGGTCAATTCCCCAACTAGCCCTCACCCTGCTGTTACTCAGAAACCCTCAGCCACTGGTCATCTCATTAACATACAAAAAGACACACCATTTAGGGGATTCTAGGGGTTTTAGGAGCTCCGTGCCAGGATGTGGGGACTGAGACTACAAATAAATATCTTATTATGTCATAGGGATATAATATGCATCGCAACTAATTGCACCCTACTTCAATAAAATACTAACAATTCCAAAAAATATAAAAAGATTGCTCCAATATATCTATTTTTCCTTTCCCACACTTTGTGATATAAATATATATAAATGCAGTAATACAGTATTATAACTATTGTCTTATATAAGCTTACACCTTTTAAAATTTTTCTTTAAATTTATTTTTTAGCTTACACCTTTAAAATAGATTAAGAGAAGATATGGAAAAGTATGTTTATAGAATATTTTAAATTCAGTCCATATATTTACTTTTCTGGTGCTCTTTATTGTTTCTTAGGAATTAGAACTATTTTTACCATCTAGCATCATTCCCTTTCAGCATGAAGAACTTCCTTTAGTATTTTTGTAGGACAGCTCTGCTAACAAATTCTCTCAGGTTTTATTTAGCTGGAATGGCTTTATTTTCCTTTCTCTCTAAAGAATAGTTTTGTTGCATTCTTGGTTGAGAAATGTTTTTCTTTTATCACTTTGAGTGTGTTATCCTGTTGCCACTGTTCTTCTCTGACTCTCTAAAGAGAAGCCAGTTGCTAATCTTATTGGAGTTTCCCTGTAAGCAATGAACCATTTTTCTCTTACGGCTTCCAAGATTTTCTATTTGTCTCTGCCTGCCCCCAGTTTCCTACAATGTATCTAAATGCAAAGTGTTCTGTGATTATCCTGCTTGGGATTTATTGAGTTCCTTCCATTGGCAAGGTAACGTTGATCAAGTTTGGAAAATTTTCATCCATTCTTTCTTCAAATAGATTTTTCGTATATTTCTCTCTTTCCTTGAATTTTGGGACTTCTGGGACTTCTGGTTTGTGAATGTTGGTATATTTGACGCCCTCTTTGTTTCTGAGGTTCTAGCGATTTTCTTCACTTTTTTTCTGTCCATTCTTCAGATATAATAATTCATATTGATAAAATTCTAGTTCACTTACCCTTTCTTCTGTCTTCTCATATTTGCTATTAAACCCTTCTAGTGAATTTCTCATATAAGTTGTGATGTTTGGCTCTAGAATACCCAACCTGTTTTTTAAAATTACTTCTCTTCACTGAGGTTCTCTCAGTGATTTTAAGTCATTATCATCAGACTTTTCTTTAATTCTTTACAAATGACTTGTACTAGTTCTTAGAATATCTTTATACCAGCTGCTTTGAAGTCTGTGTCTGTTAAATACAACATCTGGGGACCCAGAAAGGCAGATTTGATTGGGCTTTTTTTCCCTTAATATGAGTGATATTTTCAGGTATGGATATCCCATAATATTTTGTTGTTGTTGAACACTGGATGTGTTTTGACATTGTCCCAATTCTTGATTCTAGCCTCATCTCCCCACCCTGGAGTTGTTTCCATTTGTTTGTTTGCTTGTTGAAAACTAGACTGGACAAAATTGTAAAGTCTGTCTCCCTTGCAGTGTGTGGCTACTGGGTCTGCTCAGTGTTTTTATTCTTGATTTTACTTTTAAATCTGGCTCTCAAGGGGTTGCCCTGTGATTACATAACTGAATGTTCAGCCACATATTGATCCCAGTATGTGCTTAAATGCTTCAGGGAGTAAGGGTTTCACTCTCTGCGATAGGTTCTTTTCCTGGCTTCAAGTGGTTCTCTTACTCACATGCAGAGTTGAGAGGAATCTCCTACAATCTCCAGAGTTCTCTTTCTGTGTGTGTAGCTCTCCTCTCTCTGGTATGTTCTTCTCTGTTACTCTACCTTGTGAACATAAGACTATTTGGCCGTCATGGACTTCCACATCTCTTCCTTAACTTAGCTTGACTGCCTGGCTTTGCTTGAGCTCTGCCTCCTTGTGCTGTGAACCACACCCTCTCCGGGCGTTGGGCTGGGGCAATTGCAGGGCTCATTTTGGCTGTTTCCTATCAGTCTAGGATCATTGTTTTCATTGATTGATTGTTCTCACTGCTCTGCTGTCTATAAAACCATGGTTTAATGCATATTTGTTCAGCTCTTTTATTTGTTTCAGGTGGGAAGGTAGATACACACCCTGTCATTCCACTTTGTGCAAATGTCAGTGCCAGTATAAGTCATTCGTGGAAAGCTTTGACTGTTTTTATTTGAATCCATCCATTTCCTGATTGTGCGTTGGAGGGAAGTATGAGACAGTATCAAAGACTAAAAAAAGCCATTTTTTTAAAAAAAATTATTTATTTATGATAGTCACAGAGAGAGAGAGAGAGAGAGAGAGAGAGAGAGAGAGAGAGAGAGAGGCAGAGACACAGGCAGAGGGAGAAGCAGGCTCCATGCACCAGGAGCCCGACGTGGGATTTGATCCTGGGTCTCCAGGATCACACCCTGGGCCAAAGGCAGGCACCAAACCGCTGCGGCACCCAGGGATCCCAAAAAAAGCCATTTTAATGCACTGTCTTCATCGATATCTGAATGTACTGAAAGCAAACTCATTGGCAAAAAAATCCTTGAGTAACTTCTCAGCCAAAAATTCCTTTGTCCATTGTGGCAAGGATATGTTCTCTAGAATTCTCAGAAGATAACTCACTTGATTAGATGGGATAGAATCCATACAGGTGCCCAGAATCCTAGAACATTTCATAAATCATGGCCCAAATATGAGCATAGCAAAGATTACTTTTACTTAAAACTCATCAAATGAGTTTCTATTTTAAGGGAGAAGTTGCTGAAGTGACGTTCGTAGGCGCTAACCCGAAGAATTCAGCAGAAAACCAGGTAAGAATCAATGATTCTTTTTATAGATTTTAAATCCACCTTTTAGTTTTTATTTGAATATCCTCATAGAGGTTAACAACATGATGATAAAATGTCCCAACTTGCTTTTCATCTTATTTTTTAGGTGTGGGGAAACTTTCAGTAGGAAGAGTAATGTGGAATTCAGTCTGGGGGGAAATAAGGCATAGGAAACCTTTAACTGGGTCTGCTTAGGATCACATATTGCACAAAGCATAGAGAGCTACACTGTCTCTTGAGAAGATACAAATTTGAATATAATCCCACTTATGTATCCCAATTTAGAAACTTGACTAAATTTGGTAAAATAATTAAAGGGCCACGAATGAAGTATATCTTTGGTTCCTTCCTACTCCCATTTTGGTTTCTCTCTTCCTCCAGCACCATAGCATCTGGTCCTGCCCCCAGTGTTGCAGACTGATCATGGACCCCTAGGGGATGCTCCTGGCTCAGAGCCCTGGCCCATGTACTTTGCTTTATCTTGCACTTGCCATTTCCTAACTCTTTATTGCTGCCACTAATTGGGTATTTATTAATCTTGAGAAATAACACAAGGAATACATGTTCATGTGTAAACAGATAATATAGAAGTGCTTAAAATAGAACATAAAAGTACCTCTCTTTCCATAAACCTTCCTAGAGGTAATAATTGTTCACAGTTTGTTATATCATTTCATACGTTATTGTATTGATCATATATAAAGTATACATATGTAATGGAGCTATTAATGAAACGAATTAATTTTACTCCTCTGTAACTCCTTTAGAATGTTCTTATAACTGGGGCAACTGGGTGGCTCAGTCAGTTAAGCATTCGACTCTTGATTTCTCTTAGGTCATGATCTCAGGGTCATGAGATCGAGCCCCACATTGGGCTCCGCACTTGATGTGGAGCCTGCTTAAGATTCTCTGTCTCTCCCTCCCCCTCTGTAATCCCTCACTCTCTCTCTCTCTCTCTAAAAAAAGAGAGAGACAGAGAATGTCCTTACAACTACACAAGCAATAGGTAGACATATTCCAGTTGTAAAAATTAAAATAATAAAGAAATGAGTAGAAGCAAAAGAGAGTAAGTATACAAAAGTGATTTCAAAGTCAGATTTTTTAGTATGGCCGAGGATGTATTCACTCTATCCCTCAGCCATTCTTCCCAGAGACCATAGTTACTTACAACTCCAGACACCTTTCTCCCAAATGAACCTTCCATTTCTGTTCGTTGAAATATCATTCTTGCTGTGATAACAATGGTGGCGATATGACGTTGTCAGACATGACACTGGGGAAAAATGTTCCACTGCCTTGGAAAGTCCACATGCACCTGTTTAATTTCTCTAGGCAGTCAAACTACACCATAATATTGCATGTTTGTAGCATTGTTTTCTGAAGGTATCAACGTGTTATAGCAAAACTGCAGGATTAGATGTCCTTTGATATCCTTTGGGTGGAGAAATATCGTCATCATTGCTGCCTTGGAAAAGCAGGAGAACAAAATGCTTAAAGCACTGTAACAAGAATAGAATTGATTTCTAAGAGTGCCCTGGGACTTGGCATGCAAAAATTTCCACTACCTCTTATTATTAGTAATCCTCAGCACTATTTATTGAAAGTTTACCCTTTGCAGGCAGCAGGTGAAGTGCTTTACATACATTATTACATCAATCTCATTTAATCCTCACTGCTATCCGTTGGCTTATATATTATAGTCTTCATTTTACAGATGAGGAAACTGAAGCTTAGAAAGACTAAGTAACTTGTATTAATTAATTGTGTATCATGTAGAGATTAGGATTGAGAGGCGGGAAAGGATAGTCACATAATTCACATATGCACTGGTCTAGACTTGTTATCTGGTCTACACTTTAGACCTGTGTGCAAGGGCTCACTCAGTCTCCTCCTCCATATATAACCTCCCCAGTGTCATTCTGCCCTGAGTGGCCAGAAACTGTTCTCTTTACAAGTCACCATCATAATGAAAGCTTTATTGAATATAACCTATCGGTTGAGTAGTTAGAGTTTTAAATAATCCCATGCCCCACTGGAAGTAAGTGATCTGAAGCAAAGTTTTATTTGAACACCTCTAAGTGACAGGTATAAAGGGCCGTAATGGATAAAAGTGAATTAGACACAAATCTTGCCTTTAAGGGCCCACAGTCCAAAGATTTCTGAGGGAAATTGAGATTTATGACCTCTGTGTCTTTTAATTTGTTATATTATTCAAATCTTTGGTTTATTTGACATGTAATTCTTGGTCTCAACTGAATTATTATAGCAATTTTCCAATGGGAAAAATAAAACCTGTTTTTGATGTGCTTTCTAGGAATCCATTATGACAATATATAGGGATTGCTTTTAGCACCCCAGGACAGGGAAGATTTATGCATCCTTGTCAATTCTTTCACTTGGGAGGTATATTTACTAATAATTCATTTACCCAGGGAAGGAAAGATGAAGAAACTCTCCTGTTTTCTCTCCTAAGTCTTGAGGTGACTAGAGAAAGTCTTGGAATATAGATCAATAAACATGTCATGAAAGTTTTGACTTATGCCTTTTTAAAAATCTCAAATTTTATTCTATCTCTTCTCTGCCCTCATTTGCAAAATTTGCTATCAGCTCTAAAATTATGATCATTGAGTTTTCTAAAATAAAAATAAAAATAAAAAAGGTCATGGTGTGCCTAGATAAATTAACATTCTGAAGACATTGCCAGAATGTAAAGAGAAGTGCCTAGGCATTTGGATGAAATTCTAATACATTTTCAACAAGACATTGGCAGATTAGCCTGCAGTCCACAAGGGATGTATTTACAGACAAGTTCCTTCTAGGACTGGGCAAGGGGTCTCATCAGTTATATTAATTGCATTTCAGACCCATCGGACCTTCCTCACTGTCGAGAAATACGAGGCCACATCAGCAACATGGCAGATAGTGCATAATGACGCCTCCTGGGAGACTCGGTGAGCATGTCTGTTGGATGTTTTGTCTTTCAAGCCTTGACAACAGTTGGTTAGTAATGCAGGGAAGACAAATGGGAAGCCTGGCTCAATGCATGATATTAATGATATCAAGTTCCTAAGGAGCCTTCTGGCCATATTTAGTTGATTTATTAGACTTCATTTTGATTCTGTTTTTCTGCAGAACAGTGTGGTGTGTGCTTCTGGAAGATTAGGTGCTAATGAGGTTACAGCCTCCATTTTTGTAAACATCTGTTAGTTGTTTGTTTTTTTTCCACAGCCACAGACATTACCCCTAAAGGCTGGCTAGTCAGTCTTCCTGCAAACTGGCTGAAAGGCACACTGGGGTGGAGGTGTCGCTATGACTCTACAGAGCCTGACATTCTTTCTGGGAAAAACACGAGTCTATACGCAAAGTGCACTGAATGTGTATAGGGGGTCAATGATTCTTCACTGGAGTCACTGAAAGATGGCTGGAGTGCTATCTCTTCCTGACTCAAGGAAGGAAGGCAGGAATTTGCCGATGGAGATCCCTCAGAGAGGCATATCTCTGTGCCTTTTGTTACCAAGTACCTGAGCTGAATACAGATTTTAAAGTTTTGAAAATGTGTCCGAAGTAAGAAAAACTTTCTGCTCCCTAGTTTATATATTTCACACTCCATGACAAATGGGCAAAATTTTTGGCAATTTGTGTCTAATTCAGATTGCCTTCAATTACGTGATGGGTTCTGTGTTGGTTTGCTTCCCGTGGTTAACTGAAAATCAAAGTTTGACCATGCTGTGGCCCCTTTGATAGTCACACATAAATAAGGGTGTACATTTTCCTCTAATCTTTAGGACATAGGTCATTTTTAAACAAATAATAAATATATATTTATTATTAAAATAGGCATAGGTCATTTTTAAACAAATAATAAATATATATTTATTATTAAAATAAGATTCTACAGATAATTTAAAAAGAGGGATGATTTTTTTTTTAAAGCCCCAAATCAGAATAGCAGTAAACACTGAGGACATGGATAGACCTCGGTCTGGTTCACCAGCAGCAGCATTGTCACCTCTGTCATGAGATCACTGGGCCCATCATTGAAAAACGCAGCATGTTGAGAACACTGTCTCTGCCCAGAGCAGTCACTCTCTACACAAGTGGGGACATCAGTCAGCCAGTCGTATCTTACTTCCCCAGCAGAGTATCTGACCTCCTTGGTGGCGGTCTGCAAGGACCCACGTGACCTGACTCCATCTGTTTCTGTAAGCTCAACCACTGTGCCACTGGGCACTAGGCCCTGATCCTACCAGCCTGCATTCTGTTCCTCCGCTACACCACGGGTTTTCCTGCTGGAGCCACTTTGCATCTCTGTTCCTCTTTCCTGGAATGTCTTTCCTCTGAGCATGTGTGGGTTCAGGTGAACAGCACCTCCTTAGAGATACCTCTGCCTTACTTTGTTCATTTCACTTTACACTTTTAAGATCACTTGCTGATTTACCTGTTTATTGCCTGTCTTCCCCCCTTGTCCTTGGGGTTGGGGAGAGCATAAGCTTTGGGCCATGTCTGTCTTGCTCAGCACTGTATCCTCACATCTCTAGAATAGAGTCTGGCACATGCACTCATTAAGTATATATTTTTAACAAATGAATCTTGATGGGAATAGAGCTGTCAGTTGACACAGAGGATGATAAGGGTGGAAGGAATGCTCTAGCAGAGCAGGGGACATCCTGTATTCTGAGTATCAGGTGAGGAAGGCTTCCCGGGATGGATAGTGTCTGGGTAGTTAGAAAGATAGAACGAGTGAAACTATTTCTACAAATGGCTATTTCTCCTTCTTCTTCTTCTTCTTCTTCTTCTTCTTCTTCTTCTTCTTCTTCTTTTTCTTCTTTCTTCTTCTCCTTCTTCTCCTTCTTCTCCTTCTTCTCCTTCTTCTCCTTCTCCTCCTCCTCCTCCTCCTCCTCCTCCTTCTTCTTCTTCTCCTTCTTCTTCTTCTTCTTCTTCTTCTTCTTCTTCTTCTTCTTCTTCTTCTTCTTTTCTTCCTTTTTCAAATGGCTATTTCTTAAAGGGTCTCTTCTAGAAAGTAAGTTCCTGTCCCTGTTTTGTTCATTGCTGTATTCTCGCTATTGAGGATAGCACCTTGCTTATGGTGGGGACTCCCTGAATATTCATATAGTGAATAATCACACATTCTTCTAATCACACGTATTTAAGAGTAAAATCTGATTGGTTTGTCTGTTTCCTCCCAACAGTTTCTATTGGTACAAGGGATTGCTGGGTCACAGCAATGCAACGATACAATGGCATATTCCAGATACTGCCCAGCCTGGAATCTACAGAATAAGATACTTCGGACACAATCGGAAGCAAGACTTTCTCAAGCCAGCGGTCATACTTCCATTTGAAAGCACTTCCTCTGCCTTTGAAGTAGTAACTACTTAATGACAACTGATAATTCATTTAAAGAGCAGCTATACTCTATAATTTATAAAAATGATTTCATATGAATGTAAATGATGACGGTGACCTCTTTGATTGTCCCTGTTTGGGGACAGATAGTTGACTGCAAATGGGACAGAAAGGTGTGTGTGTGTGTGTGTGTGTCCCGTTCATCTGGCACTAGCAGCTTTACACCTGGTGCTTCTAGAACCTAATGCATGAGTTCCCTCCAGGCCTTGCTGTTGTTTGAAGGAACAGTTCCCCTCAATATGAAGCCTCTGGAAAGTGAGTGAGAGTGGTTGAAGATGTGTGAACAATGGTAAAACTATTTATTTATAGAGTTATTGAATGTTAGTGCTGGGAAAGTTTAGAGATTGTGTACTTCGCTTCTTTATTCTGCCGATGGGAGCAATGAAGTTTCATGGATTTAAGATTAATGAAGGCTACGGGACCTTCCCCCGCTGCGTCACTTAAAAATATATTATATGCACATTGACCATTAACGTATCAGCCCAATTAGAGAAAATGACTGTGGAAATTAATATGCCAGCTTCTCTGTATTGAGCACAGCCTCTCAAAGCAACCACCGTGGAGGCTACGTGCGTGATCCAGAGCCGTTCACGCTGGTAAATTACTGCTGACATTGCCTTCGGAGGTCAATTACAAGAAAGTCAGACTTTTAATATTTTGATCAAGTCTTGTGTTTCCCTAAGTGCCCTTAACCCTCCGAATTGTGTTTCCTATTCCCAAGACTGGTTCTGAGTGATTTTGACTATTTTCAATGATTGCATTCACTCCCAAAACACAAGCTTTGCCATTAGTGTAGATATTAAAATGAAAATGTTACTGGATTGGAAGGGGATCCTCAAAGAGCAAACTCTAAATTCACTTATCTGTTCTTTTATCGCTCACTTACTCGTGGACTCGTTCAATCACAGAATTTTTATCCAGACCTGTGTACCCAGCATCGTGCTAGCGCCTGGCCTTGATAATTACCGTGATCATATTTGGGATGAATGTGTAAGAATCAAAAGGGGACTATTTTGAAGGAGAAAATTCAGTACATAAATTCAGTATACTCAGTTCAGTATATAAACTCTAGAAGGCATTTAAAAGGCAGTAATCTTCAAGTTCTAGCTCACATATATAATCTGTGTCGGGTGCTCCCATATGGGGGGAAAGAGACTCCAGATACTTTGGAAAAAGTTGTTTTCATAGTTATTTGGGGGCCTTATGAACTACCCTGCCCAATGTCTGGAAGAATGAGATACGGCAGTCGAACATTGATTGCCCAGAAGTACCAATTCCATTTAAAATGATCCAAGTTAATGAGGAGCTAGCTCCTAGGCTACCAAGTAAATTTCCAAAAACCAAGTCATGCTTTTCTTGTATGTATATAAAAGCATTAGCATTTTAGGGGGAAAAAATCAACCTTTATTTCAAAAACAAACTTGAAATCTTGAAAACGATAATGATACTGAGCACAACAATACCAGCACTCATTTATGTGTGACTGAACATGCTTTATCACATTGGAATGGACCTGGAACACTTTTTGATGGACCAGGGTTCTGGTTCTGGGGAGTTAACTGCTGGAGAATTAGCTAAGCAGGATTCCAAAGAGTACTGATCATTTTTCCTAAGGACACAGTGTTTAATCTAACAATTCAGAGGCTTCAGAAGAGGAGAGAATTCTGAAAGTAGTTGGCCTTAAATTCTATTAGAACTTATGATAAGACTTTAAAAAGTATTTTGCATGATTCAAAAGAGTTTTTGAATTATTTTTCACTACCTCCATGCCCCCCACTGATGTTCTTCAGTGGGCCTGTGATTCCCTGTTGTTTACTTGCAACTGTGCCAAGCCAGACAAAGCATTGCCTTGGTGCTATCCTTCTGCACCAACCCTCTACCCACCAGTACTCCTGGCCCCAAATCACCCACAGAAGCATGTGTGCCCCCTCGCTGCTATCTCTTCCAACCCATGCAGTTCCATTTCTGCAGTTTGTATGACAATAAGGCCAGATCCTGCATGATAGAAACCATAGCTAGCCACTTATGCTTTAAGGAACACCAGAGGGAGGCAGATCTGACCTGTTAATATACAAACCTAGATCCAAGCTGTGTTTGGGGCTGCTGCTGGGAGTGGCTCATTGGAGCCAAACCATGTGGAGAAAGCTACTGAAATTGCAGGAGGATATGGGGGCAAGGAGTTTGGTTGGTGGGAGGACACTTCTGCAGAAGGTCTTGTGTTTCATGTCAAAGTGTCTGGTGTTCTGTTTGTTGTCCTCTGTCCACTCTGGTTTTAAGGATGCTGTGACTTCGTCAGAAAGTACTGAACGATCCCTCTGTATTTTTTCAATGAGTATTATGTAAAATTGCTAATACGAAATATAATATTTAATAAATTAGTGAGTACAATCGGGAATGTATGTTCTACTGAGAAGTGATATGGATGAATGAATGCTTGTTTTGCTTTTGAAGAGATGGAATGAATGGTACTGGATTCGTACTAGAATGACGTACTGGATGTACGTCAGGCTGGAAAGTGATATGAATGGCATCTGTAAGTGGCCACCCGAACACAAGGGATCCACTTCATCAGGTCCTTCCTGCCCTCTGAAGATTTATTCCTGCAAAATACATATGTTTGAACATTTTTTATTAATAGGGCAACTGAGAGTTTCCGAGGCAGGTAATAATTCATAAAATTATTTCATGAGCCAGGTATGATTATAGACGACAAGAATGAATGTGTTTGTGAATATCCTTCTCTGATTTACCCTCTCATGCTTCTTCTCCAGTGTAGGCAAACACTGTCCTCTTCTAATGTGAGCACATGGATTTCATCTTTAGCCAAAATATTTCATCATTAGATGACCCTCTCGTGTCTTTAATTCTTCAAATAATGATCTTTGTCTCCTGGGTATCCCTATCCCACATGCTGGTTTACACTGGCTTGTGGAATATCATGTCTTATATGATGCCACAGAGGAAAGTTTGCGTGTTCCTTACATGACTAGTTGGAATGTGTTCAGCTGCAAGTAACAAAATATTCCTGATAAGCAGGGGTCCAAACACTAGAGACATTGACAGTCGCACATAGCCATTCATCTTAAGGTGACCAAGTCTGGTTTCCTACAACCATTCCACGACGTCACTGGCTTTTTTTCTTAACTTACTAACTTTAATTCTCAAGCTTGTTGCCTCAGTCTAGAGAGAGCCACCTCATGTCTTCCAGCAGCAAGAAGGAAGAGGAGAGTTCCCAGAATCCCTTTTTTGGAAGGTAAAAGATATGTAGTAGGATCCCAAGTAGAATTTCCCCTTGCATCGTGTCCACAGTTGGGTCACATAGCTTCAAGGGAATCTGAGAAAGAGAATATTTGGCATTTTCTGCCCCTAGAGGGGGAGGAAAGTTCTGATCAGCAAGGAAAAAAGGATGGTGCAGGTAGCTGCTCTGTGAGCGTGTCAGCAGACTCTTTGTGAACAGCCCTCCCAGTTACCATGATAGGCAAACAACATGAAATGCATATCCTACTTAATAACTTTTTGAAATAATTAGCACTTTTTCCATCTTAACAAATCTGTTTTAGGAAAGAGCACATCTTGGAACCTTGATGACTTGCTCTCTACACTGCAAAACCTATGCATTCATTCAGCAAATTTATATGCAGCACCTATATTTTCTCTGGGCATTGTGCTAACCCCTAAGGGCACAGTCATGATCAAGACAGAGCAAGTTCTTGCCATCAAGGAACTTAGAGTTTTACTAGGAGAAGCAGACAGGTACACAGGCGATTCCGGACAGAGTGACCCATACTGCTGCCAGGCGGTTAGATATGGCACCTTATATGGTCTTGGGGATATTACAGGAGGTTTCCTGGAGAAAATAACATCTAAGCTGAGACCCAAAGGATATTAACTAGAAGAAAGGTAATGGTGGGGCAGCCCCCGTGGCCCAGTTGTTTAGTGCTGCCTTCAGCCCAGACGTGACCCTGGAGACCGGGGATCGAGTCCCACGTCGAGCTCCCTGCACGGAGCCTGCTTCTCCCTCTGCCTGTGTCTCTGCCTCTCTCTCATGACTCTCATGAATAAATAAATAAAATCTTTTTTTTTTAAAGAAAGATAATGGTGTGTGTGTGTTTGTGTGTGTGTGTGTGTGTGTGTGTGTGTGTGTGTGTTTACATGCATTGGTGCAGGATGACTACCTTTTTCAGGTAAGCGGAATATCAAATAGTTTACCAAGGCTGTAGTTATAGTACAGGGAGGAATGGTCAGAGATGTAGCACTGAGCTTCATCTTCATAAATAGCAATTTGGTGTTATAGTCATGGTAGCATTTTCCCCCTTAAGAACCTTCACTTATGGCATGAATGGGCTCGAATGTACTTTCCCTTTGCTAAACTAATAAGACACATTATTTTATAACTAAAGAAATGGATTTTGGTTCCCAGTCTCCAGTGACATTGGATATCACCATTCTGTCTTCATAGGCTGTAACCGTTTCTTGGAATTGGATTTATTGATAGTTCTTTTGCTTCTGTCCATCTCATGTTTCCAAATCTTGATTTTTCTTTCACCTTTTTTATGCCTACTAAGTGGGTGAGTATAGCCAATAAAGACCAGTCTCTCCCTTTAGATGGAGTTCAGTGTTCCAGCCTACATCTTGTAAGTGCTTATTAATACTAAAAAACTGACCCAGCCACATAAACTTCAGAATACTTTGGTGTACATAATTTCAAGTTATCAGAGACCAAGCCCGTATTGATATTTTTCTCGCCGTGTTTTAGGATAATGAGCAATCCAGAAACCTGGGATATTGGCTTAACACTAGCAGAAGAAAACAAACCTACCGCCCCACTCTCTGGATCTCCACTCCCAGGAAAGATCGACATGGACACATTCCCTGTTCTATTGGAGCATCCTTATTCAATACAAGAGCAGGGTAAGCTAAATGAACATAAGAACTTAACATCCCAGCCATTATAACTTTGGAAAAAAGTCCAACATGGGCCCACACATTCCTAAGTGGAATTTCAATAAACTAGCGTGTATGATTTTATAAAGTTGGTGCCACCACAGTGAGGAGAGTAAGTACTTTGAATGTGTTTCTGAAACTATGGATAGTGTTGTGCTGACCCATTGCCACTCTTTTTCTCTTAGCCTCAAGTCCACAGATACAAAATATCTCAGGGGACAAAGGGGTAGCTTTTAACCATGGGACATACGTGAGAAGTTGTATAATGTGAAAGAAAGAACCTAGGTTTTGAAGTCTGGTCAACTTGGATTGGATTATATCTGTGACCTTGGGAGAGTCACTGAACATCCCTGGTTTATAAAATGGTGTAACAATAATGCCCTTCTATGGTTGATATGGGGTTGTAGAATTTAATGGTTAAGAGAGAAAGCTCACTGGAAACTGATTGGAAGCAAATTCTGGAGACAAGTTGGTTCAAATCTCAGTAATGTACTCAATTTCTTAAAGTCCCAGTTTCTTCGTGTAATGCATCTTAATTTCTTAATGTATTGATGAGAACAATACAAGCATAATTAAATTTTTAGTTTCTGAGATTAGAATAAGGTAGAGTTGTTGGCAGAGTATCTGATGTATGGAATATGCTTAATTTATTTATTTAGCTGTTAATTAACTTAGCTGTCACTGAGTATTATGTAAGATGATGCATATAAATATCTGGAAAAGGGTAGGAAATAAAAAAATTATCCACTGTGAACTGAACCCATCATTTGCCCTGAAGATACTATACTTTTCCTGATCTTTTGGTATCTCTTGTGTTAGTGTAGGAAGAGTTGGGATGCATGGCAAGTGAGGTTCTGAGGGTTGTCTAGACAGAGAGACAGTGGAAGTCCGAACCAGAACCAGAAGCAGCTTCAGGAATGGATCACAACTCTTTCAATGTATGAAACTCTACAGTTAAAATGGTCATGCCTTACTCATTAAGGGGATGGGGAGGGGGAGAAAGACAGTTTAAAAAAAAATTAAAACCCTAAAACGTCACTTGGGTGATGTTAAGTTGTTGTTAAGTTAAAACAAGAACTGGAGTAAAAGAAAGAGGATTGCAGAGGGGTAAAGGCAAAGCTAGGTTTGGACATCTGAGACTTGACAAAGTGTCCAGGCAGCAAAGTCCAGTGCACAGTGAGATATGGGGAGCTCAACTTTTGCAGAGAAAGTAGGACAAAACAGATATGGGAAGCATCTGTTTCAACCCAATAGCAGGAATCAAGGAAGTTGATGACTTGCAAGAAGGAGAACAAAGAGGTGGAAAGAGCCTGGATGGCAATCTTGTGGGCAACACATATTTTTCAGTAAAGGAGAGGAGAAGGAGGACCAGAAAATATTATCACTAAGAAGAACAATTAGGAGAATTCAGAGAATAGGAAGAGAGAACTCTAAGAAGGTCAGTTTATAAAGGTTGTAGAGGTACTAAAATGGTTAAAGGATTGAGGTAAACCTTTAATACTTAAGAGTGAGCAATTTCTGAAGGATGTAGAAGGCATATGCAAGAGAGAGTGTGGTTCCCTGCTGGGCTGGTGGGATGTGGCAGAGGGAGTTAGTGGCTATTCCTTATCTACTCTCCCCTCCCTAGTCTCCCTAGCCCCTAGAGTTTCCCCCTGGGGCTCCATTTCTCAGCCTGAGTGTACCCCAGCACTGGATCTGGCAGCTGGAATAACCATCTGACTAATTAAGTTCTCTTCAGGGGGATGAGAGACATGATACATTCTATTTTCCCACCTGCCGTCAGAACAGAGAGCCATACACTCCCCTGTCCAGCTCCCTTCCTAGTAGCTGGGTAACAGACATGGCCCCCAGAGCCGGAACAGCCATCTCGAGCCCAGGGATGGAAGCTCCATGTCAAGGATGGCCATCCTATAAAAGGTGCCTGGGTCCTTGCCAGTCCCCGATAGTCAAATCATTCCTTGACTGCTTCATTTCAGATGATTAAGTGAGGGGGAAATAAAACACCCATCTCACCTTTTGCTATTCACGGTCGTTGTTAGAACAGCAGAAGCCTTTATTCTAACTACTATACTGATTGTAGTCTCTACAAACAAAAGCTACGGTTGACACACTTTCTTCTACTGTGTCTAGGACAAAAATCAACATATTTACGTAAAATCAGAGAGCAGATCTTTACTAACTGACCTGGGGAAAGTAGTATGGTGACCTCCTTCTATTTTTTGACTCTCTGGCTATTATGGGTTGAATCATGTCCCCTAAAACAGTGTGTTGAAGTCCTAACCCCTAGTATGTCAAATGGGACCTTATTTGGAGATGAGGTCATTCACTGCAAATGTAATTAGCTAAGGTGAGGTCATAGTAGAATAGAGTAGGTCCCTAACCCAATATGACTTGTATCTTTATTTAAAAAATGCTGTGTAAAGAGATGCACACAAGGATAACGCAATGTGAGCAGGAAAGCAGAGACCTACGAGCCAAGGAATCCCAAAGACTGCCAGTAAACCACCAGAATCAAGTAGAGAGGCACGGAGCAGATTCTCCCTCGCAGCCCTCAGAACAAACGAACCTATTTATTCTTTGGTCTTGGGCTTCTAGCCTTCAGAACAGAGAGCCAACAGATTACTGTTGTTTAAACCACCCAATGTGTGGCATTTGTTATGGCAGTCCTGGGTAATAATACACTGGCCAATGGATTAGTTTCCAGACCCATAGACACCCACCAAAAGAGATTCTTGGGTGCCATCCAGTTTAGATGACACAGTAATTATGTCTGTTCTTTACTCTTTTGGACAACATGGTCATTTTATGGCAAGTGGTCTCATCCGTCTTTGGTTGCCTATGAGTGTCATCTATCACTGTCAAGGACTATTGTAAATTCTAAAACTAATTTACATATCATAAAAAGCCAAATGAATCAGCAATGATGTAGCTCTAACTAAAATTTTATGGAGAATAAACATTCCATAATTTTGGGAATTGATCTTTTATGGGTTGTGGGTGAGACTATCTTTATCTATTATATATATCTATAAGATGACAGAATCAGGACAACAAATGTAATTATGCATGTTTATTCTCTGTTCTTATTGAACTAAATTGGTTTTTTCCCCCTCTCCAGTGTATTATGCAAGTATTATAAGCTCTGCAGCAAATGAAGTACATGTCAGTATGGGGTCTATCTTGCTGCTTACATGGAGGCAAAGATAGAAAGGAGTCCTAATATACTTTAGGAATTTGGCAGTGCCAGTTTTAAATCAAGACTGGAGATGCTTGCTTCCGTGTATTAGAGAGGTATTGCAAGAAGTACTAGCAGTGAGTTTTTTCTCTCTATGAATAATTAATGTTTACGTAAATGAATATTTTCTAGTTCAAGAAATGCTTTTGCGAGTAAGAGAAGGCTTTAAAGGTTATTGAAGAGAAATCTCATTTTGGGAGGGTTGTTATTTTCTTTGAATTAACTAAGTATATCTCAATGTCTATTTTTTGCATAAAATTTATGGGGGTCTTGTGGGAAATATGCTGTTTCCTCCTGGTTGGGTGCCGTGAAGCCCACCCAGAGGAGTCTGATAATCTTCTCCTATAGGTATCATCCATCCTGTGTCTCCACCATGGTAGGGACGTCATGAAAATGCCATTGTGATTCCAAGCTTAGACTGTCATTGAACTTCTTGAGACCTTAGAAAGAAAATTATTATGAAAAATGTGAAACTTACAAATATGCAGGATAGTACAATAATTGCTGTATATTTTGTCATTCAGCTTCAGAAAGTATAAACAGCTTGCCAATTGTGTGTCATCTCTTCCTTTACATTCTATGGGGTGGAGGTGGGGTTGAGCCGGACTATTTCTCTTATAAAACTTTTTAGCATATTTCTCTGACACATGGAAATGTTTTTTCTTCTATGTAACCAGAAGTTCACTCTCATATCTAACAAAATTTACCATAACCTCTTAATTTCATCTAATACTCAATCCATGTTCCTGATTGTCTAAAAAGTACCTTTTCACCATGAGTTTGTTGAATCTTGAATCAGGGTCCAAACAAATTCTGTACATAGCATTTGGTTTATTAACCTCTTTAAAAAAAAAGATTTTATTTACATACGAGAGAGAAAGAGCTGTGGGAGGGGAGGGGCAAAGGAAGAGGGAGAAGGAGAAGCAGACCCCCCACTGAGCAGGGCGCTCGCTGTGGTGCTGGATCTTAGGACCCCGGGATCATGACCTGAGCTGAAGGCAGACATTTAACTGACTGAGCTGCCCTCGTGCCCCTGGTTTATTAACCTCTTAGTTACACTTAATATGTAACAGTTCTCCTCAAATCACACCCCTTTCCAGGATGGATATCTGTTTAAGAAACCATGGATCTGATAGATTTTCCTACCTACGACCTTTGCTTCTTCAGGACGGGCTTTTATTTATTCTTCTACCCTTACCGTTTCTTGGAAACATTAGCTCTAAACCCTTGATTAGATTCAGGTTAATGTTTTTTTTTTTCTTTTGGCAAGAATACTTTGTCCTTTGTTTTCTATTTCATAAAACAGGAAATACATAATAACTGGTTGCCTCATTTCGGTTAAGATTGACCTGACATTCAGGGGTCATCAACCTGATGCATTCATTAGAAAAGTTCCTGTCAACCTTTGATCTTTGGTTTTCGCAGCCAAAATGACTGTTAATTAGGCTCATCATTTCTTTTTAATCACTATTAAAAAATAGTGATTTTCTTTTTTCAGCTTTATTGAGGTATAATTGACAAATACTTTTATAATGTCTGTATATTTTGAAAGAATTCCCACCGTTGAGTTCATTTACACACCCATCACCTCACACTTGTATATATTTTTCTCTTTTTTGGTGAAGATACTTACATTATACTCTGAGCAGATTTCAACCCTGCAACACAGTACTATCAACTATCATCACCATGTTATTCATTAGATCCTCAGACTTTGTTTATAACTTGTAACTACCATCCTATAGTCTGTTTCTGTGTTTTTTTTCTTTTTAAGATTCCATGTATAAGTGATACCATGTGGTATTTGTCTTTCTGTGTCTGACTTATTTCACTTGGAGCAATGCTCTCCAAGTCCATCCTTGTCAACAATGGCAGGATTTCCTTCTTTTTCGTGGTTGAATAATATTCCATTGTATATTTATACCACATCTTATTTATCCCTTCATCCATTGATGATGGACACTTGGGTTTTTTCCATATCTTAGTTATTGTGAGTAATGTCACAATGAACATGAGAGTGCACTTATCTTTGTGATATGTTTTCACTTCTTTCGGACATATACTCAGAAGTATGATTGCAGGACCATATGGTAGTTCTATTTTTAATTTTTTGAGGATCCCCTCATACTAGGATCCACAGTGGCTGTACTGGTTTGTATTCCTACCAACAGTGCACACAGGTTCCCTCTTCTGTACATCTTTGTTACCACATTATCTATTGTTTTTTTGATGGTAGCCATTCTGACTGGTGTGAGATGATATCTTGTGTGTGTATGTGTGTGTGTAGATTTTATTTATTTACTTGAGAGAGAGAGAGAGAGAGAGTATATGTGGGAAGGAGAGGTAGAGGGAGAGTAAGAAGCAGACTTCCTGATGAGCTGGGAGCCTGACATGGGACTCAGTCTCAGGATCCTAAGATCATGACCTGAGCCAAAGGCAGATGCCCAAATGACTGAGCCACCCAGGTGCCCCTTTGTCGTGGTTTTGATTTGCATTTCCTTGGTAATTAGTGATGGTGAGTATCTTTTCATGTATCTCTTGGCCATCTGTATGTCTTCTTTGGAAAAATGTCTACTCAGTTCCTCTACCCGTTTTTAAATTAAATTGTTTTTGTTGTTGATGATGAGTTATATGAGTGTCTATATATTTTGGATATTAACCCTTTATCGGATACATGGTTTGTAAATATATCCCATTCTGGAGGTTGCCTTTTCATTTTCTTGATGGCTTATTTTGCTGTCTAGAAGCCGTTTGATTTAGTCCCATATATTTGTTTTTACTTTTGTACCTTATGCTTTTGGTGTCAGAACTAAATAATCATTGTCAAGACTAATGTCAAAGAGCTTATTGTCAATGTGTTACATTTCTGTACATCAATAATGAAAACAGCAGAAAGAGAAGTTAAGAAAGAAGTTAAGAAAACAGTCCCATTTACAATCGCACCATATATAATCAGATCCCTAAGAATAAACCTAACCAAAGTGGTGATGAAAGACCTGTACTCTGAAAACTACAAAACACTGATGAAAGACATTGAAGACAACACAAACAAATGGAAAGACATTCTATACTCATGGATTGGAAGAACAAATATTGTTAAAATGTCTCTACTACTCAAAGCAACCTGCCCGTTTAATGCAATCTCTATCAAAATACCCACAGCATCTTTCACAGAACAAGAACAAACAATCCTAAAATTTGTATGAACAACAGAAGACCCTGAATGTCAAAGCAATCTTGAAAAAGAAAAGCTAGGCTGAAGGCTTCCAAACATCAAGGTATAGTACAAATCTATAGTAATCAAAACAGTATGATACTGGCACAAAAATGGACACATAAATGGATGGAACAGAATAGAAAGCCCAGAAATTAACCCACAATTATATGGTCATCTAATCTTTGATAAACCAGGAAAAAATATGCAATGGGGAGAGGATAGTCTTTTCAACAAATGGTGTTAGGAAAACTAGACAGCAACATGCAAAAGAATGAAACAGAACCACTTTTTTTACATCACACAAAAATAAATTCGAAATGCATGAAAGACCTAAAATCATAAAAATCCTAGAAGAGACACAGGTAGTGACTTCTCTGACATTGGCCTTAGTGATTTTTCCTATATATGTCTCTTGGGGCAAGGGTTATAAAAAAATAAACTATTGGGACTTCATCAAAATATAAAGCTTCTGCACAACAAAGAAAATAATCAACAAAACTGAAAGGCAACCAATGGGATGAGAGAGATACTGCAAATGACATATGAGATAGAGGGTTAGTATCCAAAATGTATAAGGAACTCTTACAACTCAACATTCCGAAAATGAATAATCCAATTATAAATGGGCAGAAGACACGGATAGACATTTCTCCAAACAAGACATACAGATGGCCAGTGGGCACACGAAAAGAGGTTCATCATCACTTACCTTCAGGGAAACGCAAATCAAAATCACAATCACCTCACACCTGTCAAAGTGGCTAAATTCAACGACACAAGAAACAACGGGTACTGGCAAGGATGTAGAGGAAAAGGAACCCTCGTGCACTGTTGGTGCACTGCAAACTGGTGCAGCCACTCTGGAGAACAGTATGGAGGGTCCTCAAAAAGTTAAAAATAGAGCTACAATCAGCTACTAGGATCCAATAATCGCACTACTGACTATTTATCCAAAGAAGACAAGAACACTAAATCAAGGGGATTACACGCACCCTTAGGCTTATAAGCAGGATTATTTACAAAAGCCAAGATCTGGAAGCAACCCAAGTGTCCATTAATAGATGGATGGATAAAGAAGATGTGGTGTACATATACAATGGAATATTATTCAATCATAAGAATATGATTGTCGTTTGCAACAACATGGATATATCTAGAGGGCATAATGCTAAGTGAAATAAGTCAGTCAGAGAGAGACAAATATTATTTCACTTGAATGTGGAACTTAAACAAATGAAGAGAAGAAGAGACAAAAACCAGGCTCTTATCTATAGAGAACAAGCTGATGGGTACAGAGAGAGGGTCAGTGGAGAGATGGGGGAAGTAAGTGAAGGGGGTTATGAGTTCACTTGTCATACTGAGCACTGAGTAATGCACAGACTTGCCGAATCACTATTGTACACTAATGTAACATTACTGAGGTGAATATGACACTATATGTTGACTACACAGAAGTTAAAATAAAAATTAAAAAGTTAAAGTTTATTTTAAAATAAAAAATAGAAACACCTGCAGTAATAATGGGAAAACACGACTTGCTAGAGGTCAATGGTGGATACATGGCGGTCCCTTATGTTGTTATACTTTTGGTCTCTCCCATATGACTGACATCCTGCACTGACATTTGTAAAAGGAGTGGATGCAGAACAGATGGGGGTGAGCAGGACTGTGAGCATGGGCTGAGAGAAGGAGGAGGTTGAGAAGGGCTGAGATTTCAGGGTGTCAGGAGAATCGCAGTGCCTTGAAGAGCTGCACTTGCCACGTAGAAGTCAGGAATGAGCCGGAGGCTGATAGCACCACTTTGGGTGCATGATAGTTTAAAACTCTGGCTGGATTTCATCTCCAAGTGCCCCCGAGCCCACTAGAGATGCTCATTCTGCATCGTCAGTGGTTTTGAGAAGTAGCAGGATGTAGTTTACATGCTTCATACTCAACTTCCCAAAGCACTTTATTTTTTTAGCTGTTGAATATGTTATTTATTTATTTGAGAGAGAGAGAGAGAGAGAAAAAGTAAGCACAAGTGAGTGGAGGGGCAGAGGGAGAAGCAGGGAGCCCGATGCAGGACTTGATCCCAGGACCCCGCGATCATGACCTGGGCCATGGCAGACGCTTCACCAACTGGGCCACCTGGTCACCCCTTCTGTAAGCACTTTAGAGCAACAAATTCAAAGCTGAAAAACCATAGAGAAAAAAACATACAAAACCGTACAAGATTCCTAAGAAAACAATATTAATGAAGGGACTGGCCATTGAGCTCAAGATTGGACCTGACTGCCTTCAAAGCCAAGGGGTAAGGTGCCTGGGCAGGTGGAGGTGGTGGGCTCGGGGCAGGAGCATCCAGAGGGCTGGGCCGTTCTGGGCCCGCAGAGCAGGCCTTGCTTCTCCAAGGTAAGGCCGGCCTGCTGGGCGACGTGCGCTAACAGCACAGCCCCTCACGGGCAGTTCTGGACTGAACTTGTGCCTCCCCTGCCCCTGCCCCTTCTCCAAATGAGGAAGGGGACACTTGACCGCAGCCGGACCCCTGGTGCTCCCTCGTCTGGGCCTGTCCTCAGGCTTTCTGCTTAGATAATCCGACTCCCAGCAGTAGAGGCTTGGTCTCCCTCGGGAGGCAGAAGGCCTGGGTCCCTGGCCTGGTACCATCATTTATGATGGTCTGGTGAGTCTGGGATACGTTTGTCACCACCTCCGATTCTTGTCAAGGGCTTGACCTTCCAAGTCTCAGAACCATGTGGACTTCATGGGGCATCGCCGTCGACTAGGAGCCACACGGGAGCGGCCGGAGGAGCGTGTGGGAAGATGGAGAGCTGTGCTCTGGTTCACTAGCTCTGGCCAACGCGGGGGGGCCAGCGGCTGACTGACGGCCCTGCCTCTGCCCTTCCTACCCTCTGGAGCTCTACAGGCCCACCTCTTCTTACTCTTTCTTCCTCTCTTTCTTTTTTGATCTTATTTATTCGTGAGACACACAGAGGGAGGCAGAGACCCAGGCAGAGGGAGAAGCAGGCTCCATGCAGGGAGCCCGACATGGGACTCGATCCCAGGACCCCGGGGTCACACCCTGGGCTGAAAGCAGATGCTCAACCACTGAGCCACCAGGTGCCCCATATCCCCCCTTTGCAGGGGGATTAGATCCACAGGTAGAGTTTGGCTGGGAGGAGGGCAGGGGGACAGAGACCATTCTGGGTGCTTCACCCTCTTGTCCTTCCAGCAAAATAGACAAGTTGCTCTGGGTTGACGGGACATCAGAGGTGACAGGGGGGAAGGAACAGACGGGTCCTTCACGGCTGGAATGAATCCACCTGGACGCGGGGATTTTCTCTACGCTGAATCTGCAGCGCCACCTGTCGCAGCGGCTGGGAAACCACGTCAGGCCTGCAGGGTGCCGAGGGGCCACCTGAGAGGAAGTCTTTGCTTTTTCACATGGTTTAGTCTCAAGACTGGGCTGCGAGGATGTCGCAGTATTTTACTAGAGGAGTCCTTCGGAGAAGCTTAGAGCGCTGTGAATCCAGTACGATCGATTGTCAGTAGGTTGTCAATACAGGAGGGATTGTTGATTCATGTTTAAAAACGATGATTTTAGGTGATTAATTGAAGATTTAAAACTCCAATCCCTTGGGGGGGGGGGCGCTGGGTGTCTCAGTCGGTGAAGCATCTGCCTTTGGCTCAGGTCATGATCTCAGGGTCCTGGGGTCGAGCCCTGTGTTGGGCTCTGCACTCTGCACGGAGTCTGCTTCTCCTTCTCCCTCTCCCCCTGCTTGTGCTCTCTCTCTCAAACAAATAAATAACATCTTTAATCCCCCCCCCCCAAACTCCTTTTGTACACTTCTGATGTCCTTATAATCTTACGGACATTGGTTTTAGGAGGTAAATAAGCCTGGGAAGAAGAAGCAAAAGGCAAGTGATGTTTGCCAAGCGTCTACTATATTTTTCTCCAAACCACTATTCCCAGGGATGAGAACTACTATGTACTAGTCCCTTTCTCACCGACTCACAACACACTAGCATAGTAGAGGTTTTTAGATTCCCTGATGGCAAGAAATCTATTTCTAATTCAACGTTCCCTAAATTTAGTGAAAAATGACTTATTTTAAATGATTTCAGCTATGGGGCCCTCACACGCCAGACACAGGGGTAGGGGCCTGGCATAGGTGAGCTGGTTTAGCCTCATTACAGCCTGTGATTGTTTTGCAGAGGAAGTTGCGGAGGGCTGAGGGGACTTTTGCAGTGCACATCGTGAGCGGCAGTGCTGCAATGGGAGGCCAGGCCTGCCTGACTCAGCTTCGACTGCCCCCAACTGCGCCACAGCTTCTTGACAGGCCACTGCACTTTCCACATGGCTGAGGGCCGTGTCTGCTGCTTGGCCAGGCGAGGGGTGGTCCCAAGAACTCCCATTTTTCAGTTGGCCTGTCCCTGGGATAGAGACGCTTCAAAGGCTCCTCTTGGAGAAGAAGCAAGCGATCTGCTTCTGCACGTTAGACGGTGCGGCCCGCCTGCGACAGATTCCCTGTGGCCCTCTTCGTGAACTCAGCGGTCTCCTTCCAGAGCTGGCCTTGTTTTGCAGGGTGTCTGGAGAGAGGCGGTGCCTCTGGGGAATGCGGCATTTGTGCAACACACACCAGGCCTGCAGGAGGCTTGGGTTTCTTAGCCTGGAAAGCAGGGTTTACAGGCAGGTAAACCTGCGTGTCTCACCCACATTGCAAGAAATATTCTAGATCCCCCTGCCACTTCATTTTTTTATTTTTTATTTTTTAAAATATTTTACTTATTTATTCATGAGAGACACACACACACACACACACACACACACACACAGAGAAAGAGAGAGAGAGAGGCAGAGAGAGAAGCAGAGAGAGAAGCAGGCTCCACGCAGGGAGCCCGACATGGGACTCGATCCTGGGACCCAAGGATCACACCCTGGGTCGAAGGCAGGCGCCAGACCACTGAGCCACCCAGGGATCCCCCCCCCCCCTTTTAAAGACCCTGCCACTTCTCTAAATGGTGGAGTAAAAAGGAGGTGAATTTAAGAAGTTCAAGGAGACAGGAGGAAATCCAGACTTCACGTGGGTCAGACATACGATGATGGCACATCACGGAAAGGAATTTGTATCCCATGAGTGATGCATGTGTATTGTGTTCTGTCCTGAATTTTTTTTCTTCCCCTCCCTCTGCCCCTTCCACTGGGCTCGCTCTCTGACTCTCTCTCTCTCAATCTTAAATAAATAAATAAATAAATAAATATTTTAAAAAGTCACCTATTACATGTGATGGCATATTATGCAACCCAAACACAAAGAAAAGCAGGAAACCCTGCTGTTTGCAACAATGTAGATGGACCTTGAAGGCTTTACCCTTAAGTGAAATAAGCCAGACAGAGAAAGACAAATCCCGTCGGATCTCATTCACATATGGAACTCACAGACACGAGAACAGATGGGCGGTGGCCAGAGGTGGAGGGTGGGCGTGGTGGGCTTGAACGACCCCCTCCAGGTATAAGACGGACGAGGTCTAGGGGGTCCCAAGTACAGCAGAGTGACTCTGGTTAGTAATATTGTTTTGTGTGTTCGAAAGTTGCTAAGACATTGGCTCGCAAAAGTTCCCATCGCGAGAAAAGATTATAATGACACGAGGTGATGGATGGTAACGAGACCTACCGCGGTGATGATTTCACAATATACACATGCGCCAAGTCATTGGATTGTACGCCTTGCACTCATGTCACCTTATAGGTCAAAAAAAAAAAAGGTCATCTGGATGATGCCCTCCCCACCCCCAAGGACGTCGGTGTCCTGGTCCCTGGAACCTGCCCACAGTTACCTTCCTTGGCAAAGGGGAGTCCCAGCCAAGGCTGAGGGCCCGAGTTTAAGGCCAAGGCTGGGGAGAGGGAGTCCTCAGGGTGGGCCCGGGGGTCCCTGCTAGAGGGAAGTGCTGCGAGGCTCCCGAGGCTCGGAGGCCCACGCAGGGGGTGCAAGCCCTCTGGAAGCTGGCCAAGCCAAGGCAACGGTGTGCCCCTGGTCCCTAGAGGGAAGGGGGCGGTGCCGAGGCCTTGGTTCCTGCCTGCAAGCTCCCCTCTGCGCTTCGGCTCTCTGCGGCCGTACCCCCTGAGAGTTGGGGTGTTTGGGCCGCTACCCTTTGCATGATGTGCTACAGCAGCGGAGAGCATGCAGCCACCGCCGTGAGTTGGCCCCTTCCTTAGGGACCTGTGCCAGGCCACCAGGGCGCCAGGGTGCCAAGGCCTCCGTGGTGCCCTCTGCCCTCCCCAGCCTCACACTGGCCCCTGGAAGCAGCGCTCACACAGTCCGACCCCAGGGGTTCTCCTCCCGCTTCTGCTCCTGTTTACTGGTAGTTTAGGTTTTTTGTTTTCAATATTTTCTTTATTATTCATGAGAGCCCCAGAGAGAGGCAGAGACCCAGGCAGAGGGAGAAGCAGGATCCCTGGGGGAGCCCGACACAGGACTCGATCCCAGGACCCCGGGGTCACGCCCTGGGCTGAAGGCAGATGCTCAACCCCTGATCCTCCCTGGGCACCCCTGTGCAGGGCAATTTTTGCCATTCCTTCTGGGGGTATAACGTTCCTCCCCTTTCAGCCCCAGCGTGGCCAAAGCTGAGTTCTGCTGGATTTGAGGCTTTCTGTTGGCCTGGCCGCCAGGAGAGGAGGTGGGAGCGTGGCCTTAGGGGGACGTCCATTGCCTTGTGCAAGAGAAGCTTCCCAGTATCTCCCCACAGAGGGGGAAACGCTCATACTTCTGTGGAGGTGGGGGGCACTTCTGCAAGCTTTTGGTGCTGGGCAGCGGCGAGGGGATCTGTAGAGCCAACCTTGGGGGTATCCACCCAGATGTCTTCATCCCATATTCCGGGGTCCCATCCAGAGACATGGCTTTTACTCAACTGACCTATTTGGGGTGAGGATTTGAATGTAGGATTCCAAGGACGGCACCGCACAAGCCAGCAAAATGGTGTAGTGGGCGTAGTGGACTCACTAAGCATCTGAGGTGAAGGGGACGAGGGGACGCCCTACAACATTCCGTGAGCAGTAGATACTCTCAGAGAAAAGATGAGGGCAGATTATTCTGGAGCCACCAATCCTGCTTTATTATTGAGATGTCTCCGGAGTTGTGCAACTCTAAGAATGGGGTTCAGAATACTCCCCTCCATGGTTTGCTTTTCCCCTGCAAGAGACACGATACTGATGAGGCCCTCGGGTTCCCTCAGCCCCTGGCTGTCTGTCCACCACCCTCAGATGCACACCGTCCTTCTGTGCAGCGTTAATACGACCTGGTGATGACCAACCCACTCCCCTGTCTTCATAAGACGTGTTCCCCAATATCCTTCAAATGCCCAAGTCGTTGTACTGTTGAAGGCATTGCCTCCCACCACGGCATTTCCCCCGAGGGGTAATGCCAGGGAAATCTCCCTCGAGTAGGCCACCACCTGTGCCAGCGGCGCTCCAGGCCCTACGTTCCATCAAGGATGGAGTCGTCCCCACCCGTTGGGTCACGATCGCACCAGTGCTGAAACCTCACGGTGTTGGCACGCGGAAGGGGCACCCAAATGGCAGGCAAGCACATCCACAGAGCAGTGATCTTTCTTGGACCCCTTCTGGGATCACCTGCGTCACCCAAGAAGCAGATGCCCGAGGAGATTAGACGCACAAGAGATCATCTGCTGGGGTTAGAAAAGCTTCAGACTGCACTTGTGGAAGGAGAGGCGGGGAAGGAACGATGGCATCCGAGATCCTCGGGCTGATGGCGACTCTCTGAACGAAGCTTGCTTGACGGGTGACTCCCATGACTTTCCTAGGCCCGTGGCCTTCGATCACCATCTGGGAGCAGCCCAAGGAGAGTGTGGCCCCGCCGTGCGCCCCGTGGTAGATCCGGCCTGGCCGCCGCTCCCTTCCAGGAGGTCTGAGTGGCATCCCTCCGTGGCCCCCCTGTGCTTAACACCCTCCATTCGGGAGTGAAGCTGCAGGGCTTGAAACCTGACAGTGCCACTGAGGAGCCACGGGATGGGTTTCTGTAGGCCCTACCGTCACCCGCTGGACCGCGAGGGTCAGAGCACCTGTCTCTCAGGCACGCGGTGAGGCTGACAGGAGTGCATAGGTGTAAAAGGTGCAGAAGCAGCTGGGCACACAGAGGGTAGTGTAAGAGTAGCTGTCGTAAGTTGTGGCTGAACCAGTCAAACAAACAGGGTCGGTAGCTCGAGAACCTGTGTTTTTGCTTTGCGTCTACCTACCTAGCGCTCTAGGAAATTCAGTAGGGTGTCCGCTCTATTCCTCTTTGTGTATTTGACAGATAATTTTGCAGAGTCCCCTGTGCAGGTCACAGGACTTTGCTGATCCTGTGGTGCCATCTCAAAGTTCACTCGGAAGAGTTCTGTGAATTCTCCGAAACCCTCATAAACTCAAAATGTGTGGCTACTGCGGGGTCGCTTTCATCTCATTCCCCTTGTTTCAGGGAACTCCGGTTCTAACTGGGAGATACATTTATAAGACAAATAATTGAAATATAAGGAGAATCTCTGGCCGGAGGTGGAGAGAGATGTCGCATGGCTCTATTCCCAGACTCAGTTCCAGGGTTGAGAATGAGGCAAACCCAAGCCAGCCCTCAACACAAGCTATTTACACAGAAAATGTTACTCTCATCGTTTTGGATGTTAAATCTTTCTAAACTAGATGACACATTTCCCGATTTGATTAAGCCTAGGACTATAAGAAAAATTTAATTGTTCTTTTTTTTTTTTAATTTAATTGTTCTTAATGCTCGGGGTCATCTTTACGGACATTAATCATCAAGCCGGGTTATATAGAGTGAAACATCTGGACTTTAACGTGTGTCAGACCTTTTGCCCCTGCGCTAAGGGGATTACCTACCCATTCCAGTTTCTTAAAATGGTTGTTATTGATTCTCGTTCGTGTCCTCTCTGCCGCCAGCTCTTGATATGAAGTGGTTGGTAAGCTTGCTGCTCAGGCCACCTGGCAGGGCGGGGGTTCGTCTTTGAAGTAAAGTAAAGGGTCTTTGTGGTCAGTCTGTGCTTCAGAAGCCTGGGTGGAGCTAAAGGATGTTTCCCATATGAACAGTTGATTATGGGAAAATTAATAGGTGGATCTTCTGCAAGATCTGGTTTCTAGGCTCAGCCCTCTCCCCAAGTAGATGATATCTTGGCATCACTTCACCTTTGTCAGACTAATTGCCACATTTCAAAACTGGACATTTGGAAACCAGAAGTCCCAGAGTGATGGATGCAGCGCGATGGATTTGGGCAGCAGGCCGTGTTTATGATCTCCGTGTTGTGAATTGGCAAGGTAGCTGGGCAAGTTACTTAACTCCTTTGCATCTTTTCTGTCTCCTTATCCGTTTCGGTGGCTAGCGACATAGGTGTCACAGTTGCGGTGGAGTGTGGGTAGGACTCACATGGGAGGCTTTGCTCACAGGGTCTGGCCAGCAAGTAGAGAACACTTCCTTTGAATTCAGTGCCTGCAAGGTCAGAATTCCCTAGGCTGGTCCAAAGTCTCTGAGTGTCATTAGCCAAGCAGACCACTGGATGTCACACTTGATCTAAGTTAGCACACACCCACTGTCCCCCGCACCTTGGCTTGGACCCTCGCAGGCTTGTAGAGGTGGAGTAAGCCATAGGGATCTTTGAAACCAGGCTCGACTGCAGGGCCACAGCCAACGTTTCGTCTCACGTGCATTTTATTCTTTTCAGTTTCCATGAACCTTGAATGCATCGAGGCTCCGTCCTATTCCCCCACGGTCCTCCTTGGGTCCTTCCCTCGTGTGGGTTACCCACCGGGTTCCCCGAGGCGATCAGGTGAGGAGCACCCAATCTCATTTTACAGAGGTGGAGACTCACTACCTGACACTGTCGCAGGTTAACCAAGGACACAGGCTCCAAGTTCAGAGTAAATGTGGGACTAGAAGTCCTGTCCCTGGACTCCCAGGTTGGCCCCTGGCATAGAGCCAGGCACTTTAGACAGAAATCGAGATTAGGTATGCTTAGGACGTTTCCGTCGTGCAGAAGCAGATGCGAAGCATCACTATCTGACCGAAGCTCTGTCCTAGGCTCTGTCCCATGACAAGCTTCGGAATATTTTGGCTGTCACGTTGGCTTTGGATTGAACGCTTCATCTCAGGAATTTGGTTGGGGCGACGGGGGAGATGGACATTGCAGCAGGTTTTGGCTGTTGCAGTGTGTTTCCCAAGGCACTTAGCAGAGATACTTTAGGCTAACAATAAAGTCCACAACCTCTAACAGGAAACCAGTAAAACAAGGCAAGGGTCATGAATTATCCCAGCTCTTATCAGAAAAAGCAAGCCGTCGGAGCTCAGTACAGGCACTAATAAGTTACAGTGTAACCACACACGCACGTTTACATTTTCCCAACTGCCAGATGGAGGATAAGCCAAGGGTGCACACGCCACCCGCTGCGTTTGGAGAGAGCAGGTCGGGGAGGGTAATTCTCTCTCGGCGTTAGGTTTCCCTGGCTGTGGAGGGCCGCAGAAGGTTATTTCTGGGTTTATGTCAGCAGAATCGCCTGCAGGAGCTACGAGATAAGAGCAAATCAGGCTTCCATTGAGGACGTTTTTACTGGTTTTACTGTGGGGGGCCCTGGGCCCACACGGCGTGGGGAGCTAGAGTCTCTTCCCTGGGGATCGGAAATGCGGGGGGTGAGCCACCCCTGGCTTGTTAGTCCACGGGAATTTTGGAGGTTCGGAGGGAAAGCACACAGGCCGCGTCTTTAAAGCCTGTTTTGGAGAATCCTGAGGTCAGGGAGTCAAGATAGCAGAGCCTCTAGAACAGTTATTAAAGAGCATCGCGTCCCTTCACGTTGCAGAACCAGAAATGCGGGGCCCAGAGGTGATAGGTTGCAATTCGCTGAACCAATATTTTTCCTTTTTTTTCTTTTTCTGCTAATATACTTTCTTGTACCCAGATCACCAGAGTCGTCACCCCTTGACCTCTGTAGTGACTCTGTCCCTTGTACTCTTTTACTATTTATACACATTTGTTTGTTATTTTTTCTGTTTATTTTTATATTGAGTCTTGCTGACACCCTAAACCACACATCACAAAACCGTACAAGTGTTGATGTTTTGATATGTCTATACTCACGAAGTCCCCACTGCAGCTAAGATGCTGAGCGCAGCCCCCCGCCCCAGAGGGTGCCGCTGCTGCTGGGGGACCCCTCCCTCTGCCCTCTGCCCCACACCCCTGCTCTGCTTTCCCTCCCTGGAGGAGGCTCTGCATACTCTGGGATTTTACATAAAGGGAATCACACAGTGGGCACTCTCCTTGTCTGCCTTCCTTCATGTAGGGTCCTTATTTTGAGATTCATCTATGTCCCAGCACGCATGGAGAGTTCATTTTACCTACTGCTGAGCAGCATTCCTTGGATAAAGGTATTGCAATTTATTTGTTTATTCAACTGTTGATAAATGTTTGGGGTTTTCCCAGTTATTGGCTATTTCGAATAGAGCAGCTGTGAACATTCACGTTCGGGTCTTGTATTTCTGTCTTAATGTACTGGCGGGAAACCCCAGCTCAGCATTGAAGGGACATGGAGACTGGATCTGTCCTCATGAGGAAAGCCGAGAGAGTTTCACCATTAGCATGAGAGTTAGCTGTCGGGAGCCTGGGTGGCTCAGTTGGTTAAACCTGTGCCTTTGGTTGTGATCTCACGGTCCTGGGATCCGGTCCCATGTCGGGGTCCCTGCTTCTCCCTCTCCCTCTGCCTGCTGCTCCCTATGCTTGTGCCCTCTCTCTGTCAAATAAATAAATAAAATCTTTAATATATCCTAAATATATATTTCATATTAATGTTCTAATTATTAATTTATTAATATTTTAATTAATTATAATTATATATAATTAATATTAATTATTATTAAATATAAACATATAATTACATATAAAATCTATAAATAATATTATATGAATTACACAATTTAATTAAATATAAATTATAATTATATTAACATACAATTAATTATAATTAATATTTTAATTAATATCAATATATTTTAATATTACTATATTTTATATTGATAGAAATATTAAATATATAACCACACACACATATAGATGGTTATATATAAATATGGTTAGCTGTAGATTTTTTGGTAGCTGCCCTTCATCATTTTGAGGAAGTTCTCTTTAATCCAATGGGGTTACACATTATTATAATCATAAGGGTCTGAAGTTTCTTTGTTTGATATTGGGGTAAAGCTGGCTTCATAGAATAAGCAGGAAAATATTCCTTCCTTTTCAATTTTCCAGAAGAGTTTGCATAGAATTGGTATTTCTCACTTAAATATCTGATAGACTTCACCAGCGAAGCCATGTAGACATGAAGTTTTCTTTGTGGGGATGTTTTTATCTTCAAGCTTAATCTCTTTAATAGCCGGTGGACTAGGAGCTCCTGGGTGGCTCAGTGGTTGAGCATCTGCCTTCGGCTCAGGGTGTGACCCCGGGGACCCGGGATCTAGTCCCACATTGGCTCCCTGTACGGAGCCTGCTTCTCCCTCTGCCTGTGTCTCTGCCTCTCTGTGTCTCTTATGAATAAATAAATAAAATCTTAAAAGAATAAAGTAGCCGTTGGACTACTCACGTTCTCTATTTCTTCTTGATTAGGCTTTTGTAATCTGTGCCTTTCAAGGAATTTGCACATTTTTTAAACTGTGGAATTTCTTTTTTTTTTTTTTTTTTTGGAATTTCTTTTAACACATTTGTTCATAACACATTCCTCTATTACCTTTTTAGTATCTGCAGAATCTGTGGTGTCTTAGTTAATTTGCTGTCTTTTCTTCTCTTTTTCCTGATCAGTTTGGCTACCGGCTTACAAATATTATCGATCTTATCAAAGAACTACCTTTTGGTTTCATTGATTTCCTTTATTGTTTTCCTGGTTTTTATTTTATCGATTCCCATTCTCATCTTTATTATTTATTTCCTTCCGCATGCTTTAGTTTGCCCTTTTTCTACATTAAGAAATAATTGGAGACCTTCTTTCTAATATATGTGTGTAGGGCTCTACCTTCCTCCCTAAGTACTTTGGTGGTATCTCAGATACGTTGGTATGTTGAATTTTCGTTTTCATTCAGTTCAACATATATTCTAATTTTTTCCTTTGGATCTTTTATTTTTAATAAAAATTAAAGTATATTACTTAGCATCCAAATATTTGGGTATTTTCTAGATACCTTTCTTTTTTTGACGGGGGTGGGGGGGTGGGGGGAGTGGTTTGGTGCTTTTTTTTGTTGTTCTGTTTGTTTTTAAACCAGGCTCCACACCCTATGTGGGGCTTGAACTCCCAACCTTGAGATCAAGGATCACATGCTCTACTGAGTGAACGAGCCAGGTGCCCCTTCCAGATATCTTTCTTTCACCGATTTTAAGTTTTGATTCTATTGATCAGAATCTGTATGACTGGAAATCTTTGAAATTCACTGAGATTTCTTTTACAGCCTCACATATGGTCTATCCAGGTGAATACTCTCTGTGCATTTGAAAAGAATATATATTCTGCTGTTGGCCGGTGGAGCAGTCTATGACTGTTACATCTAATTAGCAGGTGGTATTTGTCAAATCTTTCATGTTTTCACGGATTTTCCTATTTGTCCCATAGATCACTGAGAGTGATATTTCAATCTGCAACACAATCGTGCATTTCTCTAGTCCTCCTGTCAATCTCCTCGGTCTTTGCTTCCCGTGCTGTGAGGCTCAACTAGTGAAGTTGTCAACATTTAGGATTGTTCTGTCTTCTTTAAACAAACTCTTTTATCATTCTGGAATAGACGTCTTTATTCCTGGCCATAATCTTTAATGTGTCTTTTTAATTTTTTTCTGAGTATGTGTAGCCTGGTGGGGTGAACCTGGAATTATGTACATTAATACACAGATTGAGGAATTTCCCCTCCCCAGGATCCCTTTCTGGGATTTTTCTTATGTTCTGTCTCCAGGGACTCCTTTGCCTCTTCCCTTTGGCTAAGAGGACGTGCTTCTGAGTGTTGTCTTCCCGTGTGTCCTCCTGAAGCTCTACACTACAGGCTCTGACCTCCGGGCACGGAGGCAAGAGAACATGGTTCAAATGAGGGTTGACTCCAGACTCTTGCTCCTCTGCAGGAAGGAGGAGGCTTCTCTGGGTTGGGGTGGGGTGGGGGCATCTCTGTGCTGCTTCATCCTGGCAAGGAGCTCAGGGGTGGGCAGGACTGGGAGAGGAGGAAAAAAAAAGAAAAGAAAACACAAAGACAACGCTGCCCCCTCGCCTGCACTGCTTGGTTCTTCCTTTCCTGGGCCTCTGGTTGCAAAGGGGGCCTTCTCTTGGAGGTTTTAGTGCTCTTACTTGTAAAATTTTGTGACTCAGGTCACCCTCAGGTTACATCCCAAGGAAATAAAGGAGAAAATAACAACAATAACAGAAAAGTCACTACCATTATGGATCAGTCTTCAAGTTTTGCCTTTCGCTCTCGAGCTCTTGCTAGAATTTCTTGCTGTAATCCGTGGGGGCAAGAGACAGTTGGATTACTTGTATGGACAGCATTGGGAGCCCCGGAGCCTGATTTCCCCTTGTTTCTTAGAGAAGTGAGCCTGGAAGTTTCCATCAGAACCCGACATCCTCTCTATAGCACTTTGTGTAAAACGTTTTTTAATGTGCATTTGGTGCCAACTTTTTTCTAGAGCTGTATCAAAAACGAGAAACCTGTACTCACATCACAATGTAGTTTTGATAGGGGTGTTTTGTTTTTACAAGATAGGATTGGGTATAACCATTGAATTAAACGTAGCAAATATGTCCTCAAAAAAAAAAAAAAAGACATCTCTTTATTTGGTTTTCGCCACGTCCGACGCTGGGCAGAGCGCTCTAATGTGCACGATCTCCACGCATTCTTACCCCAGCCCTCTGGAAGAGATATTACAATTTCTCTTTAATAGATGAGGAAACAGAATCACATAGTTCAGGTTTCTCCCAGGCTTCCAGCAGTTAGTAATTGGCCGCCGGGTGCCCTCTGGCCGGCTCGCAGGCCTGTGCTCTGGCCCCTCCATGGGGTCGCGTGGGATTCCATAGAACCATTGGAACCATGTCGAGGTGGACCTTAGATGCCATTTTTCCATAATTGAGTTAAAAAAATTTTTTTTTTCGTAACTGATTTTTGACTGAGCTCCCATCCAATGGGGCAGGGACGGGCAAAAACTTGCCAAGCTTGGTGGCCCCCTTCTTGAGGCGGTGCTGCAGTCTTCGGCACCCTACACAGCAGTGGGAGGGGATCCAGATCTCCTGTGTTCTTGGATCTTTGGGTCTCTTTCTCCTCTCTCCCCTCCCCGTTCTGTCTGGGGGACGAGGTGCAGGCATTCTTCCCCTTGCTTTTCCATGATACTCAGTCTCTACCATCAATCACTCTCTCCTGCTCTTTGACCTCCTCCAGAAACCCCGTAAATTCTTTGAATTGCTAAAGTGTTTGGAAAACCAGAGCCAGGAAGGCTGCACACAGTCTGTCTGATGTTTGGCCAGATGCCTTCACTGCAGCAGTGATAGATGGGCTCGCTGGGAACCGGGGCGAATGCGGCGAGGACTAAGTTAGCCTCTTCCCTCCCCTCCCTCTTCTCTGCTCCCCTGCATCCCTTCCTTTCTCATTCATCCCTCCCTTCCTTTCTTCTTTCTCCTCAGTCAGCATTTTTGAGCAACTCCTACGAGGTATATACAACTTCCCTAGCTTTTATTCTTCTTAGTACTGGGCCTATGCTCCTGGATCCTGACAATAACAGGTCATTCAGAAATTTGGAAATTGGGTTGGCTTCACAGGGTAACGTATAGAAGTGTTGGGTGACTCCGTTGTGCACCTGACACTAATGTAACACAGGATGTTAACTAAGTAGTGGGATGAAAATAAAAACTTAAAAAAAAATTAAATTAGGGCAGCCCCGGTGGCGCAGTGGTTTAGCACTGCCTTTGGCCCAGGGCATGATCCTGGAGACCCAGGATTGAGCCCCATGTCGGGCTCCCTGCATGGAGCCTGCTTCTTCCTCTGCCTGTTTCTCTCTCTCTCTCTCTCTCTCTCTCTCTCTCTGTCTGTCTCTTATGAATAAATAAATAAAATCTTTTAAAAAACCTTAAAAAAAATTGGGTTGGTTTCTGTGATTCTGCAGAATAGCTCCGGTGACTCTGCTGCTAAACCCACTTGTGTTCACTGTAACTTTATAACTTTTTACTCTTGTATCCGTTCGTTATCCATTGTTCACAGCAAATTATCCCCAAACCCAGTAATTGAAAACACTTATGATGCCACAGCTTCATAGGGTGGACATCCGAGTGTCCCAGAGCTCTGTCCTGTGCTCCAGGCCCTCTCCTCCTCTCAGCCACCGTGTGGACCCAGGCTGTGGTCCATCAAGGCTCCACTGAGACCGCACCTGCTTCCAGAGCTCGGTCACCTGGCTGGGGGCAGCCCTGGGTTCCTCACAGGCCGTCGGCTGTCGGCTGCCTTGGGGTCCTTGTCCCACGTGCCTTTGCACAGCACAGGTCACGCCCCAGCAGCTGGCTTCATCACAGTGAGGGAGCAAGGCCAGAGAGCTGGGAAGCATACTCTGTTATAACCTCATCTCAGACGTGCTATCCGATTCTATCCATCAGAGGCCAGCCCCCAGACGCAGCCTGCCTTCGGGGGAGGAGGTTATGCAGCGGGGTCAAGACCAGGCGGTGGGACCCAGGGCACTGTCCCTACCACAAATGTGCCTTCAACGGGTGACTAGACTCCGAGAAATTCTGAGACAAACTGACAGCTTCCTTCTAGTTGGGGAAGGAAGGGGGTGCCACGCCCAGGGCCTGCTGACCTCAGGTGCTTTGGTTCATCTCACCCTCATGTCTTTCCTGGGGCAGGGGTTGTGACAGGCACTGTTGTTGCCCTGCAGTACCCATTATTCCATTCCTCCCCAGCAGAAGTGTTCCTTATGGTCACCCAGATGAGGACCACCTTCCACATCTTGTCCCTGGGCATGGCCCTTGCTGGGCTCTGCCGGGAGAGGGGATGGAAGCCCCTGGGAAGTGTGGCACCTGGTGGTCGGTCTCCTTAAGGGAGAGCTAGCTAAGGCTCCTTCCCTCTCCCCTCTTACCCTTCCTCTGTCCTTGTATTTGGAATGCACAGGCCATCATCTTAGCCCTGAGGTCAGATCCTACAGGGAAGGAAGACCTTCTGTTCCTAACGCCCTGAAGCGTTATACCCGCATCCTACTACCTTTTGGGACTTTTGGGGGCCAGCGAATAGCTACCTTATGCAAGCCACTGCCACTGCTGTCCCTGGCAGCCAGACCCAGTCCTAGCTAACTCGGAATTTAGTACTTAGAAGTGGGGGGTTACCTGCAATAGAAGCAGAAATATGCGGGGTTGGCCTGGTGCAGGGTTTGGGGGAACTTGTTGCAAAAGGCCAGGTGGTAAATATTTTAGACCTCATGGGCCACCTAGGGTCTTGTCACAGATTTTTCCTTTATGTTTAAAGCTTTTTTTTTTTTGTTTGTTTGTTCTTATTGAAGTTCGATTTGTCAACATATAGTATAACACCCAGTGCTCATCCCATCAATTGCCCTCCTCAGTGCCCGTCACCCACCCAGTCACCCCTTAAGCTTGCCCACCTCCCCTTCCAGGACCCTTTGTTTCCCAGAGTTAGGAGTCTCTCCTGGTTTGTCTTCCTTTATGTTTAAATGACCTTTTAAAATGTAAAAGATGTCTTGGCTCAGTCCTTTGAAAAGATCACAACCATTCCTTGCTCAAGGACCAACAGAACACATAGCAGTGGGTTCAGGGGCTGGAGGGCTGGTTTCTGATCTGGGTTCTTGTCCATTAGGGATGGGCCAATGTTGGCCTCAGAGCCCACAGACCTTGCTGGAGTCATGCTTTCTCACTATCTGCACTTTCTGAGTACTTCTCTTGTTTTCTTTATTGACTGGGAAATAATGCGCCTGATTATTAAACGTTACCTCTACCCTCAGGAGAGGCACAGAGGGCACTTTCATAAAAGATGCAAATGTAAAGAAATGGCCAAAAAAATACCTGCAATGTTAGGTCATTAATATTTAAGTATTTACTCCAAAGGAGTAAAACTATAGCACTCAGGAAAGAAGAAAAAGAAATCAGCAACTCACATTGGTACTTTTAAAACTTTATAATGTTACTTGAAAATTCAACTGAAACCACTTTGTCATCTTGAAATTACACGAGTCATCACAATACTGCATTACCTTTCATTTCATGTGATTTATGATCCTGTGGTACCATTATGTTTACATCTTCCAAACCAATGATCATTTTCCCAATGAACGGATGTTGTAATTTTACTTAGTACATTTAGACCGACCAGAGTTCTATAAAATACTGTACTCAGAGTACAAAAATAAGTGCCTTTTGCACCTTCTTTAATACTGTTTTTAATCTCTCTCTCTCTTTTGGTACCTCAGCTAACTAATGTCACATAAATAAAGTCATTAATAACAAAAAAGGACAAGAAGCAAGAGATGGTTAAACACCTGGAAAAGAGAAATGCATATTGCCGACAGTATTATTTTAGTTGGCAGGGAATAATGATACCTGGCTCTACTGCAGGCAGAAAAGTAGGAAAAAAAAAAAGTCATGAAGGAATAGAAACAAAATTACCAATAATCACATCAAACATTTAAACCCCTGATAACGATAGATTGATTTCAATACACTTATCTGTGGCTCTTATCCTACCATCCCCCAAATCTCTTAGGAATTACAGTGGAAAGTGCCAAATTTCAAAATAAAATGTACATCTGAATAGAACATGTATACTTCATTGCAGGTCATTTATTGCAAAACATATAGATGAGGCTTGTTAAGAAGATTTTTGAATTTTATAAACACGAGTATATTTAGAAAACAAAAAAAGAAAAAAAAAACGAAAAAAGACCCCCAAATAATTAATAACCAAAATGTGTTCAAGAGAACAGCCAAGCTTGAGTACCTGGTCTTTAACATCACGAATCAGCATGCGAACTTGTCAGTCGCGTGTTTTAAAGCTTCTGGACCTCTAATAAAAATCGTTCCTTCTTTTTTTTATTTTTTACACTACCTTTTGTATTTCTCCTGGGGAACATACTTGAAGACTCATTTTACTTGAACAGCAGTAATAATAGGTGAAGAGTTAAAATGAATCTCTAAAAGGACTTACAGTGTCCAGCTAGTATTTGGCAATAATAATTGAATCTTAAAATTTAGAACAGAGTTTGATTTCATGGTGGGGATTCTAAGTGAAACGAGCTGCCAACTGGTGAACCTAAGTGCAATCATATTCAGTTTATAAAAACGCAGACCGCAGACCGGTCTGGATCGCCAGACCGCGTACCCCGTTGTGGAAATAGGTGCACACCGCACACACGTTCATAGTTCCTGGCGTTAGAGAAGGTGCGTAGTGAATACAGAATAATCATACACCCTAGGGGGTAGAGCTTGTGGGTTTATAGCAATAGAAGATTAGGATTCGCTTAGTTCTTAATATTAGCGAAGAAAATAAAAGAGTAAGAAAAGAAGTACAGAAACAGGAAGATACCTGGCAGTATTATTTTCCATTAAGAAATATTTGAAACTTCATATGAGATCATCTGAGGATTTGGTCAAGTTCATGGGCAAGCGTAATGGAAGGGGAGAACAAGTGTCGGAGCAAATCTGCAAAACACGGAAGGGAAATGACAATGTGCCTTGTAAGATGAAGGTTTAGGTTGCGAGTCCTTTCTGGCGTGCGGTGTGAGGGGCTTGGTTTACGGAGGAAGCAAATCCTCTGAAGACCCTCCTTAGGCCCTGGCTCTCTGGGCCTCTGTCCCACGTGGCCCCAGGGTTGGGGGGCGCTCGCTCTGTCCACTGAAGGCACAACTGGGGACCGAGAGTCCGGGAACTGGGAAGGACTATAGGACCAGGAAGGGGTTGTGTATGGGGTCCCTGGACAGGCAGTGGCCAGAGGGTGACCACCAAGGAGAAGATGACACGTTCCTGTCTATTCACTAGGCTCTCAGCCCCATCAGAAGGAAGTCATTGGGACCTTTTGCTTATTGGAGAAGAGACAGCCAGTTCTACAAGATTAAGAAAGAAAGAAAAGAAAAGAAAAGAAAGAAAAGAAAAGAAAAGAAAAGCAGGAAAAGAAAAGAAGGAAAAGAAAAGAAAAGAAAAGAAAAGGAAAAGAAAAGAAGGGAGCCATAAAAATGGGGTCACGGCACATTGTCTACATTCAGGTGCACTTGTGACACGAAGGCTTGTGGTGCACAAGGGCAAAGCAGGCTGCCCAGCCAGTGGGGACGTGCCGTCACCCACACAGCACTAAACCCAGAGTGGGGCTGATGTTCTTCTGCGTATCCAAGAGCTTCCTGCTGGCAGCTGACTTTTTTTTAAAGGCCCGTTTCTTGGCATCTCCCCTCCCCTTAGACAAGATAACACATGTGAAGAGAGGACGAGGCATCATAGTCTTTTTCTCGACTTCTCTCCCAAAATGAGAGAACGGTGAGAGAGGGAGAAGCAGGAGGGTTCTCAGTGTCATTCCGGGCACGGTTGAATGAACGGAGGCTGCTGGTTTCCCGAAGAATAAGTGAATTAGTTTTCACTTCTAGACAGCTTACTCATTTCTCCTCACTATTAGCTGAAGCTTCAGGTGTTCTCTCATCTTCTCTGCAAAGCTCAGGGCACCTGGAGACGCATAAAGCCCGCATGCTCCCCTAAATGAGTGTGTGTGTCCGAGGTGTGCACTGCTGTCCCTCTTAAACGCACACATTCTACTCTGTAAGAAAAAGCTGGCTTTTAAAACGGACATTTTGGGAGCAACAGACTATCCTGTACCCATGTTTTTATTGAATGAAATTTCTAAAAAAATGTTTTACTCCATAAGTAAAGTGATAGGGCATGGGGGTCTGAAAGTCTCCTTTGACTTACTGTAGCAGGACTTGCTTTGCTTTGCTCTAATGTTGGCGAATATAAACATATATCCTGGTGGATGCATCCCGTTGTCTAAGGCTATGTTCTTACAAAGCTCAAAGCATGTCTGGACATCACTGGGATGAAGTAAAATCTCGGCATCAGATTTGGCGGTGGGTTCAACGAAACACAGTAAATCACTATTGCCTGTCAGGTAGGAATGTTGGTTGCCCTGTTTCTCTGTCTTTCCATGGTACATTAAAATTCCTAAATTACGCTATTAATATGAATATTTTCTTTCAATGGGATCACAAAGTTCACTAAAAGTGTCACAGTTGAAGCTTAGTTTCATCTCGAACAGATTGTATCTCCGATACATAAAAATGTATCCGGAAGATATATGAAAAAGTACCAGGTCTCCAGGTTGAGTTGCAGGTTACCTTTCATCTCCTGGGAATTTCTGTATGGATGCAAGGAGGGGATAATTCATATTATCTTGGGGGTCATTGTTCACGTTTAGTTGTAGGTTGCTTATGGAACATCTTGGGTAGGCCTGGAGTCGCGCAGCAGTGATACATTTTATCAGACTTCGTAGCTTTGCGTACAAGGACAATTTACTTGCAATACTTTCTTGACTGACCCTTATTCCGGAGAACCGCCCCGTCCCCCATGGATTCACATTGTGACCCTGTGAGCCAAGACTGAACTATAAAATAGTTATTGAAAAATAGCGTGAAAATGAATATACGTCGGACGTTATTGGAGGTGATATTTATGGAAAACTAAGAAGTCTATGTGATTGGAAGAACGTATGTATTTTTTCTTTTAAACTTTTAAGTAAAACTAAAACTAATTTCCTGAGTAACTATTGTCAAGACATAGCTATAGTGTGATTTCCATCCATCATTAAAAAGTCAAAGAACTGTGGTTGCTTAGGGATTTCTCGAAGTCAATGTTTTCTTAACACGAGGTAGCTTTCTAGCAGCATTTTGGGTGCTTTTACCCAAACACGGTGTGGTTTGCCGTGATACCAGGTTTGGGTAGGGGTGGGACTTAAAGATGGTCTTTTAGTGATAGGAATGGGGTGGGAAGCAAGCACAGCAATTTGAGAATAGGCAGCATTTTTACAGGTAAGAAAATAAGTGTCTCATCTCACAGTTGATTTTTAATTTTCACTAAGCTTTTCATTACCAAAATTTAGAAGCTCAATTCTAACTTACTAGATGCTTCTAAATTATTGGTTTGGGTATTCTGTTATCACTTGGTTGGTTGACTCATTTTATTTTTATTTTTATTTTTGGTTGGCTGACTCATTTGAATTTCCTCTATAAAGAGTTTTTTCCCCCCCCTAGGAAGCAATAAAGTAAGAAATAACAACAAAAAAATAGATGTCGATGCACAAGAATTTCCAAAGTCCAAAAACATAAACATCACGCAAAATAAGCCTTTGGTTCCACACATGATTTTTAACAATCCTATTTTTTGAAGTTTCAAACTCGTTAGAGCCGTATAATGAGTTTGTGGAGCTCTGTAGTTGCTCTCCGTTACTTAATTTGGACACAGTAAATACACACGGATGGCACAGTAGACACATTGATACTTCCTATGAGTATGTTCTAATGGAATTCAGAATATTTTCTAGATCTTACTAAAACCACTTCTACTCACTCGAATAAAATCAGTCCTTAGGAGGTTAGTGTACAAATACTTGTGTTTCCTTAAGCAAGGGTGTTCCCATAGCAATTTTCTTGATACTTTGCCGTTTTTGTATATTTAGGTTTCTGTTCTTAGTCTTAAAAAAAAATTTTGATGATTTAATCTGGAATAATGCTTCTTTTTTCTCGTAAGAGATTCCCATATTAACTAATTGTTCGTTCTGATTAAATTTAAACCTCCTCTGGATCAGACCTTTGACTTGGCACTGGCTGGACATGCAGAGCACTGTTTTCTATATTTGAAGATTTTAAAAGAACATTAAAACGTTCACTCTTGTAATCTGGAATGCTTTTTTGGACTAAGTAGGAACTTGCCTGCCCCAAGGTCATTACTCTTTCTGAGTATAAAAGCAGGTCTGTGCGGGAATGTAGATTTGGACCTCAGAACTGCTGATGGGAGAATTTTTCACTTTCTCATTTAAAAATATTCGTTTGGTCCAAGAGTTAGTTTGAAGCCAATTATATTCGAGTTTGTACTTCTTATGAGATGAATATTTGCAAAACTATGAGTTGGCTATCCGTTTTGCCTTAGACAGATTTTTTTCTTGCATTTTTCTGTTTAATGAAAGTGAAATAAATTAAAGAAAACATTAAGGGTTGGCTGGAAATGGACAGACCGGAGCCGTTCCCAAAGTGAGCTGCACATTGAAATCACCCAAGATCTTGAAACACCGAGGCCAGGCTCCTGCCCCATGGTACCCTACCTAATGGGTGCCAGGCGTCATCTTGGCATGGCGCTCTGCAAGGTAGTCCAGCTGTTTCGAATGCGCAGCCAAGCTCGGGAACCACTGGCCTCTGGAGTACGAGGAACAAAATGTAAAGCCAAAAGCACCAACCTTTCAGAGTGTGAGCTACGGCCTTGAGGTCTTTGATATCTGAATGGACTTAATGGAACTGAACAGTTACAAGGACTTGCAATGATTATTGGAATTGAGCCGATTTTGACTAGAATCTGGGCTGATGTTGAATCCCAGGAGTCCATTCAAGAGTTGACAAATTTTTCTGTCTTTGGGTTTATGTTTCCCTTTGAGTCCTGTAGAATTTTACCAGGGCCAAGGGATTTTTTTTCCCCCCGGAAATTCTGGTACCATATGTCTTAAACCACGAATGAGACAGAAGCAGTAGTGATAGGTGTTTGGAGTTCAGACCTCGATTGTTTCTGTTTTGAACAAAAAGCAGTCATTTACAAGAATGGCAAGAAAGTAGTGCCTCTGCTCCCTCCAATCCCAGTTTTTGTAGCACCTACATCCCCAGGAGATGTTTCTGCAGAGAGGCCCTAAACCCATGGGACTTTGGTGACTAACATCCTTGCTGGGAGTCTAAGAATCCGCTTCTAATCAGCAGTGGCAAGTTTAAGGTTTTCTGTGATGCCTTCAAGACCAAAGGACTCAGATATTGTAAAGCTGTCTGATACTTGTTGAAAACAGAAGGAAGGGAAGGCAGAGGATTTCTTGGCAGATTTAATATAAGGGGTTAGACAGTCCAAGGCCAGCCCCAACTGTCTCTGAATGCTGGATGCTGGTCTGGGTGCTGCAAGAAGACCAAAGAAATGAGAGTAGATCTTCACGTCTCTGTTTGAAATGACTTTTCAACTCATTTGCTGAATAGGAAAAAGCATCCTAGGGTATAGTTTGTATATTTGATGTGCTATTTTTTTTTTTTATGGCATGAGATACGAGCAAAATGAAACTGGTATGAAAACAAATCCATGTGGACGAGTCAAAATGTTTGAAATGAGAAGCCATTTTAAATTGGGATGACTACTGTGTTGGAGGATCCTTGGGAAGGGTAGGTGCTCCAGGGAAGAAGAGGTGTGGGCTGATGAGCTTAATAAACAGGCTTGGATTCGTTTTATCCTTATCTGTACCACATCACATTGAATTCCAGGAGGTCCCCAGGGGACGTGGGTGACAGGGCCTAGGATGGATAGAGGAGGTAGGATTTTGCACCTGAAGTGATGCTGGCCCCATCAAATCTTGGGCTGTCTTTCATAGGTTCTGACCTGAGATGGAGATGCCCATGCAGTGGGCAACGGGGTAGGCATTTCTGACAGCATCCTCCACCCTCCCCTTTCCTGTCTGTGACTTTGTGGATCACAAAAGCAGCTGTGAGCTGGGGTTAAGACTCTGGAGTTTACTTGCCTCCCTCTGTTGCTCCTGCCGGGCCAGGTCTGCTCAGCCCCCTGAACATTTGCTGGTTAAAAGATCTCTCTTCATGTTGATGCATGCCCACGTCACTCAGGAACCTGGGAGAAATAACTTTTGGGGGGCACTGGCTCTTAAGATTTCTGTCAGGCAAAAGGCTTCTTGACATCTCATTTCACCGGGAATATGTCCTCATGTCATGACTCTAGAATTAGCATAAGCTGCACGGTCTCAGGAAGGGCATCCCTTTAGAAAAAGTATGACTTCTGATCATAAGGAAACTCAGTGAGAGGTTTATTTCTTCTAGATAGAGTTTTGTGTGTCTTAAATTAAAAGAAAGATATCTTCAGAAGGCTCCATATCCATCCCCTCGGGCAGTCACTGCAAAAGTGGGGTAGACCTCATACGTCGTATATGCTAAGTCTTGTCCAAGGGTCACTGCTTGCTTGAGCTGGGCTGCGGACACAGGTGCCGTTGCATTGGGAACAGCATATCCTGGAGGAGGAGGCAGAGAAAACTTCATCGAAAGCCATTCACATTTGCTCCCTGTTGGCTTGTTGTCTACTTTTTTGGAATTTGAAAATTTAACACCACTTCAGGCCAAAAGTCAATATGGACATCTTAAAAAGTGAACTCGGGACATAGAACCTAGACTCATTGACTAGGGGACAGACAGCGTTCCTCAAAGTGAGGTCAGCCACGTGTGCCAGAACCACCGCATGCTTAGAAAATTGGAAACACTAGGGACGGAGTCCAAGAAACAGAAACCTAACAGGATGCCAAGCTGATTAAAGCTTGAGATTTTAGAACTTTTTCAGAGGCTCTCAGAGTTTATAAAGGAGGGGAGGCAATCGATGGGTTGGCAGGGCTGAGGGGTGGGGCTCTGGGGGTCGGCTTCTGTACACGCATCCCCACCTAAATGAAATGTTGAAAACCATTGCCCTTTCCCAAGAAGGACCTAGAAGGCCTGGGTAGACCAGTAGGAGAAATATGGCAAGTTTCAGTGCGCTTCTACACAGCACCCTGAAAGCAGATACTTGGCCTCTTTCCATGTAGACCCTACTGTGAAGGGCAAGACCATTTTGCTTCACCACCAAGTTGGTGAGGTGTGAGGTGTTTTCAGATGATGCTCGTCTTCGCCACCAGACAGCCAAGGGTCTGAGTGGTAAGGAGGGCATCATGTGCGGTCACACTAGGATCATGTCTGCCTGATTGCCATTCACTTTTACAGAAAAGGGCATAATAAGTGCTATTATATAAACGCAGTTGTTTCCGTGTTAACGTTTTAGGTCAAAATTAAGCCATTTCTGACATGATCCAAAAAATATGAAGATGACAAGAAAAAGAGGGAAATTTACTCAAGCAACAAATGGGGGACCTGATTAAAACAACAACAACAACAAAACCATACAAAAAAAAAAAAAACCTTGTCCATTTGGTTTATGTGCTGCGGCCGTCATCCCAACCCCAGACACATTGATTTCTTTCTGGTGGCTTCTCAGGAAGTGGTGGCAGGAAGCTGGCTGGACTATTTTTTAAAAAAATTAAATCCACTCCTTGGCTTGTGCACTTTGGCCAGTAATGCTGACTAATGCACTACTCAAGTATGGTATGTTTTCCAAGGATATGAGAAATGTGCTACCAATTACTTTCATAATTTTGGAAATAGCGTTTCTAAGTAAGCGAGAAAGAAATACACATCTGTAAGAGGGGTACGTGTGTGCCTGTGTGGTGTAGATTTTATCGTGGGGGGTTCTGCATTGTCTTCTTTCAGTTTGGCTACTTTCTTAAGTGCAAGAGTATTTGGATTCTCAACAGATTCTTCCCTAGGAGCCTATTATTCTTTGCTTGACTCCACAGCAACGTTACGAGAGAGGCTTTCCCAAGACAACTCTCATGCCCCGGATATTTTTTTTTTTTACTTCTTGGAGGAGCAAACAGAAGTGAGGACAAGACCAAACATTCGTAGGTGAAAGCAAATCCTTTCCAACGTGCAAGCGAACCGTAAAATTGTGACAGCGGCTTATGTGTTTTTATAGCACATTTGTGAGCTGTCTTTGGGGTGCAGCTTCCCGTGAGACAGGGGCTCTGGCTTCTCCAAGAACCAAGAAGCCTGGCCATGGGGTCCCTGCTAGATGGACATGTCAACACCCCGCTCTGTGGAAGGCCCAGAGGCCCTGCCCTTGGCGGTGGCACCTGTCGCCCTGGTAACCTCGCGGAGGTGCAGGGCCCAACTTCTCCGCGTTCTACGGATCAAAGCTGGAGTTGAGGTCGTGTCCGCGTGTGACCTGTGGTTACTTGCCAGAATGGAAAACGTGTTTGCAGTTTTTGAGAAACCCAAGAAAACGAGAGTAAGGGCCGGATGGGGGGGACACCGCGGCTGTCACGCCCGTGCGTGCCCAATATGGGCACCAGTGGATTGATTGAAGTGCCCCGTTTCGGGGTCCACTCAGATCTCTGAATTGGTCTAAAGGGAGGCAGGCCAACACAGTGACACGCCGGAGTGGCTGATTTCTCCCAAAGAAATGCGCTTTTCTTGCTAAAAAAGAATGGGGTTATTCAAACTAAAGGCTAAGGAAAAGTTTCCAAAACAAATCTCTTGTCCGGTCACTTTTAATCTCTAGAGGGTTCATTTTTTTTAAGTTATTAGCATTTATTGTAGGTACATAACAAATGGGGAAAAAAAGTCTTTTAAAAGCGGCCTTGGGGGATCCCTGGGTGGGCCAGCGGTTCAGTGCCTGCCTTTGGCCCAGGGCGCGCAATCCTGGAGTCCCGGGATCGAGTCTCATGTCGGGCTCCTGGTGCATGGAGCCTGCTTCTCCCTCTGCCTGGGTCTCTGCCTCTCTCTCTCTCTGTCTATCATGAATAAATAAATAAAATCTTAAAAAAAAAAAAAGTGGCCCTGAAGGCATGTCCACCTACAGATGGGCTTTGCGCGAATAGCCTGCGCTCTAGGCCAAAATCATGGGACAGATAGATGAGAGCTGATCATCCACATACTGAAAGGCTCTGTCTCTGTCTTTCTCTCTGTCTCTGTCTGTCTCTCTCTCTCTGTGTTGCTCTCTCTCACACAGTTTTTGACTTAAAACAATTTAAGAGGGCGCCTGGGTGGCCCAGTGGTTGAGCGTCCGCCTTTGGCTCAGGGCGTGACCCTGTGACCCCGGGGCTCCCCACATAGAGCCTGCTTCTCCCGCTGCCTGTGTCTCTGCCTCTCTCTGTGTGTCTCTCATGAACAAATAAATAAAATCTTTTAAAAAAAAACCAACATAAGAAAAATATGATGCACACATTTCTTTTAGAAAGCAAAGCAATAAAAGTCAAGTCGAGTCAAAGATGAGAATTGTGCAGGGAGTCCAAGGACTCCTTAAAAGTCAATTGACCTTGGCCACATTCCTTAGTAAGCATTTAGGTAAACAACTGCTAACAGGTAGTTCCAAACTCCCTTACTAAAAGTTAAAAACTCAACCCACCCAGACGCAGAGACTGGCCCTTTCAAGGTCACGCAGCTGCTGGAGCGGAGCTGAGACTAGGCCCCCTTCTGTTCCCTGCTCACTCCTCTCATCTCCCATCTCGATGCTTCACTCATCTGGCAAGTGCTTTTGGTCACAGATGGTGTAAATCTGTATTGTGGGTAGAGCTCAGAAACAGGTCCTGGAGGTCATGGTACCGAGGGAGGGTTTCCCAAACACTGTGGGCAGGGTGCCATCCGGGGCCCCACTTCCCCTACCTGGGAAGGCGGTGGCGGCGGCCGCAGTGGGGGCGTCGGCCCCCTCAGTGGGAATGCCCAGGGTCTGCAGGGTGTACTCTGCCGCGTAGGTCTTTGCTTCATCCACGTACGCACTTAGCTTCGGAGGCGTGAAGGGGTGGCTGGAAGGCACATGCAGGCATTATATTTGAGGTGCTGAGATGGGAGGAAACCTAAGGTGTTACTCGTGTGTTAAGATGAGCAGATGTTGGACTTTTATGTGGCTGGGTTGCATTCTCCTTGCATTTAAGACTTCCACATGTCTGTGCACAGAGGAGCATTCGTGACCTGCCCCAGGACACTAGCAGTGGATGGCACGTTCCTGAAACACACCTGCAACTCAACGCACAGGGGAAATAGGATGGTTCCTACAATGTGTAGGAATGCAGGCTGGGGGTGGTGATCCCCACCAACAGAGAGGATCTTTGACCCAAAATGTAAGTGGCCGGGCGTGGTGTTGTTTACACAAAATAGCTACTCCACAAGGTTCAACCTAAACACCGACACAGATAAAAGAGTGGGCTATAGTTTTCATCCCTGTTCCATTTTATGTTGGCAGTTTTTTTTATTTGTTGATAATACTACACACTCTTCATTGTGTGAAATCCGGGGCTCCCGAGATACCAGTTTCTCAGCTGGCATGGACACCACCCCAACTACACATCTCAACATTGGCGTTTAATGAAAAACGAGCAAGTAGTACATGGAAATGTCTCTCTTATTTGGATAGTGATAAGATACACTTAACTTCTAAGAAACTCTTATTTTAAAAAGCTTGAAGGATTAGAAATTTGGAGATGTTACCCACATTGTAGGATTCTGGTTGGCCAGGGCAGGAATGGTTATCTTGTATAAGAATAGTTGTCTCTGATCTTGTCCAATGGCCGAGTGCAGCTGATACACTGGCTGTCCCCAGTTGTTTTTCTGACAAATTTCTTCTAATATCTACAAGAGTGAAAAGAAGTGATTTCCCTTTCAAATGTCACATTTGCATTATTTCTCCAGCTTTCAGGGTCTTAAACTCGGATCTTCAGTATTTAAGCTAATGTAAGAAAAATATAAAATGCCACATGTTTTAATGACTCATAAAATTTAAGATGAACTCAACTTGAACTCCATTTAAAATGTGATGTAGATTAATTCATAAAAATCATTTTCACACCATTTATTCTAATATGTTTTAGTTTAGTCCATTAGCTGTAACTTTTTTTAACCAATAGTTTAAATTTATGATTTGTTTGATATATTTGTCCCATTAAAAAAAATGGACATTTTCAGCACCGTGTGGCTGGATTTCCTCATTACTACCCTCTACTCTTCTGTTTATAATGGTTTAGAGAAAATAACCTAAGAATATATTCTTACTTCATGTCATTTGCCATAGGATTTTAACTTCACATTTTCATAAAAAAGATCGAGTTAAAAAGTTTAATGGTTACTACTTACTGACGAGCATTAATAGATGGATGTTGACAGCTGCAATGTCTTTGTTCTGGCTAATTTTACAATGATCTGAATTTTAAAATTTTCCTGCGTGTTTTTTTTCTGCCTTTATTACTACTCCAAACTGAATCTTACCTAAAGGCACCCTTTTTATTTTTCATCCTGAAGCCATTTTTGGTGGCCCACCAGCCCTGATACTCCCATGAGTCAGAAGATTCAGGAAACTGTGCAAAACAGGGCATAATTCTGAAAGGAAGAAGACTTTGGGACAGGACAGTGCCCCCCTGGGCTGAGTTGATGGAGCTTCTTATCTCATCTGTTCCGACACTAATCTGCAATGGCAGAGCATTTTCCAGCTTATTAAATTTGTAGATTGCTCCTATCTCCTCTACTGACTTTTATCAGCTAATCCTCTTGGTTTTGTAGCATCTCTTGCCATCTACAAAGCATTCCCTAAGGTCCCTGGGCTCTAGTAGACTGCTTTAGTTGGCAGACAGTCTACCTGCCTGCTGGGCAGGGCTCAAGGAGGACAGACTCTTAACTCCTGACTCTGCTGGGCACCCTTGTCTTGCTGCTCTAGTTGGACATTCATGACTCCCCCATGGCATTGTTAAGGTTCCATATGCATTGGTTGGGGTTGTTGGCACAGCCTTTAAATTCTAAGCTGTGCTTGTAGAGATTCAGAGACAAATTAATTGAAGAACTTTTTCATCAGTTGAGAGAGGTGGTTACTTACCTATCACTATAAACCATGACCAATTTCTAACCTGGGTTTAATAGAAGAAGCAGAGATGATTCCTCACACTATGGCAGCTCTTTGAACTATTATATGGAATATATAATAATTATTATTTTTTATTTTCTTAAAAGATTTCTAAGTATTCTAGGTACTTAACAAGGTTCTTTATTTTGCATTTTAACTCAAGATAGACTAGATGACAAGCTTTTGTGTTTTCTGAGCAAAGCGCCACCAGGACACTTACTAGAGTTTATAATGATGATCTTTTTATGTGTCTCTATTATCTCCCTGGATCTCCATATGATTTTTTCCTGGCAAAGATTGCATTATATTCCCTTTTCCATGCCCAGCACCCAACACAATACTTGGTGCATGATGGATGCCCAAGAAATGGCTTTTGAACAAACAAGTGATTGCTGTTTACCACTCTGCTAGGCTTCCTTACTTTTGATTGCCTGGGTAGGGTGAGTAGAAACCTTAGATGAACTCATTTGTATGCATAAGAGAGCCATTGACCCTACAAAAATAATACTCACAATGAGCTTTTAGAAAGCCATGTTTCCTACTTGATTGCGATCATAAGGCTACCTCCATACATTTGGGGCTTGTGCTTTTGGGCCTGGAATAGGGACATTTCCTTGAGAGTCCTTAAACCGTACCTCAGAATGACTGGGTAAGATTTCTTCAGCCAGTATCTCAACAGAGAGCCTGGCATGTACCGCACACCCATAGAGAAGAGGCTAAGCGCTAACAGAGATCGTGTTTTATTTTATTTTTAACCCTGTTATTCACTTTCCACCCTGGAATAGCTTTTCATAACTCCCAATTTTCCAATAATAAAAACCACAGCTTCATGCAGAAACACGGAAACTTGGAGCTGGGGAATGAAAGCATTAAAACTTCACCATCATGCCCCTGCCTAAATTGTAATCATCGTAGGAGAACTGATTTGATATGAGTGATGGCATTTCACAGTTAATACAAGCAATAATATCACCATGGATAGTAAGGTGTCCTCTTTTTTTAAACACAAATAAAAGATATCCTAAGGGTCTATATGTTCCCTGTCATGAAGATCCTTCATTAACCAAATGATACACAGTATGCATTTATTTTGAATTAGGGTCTTTGCATCATTTTGTTTTCATTTAAGGTATTGGTTGATAATTCCTAATTGCTCTCAGGATCTTCACATTCCAGTTGTTCAGATTATTTAGGGTGTCAAACTTCATTTTTAAGAAAGAGGGTGATGGAACAGTGGCACTTAACAGCCAACATTCTCTCAGTGTACGTTATGTTGATTGGCCACTTTATTTAACAAAACCAAAGGCAATAGCCCAAGTTTGGATCAAATCAAATCATTTGATGAAAGGTGGATGATGTTGGTCTTTGGCTTAACTTAAGGAAACTATCTCTAGAATAGTATTACCTACCTGGGGAGCAAGCTTAATTCCTTGGGGTTTTAAAGTGACAGGATTCATTGGGGTGAGCTCCATCCCAGGTAAAAGGTCATAGAGTTTGTCTTCTCTCTTGTCTCCCTTGACCTGGTATCCACGACCCAGGCCTGTATAGGCCAAATAGCCACGGCCGGCCAGTCCTCTCACTCCCGCGGCCCCTACAGGTACATTCATGTAAATTTCTAGGAACGTAAGAAGGCATTAAACTGAATCAAACCACCAGAAAATCACCCTGAATCTTACTGTAATGGAAAAGTTAGCCCAAGTCACATTGATCATTGCCCTGAAGATGCATAGAAAACTCTAGGGTTTTAATGAAATGAAGCTCAACATAATGTAGGGTTCACTATAGGTGTCTTGCATTTTTTTTAAACTGTCTGTGGAAGAAAGCCATCCCCTCAAAGCTATCAATAAGTACATGAGCAACTTTAAAACTTTGGCACAGAACAAAATTTTGCAATTTCTGTCTTTGGTTGACCTTTTGTTGACATTTCTCTACAGACTCATGAACGTTGGGAAGGTATTTAAACATCCCAGGATGGTATGTCCACATGTATTAAAATAAGTCTTGCATTTTTATTATTGATCAGTAAATCAGAAATGAATTCTAGCTTCCTCAATAATTCCATCCCCAGTGATCAGTTGGGAAACATTTGAACATTTAGAAAATGTGTTTATAGGTTTGCTATTTTCTGTTTCACGTTCAGACAATGTGAGGCTTAAATTTCCATTGAGTTTCATTAATAGATTCCTTTTGATTTTTTGTTTTACCATGTTGCTACTTTGATTTCCTATTAGTGGTGTAAAGTGATAAAAAAATTAAATTGATTACCCATGAATATCATTCATTGATTCCTTTCTGGTTATAAAGTATTTTTTCCCTTGCAGTGGAGTTTGTTTTTTTCCTACATTACAACTGGTTGACAATTTATATTTAACGTACGAATTATTTAATAATATGATTTCAGAATATAAATGCAGAATATGTTAATGATATAATTTTCCATGACAAAGATAGGTTATCCTAGAGGAAAACCTGATGATTTCTTTTGCATTATAATTTTGGGTGGAATGATTTTATTATGATTATGGAACTTATAAGGCTCCTGATGACTAGAGATCCTAGGTTGGTCTATTCGGTTTTCCTGAAAACTAGTAAAACACAGTAAGATAATTGTTTTCCCAGTAATCTGGACATGCCCCTTTGCTTCAAAGTAAAACCCAAGAATAGAGTTAAATACACAGTTTGTTGTCAAATTGCCCAGAATGGTGTCAAACTTGAAGATAGAACTGGGATTCTTTTGGCATTAACTCTGTCCTAGCAGAACTATTCTGAAGTATCCCATTAGTCAGAGACAAACTAGTTTACTGGAAATAAAGAAATGCTGGAAAATTAACAAGGCAGGAAACAACAAATGTTGGAGAGGATGCGGAGAAAAGGGAACCCTCTTACACTGTTGGTGGGAATGTGAACTGGTGCAGCCACTCTGGAAAACTGTGTGGAGGTTCCTCAAAGAGTTTAAGGTTCCTTAAAGAGTTAAAAAAACTCTTTGAGAGTTCCTCAAAGAGTTAGGGCAGGTCTACGACCTGCCCTACGACCCAGCAATTGCACTGTTGGGGATTTACCCCAAAGATTCAGATGCAATGAAATGTCGGGACACCTGCACCCCGATGTTTCTATCAGTAATGGCCACAATAGCCAAACTGTGGAAGGAGCCTCCGTGTCCATCGAAAGATGAATGGATAAAGAAGATGTGGTTTATGTATACAATGGAATATTCCTCAGCAATTAGAAACGACAAATACCCACCATTTGCTTCAACGTGGATGGAACTGGAGGGTATTATGCTGAGTGAAGTAAGTCAATCGGAGAAGGACAAACAGTGTATGTTCTCATTCATTTGGGGAATATAAATAATAGTGAAAGGGAATATAAAGGAAGGGAAAAGAAATGTTGGGAAATATCAGGAAGGGAGACAGAACATAAAGACTCCTAACCCGGGGAAACGAACTAGGGGTGGTGGAAGGGGAGGAGGGCGGGTGTTGGAGGGGAATGGGTGACGGGCACTGAGGTGGACACTTGACGGGATGAGCACTGGGTGTTTTTCTGTATGTTGGTAAATTGAACACCAATAAAAATTAATTAAAAAAAAAAGAAATGCTCTCCTTGTCTATATTGAACTGAGCTGAGGAACTTCTTGAACATTAGGAATTTTTGTAGGATTACATAGGAAAGATGTATTGCTAGGTAGTTGGTCTTTTTTCCATTTGGACGTTACTATCTAGTTCCCCATAGCCTGGAGAAATAGGTTGATTTCTCAATGGTGTGGCTTTTTAGAAGGCATAGCATGCATTTCCTAGGGGAGGTCAGATGAGAGTATCTCAAATATCTGTTAGAATATGTTTCTGATAATCTGTGATTTATGTATGAATATGATGCCACTGAGTTACCATCAAATACACACATGCCTTGACATGCTTTTGCGATTTGAGATAATTCGTTTCCATTGAACCACCCTGCTCTCACTTGGAAGTTTTCTAATGAGTCACATATGACTGCAGTATGGTGCTCCAACGCAAGGGAGAAGCTAACTACTTAGTCTGCACAAATTTTGCAGGTCCGTGTAAGATCAAATGTACGCATTAGACTCAGTTCTGCTAGGTTCTGACCAAGTTTTTTCAATAACCAGTTGTAATGTGAAAAAAGATTTTTTATGGAAGAGCAACTATTGATAAAATAACACTTGATTTTTCTAAAACAATTTTCCAGTCCCTTTCTCCCGGTGGGCCTATCCAATTTGTCTAAGGCTATTGCAGTACAAATCATTTGAAATTGTAGAGTTATTCTAGGGCGAGAGCTGATGAGCATTACCTCTCACAGAAGGAGCTCGGATGATGGCCCTGTTGCCAAGGTGTCCTTTGGTGGCTGGGAAATGAAGGCTGGGAATTGCTGTATAGGCCTGAGGAGCATAGAAGACAGGAGCTCCAAGGTAGGTCGTGGTGGGATCATA